>NW_024500128.1:2185174-2915092 GCF_017590055.1 Onychostruthus taczanowskii
TCCCCCCCGGGCCCCGCCCCTCAGGGGCGCCTGAGGGAAGCGACCCCTTCCCACTGGTGAGGTTCCCGCGCCCGTCAGTCCGGGTACGCCTGCAGCGGTTCCTCACGGACACAGAAAATACGGGAGAACCCGATACGGGAAAACCCCGACAGAAGGAATGCCTGCCCCATTGCTGAGGGGATGGGAGTAATTTAGCCAAATGCTTGCGTGCGCTTCACGTCGCCTTTTGTTCTACAGAAAAAAAAAAACACCAAGTAGGCGAAGAACCAGGCGTGAGCTCTGCAGTCCCGAGGGGAATGCAAGAGCTGCTCTCCTGCAGTTACACAGAACCAGTTAGGTTGGAAAAGACCTCTGAGAACACCACCCGGCCACTAGACCATGGCACTGACTGCCACGTCCAGTCTTTCCTTAAACACCTCCAGGACGGTGACTCCACCACCTCCTTTGACACATTCCAGTGTCTAATCACCCCTTCTGAGAAGAAACTCCTCCTGTTGTCCAACCTAAACCTCTCCTGGCACAGCTTAGACTATGTCCTGCAATAGTAACTCTCGATGTACACATACATTTACACATTTATTTTTTTCTGACACCAAGGTAGTTGGTGTCAAAATGCACCTGATACAGGGACATGGAACCTCGGAGCAAAAATGTCCACTGCTGCCAGTGTTCGAGGACAAAGAGAGATTAACTGCTAGGGATTGGTGTTATTTGCATGCAATCTATTGTATTTCCAGCCAGAAAAAGGTTAAAAAGAGAACTGTCGAGGTTTAGGAACTATCTGTAGTTCAGTGAAGCTTTAAATCAAGTTAACATTCTCACAGCCCTTGGGGATTTTCATAATTTCTGTAACGTGAAGTGTGTTTTTCACTTCCTAGTAGAAGCCAATCAGTTATGTAAGCAAATTGGCTGGACAATTATGCAAATGAAAAAATAAATTTAATTGATTCAACAGAAAAGCATGCTGTTTGTTTCACCTGGAATTTATTTTAACTTGTTGAGGAATAAAATAAATTGGGAAATGTCGTCAGCAAGTGCCAGTGCCAGATACCAGCTCCACTGCTTAGGGTACACATTTTCAAACGGAACACCCACATCCTGCCCCAGCTCAGGAATTAATTCTTGCTTTTTATCTAAGTCTCAACATTTATTGTGCTGGTGGGAGTACTACTGTGGCTTTATCTGGCCACGATATTCCCTATCCATTCCCAGAACACATCCCACTAGGTCAGCAAATGCTGCACAGATTTCTAAATGTAAAGCTTGTTTTATACCAGATAAAATTATCATCTGAAAAAGTTTGTATTTTGACGTCTTGAGCCCTAACAGAGAATTTTAAACATTCTTCCTTCTAAGTTGCTACAAGTGGCAATTGGAACTGTTTTCTCCATACTAATTTCTGTTTTGGTCCTTGGTCTGTGAAGGTCAAAAAATAGCATCAGCTTCTCCAGTCCTATCACATGCAATGGTCCAAAACTCTGAGACAAGCACGTCAGTATCATTCAGATACTACACATCATTCTACTAATTTAAAAAAAAAAAAGTTATGCAGGAGTTTAGACTCAAAAATATAGAGCTGGATTTGCAAAAAAAAAACCCTCTCCAATAAAACCACAAAGGTGCAAGATACATCTGGAGAATGCAAAAGGACAAGAAATGTGCATAATTGCTTTTACTGTGGCTGAAGTTTATTACGCTGAGAAGTATGACATTGAGACTTTAGTAATTAAACTTCTACTACTACAGCAGAGATATTTAATTTTACTATTTCTCCTCAAGTGAAACTTACTAACATCCATTTGAATTCTTCAGTGAACTGAGCACAGCCTGTAACCCTGGCTGTAGCCTCCACTTCCAGTTAAAGCTGGAAGCTGGCCATCTCCACAGCTGGGAGTTTCAGCCCAATTTATTCATGAGCATTTGCTACATTGGGGCTCTGGTGTGATGAACAACTGCAGAGTCTGACTGATTTCACACGTTCTTAACCTCCTCATGCGGCGTATCATTCTCCAGGCTCTTGCAGTGGCTACAAGATATTAAACTCTCCACCTCTACTTTGCTGCTTACCTATCTTGCTGCATCTAAGAGTGTTCATTACAGGAATCTGAATGTAATTAAATAATTTAATGACAATACAGACTCAGATAATTTGAATGCTTTATATAAATATAAAAAAACATTTATTAACAACTTAACAACTCCTCCAAAATGCTCCCCCTTCCTCCCCCACTGCTCTTTATAAAACACCATAAAACCATCAAGGTCCTACTTCCAGCTTCTCACCTCTGTCCTACATTTTGAAACTCTCAAAATTATCAATATTTTGAAATAAAACTGTGGTAAGTCTTCCACATTATTCTGTTTTAGTTATAAGAACCTGTCCACACCCAACAAAAATAATTTTTCCAAGAGCATAGTGTGTAATCAGTGAAAACTGAAGAAAGATTTTCACAGAGGGAATTTCTCATGCATCTAGCAACATACTGAAGGAGCACAGTGTTGTCTACTCCAAGCTACTGAGCACAGCACAGGAAGGTTTTATTTGCACATTTTTCCATCTCTCTCTCTGTAAACAGGTAAACATACATTTTATTTCCTATGAAAAAATGATACCAAATATGTTGTTTAATGTCAAACAGAAGTTCTTTCAGCTTAACTTATACTGGGAGAAAGCAAAAACATGGATATTGTCTACTGAGTGGTCCTCAGTAGGCTCTGCAAAACTGCATTGCCTCTGCTGTACTTAACGTTATCCTTCAGGACACTTTTTCCACCTTTCCGGGCTCATTTCCATTCCACAGTGGAGTTTTGTTCTGTTTGGCCCATGGAATTTCTCTAACCAAAATACTGAGAATGTTACCGAGAATGTTACTCTGGCCTTCTGATACACATCAAAATGATGAGATTTGCATTGTATTTCACGTGGACCCAGACAGAACAAAAAACTGAAATACAAGATTTAACAGCAAAGTTGTTTCAATTGCCTACTGGTTTATCATGGTGATAAACAGAGAAACACTATATTGACACAAACACTAGAAGCCTCAGTTGTAACAAAACTTCTGAGCAATGATGTGGGGAGCTTGCTTTGCTTGTTAATATAAAACATAACTGAGATTACATCCTATCAGCTGAAGATGATACTCAGGAGATGGAGCCAAAACATTGCAAATATTTTACACAGCTCCAAGTTAAGCTTGAAGGTCAATGATTAACCTTTGTCTGAAAAAGAAAGCAACATTTGGAGTTTTGTTCTGGGGAAGATCTAAGTGAAAATTCAAGGCTGCTTATGGATGAAAAAATTCTACTGTCTCTAAAACATCACAAGTTTTGTAGCCATACAGATTACAAAGAGAACTTTGTCCTTCTGTGTCTGTCAAACACACTATTAGCCACATCGAGTACCACTCACAGAAATGTAGGATTTAGCTGAGGTTCAGATAGCCTCTGTCTAATTCCAAGGGAGATTAAGCCACAAAGGATCTTACAATAAGTAATTAGCTAAAATGACTTTGTTTCTTACTACCAGTTTTAGTTTGCTGGAACCTTTCAAAATTGCTCTTTACACTAATGCTGGAGTGCCTGCAAGAGCATCATTTAGATGCCTCACCTGAAACCTGATTACTTCTTACCCAGTCTTTCAGCTACTGGGAAGCAAAATCAGCAGAATCCAGTTAGATTTGACCAGGTGGACACCCTTACAAATGGCAGAGCCATCTTCATGAATGTGAAGGGGCAGAACCCAGAGTTTGTTTGGACCAGTGCCAACTGTACTCTAAGACTGAGGTGAATGGCTCCTACAGAAATGCTATCTGGTACCACTGGTACTGCATCTACCATTTTTTACAAGGCAGGCAGATGATCCCTACAGAAGAATGAAACCCTGTGAAAAAACAAGAGCCTCTATCTTACCATTTTTCTGTACAGGTGGCACAGGAGTCTTGGTGGTCATCAGATTCAATCCTCTCTCTTCCAGTACCAACTCCTTAACAGACTGGATGAGAAGGGGTATTGAAAAAGTTCAGGACCTGGCCCTCAGGAGGTCAGGAATCCAACAACTGACAATCAGATTAATGACATCAGATCAATGGCATAAACCGCAAGACTGGAATGGCAACCTCCCCCAAAGAGAAAAATCCCTGACACCTAAACTCTCCACACAACCATCCAGTACTAAGGTCATGATGGCTTTCATGATTTAGAGCTGCAAAGGACATGTGAAATAATGCCGCAGCAACTGAGAACAGACGCTACACCAAAGGAGAGACATTTTTCAAACATGGAGGTCCTGTGCTCCCATCTTAATCTCACTTATGATGGAACAGCCTAAAAACTCATGAACTTCTATACCCAAAAGAGCTGAAGTGTTCAGAACAAAAGGCTTTAGAGGGGATGGAGAGCAGGACCAAAAGAGCTGTATTATTGGCAAAATTGTGAAGGTTGGTGCTGAAGATCTAAACTAACACTACAAAAGTGGTCAGCTTAGTAAGTATCAACTTTGACAGACGCTGTATTGTTTTGTCATGAGAGGTTTTCTGGTATGAAATGTTTGGTTCTTCTTACTCAGGCTGTAGAATATTACTTATGCAACTCATGCTTTGAATGTGATTCAGAATTTTCAAGTGGCAAAAAAAGCAGAAATCCTGAAGAACTAGGAATGATGAAACAAGCTTGCTAGAAATCTCCATCTCATCATGCAGTTGGCAGAACCTAAAAAATGGGCAAACCTACCTCTCTCTAAGAGCACAATCAAGGGATAATGCAAGTTTTCCTTTTCAGTGGAGGTATCCATATATACAAATGTGAAACCATACACAAGCTATTATCTACATCAAATAAATATCTAATATTTAACTAGATATCTAATATCTAATTAATATATTAAATAGCTAATTAAATTATCAACTAAACCTTCAGCTGTGAGCAACATGTAGGCTCTCAGTTCTGTGAAGAAAGGTATCCTAAATCAGGCATGTCTCAAGTGATTTTGAAGTTACTTTATTCTCAGTGCTTTTTATTGGGCTTTTGGAGCAAAGAAATTAAGATCTAAGGTGCAAACAGGTGGGATAGTGACCTGGCAAGTTATTGTGAGGCAGACAAAAGGAAATAGGTATTACAACTGCAGACTATGAATGAATGAATATGGAAAATGTCTCACTCAAGAACAGCAGATGCAGTCAACCAATGCACTTACCTACACTTTTATCTATGCTTATACTACACTTGTATGATTACCTGCTGGGAGAAATAAGCTAATTCTTTGTAAGAATGGAGAATGTAGGTTCTGAGGCTGCAGCTTCCTCATTATCTGGTGATGCCATTGCAAAACATCTATGTAAGTCAGTGTGATGGTTAGGGAAAAAAATTGCTCTTTCTGTGCTATTATCTGCAGTATCAATACAGTATGTAAAACCACAACTTGAGTTTGAAACCTTGTGTAAATCAGTAAGGCACAGTCTGAACACAGCAGAAACTATTTAGTAACTACTGGAACAGCCAGACCTTCTCAGCCCATTTCATATTCTCCTGAAGCCATTTTAGAGCAGATGAATGCTCCACTCTGTAAACTTCTTCCATATTAACATTCATTGTCAAATGCTTAAGAAAGAGCTTTGGATCAGATAAATGAGCTGCCTGGATCAGCCTCTCCACTGCCTCGTGATAGGCACTGTTATTCTGTACTGTGTCCTCAGATCTGTAAGGGAATTTTAACAAATATAAAATTAGGTACCATACAGGCCTATGTGTCACTTGTCTAACACTTTGTACTGGCAGGAAAATTACAAAAACATTAAAATAATCAGTGTATTTTTCACTGATTAAGTATTATGCTAATTTCTAGACAGATTATATTACTGTTCTGAAGAATTAAAAAGTTATAGAAAGAGTATTTTTAACATCTTTAATGGTAATGAAAAGTAGTAAGCTTTAATACCAGTGCAAAGCAGCTCTGCAATATTCACAGCACATTTCATGAAAAAATGTCTCTGGACTGGAAGATTCAGTAAAGGAATGAAAACCATTTAATGAACTAGATATAGCAAGAATTCATGTATATGCTTGAATCCAGAAGGTTTACTCAATTTTGGTATATAATTACTTTAGGAACAAGGCCTAAGTGACATGCCTACGTTTTTGCAAGAGCAGAACTTACTATTTAAGAAAACAAACAGACATACAGAAGCACACACATGGGAACAAGAGATAAAAATCTTCTCACTTATCCAAGGAACAAAAAGAAGAGATGTATTCTTTGGGAAGGATAAGGAAAACAAGATCCATTACTTACACAATCACATGAATAAATACAATCAAAATGGTACATATCTGACAACAAACCTTTTCAGTATTATTTGAAGAGTCTGAGTAGTAGTCCTGGAACTTTGAATGTCACTGGCATTTGAAACAAGAAATATTTCAATGGCCAACAGCATCTCAACTTCAGACAGGTAAGAGGGAATCTTCAGGAGTTTGTGATATAAATTTCCCTGCAGCTCTGGGTAGCAACCCAGTGATAAAGCATCTGAGAGTAAATGCAGAAAATGAGGAATTAGGATTACCAATACTAAATACAGATCTGTCTTCTTCTGTGTGACTAAATATGGAAAAACCCCAACCCCAAAGCCTTAATGGATCTTACTACTTCACCTATGAAATGGCCTGATTGGAGAACACAGCACACAGCATTCACATGTAATATTCACAGTTGTAAAATGTTGGGATTTTTTTTTTTCAATGAGTTTTATCAGTTATGATTAAAAAGCTCTGTCAGAAGTCTGGAGACAGCAAGTCTGTGATAACACAAGTACAATGTAGGCAGGTCAGACAGAAGCTCTTAATCATGGTCAAAGTGAGAGAACATTTGAGCAGCATCTCTCGCTTTGTTCCCCTCTCTTCTGACAACTGATCCCAGCAACCCAACATATACAGCATTTCAAGGGGAAAAAAAAAAAGAGATGAGGAAAAAATCTAATTCCAATGTTAACAAACCCAAGTATCCATCCCAGAAAGGATGGTCCCTTAAAGCAGTCTGCTAACCTCAATGATTCTAAGACAGAATGTAACAGTAATAATGTGACCGTATGGAGAGACCCATACTGGAGTGGTGCACCCAGTATTATCTCAGCTCAGAAATGGGGAGTCGAAAACAATTACAGACTATTAGCTTTTAGTTAAAATGAATTTTATTATAGTTAGGATAAAATAATTAGCCAGACTTCTCAAATCTTAAATATCAATAATCTTACCACCACAGAGATGCTGGTACACTTCTAGAGAGAAGTACAAGGAAATCTAATTTGCCTAGATGAAAATGTGAAGATGATACACTTTTCAACCATTTCAGAGTTCACATACTTGAAATTTTGGAATTGAATGTAAAAAATTAATTTTATCACAATTACATTTATTTCACGCCAGGTAGTATGCACTGATTCTTATTTTCAACTCACCATTTCCTAATAAGTATTTTTGGTTACAAATAAATTCCTGAGAGTGACACAGAAAGTACTGTTTTTCTTCTTACTCATACTGAAACGTTATTAGCACATTATCTAAAGAATGTAAGGGTAGGATATTGTTTAAGAAGCAACTTACTTTTGTAATAGGTCCTAGCGTTGGACCATAAAGAACTTCTTCCCAAAGCTGTGATTAATCCTCTAAGTAAAACAAAATCAATAGCAATTTTTTTGGAAAGCATGAAGTCTACTGCAGAAGATGAGACCGCAAGGTTCTTGCTCTCAAAACAGGCATCTATCAGCTTGTTAAAAAGGCAACTGTATTGAGAAGCATTTATAGTATCTGAAATGAAATTAAAAAGATTAACTACTGAATTAATGAAAACGCAAATCTAGTTGAAGGGTCATTTCTCAATCAGTACCTAAATCAGAACTCTTGCAAGATGGAACATCAGCAAGAAGGAACAATGTGATAACATGAATGCTTTGTTAATCAAAAGACTTTTCATACAGTAATTCATTCACATTGTGAAGGACAAGTGTTAAGGTTCAAGTAACAATTTGCTACCAAAACCAACAGAATCACATAAAAATACATTCACTTGCTCCAGCCTATAAATATAATCTTCATCGGATCTCTCAGATTTAAGATTTCCACCAATAAAAACCCCCTTGGTTTTCTGCTTCTACTCTTACTCTGAACTGTCACGTTTTTGGCAGGACGGAGCAGCCTTGTTGTATTTGCCTCATAATTCGAAGAACTAGATCCTTTCCGTATTCTCTAAAGTAGCTGGTCTTCCAACCAATCTCTCCTAACATACCTAAAAGTGGCAGTAGACTGAGACCTACACACAGGAATCAGCTGAGCCTAAGTAAGTACATATCTCATTCTGAAGTACTCATCCAAAATCTGTCAGATAAATTAAGCCTGAAAGAGCACTTGGTTCTTAACATGGTATGTAAGAAACACTTAGGTTAGCCAACTCAGTTAAGGAAAAAAATCCCCACCTCATTCACCTGAAATTAAGATAAAATAAAATTAAAATATTCCTATTTTATCTCACTATATAGATCCGTAAAAATTTAATGAGTCTTTCTTGTTGCCCTATGTAGTAACTGAGCAAAAGAGGACGGGTGTGCGTGCACATCCAAGTGTGTGTGCACAAGTGCAGCAGAGCACAACACATATTTAACTGACACTATACTCTTTGGAAAACAGAAACAGGCTTGTAATAAACCCATCTCCCACCTTACTTCAACAAATTTTAGCTAGAAAACACTACAAGAACAGCACAGAATCATCTGTTAAATTTTTAGCTCTTTGCACAGTATAGTTTTCTTTACTTACCAGAATGTTTCTGCAAACCCGGTAAGTTCTGCAGAACTTCAAATGCCTGCCTGTACAAACTCTTCCTCAAGTATTTGTGCGCTATTGCACATAACAGATTATGTCGGTTGAGGATGTCCATTTTATCACAGGGCCACAATGGTGCATTTGTGATCCACTCTGAATCTGTGGCAAACAACAGTGCAGTGTTATTTCTAGGAACTGGAACTTCTGGTTGTTGAGACTGTGGCATGAAGAATGTACTGTAAACTGCATCACGACACAAACTTCAGAACTGCACAGGAAGTGCAGCTTGACTTATTAATAATTTGTTCCTCATGACCAATACTCCTTAGACTGATTCTCTGAACTGTTATATTGTAAATCACCCCTGTTGTGAAATTTCACTGCAGTAAAATGGACTGTCAGTGGCATATATGTGTGTATCTGTGTACAGCTATAAAACTGAACAGCAAATGTACATCCTCAGTATCACTTTACAGCATACACTCTATTCTTTTTACTTCTGAATTTCTTCTCTTTTCAGCACATCAGAGTTCCAAAAAGCCATACACAATAATTGCAGAAATATGGTACTGTTCTAAAGCAATTATATTAAATGAGGATACTGTGAGGTGCAAAGGAACATTGCATTGACCCAAGCCAGAAATTTGACACTGAATGTCCCCTGATTGAAAGGAAAACAACACTCTCAGCATGGGACAGTGTCATTATCCAAGCTGCACTCCTACCTCATTACGGCTGATTTTTAGGTAGAATGGTGTTGATTGTAGAATACTGTGAAAACATCTGAAAAAATTAGTTGTAATATTTCTTATACATATAAAGAAGAATATTAACCAGTAAGATGATCACCTTTCTTTTTTTGCCTCAGTATTACTGACTATATTTAGTAACACACACCAGCTTGTAACTTTTATCTGAAATCTGTCATAGAAGTGAACTGTTCAAATTTAAGTCAAAATTTTAAGACAGGCTTACCTCTCAATACCCTTGTTGCTGCATCCAAATTTCCAGAATAAAGAAAGATTTCTGTGGCTTTATTAACAATCTGACATCTGGATGCTGATCTCCCTGTACCTACAAGTCCTTTCAATAGTGTAAAATCTATCTGTAGCTCATACAGTTTATCCAAAACCTTCCTTCCCTGGTATAAGAGGGAGAGGGAAAGAGGGAAGGCAATGGTATCAGTGAACACAGAGTATAATTACATAAAATAGAACAGATTTAATTTGGTGACAGATTTATAGGTATCGATGCAGTTATCTGTTCCAAACTGAGTCAGGGGAGAAGTCCAGTAGAATTTCAAATGAAGAGTTTAGGGTTTTTTTTACCATGTAGACAAAAAACCTCTACCAATCTATTGTCGAAGAGTTCCCAACACACTATTGCCCATAACATTATTTCTACTACATAATGCTCAATACAGTATTTTTAATATACTTTGTAATTCATTTGTATGTGATTACTTTGGTTTATTAATATTTTAAATTTGGATTTCATTCAGTACTACACAATCTACAACATTCTAAAAGATCATACAGAGAATTTTCATTTTGCAGCAGAGACGTAATTGTTAAACTGAAATAATTACTCCAGCATAAGTCA
Organism: Onychostruthus taczanowskii; assembly: GCF_017590055.1. NCBI lineage: Eukaryota > Metazoa > Chordata > Aves > Passeriformes > Passeridae > Onychostruthus > Onychostruthus taczanowskii. The sequence continues at coordinate 2,195,588 of NW_024500128.1, forward strand.
AAGAAAACTGATGACTGTAAGTAGCAGGACAAAAAACAGGAAGAAGTTGGGTCTATCTGGCCAACATTGTAATAACCAACAACTTTATCATCAGATTCCAGACTGGTATTTAGACTGGTTTTCTACAGTAACTTCATCTTAACAACTTTTTGGCTGTTACATCTGTTTTATGAACTCTCTTTACCTCTTACAAGAAATTCTCTTCAGGACCAAGCAGTATACATATTTTACCCCCAAGAGCCACCAAAGCCCTGCAATAAAGCGGTTTGATGTTCTTGAAGGAAAAATTATATGAAAACCACATTTAGAGTTTCAAGTAGTCCAACATATTCATAAAGCACAGGGCATGTTCTAAAGCCAAAATTAATTTGGGCAGAGATGGAAGAGGAAATTCATTACTCTCTTACTTTCTGGACTACCTTTTGGGCAAGTAGATACTAGCCCATCAGCCCAGGATTAGGGATTTATCTGATATACATAATGCAGTGAAACAGGTAGAGAGAGGTAAGAATGACAGCTTCCTGAAGCAGAGATAAATTTGGGATCTGCCAGTTCTGATAAAAAACATTCAGAGCAGAGCCTCATTCACACTCTAATATGGTCAGCACAGGTTGTCTACAAAGCTGTTTGAGGGTCTTCGCCAGTAATCTCTTGAGAAGTAGGTTTGATACCTAACACAACACTCTCAAATAAATAAAGATCTTTTGCTCTAGGCATAAAAGAAATCATGGTATTGTAAGAAGAATCTCCTTTTAGTAACTCACGTTGTACAAGATTAACACTACATGTGCTTCTCACATCTTGGACCTCTGAAATTAGGACATGAAGATGAATCTCCTTGAAATATCAGGGGTTGTGCAATCCAAGATAAGGCTCTCGGTTAAAATGGATTGGAAAACAGCTAAAATGTCTGAAGGCACACAAACACTATATGCTGAAGAAGACAGCCAAAACCCAAGCCAAATTAAACTCTTCAGTGGGCATGTGAGCACTACCACTCCTCAATGCCAACAATTTAGATTCTCTCTTCTGTGGTCAGGAGTATCTTAACTGTTCTAACTGCTAAGTTTTGTGGAACAAAAATGCCCAGAGTTGAGCAATATTACTCAAGTACAAAGACCCTCTCTCCTTCCCTTTAAACAGTGCCACACTGTGCTGCAGCTTGAAAATGACCTGCTGAAGACCATTCAACTCATGAAGCCAATACTGCAAAATTACTGGTTCATCAGAACAGGTATCCTGTCTCTAGACTAAGCACCTCTACCATATATCTCCTGGGACTTCGCTTGACCCTGGAAACAGACTGAGCAATGCACAGGTTTTTTACGTAACAGAATTCCTGAAGGTCATCCCCTAGAGACAACCGTACAAAAGACAATTTTAATTCCTCAATGCAAACCAGAAAGAGTTTCCTGATGGTAATTCTCAAAGAAAAGCCAACCCAAAACTTCAAGAGACAAAAGGGGATTGAGAGCATTTCCTTCTGTTCATAAAAATGCATGCTAGGAATCATCTTGTAGGGGATGACTAACATCCCAGTACAGCATAATTATTAGCTGAAGGGATCAGACCCAAGTTCAGAATGGGATCACTGACCAAAACACAATCTAAAATCACCGGGTGTTTATATTACTTCTTATGCTATCACTTTTCATGTTGCTTTCTATAAGAGATCAAGTTTGCACTGGTTCCTTCCAGGAAGAGAAAGACATTTAAAAAGAAATTTAACATTGAAATGGATCTTACTGCAGTGAAATTATGACCAATATTACCTGAGGTGTAAGGAATGCAAAGCACCCAGTCAAAAGTCTAGTCTCTTAGTCTTGGCCCTGTGTAATGTTTGACAGCAAAGATATGATTGTAAAGGTATTTCTCTGTAACATCAGAGTTTTACAAGATTCACAGAACTTAAAAACCTAGATTCAGTGGAAGAAAAGCACTTTGAGAGTTCTGGGGAACAGGCAGTTCACCGACTGCAGATGTGCTATACTGCTTTTCTGTGTTCCTGGCCTTATCCATTCTATTTGAGGTCAGAGGCACAAGCACCATGCAGGAAATTGCCCAAACTTCTCTAAATATCACTTCAGTTGGGAGGTCTCAGAATGCAACATGACTGCCAGGCAGAAGAAAGTAATGTTTCTGGGAAATAATCCCATCAGCACCTCACCCCAGAATCTCAGGAAGATCTGTCTCAGATCAGATTCAACATCAGCTCAGAAAATGAACACAAGCAATCATTTTCTATGTTGTAAGACCAAGTTATGATAGGCTCCTTAGGAGACTACTGCTCAGAAAGGCACAATAAAATGCTTTGGTCCAGCTGGAGAGTTAGGAAGCACTAAGATGGCAGGGAGGCAGGTAGCACACCCAGTCATTCCACTAGAGGAACTAGAGTTTAATATCCAGAAGAGAAATTACTAATTCTTTTTCTCTTTTTCTTCCAGTCAGGTTCCTGTAGCACTGCATACCTTTATCCACTGCAGTAATTTGTGATATGAATACATTACGCTTATCCCAGTCCTTCCAATGAAAAGTCTGTCTGCTTTATTATGCTGTGAATTTTTCATTACTGGAAAGAAAAAGAATAAGGTTTATTTGTTTATTTATTTAATATGTAAATGCAGTTTTAAAGAAATCACACATTTCAAAAACACAGCAATTGTGAAAATACTAAATACATTTTCTGAAATATTTGCCATTGAAAGCAGCAACTTCCTAAGTCTTAACATCAGAAGTAGGGTAATAGTTTATTCAGGCAATATTTCATATTGGTCTAAGTCATCCATAAAATGCTTGGACATGTAATGGCATCATTTAGTAACACCATTATTTGTAAAGTAAGCTTTACATTTTCTAGCACCACAAAGAAATTCTGGTAATTGCAGAACAGAGTAATTACAACCTCTTTGGAACTGTTAGAATTTTTGAGCAGTGGTCTAAAGTAGGGTGTGAGTACAACAATCCATTCAGCGGTGTGAAGGAAATATTTATTTGTACTATTAGAAAATAAAAATAAGTAAAGTACTTTAAAAAACAGTGTTTGTTTAATATTTATCTCGTATTTCTAATTCCTGTTTTTGTGTACGGTTTATAGAGAATTTAATATATTGGTGTAGTAGCACATGTATATAACACATAAATAAATAAATTGTGGGTCACTGCTCAAAAATTTTTACTGATGGAGATGCCTATCAGTTGGGAGACCACTGCTTTAGGAAAGATAGACTAAGTTCCAAGCTCCAACAAAATCTTCTCCCTGTGAAACAACTGGAAGCTTTTTATGATATGAAAGTGTGTGGTCAGAAAGGACATGTCACATATCTGGAATAAATACTCATTATGTTTTAGTAAATAATACAGGTTGAAAAATATCTAAGGAATCCTTTGCAAAACAATTTAATATTCCACTGACACTTCACCAAGCCTCAGTAATCTGCAAACTCATTAGGAAGAATGATAGAGATATGCAAATGAAGGGGCACGGGAAGGAAAGAGGCAAGAAAATCTGCCAGAACTATTAAAACATTGGGTTCTCGAGCACCCAGCCCTTGCAGAAACCATTGATTCTTTGGAGAATAAAATAATTCTAAAAATCCAACTTACTAAAAAAAAAAAGGTACAAATTATATACAGGATGTAACCTGCTCTATGTGTTTTAAAACACACAGGTATATACATCCTTACAGCAGTAAAGCTTATTTGTGCTATTAACATAATGAAATATTTTCACGTGACACTTTACATGAGAATACTTAAATACATTTGCCATTGTCCTGAGCATAGGCCATTTTAATTCAAAGATTATGAATTCTGGGTTCTCTCTTTGATTTCACAAAACTCTACTGTTCCTCCTTCAGAATCTTCCTCAAGTGTAAGTATTTTATTTCTACTGGAATATAGCTTGTACTGAACATTACAGCTGACTGTATTTACACCTCAAAAGATTCAGAATATTGTAACATAAAATTAACTAATAATAGAAAACCTATATTAGTTAATTTTTAATCTCTTTTAAAACCTCTACAAAAAGCCTTCTTGCATCTTAATTTTACCTATATCAGCAAAATCACAAAAAGGGACTCCTGGTCTGTCTGTCTCAGAATCTTTGGTTAAAATTTCAGCAATAGATAAAAACAATTTCTGAAGATCCTCAAAATGTTCACATCCAGTTCTTGCATTAAGATACAAAGCTCCCAACTTAGTCCAATCCCTTTTTTCCTTGCAATGCTGTAAAGGAGGCAAAGGACAAATATAAGCAAACCTGCTTCCAGAAAACCAAACACAAAATACAGTGAAATTTGAGATCTGTACCTGGGATAGACTTAAAGGAGAAAAAAAAATGCAGTTGAAATGCTACTGCCAAGAACCTTCATGGTCATATGGCAGTTACATGTTGCCAAACTTGCATGGACTGCTAATTACTTCTATCCCTCAAGAAATTAAATTCCTTTTTTCATGTCATGACCCCAATTGAGAAAGCTCATAACTTATTCATCCTATTTAGGAACTGGCATTTATTCAGTACTTTTTTCCCATGATGCATGCTGAATTTATGGATTTATTTTCTCTATGAATTAGTCTTTTGCTTGCCAGATCACTTGATAACGTTGGTGTTAAAGGAGTAAAAAAATCAGTACTGTTTCTTCCCTTTTTATACTTCAATCTCTGGATCTACACAGTATGTGTGAGAATATGCAAACTATATTATAATTATGCATAATGAGTAATCTGACCTTGAATACAAAAGACACAAGTGTCCAAATAAAGAATGTTTTACAATATTTTCTTATTCTTTAAAATACTGCTCAATGTTGTCGATTGCTTTTACATTTGTCTGTTTTTATACCAGACATGAATTCTATCTGCTAAATAATGTATTAAATAATTTTTTTTTGGTGAGGAATGATGTACCACTACCAGTTACAAGCACAACAAATGTAAACCAGAGGAAATAATTGCTTAAAGTTACAAAATCTTTGAATTTGATGCAAAACAAAGATAAAAACTACAAGTATGTAAATCAAAATACTGACATTACAGAAAGGTCAAAGACAGTTTTCTCCTGCATATTAACCCTTCCCAAACATGGCTTTGCATAAGCTCACTATACTTGATAATAAAGCCCACTAATTAAAAAATTTATAGAAATTGCTATTTCATGTAAGTTTAAAAGAAGTCATGAAGAACACACATACTGTACCTGAATTTCAGCCACTGCCAAGTTGAAGTCAAAAATCCATGTCTTTTCAAAATATCTTTCCTTAGTTCTTCCATATGAAAAAAAAAGAATACTTGAATTTTAACACATCCTATTGAACAACAAATTATCACATACGAACATTAAACAGATGTGATTTTTGATCCTATTTGCTTCACATTACACAAACTGCACATTGAAAAGCTCATTTAAAATCTTGCCAAGGGAAGTTATTGCATGTATTAAACAAATAATTGAGCAAAGCTATTTTCACAGATGCTGCATATTTGGCTTCCACTAGGAATCAAAGGTATGTTCATGAATCACAAATTTAGTTTGTCAACTCGTGTGTGTGTATATGATGCAGATGATACAAAAATGAAAAAAGGATCACAATCTTGTCCAAGAGATGGGGAAGTATTAGCAGTTTTTGAACAGATTTGACATTTTGTGCAGCATATCCCAGCAGTACTCAAAAAATTATCCTCCTCCCTAGCAGTGCTGGCACAAATGTTTATGTAGTCACACTGTAAAGAAAGCTAGAAAACCACAGATTCTAACTAATCCTAGAAGGGTTGATTATTGCAGAAGTACCATTTGCTTAAGTGGGTAAACGATATATTAGTATTATAAATTACATATTAAACTACGATGTTTCTAATTTGGCTAGCTATATAAACTTCTATCACAGCTGGCAGCAAATTGTACAATGATGACTGATACGGAAAAAACTAGTAATTGTGGTCAGAAGCTAAATTTTGATTTAACAATGCTTGATCTTTAAAACACAGTAGATTGACTGCACTTTAAAATACATTTAGGCATAATATGGTAGTATTTTCACCGAACACATCTCTTAAAGATTCCACATAAATTTATAAAAATAGATGCTGAAGAAAGAGCTAAGCAGCTATAATTAGAGAATAGCTCCTTAAAGACATACCTGGATTTCATTTTTATAACAGTATTCATTTCCCAACTGGAAACTTGCAATTGGCGAAGTACCTTAATAATGTAGTCAAAATGTTCTAACTCAAGGAACATACCAGCATCAATGAGCTGTAATATCAAACAAGGTAAGAAAAGTAAGCATATTAAAAGTTTTGATGACTTAATGCATCTTCAGAGGTAAGTGGCAACCAACATTGGGAAAAACACATCGCAGTGAATCTCAGTCAAAAATTAAGGAATAAATGAAAATCGATGCCACGTATTCAGCTACTCACAATAACACTGTCAATATCATTTCAGCATTGGTTTTTAAATTGATATGCTTGAGTTTTCAAACAAGCAGTGTATTTCAGAAATTCCAACAAGCAGCAGTAGTACAAATGAAACTCATACCTTACAGAAGGTACTGATTAATGTAGGCACAGCATTTCTTATATTCAAAGAAGCCACATGCTCAAAAACTTTCAGAAGAACATCTACAGCTGGCTAACAGAGACAGAAAAAGCACATTCAGTTTTGCAACTCCTTTCAATTAGAAAGCGCAGAGATTTTGTAATAGGATATTCTGAATTACTCCCCTCACCCAAGATTTAAGTACCAGAGTAAAAACAAACCTAAATAATAAATGGCATAGTACTCAAAAAACGAAAATTGTAAAACTAAGATTTAAAAAATATTACAAAGTCACCTACCAATGTCTTGATTTGTACAATTACATTCAGTATCTGAAATACTTCCTGCAGCAAGCAGTTGTTGAGCAATGAAACAAGAAGATTGTTCAGCACTTCAGAAGCAAAATCCACGCCAGGAGTAACTTCTTTGTAATACTGCACAAATATCTGGGCTGAAAAAGCAATTAAATTGAATTTTACTTTGGGGTTAACTGATGCTGACAAGTTATTTCCTTACATTTTAGACACAGTGTAACAATGCTTAATTGTCCAAGATATTGTGGAACAGGGATAGGAGAAAAACAGGTGGAAGGATCCAGTTTGAATACAGTGTTAACCTTAGCAGAACCAGACTGACTATTCTGAAATATGTTGTATCATTGTGCTGAGCACTGTAAGCCCTGTAGGTTCCCAGAAAGTTTAGCTGATTTGGTGCAGCACAAGAAGAATGCACAACCCCAGGTCAGTTTTGGTACATGCATCAAGGCAGTAAGACCTTCCCAGACAGGAAGCTCTAGAAGTGCTCTGTTACAGTGGATGGTCTTACCACCTGCTCCAGTGCCACCCTTCCTTGACAAACACGTACTCTGGCCTGCTGGAATCCACATTAAAGCACTCATGTGTTCAGCACGGGAACACTGCAGCACATGGTGCAACTGAATTCCCCATTCTCATTCTGCTACACTCTAAGCAGCTTTCAAAAACTTAAAGACTGCTCAGGACACGTATAAAAGGAATCACTGTCCAGAGTAAAAACAAAACAAAAGCCCTTTCTGACTGAACATAAAAGCTCAGATGGACCTGAATGAACTGCAGTCCCTAAAATGTGTTAATCATAATTGTTTACATATATTGGTGTAAGGACTAAACTAAAGCTGTTGGGGATGGGTGCAGTAGCAACACTTAATTTCTAGAGCTTCCATTCTCAAGTTCTTGGGTTTTTGGTGTTTGGCCAGGGTGTTCAAAAGCACCTTAATAAAATTTGGGTTAAGCCTCCTACCTGCTTTATTTACATATTTCTACTCCCAAGTCTAGTTACAGTCAGGTATGTTCATTTTATGTGGAAGTAAGATTTCTAAGAACCTCCTGAGCTAAGTGCTTATCTAAATTTCTAGCCTTACTGGGAAACAGAACCACTAAAATGCAGGGATTGAATGTATTCTTTAATTTTAAGAACTTTTTATTCACTGATGAAGTGGCAACCATTTCTCGTTCAACAGCCTATTTAATTTGCTTTAAATAAGCTAAGTAACAAAGATACATCAACAGCTACTACTATACCATACCTGCACGTTTTAGGAGGCCTGATTCTTTGATACTAATGTATGTCCTAAGAATTGTCATGCAAATCTGTAAAAAAAGAAAAAAATATAGAGTAAAATGTAACTTCAGTTTATGTTGAACAAAAGAACTACTCACAAGCATGAGTTCTATTACATAATGAGCTTTACATTGCTTCCATGTAAGCCATACATACTAATAAATGATGAAAGAAGGTAATGGGGCCTGTAGGCAAAGGCTCTGTCGAAAGGCCAACAAATCAAACAGAAAAATAATGCAGATGCCGTGTTTCCAAAAAGAGGCTGCTGGGACCACAAATGTTTGCATGTGTACATATAGCAAGTAAAAAAGAAGAAAAAAGAGAATTTGAAAATGCAGTTACTTCAGAATTAGTATAAATGTGGCAGACTGTACACAAAGAAAGGGAAGCAAAAATGTGGAAGTGAAACATGGTTAGTAAAAAATTCACCAATGTACCAAATAAGAAATCAAAAAACCATCCAGAAATGAAGCTGGTAACACTGATTGGTACAAAGAATCATCATAAGGAACAGAACAAAAAGCTCAGAACTAACTTGATTTAATGAGCCATTTTACCACAGACTGAATTAACTAAAAAAAAAAAAGAAATCCACACCTAGATATTTTAATGTTATTTAGAATCGGAACATTCTTGTCTTAACATCTTAAGCTGTCAGCTTTGTGAAACTTACACATTCTGCTCCATCTCTGCAGATGAAGAAATAAAGACTACTGGCATTATATCTTAGAATTCCAAGTGAGGGAACGCCCCCCCCCAACACTTCCTTTTAGGAATCCCCAGTCACTTCTAGAACATTTACAGTCTTTCTGCACAACAATGTGAATTTGTCATATTTATATACTATTTTGTGAAATAGTTAAAGATCAAGAGAACGAAAATGCCCTAAATTAGTAGTCATGGTAATACATAACTGAAACAGGTTTATTTTTACATGCTACTTCAAAGTGACACAGGATTCACTTATGAAGTTCATTATGCAAATGAATTATCATCAAAGCAGAAGATACTGGTTTATGGCCAAGACATCTTATTTTAAAGCCATTAACCTGCTTAGATCATTAAGCCAAAGAATACAAAAATTACACACCTAAGTATAAATAAAGCTTATTGTTTTTATTTGGAAGCAGAATTGCAATATTCCAAGATATATCTTTCATAAAATCATATCAAATTTTTGATTATTAATATACGTGAAGTGTGACTTGGGAACAGGTTAACTCAATCCAAATCTATACTCCCAGGTGGCTAAGGGCATTTCCAGAATAAACTTTAGCTTACAGTACAGAAATTAGTTTGCTTTCTCATGGAAGCCATTTTTCTCCTTCTTTGGACTGACTTCCCAAAAAAGCCAAGATTGCATCTGGAGCTCTGACTGTTCCAAGTATTAGTGAATAGCTTGGACAACTACTTGTAGTAGTATTCAATCATGGGACATCCTGTATTACATTAATAAAAGAAACTAAATGTGTTATTCATTTACACCTTCTAGAAGGCTTCAGTTGATTTAGTTGTTCCAATTTTGAAAGTGTAACTGCACCCACAGACTATGTAAAAATGTCAGAATCTTTAAATTTTGAGTTAGCTGTAATAGATTTTGAATGAAGGTACATGAAAGAGATTATTCCTATTTTCAATCACACTATTCTGTCATCTATCAGTTGATTCCATGACTCATTTAACATGACAATTTAATAAAACCATAATAAAGGCCTCTGTATTTTATACAACCAACCAACCAATTCTCCAGTAAAAACATGATCCTACTACAACAACACAGAGGTGCTTATTCAGAAGAACAAGCACAGGAATTCACCAAATACTTCAGCATCTCCCAGTCAGTGCCCACTCCATTGTTTAATAAGGGAAAAACATCCATACTGCAGCCTTTATCTCAGTGAGACCAAAACCAGGATCCTTCTCACAGGAAGTTTCATGTAAGCTGTGGAAGCTTTGAGATGCACAATTCCTATTCAATGTAGCTGAAACTGATCAAAAAGTTCAAAGGTTATTTAGTGGTGGTTAGAGACAGTAATAAAAGGATAATGTAGAATCACATTTCTTTAGGAAGCCACATTAAAAAAACAAAACCAAAATCCACCACAACAGAAGCATATATCCAAGGCCCTGAAGTTGTAAGACAACACTATTGAAGGAAGAAATCATCCTATTTTATATTCTTTTTTTTTCCAGTTAGGAGGTTCCTAGGATCAAGGAAAAGGAGAGTATGAAGTCACAGAAAGTAAAAACTTCTTCAATTGATAGGAGACAAAGAAAATTAATGAGTAAGGTTCACAAAGGTAAAATAAAATCACAAAGAGAAATACAGCTGCATAACAACATGTTCTGAAACCACTTAACCACGAAATGAAGTGTCATTTGAGCAAAACAATTTACTGTATTAAGCTCACTGTGTCTTGCCCTTTCACTGAGGACCACGGAGAAGAGTCCAGCATCACCTCCTTTACCCTCTTCTCCATCACTGATATATATTGTTAAGACCCACCCTTCCTTTAAATACTCTGGCAAGTATTTGAAACAGTCTTTTGTTTACTTTATCTAATACAAAACAGATTTCACTGCTTGAAAACGAAAGGCATCTTTAAAAAAAAACAAAACAAAAAATTGATAACTTGTACAACTTACTGAGCTCAAGAGTATGCTGTTTTTCAAAACACATGACGTTTTTATGAATTCAAGCACTGCTGTGTTGTGTGATCAACTACAACTGTAAAGTGTTAAATACTAGGAAGTTATGCCTTAAGCATCAACCAGTTACTTCATGAAAAAGAAAAAAATACCATTATGAGGAAAGGTATTTCTCTTCAAAGACTCTGATAACTATTATCACTGAGAACACTAAGCTCTAAGCAAGTGGACCATCACTCTGCATAACAGCTCTCCTGAAGAGATTTATTCCTCCCACATAAGATTAGATGCCTTTATAGCTTCTTTACCTGTTTTTCTTTTATGTACTTTGGTGCCACCATGAGGTGCTTGGCCTATTATAATTTTTAAATGGACAGGTCTAAAAACATAAATACATACACAAACAAAACTCAGGTATACTTTTAGACTACCAAGAAAATTTGTCTAGGTTTGGTGGGTAGAAGTGTTAAAGTCTGCTGGAATGCTATACCACAAGTTAAATCAAATTGAATGGATTTTTAATAGTCTTAGGAAAACAATTATTTAATGTGCCTGTAATATAATGAAGTACAAACCACAATAATTCAGATAAACTAGCTGAAAATTACAAATATTCACAACAGCCTGCCAAAGGGGTATCACACTTGAGAAAAAAGGAAAAATGTTCCATACAAAATTACTCTCAAATTATCTTAGGATTTTTAAGATGCCATATAAATTTTCAAGGGGATTAGAAAGCATTAACAAAAATATAAACCAGCTTTTTTTGGTGTGTATATATATATATATATATATATATATATATATATATATAAAAAAAAAGAGAAAACATTAAGAAAAATAAAACCAAATTACACTGATGTATTTTAAAAATTCTGACACAGTATATTTAAGGTATCAGGAAGATGGACAAGCTGCTGTAGGTGTTAATTGTTTTAGCAATTATGTCTAACAGGTTAACTGCAAGTTATTTTTTTACATTTTGATTCTGAAATTTTTTACTTACTGACATCAATGATAAAATTGCACTCATACCAGTAAGATAGTAGAAAGAAATCTTGTAAAACCTGATGAGGACAAATTAGGCATTTATTATTGGTTACATGCTCTGATGTTTTTATTTACTTCCAGTTAACTTACAAAACTTTCATACAGCAAATTTAAAAATCTTATTACTTGTCAGTACAATTAGCTTGCCTTGCACATTTCTTGGGAGCATTAAACTCAAAATCCCTCTGTTAAATGATCTGAAAACACATTTACTTTGCTCATCATTGGAAAACTATTCTTGCTTGCAAGTATTATGAGAATTGTTGCTCTATTTAAGGAAATTACAGCATCTTAAAACAAACACACCCATTGTTGCACAAAATATTCAGAAGGCAATATATCATAGATGGCTTTTGGCTTTAACAGTACATACAAAGTCTTTGCAAAGGTTTGCTTGAAGTCTCTGATGCTCAGTATAGAAATGTCTCAGAATCTGCCCATTCCACTTCTCTGTATTTGGACAGCCTAATTGTTGATGTGTGTTAAAACATCTACTAGTTCAAAATTAACACCATGTTTAAAAAAAACTTTAGAAGACCTTGAGAGGAAGAATTTCGCAACAATTTTTTCATCCATCAATCTCTGATTGATTACTTACTGCCCATATATAAATGAACAAAGGAGGTGATGTTTTGGTTTTAAAAAATGTTCACATTTAGAATATTTTCCTCACTTTAATAATGTTATTTACCTTTTCATCCCCTTGTCCTGGAACATGACAGAACCAACATTTTGTTCTTTCACACCCACGTGAAGTCATGAAATAATATCTGCAGTATTTACGGGGCAAGTTAAGTGCATCAAGGATCTGCTGGACTGAAGGAGAAGCCTGGAATAAAACAAAATTAAAACAAGCAGAAAAAGCCAAATAATATTTCTTGAAAGCAAACATGGTTTTTGTTTTTTTAAAGTTTCAAAATATCTACAAACCATAAACAAAAGCAGAAAATGTGATCTATAATAAAGCCTCTGAAACAACCCTCATCTCTATACTGTATTTGCAGCATTTCAAAGGACACAAAGATCAATCCCTTGTCATGTCATGTTAATGTCTCATACAACAAAAGCCTGTCTTGAAGACCACAAACAGGGATAATGCAAGAACTGCTAAATGAGATGGACAATGAGTAGAGAGGAGGGAGAAAGATGACAAGTTACTGCACAGCTCTGAGTCATCATCTGAGAATTCTGGGGAATCAATTTCCTTAACCCTTTTTCAGTGCCCAGCATCATGGATAAAGCAGGCTGTCTTGAACATGTGAAACCTTGTCTGCTTTTAAGTTCTACAAACATAAATAAAGCAAAAATCATTACTTGATTTTGCTTAAGCTGAAAACAGAAATCAAGAAAATTTCACTGTGAATAGCAGCCCCTTCATCACTGATTTTGTTCTCAGAAATTATACTTAGTGATAACATCTTTAAAGGTGTAAAAACAAACATACACAGATTCACAGTTTCTGACTTGATACATGGGGAACCATCTGAACAGCCATAAGAAATTTAGTGCCAAAGGATCAGAAATCTAAGATTTAACAACTCACACTTGCATTTTTCTCCATCTTCCATGCATCAAAATCTCCACAATTCTTCAATGGCAGTGAAGTACTTCTTCCTGAAGATTTGCAACCTAAAAATTAGGATGAGGGCACAAATCACATAATAAAAATTAATCATACGGAAACCGCTCTCATCCATCTTATTTTCCTTTATATTTATAGTTCCTTCAAGTCACAGCAATGATTAATGAAAAATTGATTAATGTAGTCTAAAGCCAGTAATTTAAATTACAATTTTCTTAATTATCCTAAAAGTGAGACTTTACACAAACTTCAAGAGTAAGCACATTTAAATTAAAAACTTCACTACTTTATCCAAGGTTCCTGCTCTAACTTACACAGATAAGAGAAGGAATAAAAATATCCAGAAGTTTTAATTTCAAAACCTACCCACTTTATCAGTAATCTTTGCATTCCAACATCACTAGCCCTAAATTTAAGCTATTTTTTCTGAACTGATTGAAAACCTTTCATACTCTTATGTTTTAAGCAATGCAAGTAGAAAGTTTAAGCCCAGTTACTGGTTTCTTAATCATGAAACTTGGTTTTAGAACTTTAATTATTATTGAATGACAGTTTCCTTTCTCTGAAAAACGAATAATGTTAATGTAAGATAAAAGTACAGATTTTCAACTCCATATCTAAAGGCAAATGAGAGTTTTTGAATGCCCTGCATTCTAGGGTTCCCATCTGGCCCCTTCAAAGAACTGAGTGTTCAAAAGACAGGGTGCTTAGTCCCTTCTGGCAAACCATAACTACTAAAGAGCATCCAATAACGAATGTTCTTCTAGAGACTGGCACTAAGCACATGGTTCTTAATCTCCATGTCTTCCTAACAGACAGGGCTATCACAGGATAGGAAGGACAGAGCATAATGTAGAACAATGAGTATTAAATGTTATGTATTGTTGCATTGTAAAAACTTGTGAAGTGACGGTGGACCACTCAATAAGTTCAGGATTGGATACATTTAGTCACAAGAAAAAGACTGAGAAAAGAGCTAACCACTAGCTATAGAAAAATGACACTGAGAATTTGATCTTTCCTCCATATTCCTGCCATCTCCAAGCACAAAATTTTGACCAGGTCCTTTCAAGAGTTTGTACTCTCTCTTGCTGATGGTAGGTCAGACGTGTAGGGAAGCAGGCCCTAAAGCTAAATAACCAATCCTGCCTGCACAGTTCTGGGAATAGAAGGCTGTTTTGCCCTGTCCCAGCACAGAAACTCTTGCTTTGGCAACTTTCAAATAACTTTAAGAAAGTAGACTTTGCAGAACTCTTCAGAAGCTGCATATGCTTTGAAGGCCAAAGACATGAACAGTTTCAAACAACTGGGGTCTGAAGACATATTCAAAGTAGCTTTTTATATCATGTGTTTCTTGCACTACCTGAAAATACTGTTAAATGACAAGACAAAATTTTTCTACAAGCTCAGACTGACAGTATAATTTGAAACTCAGCAAGAACGCCTGTGACTGATCTTAGTTCAAGAAATCCATATAAATATCCATATTAATCAATAATTCTAAAAACACTGATTTCCAAAGCACCTGTTGCAAAGAAACAGCATGCAGTATCTAGCCACAAGTAATCGATTCCTATTCTTCTCTATCTTGTATGCCAAATAAACCGCGCATTTATGCAAAGCTAAATGTCGGATTTGTTATGTGCAGTGACTGCAGTTCCATTACGATTTCTCTGGTGGCACAGACATCTGTCCCACGTGTGAAATACAGTGGGTCAACATGAAGTGCTACTTACTAAATCCATATAATTATTTGACCCAGTCCAGTGAATGCCTCAAAAACATTTGAATTGGCATAAACAACAAAGTTCTGACCTTCGGCAAGGTGGGCAAACCACTTTAGCAAGTCTTATTAAGAACAATCAACCAACCAAATCTGCAGTCACATTCTCTGACCACAAATAAAGGAAAACAAGTTACTTGCAAATAACACATGTCAAACACAATGTGTCAGACTACTAAGAATGTGTGCATTCCTGTACCATTAAAGTATCTGAAAGGCATAAATATCAGATAGAATTATTCTAGAAATAACTCTAGCTGATATTTATGCCTTTCAGAATTATTTCTAGAATAGAATTCCGCTAAAAACCCAACCCCAAACCTCTCACTAACCTACCATGAGATCTTGCAGTTTTGCTTATATGTGCAAAGTAAAATTCCAGCCAACATCTTCAGGAACTGAAAATAGTCCTTAAGATTTCATTGGCAAATAAAGCACCAAAAAAATAATTCTGAAGGGCTCATCAACACAGCATACAATACCATGTGTCCAGGATTTCATCTCTGTAGTTCCACTGAAGAGATTTACTTTTCGGTCATTCAATGGCACTCCTGATAGCAATTCACCATTCACTTTGTATTTACAGTCACTGTTGAATATTAAAAACCAAAATTTTGTTAAAATTAGTTTGTTTAACCAAATTTAACAGGGGTTTCTTTCATCTACTGCGTGCCTTAAAAGAGGGATTAAGCGTACAAAAGATGAGAATTTCTTCAACCCTTTATGCAACACTTCGGAACTTGCCATAAATTTAAATACCCAGAAGCCCCAACAATTTTACTTTCATTACCCTCATTTGCCTGGTCCAATCTGATTATGATTTTAGCTGAGATTATTCTGTGCTAACACATAACGATATGAAATTTTATTATTCAATAAATAAGTAGAAAAGGCACCTGTGAACCACTCCCCCCCTCCCATGCTGACAAGAAGATTGAGATGATTTCTGTCACCTCTGAAGAAACATCTACTTTACATTAGTCTGTAATGTAATATGTGCCAAAGAGTAAACCCCAAGGCTTTTCAAATTACATCTGAAGAGTCAACTGTTTTCTTTCCTAAAAACTGACTACTGGACAGAAGATTTAGGTGATTTCAAAGGGAACCCAAATTAAAGACTGTTCTGCTTTTATTCCCAAATATGTACATTCTGGAGAATTAAATGTCTAAAATGTGGTGTTTTCAAAAATAAGATAAAAATATTGCTAGCAAAATACTTGGTAATCCCTTTCACATTTGCAAACAAACCCACAGGAAAAATATTATTCCCTTTCATGAGATCTTGCTCCCCCTTCTCCCTTTCAAAGAATCCTGGTTCAGTACAATCCTGGTTTTAACCATCTTGCTCCTCTGCAGACAGAAACAGTTGCCAGCTCCTATAAGGGATTCAAGTTATTTAATACTTCTCATAGTCAAGATAATTTAAATAGTTCCTAAACTTTGGGAGGTTTTCAATACAATTTGAAATAAAAATGCTACTGTAGAGAGGAATAAATTCCATCTAACAAACCCAAATTTTTCAAGATGAATCTTTATTCTCATCAATGCATTTGGGTTGGTTTCCAGAGGGAACAAAAAATCTGCAGTTTTAGTTATTCAGAAATATCAAATTATCACATAATATCTTCTTATCTGCTTCCTCATGATGCCAGCCTCAGTTCTAACACAATAGGATTTTCATAGCAGTTTCCCTTCAGATTTCTTTAATCTAAACATGAAACTACACACAATTTTGCCAGGAATTGTAAACTATATACATCTACAAGCATTTTTTTTAGTAACAGCATCACTAGAAGAGGAGTTTGTTAAATAAGAACAACTATGTTTTCTTCTAGATAAAACTTCACAATAGTAACATTTTTCAGTAAAACTAGAGAAAATAGTTGAACTGCAAAGGAAGGCCTCTTCTCTAACTACACAGAGTGCTGCATTGCACAAACATTTTGTTCAGCACAATCTACTTATTCTGTAATATAAAGAACTATTTATGCTACTAAGACAAATTAAATGGGCATTTTATAGCAGAAGGAGGAGCTTGGAGCTCTCTAGTGGATTAACAAAAAGATGCAGTATTCTCCACTAACAGACTTCTGTCAGACTCAAGTCTGTCGCAGAAATGTGAGCACTGTTGGAAAAAAAGCAGCACTCTCTTCTATGTCAGCTTAGGTTTCTTGCTTATTTTGAAAACTACTATGTTCTAGTTCCAGCCAGGACAGGGTTAATTTTTGCAGTAGCCAATTGGTGATTACTGCTCCTAAACCACAACACTCTAGTATGATATTTCTCTTCTAATTACTTAAGAATTTAATCTTAAGTATACCTTTCCTACAAAAAGTAATTCTCTGTCATTTCTGGACTGCTGATGAATGCAAATTTCTCAGTCTGACAGTAATTCAGGCTCGGACAATCACCCACCATATGCAGTTCAACAAGGGAAAGTGACGGATTCCGCATCTGGGATGGGGCAACCCTGGAAGTACAGAGAGACTGGGGAACGACAGGCTGGAGAGCAGCACTGTGGAAAGGGACCTGGGGTCTTGGTTGCTGGCAAGATGAATGTGAGTCAGCAGTGCCCTGGCAGCCAGGAGAGCCAACCCTGTCCTGGGGGCATCAGGGACAGCATCACCAGCAGGCCAAGGGACAGGACCGTCCTGCTCTGCTCCACACTGGTGTGGCCCCACCTTGAATATTTTATGAAGTTTTGGGTGCCACAACATAAGAAAGGTATTAAAATATTAGAGAGTGTCCAAAGGAGGGCAATGAAAACGGTGAAGCGCCTTGAGGGGAAGCCTGGTGAGGAATGCCTGAGGTCACTTGGTCTGTTCAGCCTGGAGAAGACAAGGCTGAGGGGAGACCTACCTGCAGTGTGCAACTTCCCTGTGAGGGGAAGAGGAGGGGCAGGCACTGATATCTTCTTTGTGGTGACAGGACCCAAGGGAATGGCCTGAATATGTGTCAGGGAAGGCTTAGGTTTAATATTAGGAAAAGATTCTTCACCCAGAGGGTGGTCAGGCACTGAACAGGCGCCCCAGGAAGTGGCCACAGCAGCATCCTGACAGAGTTCAAGAAGCATTTGAACAACGCTCTCAGGCACATGGCATGACTCTTGGGAATAGTGCTGTGGTGGGCCAGGAGTAGGACTTGATGATCCTTACGGATGTCTTCCAACTCAGCTTACTCAGTGATTCTGTAAATCTGTCAATGTTTACAATAAACACTGCAAACACAGCTTGAAGCTAGAACAGTAAAACATGTCCTTAACTGCATGTGACATGTTTTAAGCACCTTTTTCTACTGCTGTACAAATATTTGTCAGCCTGAATTTGAATAAGATCTTTCAATTCTTTCATAAGCAGAAAAGAAAAAGGGAATGTTTATTACTTATTTATTATTATTTTTTCATTTTGTTAAGTTCTGGTAAGTGCTATTGTGGCAAGAAACGCGTCTTATGCTACATTCACATTGAGATGCAAAAGGGAGACACTGTCATGAAGTTAAATATATTTTGTCACCAGTCAAAAGTCAAAATAAGTCCTATTGTCCTGTCAGGCTATGACAACACTTGTTCTGTACTTTGTGGAGTGAAATTATATTACTTCATGTACTTATTTTCTTCATCACATAGTTACAGTAACATGGAAAATTGAATTAAATACTTAAATGTTGTTCAGGTAACAACATCATGTTTTATTTGTATAGTAACTGGGGAATACCACAGGTTACATGAAGGACACACTGTATGTACCTTTTTCCAGCTTCGCTCTTATTTTCTTCTTCAATGTCAGGCACTCCATCTGCAAGCTTGAACTGTGAAGATATTTAAAAGTTATTTTCAGGTACAGCAAAGCACTACTAAGACTGTTATGCTTTACTCTACAAACTTAAAACTGTTAGTGATCATTGCAAAGTGTGATAAGACAGTCTTAACTGGAGAAACTGTTATTTGGTGTGTAGGACTGTTCTTACAACATCTTTGTTAATGGACATACTGCCTTTATACACTCTGTTCTTTAAAATGGTGATTGTTAATTGGAAAAAAAGACAATGTGACTGTCTTCTCTTTGCTCCCATGATAATCTCAGCAATTTTTACACCCACTGCCCAACTTTAACTGTGCCTGACAGATGTGTGTAACACCACAAAAGCTATTCCATCAAGTCCAATGAAATTTAAAACTGCACCAAGGAGTAATTTAAGCCTTTTGCTCAGCTCTACACAATCGTGGATAGTTAAAAAATCCCCAACAATATGGAGAAAAAAGACATCACAAAACATATTTGGAGGAGAGAATCTGAAAAGACTAATACAGAATTAAGTCAGAGAATCCTGGCTTTGTTTTGTCCATTATTCATTAAGTATCTTAGGACTTCATATTCTATCACAAATTTATTATAGCCAAAGAATTAGAGATGCATATGCTCTCACTGGATTTCCAGACTTTATTTTACCAGCTCCTGAATAGTTTTTCTCCATGTGTAGTTTTTGCCCTTCTCACAGGATTATTAATTGGAAAAACTATCAAAAAGCATAATCTGAAAATCTCCCTGGATGGTAGAGTACCTGCAGTAAGTGTCCTGCCATCGCATTTCCCCTGCAGGTGTGCACTGCTATTTTCTATCCACATACAGAACAGGTTTAGGCAGGGCTCAGCATGCATTTTGTGGTCTAAGTTTGGGTTGGGTGAAATTATTTGTACGTATTTTCTACTGTCCAACACATCACAGAAAAGCAAGCACTAGGACACTAATTTTATAAAGCCACAAAGCTATGAAACAACCCAAATGGGACTGACCTGGTAATACTGCAACAAGTACCCCACCTTCAGCAAACCTTACAATTTAACAGACCCTTTTTGTCTCTCCAAAAGATCAGCAAACAAAATGGCACTGTTAACTTTGTGAACTGCATGTTAGCCACCCCAATTCCATTTGCTGAAGGAAACGCTTTTCTTCTTTTAAACAAATTTGAAAGGGAAACTGATTCTCTGCTGTTTGATTAACTTCCCAATTACTTCCCAATTTTAACCCTGTGAATTTTACAGTTTAACTTATCCAGTTTAAACCACTAGCCACTCCTGAAGTAGTGTAAAACAGTAAATGCTATCAGCAACTGCGTATGAGTGGCAGAGAGACGTCAATTCCAATTCATTATCAAAGAAGCAAATAATATAAAACTTCAGCAAATCTTAAAAGACCTAGACTTATTATCTAGAGGAGGGAAGACAGAGAAAGGTCAGATAAAGTCAGTAAGCACGAAAATTATTCCCTCTGAACAGCTAGAAACGTGTATGTTAAATGCTGTTTTGCCCAAGTAATGAAGCCCAGAATGACTCTCCTTACATGCATGATGGCTGTGCAGCTCCCCAGCTTTCCAACAGTGCCCCACCCTTCTGATACTGAGAGGCATTTAACAGCAACATTTAAAATTAGGTATGTTATGTAGAAATGTCATACATGCAAAGCAGTACTCATAGGTGTACACTGGAACAGTAATTTTCGTACCATTGGGAATACAGCATTACTGCAACAACTGATGTAACAATAGCCTGTTTCACTTCCAATTTAAAGTTTAATTGTTGGTGACAAAAAAAAATCAAGTTCTGTTAAGCGAAGATGACATTGCCAATACACAGTCATCTATGAAATGATAATATTCTTTCTATTTCAGGAAATTTAAGATTTTGTTGATAAAACAGCATTAGTAATTAAAATTATGCAATTATGTAGACTGTAATTTCTTAAACTATTTAAGGAGAGAAAGCATAATTTCTCAGTACCTTCTCATCCACGTCCACACTTGTCAAAAGATCATCTAGTTTGCTCTGTTGCCTATCTTTAAGAAAGTCCTCACTAACATCTCCTGAAGGACTGCTTCCTCTGGAGGAGTTGTGGGTCTTCACATCTTCAGCTGAAAATGTATAAATGCATTGCTTTATGTGTTTCCCATGCTACAAGACAACAAAGCTTTTATTTCCTAAATATTACAAAGGCTTAGAACTAATGACATTTAAGAACTCCTAGGACCTCCTAAATGTGCAATTTATATGGAAAAATATTTCACGCTTAAGGCAGGAACCATTTCAAATAAATATTAGGCAGAATCTGCAATTAAAATTCTATCCAAGCTGTATGTTCTTTAATGGTCCCTGCAGAACAGTACAACACATTTACTTATAGAATATTGAATTCAATACTTTAGAAATAAATTCAGTTAAGCTTTTTTTATTAAAACGTAGCCAAAGATATGAGTGGCAATTTGCTAAGCAAAAAGACTTAGTCTTTGTTAGAAAAGGGCATAAGTTAATCATACTGACATGATGGCAACCCTGAACTACATACAGAAAGCTCTGAGAAACTCCGAATTCCTGTAATATAGTAAACTCAGTAAGAATTCAGTGTCAGGAAATCTCAGCACCTTTTGCAGATGCCACAGGAAATGAATGACACACCTGGCTGCAACTTTCTGAAAGGGCTGTTTATGTACAACAGAAGAGTTCTGCATAGAAAAGAAATTCACTACTGGATCACACAAATGACTTCCAACTGCACTGTGGTGTCCAGACACAGGAAGAAAGAATCAGATTAGTATTGGAAAGGTTTTTCTCTTATAGTCACTGGTCTCTATGATCACCAAGTACAAGACACATCTGGCTGAAGACAACATACACAAGATTTCCACTTGAAAGGTGAAGAGGATTGATGTCATCCAGAATATTTTAACTAAAGTAGTTTTTCCCCAAGTAAAAAGTGAAGCCACTAAGGCAAGGAGCCATGACTTCACTAACTTAACACAGGAAACCAACAGTAACACCTATTTCTAAATAAATACATAAATAGTCAGTAATTAGCAAAGCCAGGCACCCTACTTTTGTTCTGTGCAGGTCTTTTTCAAAAGTCATGTATTAAACAGTACGTTACTCTGTGCATATTCATCTAAGATTATGACGGGATCCTGCTTCTCAGATCTGGGAAGAAGGACTTTAGGCACCATAAAAAGAAATCAAAGACTTTCAGCCTCAAACTTTGCTAGAACATGAAGCAAAACAACAAAGAACACACAGAAGTTACTGAATAGTACAAAACTTGTTGACAGGTCTGGCTTCAATCACCTCAGCATTGCAGAATCCATGGCACAGCCCCCCCGCCCCGTCTCTCTACATGACCAGAGGCATAACTGTGCACTTCCTCTTGACTCCTCCTCAGGGAACTTGTGTCTATTTCTTGGTATCTGAGCTCTTAAAAACTCATTAGCTTTTATTTTGCCTTCTAATACCTGAAGCCTGAAATCTTCTCTTCCCCTAACAGTCTCTAGTCACTCCTTTCCAGGAGGCACTATCTGCTGAAATCACTCTTTCTATGTGAACATAACACATTAATGTGGAAAACCAGCACAAGAGGTACTGTCACAGACACCTTTCAAGCCTGAAGTAAAATCAACATGTAATGTCAGAATGTAAGATTAACAACAAGCTGACAAATTGATACCAGAAGGCAAACACCATGAACCTCCAAAACCAGTCTCAGCACTCTCTATGTTCACCACTGTCAGTAAAGGGCTTCTACTCAAAGTCAAAATCCCGTTCTTCCAACCTATCTGGTAGAAACTTCTACATTAGGTATACCTTGGCATACCAGTAGGTCTGGTATGCAAGCTGTAGAAAACAAAATAAATCACATTCATGTACTGCCTAGATGGACTGTTCTGCTTTAAATAGGAAGAAAAACCCCACCAAATCAGAAGCAACCTTACTTCATTAAAAAAGGACATCCTTTAAAAACAAAACACTGTCTCAGTGGAATGGGCATAGCATCCACAAAAAAACCCAAAAGAACAACCTGGAAATAAATCTGACTACATAATTCTGTGTGCTGATAAACACAACAGAACAACCACCTCTAACTCTGACCTGAACTCCAAAGCACTATTACAGGACTCAGTGTCTTACTATGATCTCAACAACTAACAGAATTCTTTGCCTAAAACTGTCAGAGAAATGTCAAAAAACCCTAGAACCAAAACCAAATTAAAAAACCTCACTCCAACCCACTAGTCCTACCAACAGACAAGTACTACAGAGAAGTACATGTTCCCTGTATGACTCAGGCTTGTGTCATTTTGAAAGATGTTGACTCAATATGCATTGAGAAACGAACTGCTGTAACAATAAAAAGATAATACAAAAAAGTTGTTGTGGTTTTTTTTTTGTTTGTTTTGGGTTTTTTTTTTTTTTTAAAGCCTTAGCTTTGTCACAGAACATCTTTTTTGGTTTTTTCTTTTTTTGACTATATACCAAAAATTTTCAGAGACCCTTACCTTTTAACACCAAATTACAGGAATTTTCAGTATCACTTGACTTCCCAGATTCTTGCACGCATCTGTTTTGAACAAAAAAAGTGTACTTAAGATTTCCATCTTGCACAAAAGCAAAACAATCTATCAGTTACATAAGATCAAAATTTCTCAGTAATACTTTTAGCCATGGACAGAACACTTACAACCAACACACTGTTTTAAGTCTCTTTTTAACTTTCTCTTTTGGCTTTCTTATGTTCATCCCTTCAGATGTACACCTAAACATGTTAAGCAAAACCAAGACATTTCAAAACCCAAAATTTTCAGTAAAAGCTCATGATCTCATTTAATCTTTGCCTACAATACTGGGAAGGGAAATTTTCTCTGTATAGCAAATCAAGAAAATACTGTGCTAATAAGCCAATTCACCAGGTTCTAAAAAATTTGATTTATAGTAATTTTATACTCAACATCATTTGCTTAACAATGAATCTCAAAAAGAGTAACAAAAACAACTGTTCATAGGAAGATACTTAATTCACTTATTTCAAAGATAAGGTAGGAAAAAATAAATACTTCTCCTTAGAAAAGCTCAGAAGGGACAAATATGTATCTTAAATGTTACACATAGAACATATAACACATGATCATAATCATCACACATTTTAGAAACTTGTACCTGGTGAATGACACCAAGTGTAATGACAGCAAGCTGTCCAGTCAAGGCAACAGAAAATAGTAAACAAAAGCATATGTGAAAAATTAGTTTTACTGCCTCATTCAGGCTTCAGGCCAGAATGTTTTCCTAATGCCTGAAAGTGACCACCACTCTTCTCTACGTAAAATGCAAGCACCACAGAAATAAGCTGTTGAAGTCCCAGTTGTATTTGGTAAAACTCAAAAAAAAAACCTCAAAAAAAGCCCCACAAAAAATAAAAAAGTATGAACTGGCCACAATCTGGTATTATCTGGTAATATCCTAAGTTACCCGATAAAACTGGGGTAAGGTCTATTGCCTTTTTTCAATATTCTCATACTGAATCATAATATTAATATCATTAATATATATTAATATATTATCATATTGATTTATAATATTAGTATGTTCCTGACTGCTACCAACTATGTTTAATCATCATCTAATAATGTATGCATCAAATTATGGAAGGTAAAAACTAAACTAAGAAATTTTGCCTGTTTCTTTAGCAAATCCAGGGGAAATTCTAAGAAAGAAGAACCATGCATTTTTATTTCCCTTGGCTAATGGCAAACAAATTGAACAGGTATCAGAAAGAAATGAATGCTCCTTCTAATAAATTTACTATTTATTAGCTGCTTCTCAAGAAGTTGGATGCTCCTACTACAGACTTGCCCTGCTCTCTTAAGGCTTGTTTTGGCAGAAATTTTATTCTGTTAACATCTAAAAGTTTTATATTCTCATGTTCAAAAAAATGTTCAGCACCTCAAAGAAGATTCCCTTCCTCTTTTGCACACAGCTTTAATGAAAAGGATAAGGAGAGCAGTGAGTAAAAAAAAAAAAAAATCAACGCAGTTATAAGGTGGTACGATCCTGAAAATAATTTACTCTTACAGATTCAAGAGAAGAATGAGCTACACCTAAAAAGTAAAAACATTTCTAAGTATTATACCACTTTACAACTAAGAAAACTACCTTCAAAGCGATATCTGCTATCTCAAATCAAGAATATTACTTTTAATTATCTTTGTTTCTATTTTTATATTTCATTTCATTTAAACAAGGTCTTTAGGACTATCTTGTCCTACAATTCAGAGTTTATCCCAGCTCTTATGAAGAACACATTAATTTATTTGCATTCAGAATACTGTCATAGTTCAATCAAACTTACACACTCAAAATCAAATAAAGAAATAATTTCAACAGAAATTAGTGAAATTCTCTAAGGAAGCTTGACCACTACAACCAAAGCATATGGAAATGAGATAAAAATACTTAGGAATATTGTGATAAAAAAATAATTATATGCATACCTAAAACTACTCTCTACCGAATACGTCTTTTCTGAGGTAACATGAGACTCAGGCTTAAAAGAGACCTTTGTGTCTTTAATGCAGTTTGCAGAGGATGCTTTCACTGGACAATTTTCACAGCGTGCAGGTGCAGACTCCTCTTCATTACTGGTTCCAAAAAGGTCAGGGTCATCCTGAATCACATCAATGACAAGAACATCTTGGTTGTAAGCTTCAAGGACATCTGGTAAATTTTGCCTTTTGCATTGTGAGAAATTCCCTCTTGATTTTCTATCACCCTCACTTATTTCTAATCCAACAAGGTGGTTGACTGCATTCCAAGAATGATCAGGGAAACTAGATTTCAGCACACACTCAGTACCACAGAAATCAGGCACAGATGGCTCTGGCTGTCCATCAAGAAGAGGATGTGGGTATGCAGAAAAACTTTCAGGGAGCACAGACATCTCATCAGAGAGGTTTACAGAGCCATTATGCTGGAAGTCCTTACTATCAATCTCATCTGCTTTTTTCTGTGTGGAAGCTGGAGATGTAGCATCACTCATGACAGAAAGAGGACGCTGCTCAGATTTTACCAAGAAAGTCTCTTCACCTGTCTTCTGCCTTCCTGGACTAGTGCTTTCAAGAAGCTCTAGTGGACTACAAGTTTTGCTTTGAAATGAATGGACAGATTTCTGTTTCTTGGATTTAGGTTTGTTCCTGCATAAAGGAATTTTAAATTTTGTCAGGTTTCCAGAGGTTAATGGTTTAATTAGGCTTAAATCAGAAAATATCCGGTTCACTACTGATACTTTAGGGCTGAAGTTTATACTGTTTGTGTTACTTGCAGAAGTACCACTCTGGATTGTCACAGACAGGTTTCTATTTGTCACATCTCCTTCATTTTCATCCTTTTGTTTTGTCGTACCATTCTGGACTGTCACAGACAGGTTTCTGTTTGTCACATCTCCTTCATTTTTATCCTTTTGTTTTGTTGTGTCATTCTGGACTGTCACAGACTGGTCTCTGTTTGTCACAACTCCTTCAGCTTCATCTTTTTGTTCTGCTGTAAAATTCAAGTCTGCTTTAACTTCTTGCACATCATCATGGTCAAAAGCCACAGCACTTTTATCTGTATTAACTGGTGATTGCCCATTTTCATTGTTCATTGTCAAAGTCTGATAAATATCTACAGAAGAGGATTCCATTGTTTCAAGTGAAGCCTGACAGTCAATATTTGGATCAATCTTTTTATGTGTAATTTCTTTTGCAATTTCTGCCAATGATGTATGCAAATCCAGCTGTCTCACATTCCCAGTCACTGCACTACATTCCACAGCTTTAGCAGTGCTCTTATCAGAAGAATCCTCAAAAGCAGCCTTTAAAAGTCTTTTTCCTTCTGAGATGAACCTATGATTTTTAAGAAACCATTCAGAAGTCCTGGCACAAGATTCAACAGGCCAAACTTTTTTACTAGTCATGGGTATTGTTCTTTGACAGGTAAACTGCTGCAATTTCTTAGTAACTTTGTTCAAATTTCCTCCTGTCTTGCTTTTCTGACGATCACAAACATCATGGATCTGAGCTAACGCTCTAAGGCTATCTGAGGCAGCTGCATAATGTGCCATACTGCTTGAATTTTCTCCTTTTACTACTGCAGAGAGCTCAGATGTCTTGTTAAAGCCAGTTTCAAATGCAAGTAATTTGGTACTATTCTTTCTCCAGGCTGACACAGTTTGTACTTCCTGAGTATTTTTTTCTGTATCAAAATGTGATATATGATCACGTGAAGCTGAGAAAGTATGATTTAGTCCTGAACCTGAAAATGAGCTTGACATGGCAACTGCTGCTTCTGTTTGTAACTCACACTTCTTGCATTTACTAGCCATGTCTGCAGATTTCTCTGTGATTTTCATCTTTTTTCTAGGCTTTCTACCAATATTCCACTTTTTTCCCCTTAAACACTTACTGCTTTCACTCAGGCAGTGTGAAACATAGCCTATTTCATTTACATTCTTTTCTTTATTAGGTGATAAACCACCTTTTATGAGTGATCTCTCCTTTTGCATTCTGCTAGTGCTGCAAATTCTATCATTCAGGTCTCCAGTACCATGGGTTACATGGAAGAATCCATTTAATTTGTAACTGTTGGTAGTTCCACTAGCTGAAGGCTTCACTAATGTATTGATGTAACTACAGTCCTCTAATACCACCAATGGATTCTTTTCAGCTGCACAGAGCAAGCCACTACAATGGTTTAGGACATTACTGCCACGTTCAGCACCACATTTTGCAGATGTATCCATCACCTTTTCAGCCGCAGTCACACTTAAACTTTGCAAGTGCTTGATAAGACGAGATCTGTGTTGCCTTTTTCTACACTGCACACCAGGCTCTTCTGTTACAGCATGGCATAGAAAGCTCTTGCTTTCAGTGTCACCTGAAGTAGAAACTGTAGAAGATATAGAATAGTGAGATTCCTTTTCCTTAGAATCTTCTACCCTATTTTGCTTTGTCTTGACCTTTACAGCCTGTGAAGTACCAGAGTCTTGCTCAATTGCTCTCAACTGTTCCTCTGCTGATTAAAAAAACAAAGAAGTGTCATTAAAGAAAACTCTAAGAGAAAAAGACTACCCTATTTTATAAAGAGAACCAAAAACCCCAAACATTAAAGGCTGCTAAAGAACATGACACCATATAAGGCTAAAATATTTTGGTCAAGTTTTATGATTTTTTTTAAAATGAACACTATTGGGACACTTAGGGTAAAAAGGACGCATTACCCTCAGGAACAAATGCGAAGTGGAACAGAACCATAGGGTGTCATAAGGACACTGGAAGTTGCGTATTTGTTGCTTATTCCACATAAGTGGAAAACAAGAGCGAATCTGGCAAGAAAATACAGATGCTGTTTGCACGCACAGCCTTAAAATCTCTTGTTTACACACAGGTTCTCTGTAGAAGGAACACTTATTAATAAGAATATCTTTCAGACACACAATCCAACCAAATGCATCCAACTGATCAAGAAGATCCAGAAAAATTGAAGGACTTGCATTTTTAGAGACTACTACTTTTTATTTAAAAGCAAATACAGATTATGTAAAAAACTCTATATCTGAAAATTTAGACTAGAGAATGGACTCAAGAGCATACTAGTATAATGCTGGTTTTTTTAGACCTTGGTTTTCATGGTAAAACACAATGTTTATACTTCAGTTTTTCAGAATATGGTTTTTAGATAAAGTATTAATAATCTACAGTAAGTATATGTCATTTGAATGTATCCACTTCAAAAGTAAAAATAATGGTTTTAGACAATCATCCTGAAAAGAAAGAGACCTGAAAAACTCCTCTTTCAGAATTGTTCCAGTTTGACTCAACATTCTCTTAAATTCATCAAAATTCTCTTAAATTCATCAAAACACAATCACTATTTGTGTTCTTCTACATCTTTTGGGATTTTTCAGAAAATAGCAACTAAAAAAATGCTATTTTTTAGAGAGAAAACCCCAGCATCCTATAAAGGCGGACACTGAAACAAGATATCATCATACATAATAAAAAATAAACAGATAATAGACAGAAGAATGAGGAATTAACTGTGCTTTATTCTGGCATTGCTGAAACTACTGCCCCCTTTCTTGCTAGTGGCTGACCACCTCTGAAGAAACAGGGAATGCTTTTGAGAGACACAAACTCCCAGCATTCCCTAACAACGCCTGTTACTGTCCATACCCCTTCCTCTCTCCCTCCCTACACCCCCTTGAAAGGCTAACTGGTCTCCTCTCCTTCATGTTAAATAGGCTGCTTTTCTCCTTCAGGAAAAGCCTTTCCTCTTCCTCAAAATCTGTCTTCTTCTAAGACTGGTGATATTCACAGCACGGTGAAACACACCCTAGCTTTTCTCTAAAGTCAGCAGCCAGTTTTTAAAGGGGTCTTACTGCAGGACCAATTTGGGAGCCCAAATTCTGTACCTGTACTTCTACAATGTGCTTACCACTTTCCCCTGGGCTGTCTGGTCGTTTCCCAGGGCTTGAGCTCTGCTGCTCTTCTATTATGCAACGCTTCTGAGTCTTTTTTCTGGTTGTTGGTTGTTCTTGTCCACTCAGATCCTGCAGCTGCTGTGACAGCAAGGCATTTCTGTTCCTCATACTCAGAGCTCCTTTCCTGGACTCTGGACATTGTGTATGCTGTTTTAGCAAGGCAGAACTACCCCTCTCCTTGGGACCATGTACGTTTGGTTTCCCCACTGATCTGCCTTTCTTGCCCAAGCATCTCACATCTTCTTCCTGTGTCCCTAGTGTTCTTGATCCAACTAATAGACAGCCATTCAACTTCTCTAGTATGTCAACCTCTTCCTGGGGTTTTGGTTCAGGGACAACTTCCTGAGCACCCAAATTCTTCCTAAAATCTGGGATTTGCATATTCTGCATCATTGTAGAGCCAGCACATTTCACTTCAGTACTCCATGTGACCTTTTTGGGTTGAAGAGCTTCTGGTTCTGGAAAACAGGATATTCCATGTCTCTCTGTGCTCTCAACTTCCCTCTTCAAGTTTGGGACTTGTAATTTAATTTCCATACACGAATGTTTGTCTTCTGTTCCTGAGCTCCCTGAACCCTTCTGGAAAGGGAAGAAGTTCAGGTCTTCTGAGCAATGTTCATTCCTTTCAATCCCTGCTGAGAACTTTTTCTGCAAAGTAGTTCCTGAGAAAAACAGCTGTTGACTTTGACCTGTCCCTCTTAGAGTCTCTTCCCAGCACATTGCTGCATCCGTGGCTGCTGCTTGCCAATCTTCACACTCAGCTGCGTCTGAAACTAGTGAAGCTACACCCTTGCTTCTTCGGGGAGACTTCCTCTGCTGGATTCTCTTGGTTTTTTTAGGTGGGAATTTCTGTCTGTTCTCACCTTGCTCCTTCTGCATGGGCACAGGAAGAGCAAAACACTTAAAGGAAGTGCGAGAGAGCCTGGCAGGTTGTGGAAAGGAAGGTAAGGGCTGCTCAGGCTTTCTCTTTGGTGCCAGGCGACGACTCCGCTGGACTACCAGCTTCCCCTCTGGCTCGCACCCTGCCGGCGGAGAGGCGGGGCTGCTGACCTCCGGGTCAACCAGCTTCACCTCGCTGGTTCTCACCACTTTCCCTGACCTCAACTGCGGCATCTCGGTGGCGCAGAGACAGCAACAGAGCCCACAAACCCGCTCGCCAGCGCACCTTTCGCTGCAGCCTCGCTAGCCCGGCACCCACGATGGCTGCAGGCCCGAGCGGGCAGCGGGGGACAACTCCGCCCAGGCTGCCGCCTGCGGGGACACCCGGGGGCGCCCAGACCGACAGAAAGGAAGCCCAGGCCGCCCAGAGAAAAACCACGGCCACCGACAAGCCCTTCCTGACACCCTCACTGCCCCCGCCCCCAAACACACACCCCGAGCAACGTCTCACAGACCAGGGCGCTGAAGGAAGCGGCCCCGCGCCTCTTCATACTCAAGAAGGCCGCTGCCTGCAGCCTCCCGAGCCGCTTTCCCACCCTCTCTCGCTCCTTCACTATCTGCCCTCGTCTACAGATCCGTTCCCCTCGTCCAAGCGCCGCCTGCCCGCCCGAAGAGCCGAGCTGCTGCTCCGCCAGGGGGCAATGGTGGTGTGGCGGCGTGAGGGCGGCTCCGCGGCGCGGCGAGACGAGGCGGGGGGCGGCGGGAATACCCGCCGGCAGCGCTCGCTCTCTCGCCGGATCAGCGGTGCCGCCTGCGCGGTGAAACCCCAGCGCTGGGGGTGGCGGGCGCGGCTCCTCCGGGCGGCCGTGCCCGCGTGTCGGCAGCCCCCGGGCAGGAGAGAGTGCCGTGGTTTGCGCTGCGCAGCCGTCGTGCTGCCCGCATGGTGCGCCAAGCGCCCTGCGGGGCTGCGGGCCCGGCCGCGGGCGAAGCCGCAGCCGCGAGCTCACGGCCGCCCAAGGCACCGGCCTTCGGTGTGGAACTGCCAGAGCCTGTGAGCAAACGCCCAACTCGCCCCGAGCTCGGAGTAGCGAGGGTAAACACACAGGTTCGCCCATTTAGGCGGGTGTTCCATCCCCCTCAGTGATTCCTTCTTCGAACACAGCGCTTCAGAAGGTCGCCAACACTGAGGGGCCATGAGGTTGTTTCATAGAATCGCAGAATGGGTCAGGTTGGGAGAGACCAAAGTGGAGTCACCTGGTCCAACATCCCTGCTCAAGCCGGGCCATCCCAGAGCACATGGCACCGGATTGTGTCCAGGCAGTTCTTGAATATCTCCAGTGAGGGAGACTCCACAACCTCCTTGTCTTTGCCTCTTGTCCTATTGCTGGGCACCACCAAGAAGAGCCTGGCTCCATGCTCTTGGCACCCCCCATTTGGATACTGGCAGACCTTGATGAGGTCCCCTCTCGGTCATCTCTTCTGGGGGCTGAATATACCCAGCTCTCTCTGTTTTTCCTTGTAAGAGGGATTTTCCAGTTCTGTGATCAACTTTAAAGCTCTCCACTGGACCTGCTCTAAGAACTCCATGTCTCTCTTGTTCTGAGGACATCAGCTTTGTATTTCAAATAACACAGATTCTTAGGACATGAGTTAGGGGGAGAAAATCACTCAAAAAGATTATATAGTCAGTAAACAATACAAGTTGGTATTTGGGCTTTGTATGGGGTGATAGTTTCAACACAGGTGGAGAACACCAAAGCTTCAGAACCATCCATGGGGTGATAATGTGAACATGTAGAAGCTAGCTTAAAAAAAACAATGTTGTATGAAGACTGAATCTAAGTGGCAGGTGTTATGAAAATCCCAAGTTATTAGACTTACTAAAATGGTACTTTAGTGCCAATAATGCCATCAGCAAAATTGTACATGGTTGGTAAATGACTGTGTCCTACAAGCAGTCCCCTTGTGTTTGCCTCAGCTGGTCTCTGAGGGATGAAATACCTTACTCAAATTCATTTCACTGTGGCTTAGTGCCTTCTGGTGTTCCCATTTCATGCATCCTAGTTTGAGATCCGGGCAAAGAAATAAGGTGCTTTATGTCACAACTTGCTAGAAGTGCAGTACTTTGAAGTTAGAAGAGTAGTTGGAAAGGTGTATTTACTAATTGGCATTGGCTCACTATATGACTTCAGCCCACGTAACTCACTTAATCTCTGTTTCTCCATCCAGAGGTAGAGATAATACATTTCAGTCCAAATAAAGACAGAGAACATTGCATTTTTGCTAAAATCTCTCCACAGATGAAGAAAGAACAACAGGGAGGCTGGGAAACTGTTAGCTTTAATTTTCTTATGGTCTTTTTATATTGCACATACATGCTTAAGTACAAAAAGTCAGCAAATAGCTAACTAAAGCTAATCAAAGCAGAAAATACAGATTTCTTAGGCATTTTCTCCTGTAGATCAGTACTGTGCTTCTGGTCCTTGGGACAGAAAGGACCCAATAAAAGGGAGGTAAGTGCACAATATTTGTCATTGTTAGTGTTCTGCAAGGCTGGTATTACATAAAACATTCAGCTCTGGTGACATTTAACCATTTAATCTTTCATTTCAAACCTTGTTCAGTGTGTAACAGTCTTTTAAGTTTTATAGCATGATGAAGATATGCTGAAAAGCAGTAGTAAAGGAAATCTGGGAAAAATGGCATATGAATGATCTTACTGTTAGCTCTAATTTTTAGGATGTTAGTATTTAGTCAGTTATTTGCAATGATGAGAACTCTCCTCAGACCAGATTTTTTGAAATGAATAAAAATCTACTTGAAATGAATACTAATTAAAGGCATTCTTCATTAAAGTACTTTGAAAAAAGCACCAGAGCTTCAGAAAGGACATTTTGAAGCAGCTGTGGATTATGTTAAAAAACAGATTGCATTCAGTTTACAATACTGCTAAAAAGAGGTAGTATAAACATTGTCTTGCAAAGTGGATCAATTTAACCATCTTTTAAAAATACTTGAAAGATAAGAGTGTTTTATTATATAGGCATATTTAAAGAAATCATGTGTCAAGTGTTTATTAAAACTGTAGGTCATTAAAGTGGAAAAAACTTTCAAAAATCATATAAACAGCTTAAGGATGAAAAATTAGTTATTTTCACATTCCAACAACATTTGAATTACTAATATGGAAAGGAAATGTTTAAACTTCATTTTTAAATTATACCTTGTTTAGAAATAAAGATAAATTCTTGTTCTTCTTGAGTTTTATAGTTATCTATCTCAATGCCATATCTAAATTTTAGAACTAATTCAACTTTTGCTGATCCATTGCTTTGTTCACTGATTTCTTGTTCATTCTAGACACTTCAAGACAGTGACAGAAAGATGAGGTACCAGGTGTCTGAAAACAAAAAGGCAGTTGTGGTGCCCAAAATATTTTCTCCCCCAGAATTACCAGTATACTTAGAGATGGCAATTTCAAGTGGGAATTTTCAAGTGGGAAAAAGGAACTTGTGTGACTACATTTATGTAAAACCCACAAAATTTTTTCTTTTTTGTTTTCTCAGAGGAGTGTGTGCACTTATCTCTCCAACTGATGTAATTTACATTGCTGCTGTGGAGAAATTGTGGCTGCAGATCTAACAATGATACATTTGAGCAATCTTCCAAAAGTTTTTGAAAGACTGAAATTTATAAACACATAATCCAGCTGCATAGGTGAGACGATCATATAAATTTTTTATTGGGCTGTATTTTAGACTTTGCTAATATACTCACCTAGCAACAGGAATTAAACTGTCTTTTTTTTTTAGCTAGGGAACTGGAAAGAATTAACTTGACAATGAACCTTTTTTTAGTGAAGCAATGTGAAAGATGTCCCCTTGGACCACTTCTTTTTACACTGCTTGCATCTTTATGCTTGGCTGAAGGATAGAGTTGTTATCTCTAGCAAACCATGGTGAAAAGAATTTGGCTGTGCTGTAATAACTGAGACTGAGCTCCGAAGAGTGTGTCTACTCTGTTGCATTCTTAAAACACACCAAATTAAGCCCTTAAGTGATACAACTAAAAAGAAAAATATTTTCAGTCTAGTATGTTTAAGGAACTATCCTTTTATAACCCCAAGGATTTATTAACAGTTCTGAGCTATTGGTTTTGCAAAGTTAGAACCCAAAGATAGTAAATATTGATATGATTTTAAAGTAACTTCTTTATCCATTGTTTTCTGTTCAAATACAGGGGTGCTTTGGAAATAGGTGAATTGCTAAACTGTTGAAGTAAGAAGTTGCTCTTTCTCTCAAGCCATTCATGTATATCTCTCTAAAATTGCTTTTGCTTTTCACTACCAGGCTCCTAAGTCAGGAGCCACCTTTGACATGGCATCTAATGAGAATGCTGCTAACTGCCCATGTATTGGGTTTGAGGTACAATGTTCGTGGTCAGGTCGTGTCCTTGGTATCTCTCCCGCCTGTGTGGGTGTTGACCCAGTTCATACTGACAGCTGTTTCCTTGTCTGCCCTGCCACTGTGAACTCCATTAGACAACGGCCAGTAGGGTGGTGAGAGTAAAGATACCTTGGTGGAAATGTGTGATCTGTTTTGTGAAACTGCTGAGTGATTACACTACATGGCAGGCTAAGTGAATCCAGTGAGTAGCTGGATACCTCAATCTTTATTTTCATGTCTGTTTTTATTATAGAGCTGTACAGGGCACACTAAAGTAACTTCATTTTCCACCAGTTTAAAATGAGTCATTGGAGGAAAAAGGACAGCTGCTATATTTTGTAATGAACCATCTGGCATTTCTTGGTAGATTCTCTGATTCTTAATTTGCTACTGAATTGTGACAGCAAGAAAATCAAAATTATTTATTGTATGGAATCAGTATTTCCCTCTGGCAATTCTGTTTCTGTAAAAGGATAGCCATAGGCGGGATAAGAACCTGTCACACTGGGTTTTGCAAGCCTTGAAAGTCATCTGTATAATTTGCCTTTTTTTTTTTTTTTTTTGTAACTATGCTGCTTGACATTTATTCTGGAAGACTGACTTTCCAGATGATCACATCTGATCTGAACCTTACAGAAGGTGGCAGTAATCGGTTTTAAGGTTCCACAAGGGAACCCCTGTGTAAAGTTTGTATTCTGTTTTACTCCCTTTCATTCATGTATCTTTAGAAGTTTAAGAATAAACTAGCTAGCTATCTGGAATTAGAAATTTAAAAAATACACAAGCAATAGAGGATTAACTGGTCAAGTAGAGGACCACACATTCAGTCTTGATTTATTTTTATAATTCTCTAAATAAAACCTATCTTTGCTTTCACGTAGATAATACATACCATGCACCTACCACTAAGTCTACCTTTAGAATCAACACCTTCTAGTGGCTGGATGAAAAAGATGGAGTTAGGAGGAAAGCATCTGCACACCAGCAAGTACGTGACACCTCCATCTTGCTGCCAAAAAAAGATTATAAAATGTGATTTCTTGATGAGAAAGTTAAAAAAGAAAGGAAAAGAGGAAATTAAAGTTGAGTATATCAGAGCTAGAGAAGGCATAGGATTAGAAATGGTAGGGGTGCAGTAAGGTATAGATAGAATGCAGTAAACCAGTAGATAATCAGGGAAGACAGTGCTAGACAGAACACAGACCAAAAAAAAAAAAAACAAAAAACCCAAATGGCTTCAGAAAACCACTCTTAACCAACAGAAAGGAGTGGTAAAGACTAAACACAGTGATAGAAAACTTTTCTGTGGTTTAGACTGACTGAAGAAACAGTGGAGGATTGTCTTTAGCAGTGTTCCTAAGAAAAGTAAAGAGAGCCTGAACTTTGGAAAGTGACAGTGATCAATCGCAAGCTGGGACCCTAATCTGAGACCTAATTCATCTTGCTGTTAGGCATTGAAAGTGACTGGCTTCTCCATTCAATTTCTTGTGCCATGGTCATCCATTAAGGATGAGCTTACATCTTTGTCTGCTTAGCAGTGTCAAGGTGGCTGACGTGCTGAGTGTGAAGCCTCAGAACAACCTGCTGTGTCTTTTCTTTCTTGGGTGATTCATCCATAAGCATCAGGTTGCTCCATATCTCCCAGTATGTTACACAGTTTGTATATATAGTTTTGAACCTGAGGAGTGTATTTGCAGTTTCTCTGTGTTTTTAGAGTTGCAGATCTAGGAAATGTCTGCTACTTACATATTTATAATTTTTTTGAGGCAGTATTGCTCTGTAGCAATGGAAGTACCTTCTAGAGTTGATGAAACCATGCTGACTGTTGTGCAGTGCACTAATTATATAGCTTCCCTGACCAAAGCAGCATGCAGCCATTTTGGAATGTATACTGTCACTTTCCCACTGACATATCCAGGGTAATCTATGGAAGGAGTTGCATGAAAGCTGACATTATTGGTTCACATATACAAGAGTGCAACAGCTTGCTGTGTAGGAAAGAGCAGAGTAGATCAGAGATTTACCTATGTTTGCATTCAGCTGCTTACTTCTTCACATGTTATTAATTATGCTGTTTGAAAACAACAGAAAATGATCTTCAGATAAACCAGGCACAGGTGATGTAGTAAGGGTTGGAGGTAAAATTCATCGATGCTAAGTCAAACCAAGGCACTCATTCAACATGGAGTTGCATCCAGCATAGATTATTTGCTTAATATTGACATCACTTGCATATCTTCCTACTCTGGTGGGCTGAGTGGCTGGGTCATAACCTCTGAGTGTATCTCAGCTATCTGCATTCTGTGTATGAGAAGACAGCTTCATTTAAAATCTAAATTACTCCTTTTCTGTAGGGGACAGAAAAGGGGAGAGAATTGAGAGAATTTTGTCCCCAGAAAGAATTGGGGACAGACAATTTCTTTTTCACCTCTTCACCTAGATAAGTATTTTTCTTATCA
Organism: Onychostruthus taczanowskii; assembly: GCF_017590055.1. Lineage (NCBI taxonomy): Eukaryota > Metazoa > Chordata > Aves > Passeriformes > Passeridae > Onychostruthus > Onychostruthus taczanowskii. Next base: position 2,232,902 of record NW_024500128.1, read on the forward strand.
GCATGAGGATTGTTTATGTGTTTGTGATGGCCCAAGTTCCATGCTGTGCTAACTGCAAGAGTGTCCACTCTTTGGCTTGGCTGTCATTTGGTGGGTCAGACTGAGCACAGTAATTGTGGAAAGTATGATTTCTGCAGTCATTGCCCTGCAAGCAAGTTACTGAGTAACTCTCTTACTGAGGAGAGCTGATCAGAATCTTACCGTGCTTGCTGGTGTAGACAAATATGTAATTACTGAAGAAATTAGGTCTTTCACTGTGGTAGGAGGAATTATTTGCTGGACAGCCTTGCCACTTTCTAGAGCAATTTCTTTGACACAACATAGAGAAAATATTCTTTAATAGTATAACACAACAGCTCTGAAATCCCATTATGAGTCATGACTCCACTGTAGGTTTTCTGCATAATATTCCTTTTACTATTACTAACATTACTATTACATTGGTAGAATTCTTAAGTGAGTAGTTATATTCCTGGTCCTCAGGTCAGTCAGCTGAGGACAACTGAATGAGCCATCTCAAGTGCTAGTTTCATGAAGATATGAAGACTTTCTGAGCAGAGACTGTACATGGGGTAGTTTAAAGACTTTAATTCATTATGGTAATTAAACCTGTAGTTTCACATTCACAACATTTGGCATGTTGCTCGAGATGAAAACTGGGGTGTTTTGCATTAATCATGAGGAAGTGAGGTTACGTATTCACACAGCACAGGGTACAGAAACGAAGAAGAGTAGGTCTTCTCTAATGTTACAGTATCTATGCAGAACCTTCCTTGCACCTCAGGAGCCTTTCTTTCAAATGCTGTAATTTCTTTCACCTGTAAGAAGGCTGGCAATAAGTGATAATTCTCAATGAATAGCAATGTTGTTGTCACCGTCCAACACAAGTCAGAACTGCAAGGCAGTCAATTTCCTTTTTGGCTGAGCAATTGTGTTACATTCATTATTTGTGTGCCTGCTAATGTCAGGCATTCCTTCCTGGTCTCTGACTAAGTATTGGGTAATTTTGTCTAAATTTGACTGTCGTGGTAGGGCTGTTAAGTTCGTGCATATTTCAGGAAGATGGACATACATGTAGATGAGAAATCATCCATGGAAAGAAAGGCCCACCCTTAATTAGATATGAGTGAATCCACAGAAAAGAGAGATGTCAGACACCAGGTCTTGTCCCACTGCTTACAAAGCTACAGATTATAAGATCTTGAACAGGATTTCAGGCCAGACTGGCTGGCGGGGGGCATATGCTTGTGAGGGGAGAGAGCTTCCACGGGAGTTAAAATTGTTGGCAGAGCTTTATGACCAGAAGGCCCTAAATGTTGTCCCTGAGGGAACAACTTCCTGAAGTTGGGGCACACAAACTGTAAATCAGTATTAATCCCTCTGTGGAATAATATGTTTCCTTACATGGCACATATGAATGTTTTTCAGGACTGTTCCTTGGTCCATGGGAATTTAAAGGAAAATAATTTATATATGTAGTTTATGTTGTGTAGTGAAATTTCAAATAAATGTAAACAATATATTTATTTGCATTAGACTGATATAAGTTGCTTTTGTAGACATGCAAATAGGTATTTATCTTTGCAGCTTATGTTTGAGTTTCCTACTCTGTTTTGAACCATGAAAGAAGCCAGGTATTTGTATTCATTTCACATGCTCAACAGTCTGAAAAGAGACAACTGAAATCAGTCAGTTGCCTTATGTGGGCTAAGAATGATGCTGGCAGAGATTCAGGTGATCAGGGCTGGGTGAATGCTGAACTAAAACCTCTGTCTGTGCTGCAGGATACACTCAGTACCTTTTCTTTTCCCCACTCACCCATAACATTTACACTTCATCTTCAGGTAGTGGTGGTTTGTCACATAAATCTGCATTGTGGTCTTTCTGGGGGCTGTTAGCTTGTTTTTCCTATCTGCTGAGGAAATTAGTACGTGTAGCCAAAGACAAAGAGTTATTTCCAATCAGGAATCTGTTTAGTTGTTTTTAACTAACATTTTGTTCTTTGGAGTAGTTACAGGCTTCTGTGAATACAATATGTTTCCTTACTTTACAGGCTGTATTTATTAAAACAGAAAGGTGAATTAACAAATTGCTGCCTCATTAAAAAAGTGAGGCACTGTATACAGCATTTGCTTTTTCAGAGACCTGTTTTCTGATACCCTCATCCTCCTCTTTCTCTAAATAAATGTTTTCTGTGGGATGTGGGATGGGAAAGTTACTGTAAACAGTTCAGGGGCTGCACCTAGTCCTTACATTCACTTTGGAATTTGTTGGTGCAGCTGAATCTACTGCACTGCCAAGAGGCTGCACTTGGGGTTGTGTAGAGCTCTGTGATGGGTTTTCTTGGTCTTGCCCTTTAAGTGTGAGTAGATGCTAAGTACACAGCCCAGTGTGAATGAGAATTGGAATTCAAACAACAAATCTCTCCATGCTATAACCTCACCTTTTCCATGTTTGAACACTCAGCTTGGGTTTTGTGTCTGTTTTTCACTTTCAGGGTGACAGGTAAACCTGCTTGACCAGCATGTGCTGGCCCCATGAGCAGGAGTGTGCTCTGCCCCCACAGCCAGTTTGTACACACCCATGTACAAACCTCTGTATTTTGGGAGAAGAAAAAGAAACAGGAGAAGCAGGAGACTACAGATAGGGAAATTCTGGCATGCTCTGTGAGGACACTACCATTTCTTTTCCCTTGTCTACTTGCTGCTCCACCATGCATGAAGGCTTCAAGCCATATAATATGAATTAGTACATAACCTATAAAAGGGCTATAGTATATAGCCTGGTTTTGCTATCAAAACCAAACTAAACCAGCATGCCTCATTAGTCAAATGGAGATGCAGAGGTACTGTTCTGAAAAGGAATTATGTACACTGCAATAGTATTCACTAGGACATGCAACCTATAGATTATTATTATTCCCTTCCAGGTAGCTCTTCATGTCATCTTTTGGAGAGCTTGCCATTTAAACTGTAGGCTTTTGGGTCAGGGACAATTATTTTGGGTGTTGTTGATTCTCAGAGTGAGGCATCAGCTGATGGAGAGAATGCAAGTTGCTGCATGTGAGATAACAGTGGTAACATTCACAGGGGCAACTGAACAAAGAATTTTGTTGTATATGGCCTATTGACTAATTGATTTAGCATTTGAGAAATATTTGGGGATTGTGGATTTGTCTTCTGAAACTGTACATAGCTGCTGTGAGCAGTCTCCAGCTGGATTCAGAAAAATGCTGTTGGTCGCAGTGACCTTCCCTCCTGTTCATTTTTTGTTACTAAAAATAGTTGGAAAAATAAATTAATCAGGACTATCAGGACTGTGAATTTGGATAATCCAAACTATGCATTTGGATAATTCAATAATCCAAACTCTGTTAATTCCTATGTTAAAACTTATATTTTGTGAAATGAAACCATTTTTATAAGAAGGCAACTAAACTATGTTGAATTAAAATGCCACAGGTTTTTACTAGTTAGATATTTATATAGATTTATACACTCAATTTTCCCTGCTATTTTATGAAATCTTCATGATAGAAATTGTCTTCCAGATTTATAAAATGTTTTAGGAGAAATATAAGCTGTGGCTAGTAGATGGATTTTTCAGGAATGAATGACTGCCCTGCTTGCAAATTCAGTTGTGGAGCAAATGACACAGTGGTGTAGCAAATTTGTATGTCTGAGGCCAGGTAGTGATGAAAACCTAGTAATATTTGGATTCATTGATAAACAGGGAGCATTTATTTGAAAAACATGATGGATGACCCTTTCTTGATTGTTAATCCATGACAACATTCTCAGTGAATAAAAAGTTAATTCTCACCAAAAGTCTGAACACACAAGCAGACTTGTCTGTGCTAACTCAGTCCACAGGGTTACCAAAAGAAGGGGAAGAGTTTTTCAAACAAACTAGATTAATTGGCTCTCCAAGTGCCTCTGGTCTTTAAATCTGATATATTTTGCCACTTTACAGCAAGCATAACTGGTTAGCTGATACTGAATAATGCTTACCATTCCACTGAGAATTCCTGGACATCTTTCCTCTCTTTTACTCAATGTAAAGTTTATACCTTAAGATGATACCTTTTAGTTCAACTCACTCTAAGCTACATCATACTAAGGGATCCTTGGCTTTCGGAGGTTTTGGGTTGCTTTTGAAGGAGATCTAAGAATTAAGATTTTGCCAAAAATGTCCTACCCCAAAACTGTGGAACCTCCAGGAGTATTACTCTGTATTTCCTTCTGTAAGCAAAAAGTTTGGACATTTTTCATTAATGTCTTTCTGGCCATGCCTGTGCCACTCAACAGGATGGGATGAGGAGATTACTGAGGAAGGACAAATAGAGGTATTTCTCGGAACTGCAGCAGTCTGGTTGTCTCAATGTGTTGCCTATACCTTAACCAGCCCTTATGAGGTTGCAGAAATTCTGTCCTACAGTATCCTTTCAAGGTAAAAGTTTTCTAATTTCTGTCAAAGGTTCAGACTCCTCCAATGGACACTTTTCTGAGAGAAAAAATAAAAGCCTGCCAAAATTTTCCAGCTGGCTCTTGTTGTTAATGTAGGGAGGACGCATGGTGTTTTTCATAGCTAATAAAGATGTTGATGTCCTACTTTATAATGAAGCTTAGTTTTGACTGTGGAAATGTGACTGATTTTTCCACAGATTTAACACTGATGTAATAACTCAGCAAATGCTATGCTCACTAGCTTAGATCTCTCACCTAGTAGCTCCTTTAGCTGAATTACCCCTTACCTTTTTTGTCTCAATTTTGAATGTCTGAAGCCAGTCTCCTTGCAAGGGTTGGACACCGAAAAACATGGCTCAGTCCATGGGGCCCTGCCTCTTGTTCCTGGCTTCATTTTGACATCACTAACCTGTAATTGTGTTAAAATGACTTCTTGAATAGGACTTAAAATGCTAGCTTTCTGTGTACCCTATTGCTTTCTGCAAAGTCCTCTGAGCTGCCAGTTGCTCACGTAATAGTCTGATTAGCCTGGCGGGCATTATTCAGTATCACCTAGCTAGTTATGCATGCTGAAAAGAAGGGCAGAAAAGCAGGGACGTGGACATTTTCTCTGTGTGTCCTGTTTAGGACAGGTGGGGACAAACGCTGGTGCTGGAAGGATTTGTCCAAAGTGTGTGTGTTCCCAGCAGATGGTGCTGCACTGGTGGAGCGAGGGATGTGTGCAGGACTGACAGCTCCTCATTCCAGTACTGTCCCTCCTCCAGCCCTTTGTGAGATGCAACTCGAGATGCAAACTTTATTGAGGGAAAGGGATCCAGAGGGTGCTGGAAGTCACTACTGTGCAGTGTGGAATTGGCCTGTTTACCCATAGGTGCTGAATTTCCCCTTGTGGTGTTTTGTTATGCACTTTCGGCTTTGTATTGTATTCCTTCAAGGTTTGCATAGTTTGTATAAATACACAGCTTACTTCTGGGGCTAGAAATGATGTGTACCTTAATTTTGTCAGTCGTTTTAGATGGGTCAGGGCAGTTCTCCTCTTTCATTCTTGACTCAAGAATTATGGAACCTTTTGGTAAGGAAAAAAAAAATCGTTGTCTCACTTCCTTCTCTCTGTTTTGGAGTGATTTGTAAATGTGAAAAGCACTTAGCAGGTAGGTAAGTAAAACTGCAATTTTTATAGTTTGCATTCTAAAAATTACTTTTTTGCCACTGTAACCACAAAGCACTGTAATCAGGAATTAACACTAAAAAAAAGTGAGTTTTCACTAAGCTCTGGCTAGTGCTTCTCGAACAGGAAGAGACTGGCAACAGTCAGAAATTATTTTGGAGATATCTTCCTGCCATGTGGAGGACCATTTGCCTGTGACCCATGTAGTGGCTAATAGGGAATCAAAGGTCCTGAGCAGTGGGGAAGGGACCTCATAAGTGACCTCATGGCTGATAAGACCAGCCCTAGCAAAAGTAGCTTTTTAGTATTAAAGTTTTCTTAAAGATTTTGTCTAATAGTGTGAACAGATTAACTTTTTAGGACAGCCTTCATATGATTGGCATCTTTTGTGCCTCATCTAAGTATGTTTCATAGTGCTTAAATGCTGTGTTTGAAGTATGTGGAAGGAAAAAAAAGCATGTGCAAAAAAGCTGTGAATTAACCCTGTGCTTTGGAATACAACTTGATTTTTAAAGACTTACTACAAAGGTCATAGTAACAATATATTAGAATCCCTAATGCTATTTGGTAGTAATTTTTTTATCAATCCTGGAGTAAAAAAAAAAAACCTGATTGTCAGTGTTGAATGTAATCAGGTAGAATGAGCATATAAGAAATCTTTACAAGCAACAAAACAAAACCAGCTCAATGTTTTTTTTCCCTTGCAAGGCCTTTTCTTCACATTGATCACATAGCTATAGCAGGGCTTGCAGAATTTTCTTCTTTGCCTTTCTGATTATCACTAAGCAACTGGCCCCTCACTGCTTCTGTGCTCAGATCTGGTTTAGAGAGATTTGCCTAATTTTTAACTTTTTCTCTTTTAGAAACTGCATCAGGAATTAATGGACTAAAAGGAAAGTGCCTGGGATGAGTGACATTTCTTTGCTGAAGAATTAGAAATTACATTATCTTCTCCAGCCGTCTATGGAGAGAACATGAAAAGTGTCTCTGCCACCCCCACAGCATCCTACTGCTGTTAAAATTTTGCAGGTATGGAGAAGGTGAGTTTTGGAGGTTCCTACAAACAACATAGCAAATGTATGTGCTTGCACATAAATGTCCTGGCTCAGCAACTGAGTAAATCATGTGCTGTCAGTGCAGTTCAGGTGGTTTGCTACACTGCAGCACAAGACACAAGATACTTCTATGCAGAAATCCAATTTATATAACTTGTTCCCCCCTGAGGATGAAAGCTACTGAAACAAACAAAATCCCATCTTTCTGTACTGCTTCTTTTAGGTCATTTCCTGGGAGGAGTGAGATCTGTATATCACAGAGTTTGAACTGCACTGGTGCACAGGATCACAGAATCTTAGAATGTTAAGGGCTTGGAGTGGACCTTAAAGGCCATCTAGTCCCAGTGCCCCCGTCATTGCCAGTAAACCTTTCTGTCCCACTCCAACGTGTGTTGGAGACAGTGGGACATCACACGTTAGCTGTGGGAGAGATAATTTTTAGATGCATGTCTAGATTTTCTTTGTAAACACTGGGCATAAAAATGAGTGCAACAAGAAGTGTGTGTTCTACACGAGCTCTATTCCATGCTCACTGAATCTGCTTAAAAAGAGTGGTAGCTTTTTCCAGAGATGCTAAGCTCTTATATACTGCATCACAATTTTTTCAGGGCATCAGCTGAGTAAAGCCTTTTGTTAGCCTCTATTTAGTATCAACAAAGAGAGATAAAAGAAAAGGATGCCCTGGAGATTTTCCTAGGGCAGACTTCATCCCTTTTTATTCCACCATGAAACGAAGAGACATCCCTGAAGGTATCACACATTTATGATACAGGAAGCACAGAGATGCTTTGTAGTAAAGCAGCAAGATGCAAAAAATTATGTGCAACCCCATCATTAAGAAATTGCATGCATGTTTGTAAAATGGCTGTTGCTGACATGAATTTCGTTGTTAGTACCTGGGTGATTCTGACCACCTTCAGTGTCAAGTATCTTCAGGGAGTAAAGGAAAATCAAGTGACTCTCAGCTCAGCCTTTTACTTTTATGCTTTAATCCACTTCTAAATCTCATGAAAATATGGGTTGCTGTGTAGCAAAAATCTGTATTTTTAATTCAAGTTTTAATTCCATAAATGATCATGTTCTTCAGTTCATCCTTGTATCAGACTTTCATTAATAAGTAGTACGAAATTATCTAAGAAACTTCATTGCCTGATACAGATGACTGTGGCAAGTTAATTGCTGGTTCAAAATTCCCCCTTCATGATTAAAGTTTCAGAGAGCCTCATGACACAGTTATGGGACACTGCTTTTCTTTGAGATTAGTTGTCTTTCATTAAAGACTAGTTTTACAGCTTCTGGTATTGGGTATTTCATTTGAAGAAACCTCATTTTTTTCCAAGCAGATAAGAGCCATTCTTCTCTCTCTGGTGAGACTGAATTGAAGGGGGGCTTGTGAAGATGGTATGAAAAATCCCATTTCTGGATGACAGGCATGATAGGAAATGCCATTCCCACGTTCCACAGACACACAAGGGAAAACATGCTTTGGCCCCAGACAATCAAACCTTTAATTGTAAGGCTAATGCTGATTTATTGCAGACTACAGTGTGATTTTTTTTTTCCCTTGGCACTTACTCAGAATAGCCAGGTCTCTCCCCTTTCCCTTGTGCCATTCCCCGTGAATGGCATACGCCATGGACTAAGGTAGCTGCGCTCATGCCTGGAGCTGCAAAACTTCCCCTTACAGCAGCACAGCAAGCTACCATTTATTTTTAATTGCTCCCCACCGTGTAGGCCAATTAAGGATGAAGCCAGCAGGGCAAGGATCACTGGCAAAGCCTTTGAAGGGAGCAGACCCAGCATTTGCTTCGCCGGAAGGCTGCCATTCACACATTTGTGCAAGAATGCAAACAATTGGGCTCACTCAGTGGGATCAAGTGCTATCTAGTTCAGTCTGAACCACTTTCTAGTGCAGATGGCAGTGAGAGTGGCAGCACCACTGAATATTATCCTCGGGGTTAGAAACTTTCCAAATGAGATTTCCATTCGTGACCCTCCCCATTTCAGCAGGAAGCACCTGCTAAAGCAGCTTTAGGAAATGCCTCTCATTAGCAGCTTCTGTTTGAGCTCAGGTTTTCCTAGCCATCCGAGTTCAGCAGGCTTAAGAACTTGATCTTTTGATAATATGAAAGGGAAAATACGAGAGGATAGTGGGTACAGCCAACATTTTGGGCTTGTGTTTTCTACCACTGTAGTTATTACTTTAAAATCCTTGTTTGACATATTTATTTTTCCTAGCTTTTGAACCTCCTAGAAAAGAGGATTGCTGGACATCCTAGACCACTTGGCCATTCCCAGGAAATCCTGGATGAAGGATTTGCTTGTTAGATTTGAATTAACAACCCAGTATTTTTAATGGTTTGGGGAAATAATGAGTCTGCAAATTTGATCACAAGTGTTGTGAGCAGTTAGTGCTTTCCGGCTTCTGCAGAAGAGACCCAGGATTTCTGTTCAGTTTCACACAGAGCTGGGAAATAGCTCCAGCATGCACAAACCCAAAAATCACTGCAGAAAAGTAGGAAACAGTTTTATCCTGGGAAGAGTTTTCAGGGGGGCTTGCTGTTCCTTACAGTGGGCTTTTACAAGCTGTCAGTTGTGGCTTACAGGTCACCAAGGTTGTGTTTGCTCAGTGTTAGGGACACAAATGCTGGGCTCGGGAATGATTTGGCATCCCTTCATGTCTGAATGCACAACATGCAGGTAAATGTTAGTCAAAATAAACCCAAAATCCATCTTTGTCCTTCTGTTCATTGCATGAGGAACATGCTTGTGTTCACTGCATGAGACACCTGCTGGTGTCTCCATGAGCTGGTTTCCCAGGGAAGCTTTCCAGTTACCCACTGGTTGGGATGGTGAAAGCAGTGGGTACAGCCAGTGCTTCTGGCTAATAACAATGACCTGCCCTGCTGATTGTCAGCACATCTCAGTGATGCCAACTCCACAATTTTCAACCTTTTAAAAAATGCTTAATTTGTAAATGCCTCTCTATTTTCCAGTGGAGGAGAAGACCCTGCATGAGAAGTCTTAGATTATTAACAACCAGCTTTTTAAGAATCACTTAAAATTCTGGCCAAAGCTTATATATATATGCATAGGGGTCTTTTCTAGATGAAGACAGCCTTCAAAGCGCTCATTAAACCTCTTACCTGGGCGATTGTTTAGTCATCTGTCTGGGGAAGCCCTGTATGCCTGAAAGGGCTGATGTCAGGTTTTAAATGCTATTCTTTATACAACAGCAATGGAAAATGATGCAGCTGAACTGAGACTGCAGTTCCATCATGAGTAGGCAGGTTTCATTTCACATGTGTGCCATGCAGCCTGGTTTTGCGTGTCGTAGAAAACAGCCACTTCCATTTTGCCACAAGAAGCATACCATGTTTTGGTATGCTTCTTGTGGCATACCACAAAGAGTGGCATACCACTCTTTGTGGTATGCCACAAGAAGTCCAATACATTCTGTGTATTGGATTTCCCCACAGAAACTCCTGCAAACACCTATGAGGCAGAAGGCCAGTGTGGCTTGGGTTATTCCCAGCTGCTTCCCACCTCCCCAGGCCCCTGCAGCACATGGCCCTCCTCCCTTCCCTGAGCTGCTCCTACTGCCAGTGCAGCCACTGCAGCCCAGCCAGAGGAAAAGAGGAGGAATTTCCTGACACACGCCGAGCCCCAGGAGCATCGGCTCCCCAGGCCGCCGGGCTCTCAGTGACATGGCATTGATGCTGAAGATGAGAGGACTGGCATGTCTCTAGGGCTGGAAAAGAAATGGAGCTTCTGCGATTGCTTCTGTTCTGATCCTAGTTTCTTTCTCTCTGTGTGACTGCTTTTTAATATTTCCCTGCATGTAGACGTCTGGGGATACTGCAGCTTTCAGTGCCACATGAAGTCATTGTGAGGATCACTTACTGATGGCTGTTAAAGCAAGCCAGCTATTAACATTGCTATTTTCCTTTGTGTTGTTACATTAAATGTACTTCAGCAGTAATGTAAGATTTAAATTAAATTTCAAAGTCTTTCATGACACCAAGAAAGCACTGTTGTTTTACAAATTGTTCACATATCTGATGGGTGTAACTTCATTCTAAATTTAAAAAGCTATAATTATATACAAAATATGTACAAAATTAATTGCTGTATTTATGTTTTTTTTTTCTTTAGATACCCATAACATTACTATGTTATAAGGCTGGAAATTCTCAAACATTATTTTCTGTAAAGAAATCCAACTTCTTAAAACTGTATAAATAATAACTGAAAGAAGATGTTTTTGTGCTTTACTGATAATGGAGTAATATGGTGCCTCTGTACACTTTAATCTTGCATTTGGTGATTGTACAGTATGGTGGTCTAACAGTCTTCAGATTTCAGAGCCTGGATTCAGCAGCACATGCAGAATTGTTTTCTGCATGGTAGAGAATTGTAGTGAGGGAAGAGACAAAGCTGTTCAGCGTTAGACAAGGGTTTATCATGCCTGTTGTCAGTAGTGTATGTTTTGTAAGTTAGGATATGACTGAATATCTATTTATATGGCTGTTATAGAAATATATGTGTGTGTGTGTGTTTGGAATGTGATTTTTCAAAAGCAAGCTGGATATGCACTCCTGTATGTAGTTAATCATTTCGCTATGAAAATGAAAGCTCAATAATTGTGTTACAACCCCCCAATATTATGATGGTTTGTCTTGTTTTCTCCACAACTGATAAATTCTGTGTTACATCACTACATCAAAACCAAGTTTATATACTAAAATAGGAACCTGCCATTTCAGAGAAAAAAAAAACCCTGTTAGATAAAAGTAAACTGCTAACTTATATTCATGAGCACCTATCAGCTTTTAATAAAATAGCATTGAGTTCACACCAAATGCCATATCCTGCCTTGTGTTGACAATGCTATCTCAGCCTGGGGATTTGACTTGTTATATTTGCTTCCCATGTTTTTGTAGCCAGAAAGTCTTTGAAAGAAAACTTTTGTTCTGATTTCTTACTGAGATGAGAATCACGTTTCCGTCAACAGGGAGTGGCTGGGTCTGCAGGTGCTGTTGTAGCTTTGGGTATTTTTTTGTGCCTGTGGTCTAGAAAGTGCTCTCTTGCATCTCCAGAGCCTTAATATGTGTTAGGGCAGCTGAGATGAGAAGACAGTCAGCCTACCATGACTGTCCATGCTGCTAGAACAGAGTGTAGCAAACGTAGCAGGTGTTGGAGGCTTTAGGTATCACACCCATTGCGGCTGAGTCCTGGTGTGCTGGGGAGGGAGGATGGCCGTGGCAGTACAGGAGGGGATGGCTGGGGAGAGAGGATGGCCAAGCTGCAGGAAAGCAAGTACAGGTGGAAAGAACAGTCACACTTTGGAAACAAGAGCTGGGGAGAAAAGCTGGCTTTGGCTGTAACTGTGAGCAAGACCCCCAGGACCTGGGTTCACTATTTACTTTGGCTGGGGCTCCCTGTGTCATAGTGGGTAAAACGAGTGCAGTATTTCTGTCTTTCAGTCGCCTATGTGCACCCCAGGAGTTTCTCAAGGCTTAAGATGATCACAATGTAGAAAAACTTCTGGGCAGCAAGCTCTAAACACCTTAGTAGTGTTCTTTGTTTGAAGGAATTTCCTTGCTGGGGTTCTGTACAGTTCAAACCTCTACCACTTTTCCCAGGAGCTGTCTGTTGCTTTCAAAAAACAGGTTTGTCCTCTCTGGGTACAAATATTTACCTTTCAGTTTTCATCTGATTTCAGTAGATGGGAAACACCCACTATTCAAGAAATGTATGTTTTCTCTTGCTAGAGGGATTGCTTTTCTCTCCCCTGTTGACACCAATCACAGTATCAAATATGTTCCTGAACCCTTGCTTGGGTCACGGAGCTGTAAAACTGCACTGCAAAGGAGGTAGCATGAACCTAAGCCCTTGATGGCTCAAAAAAAACAAAACAAAACAAAAAGAAAACAAAAACCCAAACCAGAGACACTCTTGAACCTTCCTTTTACATGCACAGTGAGGGGAGAGAGCACAAAACTGGAATTACTGCATGTCAGCAAGTATCTGGAATAGAACAAATGAGGATGTGTGTTTCAAAGAGGAACTGAACATCTAAATCTCCATTTTGTTTAAGATTTATTGGTCTTTCATGGTCATACTGAGAAGCACTCATATAGGGAATGGTCAGTGGTATGCCACAAGAAGATTCCAATAAGACTTTTTTTAATCTGTGTATTTCAAATCCCTCCTTTTATCACATAAACACTAAAATTAGAAATGTCTTCTCAAAAATCATTATGCCCAAAATGTTAGCAAAAATTATTTTTGCTAACAGTGGTGCATTTAATTCTCCTCGTGCAGCCCGGCATCTATCTTACTAGCCCAAATTTGCATTTGATGTAACTGCATGCCATGGATTTTGTCACCAATTATCATTCTTTTCAAGGGAGGATGTTTGTGATTTGGGCTGAATTATGCTAATTACTGAAAACCACCGACACGTGAAGAACTCAGTATTTCAGCCTGCTCCTGATACCGGCGAGAGCGGTGAATGTGAAATACCACCTGTCAAGCACTTGCAGCAGATACAGCACACATTCTGCAGTGTCCTACGGGGTAGGAGATGTGGGAAATAAAACTGCTGGAGGGGGTGATGCCGTTGCTTTCCTCTACGATGTGTGCAGCATGTCAGGAATTCCTCCGCTGAGTGGGAAAGGCAGCATCGCAGCAAGCTGCTGAGCTCGGCAACGCTTCCCGTTCCAAAGGGGGAAAAGTTTGCATGGGGATTTTTTTATTTTTTGTTTCTTTAAAAATCCATACTTGCAAACCAGCGACTTACACACAAGAATAACACCGAGGATTATTTTGAAAGTGCTTTAAAAAGATTGCAAAAGAAGGGGACTGCTGATTGTTCGGAGCCACGCAAAGCTGTTGCTGCCTATTCATTTCATTCATCCTAAATACCCAGTCGCAGTTTAATTCCTAGATGTACTGTATGCCCTTTCGTGTATAATCAGCCTAATTTGTCTTCAGCTGCAAGCAAGTGAACCAAGATTCATTTAGCTAAGCAAGCTAAGCAAAAACATTCTTTGCTCACAGATGGGTAAGCCAGCCGATATCTTAAGATAAATGAAGGGGAATTTTGTTTTCTTTTCTTAGTTACTGTAAGGACTCCTACGGACGGAAGAATGACAAAACAAATTTTGTCCCTCCATGTTTTTAATTAGTTAAGCAGGGAAAGACTAATAGATCTCATCCTGGAATCTGGAATCCTAATTTGCAATATTGGATGTTGTTTTGACTTCAACTGGCACTTTTAACAAATAGACTTTTCACTAGAGGTTTTCAGAAAGACCGCATGTAATATTAGATGAGAGGTACTTAATTAATGTAGGAAAGCGCCAACAAACTATCAGCCAGCACTGACTTGTCTTGGATTTGAAATAAAAGGTATTTGCTCTGTGCTGCCTGCCTAGCAATTACCATTAAATGTGTGTGGATTTAGGCCAATTCTTAATGAAAGAGGGGCCAGCTCACAATAAATGTCACCCGTGTTGTCTTGGGTTACCCTGATAGCATGGTGAATGAATCTAACAAAATGCAAACATTAATCTGGCTGACCCCAGGGCAACCAGTGGGAGACAGAGATCAGCCATGACCCCCCTTATCCCTGTGCCTGTCTGAGGGCACAAGGCAAGAGCCAAATCTGCCCATCACACCTCCCACGTGAAGAGCAAAAAGGTTTGCAGAATAGCTTCAGTAGGACATCATGTTGTCAAAAGAGAGTGTATACAGAGCAAAGTGCTGGGAATTGAAACACTTTTAATCCAAATGATCAATTTGCATATTAGCAGGACTTCCTGCCAAGAGAACTGTGCGACCATTTTTCAGCCATATCCTTCCTCCTGACTGCATGCAGGTGGGGAGTGGAGAAAAGCAGGTGAAAGCAGGTGGGGAGAGGAGAAAAGTGCACCTTTCCAGGTACTGGCGTTTTTTTGGTAGAGAAGCAAAGTCCAGGACAATTTGGAAGTGTCTCAGCCCTTCATCTCAGTATCGCATCCTCGCAGGGTCAGAGAATAAGTGAGCCTGAACAGTTATTTCTGCTCATCTCTGTCTTTCTGAGAGAAATTCTAGAAGGTGCAGGAGCAAGGGAGGACATATCCCTTTCTGCTCCCTGGAACCAAGGAGCCCCTCTAACTAGGGATGCAGGGGAAAAAGGAAAGGTTTGCTCTAGAGTCAGTGGAGAAGGAGGCTTTGCAGTGAAGAGGTTAGTTTAGGAAAAAGGAGACAGTATCTCCCCAAGACTATAGAGGGAACCCAAAGATTGTGAAAACTGCAGAAATCCTGAGAGCTCTTGTTGAAAGGATTTTGCTTGTTACAGAGCAGGGTGCTTGCCTTGAGACCAGTAAGAAACTAGGGAGCTGGATACCCTTTTCTGTCTTCCACTCCCTGTTGTCATGCATGGCCACCATGAAGGTCCACTCCCTGATTTCTCACCTGTGTTCACCCAACAGGGAGCAGGCTGGCAGCTCCCTTGAACTTGAACATACAGCAGAGGTAAAAAATCGGCTAACTTCCCAGCCTAAAGTCTCATATCATCATTACCTTCCTTCTCTTCTTTTTGAACAGTTTGCAAATGGCAGCTTAAGGTAAAGATTTTCTTTGTCACTGTCCTCTCCCTGTCTTCACCTGCTCCTGGACAATCTTTACAATAGGCACTACAAGAGACACTTCTTGTGTATGAATATTTTTCTGATTTCAGTGCTGTGCAAAAGGGAGTTCAGCTCTGCCTGGGGCCAGGTCTCTGCATGCCCTGCTGCTGGATAGAGCCTCTTCTCCATTTCAAGCTCCTTCATGTCTTTCAGCTCCTTCTGGAGCAAGCATGCCCTGTGTATTGCTCCCCCTGGCAAACATGGGCTCATCCTGAGGCAGGTCAAGGTAATTACTTGGAAAATAAATCCTGTTAGAGAACTTGTTATTTCTTCAGGTTAGTCAGGCAGAGCAGTCAAATGGGGATTTTCTGCATAGCCTTCAGATCAGAAGTATGGGATCTGCTGCAGTTACCTGGGAAGGTATGGTCATATTTGTCACTGGCCACTCATAGGTGTAATCACGCCTTCAGTCTCACAGCCTCAGCTTTTCTGTGGTAGTGGTGCTCAGCAAGCCTTTCTCTTCTGAGCCAGCTTCAGGTGCACCAAAGGAGCAACCTTTGGTGGATACCTGCAGCCCCAGTTGCCTCCCATTAATTCCCTTTGGCCCCCTGCCATTTGGTTGAGTTCTTTCTGTTATTACCTTTTTTAAAAAAAAAAAATCTCAAAAAGCAATCAAATTCGTAATAAATAGAATTACTTTTTCAGTTACCTGGTTGTTTGTGTAATTGAAGGAAGTGGATAATTTTTGAGCACAGTAGGTTATTCACAGGACTAAAATTAGTTTTTCTTTTGTTAGACCAGAGATACATGTGCCACTAACACAGTTAAGGGACAAACCAGTATTTAGATGAGAGGTGAGAAATGAAAAATGCATTGATTGACCAAAACCTTCTGTGCCACTGAACACTGTGCAGCGAAACAAATAACTTATCACAGCATTGGAATTACATTCACGTATTGGGAAATTCTCTTTTTTTTTGTTCACAAAAGGACTTGATCACATGCCATTATTCAGAGACTAGCTGAAATCTCTGCAGGCCTTTGCTCTGTAATCTAAAAAGCCCTTTGCTTTTACTATGGTAGGCTTTGGCAGCTACAAGAAAATGCAAAATGATGGCTGTGCTTGTATCGATTATCATCCTAATTCTGCTCTCAGTGAAGTCCATCAAACCTGCCACAGCCTCCCGTGGGAGTGAATGCAGGCTGTGTATAATTGCAGTTACTTTAATACAAATTTACTTACTTGACACTTGAAAATCTGCATTCTTGCTGCAGTTATGCTGTGAGCAGCATTAAATGAACCGTCTCCCAGAAACAGGCCAAGACCGCTCATACTCACCTATGGCCCTGTTTTACTCACCAATAGTCCTGTTTTCTCTTGGAGGAGTGACAACCCCTTGCCTGGAGCAGGTCCTATAGCAGTGCAGGGCTTTCTTCTGCTTCCCCTGGTCACCTGTGAGATCCCTGTGACATACTATGTCTTTGTGATGGATGCGCTGCCCACTGGCGATTGCTCATTTTGATGCTCTGTGTGATGTCTCTGCTTCACGTCTGGTCCTTATCTCCTTATTTATTTTATGACCTCTCTACCCATTCTGATCTTCAGTCACTCCAAATTCTCTTTGTTGCCTGCTTCTCCTGTTTGGTTTGCTCAGTTAGTAGCATCTGGGTCACAGGGAATGAACAGGCTCTGGTTGAATGCCTCCTTCTTCAGGTGGCATGCATCTATAGTTTTAAAGCCATTCAGTGCCTTTTATGAGTTCTTTGCATTGTCCAAACACAGTATGTATAGACATTGAGCTTTGCCAATAGGACACCTTCAATTATATCTTTAATTCAGTCTGCACAAGAGGGGGTCACGAGGCTGTAGCTTTTTGCAGAGTCTATTTTAGGTTTGTGGGTTGGGCAGAAACTGAGCAGTTTCTACCATCTCTTTACTTGGTACAGTGTAAACCTGAACAGCCCGGATGCTGCGTTGCACTGGGGAGGATTCACCTGCTCACAGCTGCTCTCCAAGTGTGTCACTGGAGCAAAGCCTCCTGACAAAAACCCATGAATTGGGTTCTGCTGTGTGCCAGCGCAAGGTCAGGACCTGGTTTTAACCTCATATTAGATCTTAGGTGCCTCTGTGTACCCACTTTTTGCATACAAGAATCAGCAACTTAAAAACGGGCTGTTCTTGACTGTCTGCAGTTCACCAGCTGCCTGTCAGTGCAATATCCAGGTTCTACAGAGCTGCTGAGGGAGGAGACAGAGCAGCATATCACAGCCTATTTGGTTTGCCTTTAGAGAAATCTCTCTGCCCTAAAAGATCTGAAATACCTCAAAGCATCATTTGCAAATGTTAATATGGAGAGTGCTGGGTACCCAGGGGGTACAGGCATCCAGTTAAGCCTTTAGAAAATGTCTGTCCCAAAGCTGGAGAAGTCTTACATTTGTGTTTCCTATTGAAATTATGACATTTTGCAAAGAAATAAATACTTTAAAGATCTCCAGCTTATCCTGGTTTCAGCAGAGTTAATTTTCTTCTTAGTAGCTGGTACAGTGCTGTGTTTTGAGAATAAAGTTGATAACACACTGATGTTTTGGTTAGTGCTGAGCAGTGCTTACACTAAGTCAAGGACTTTCCAGTTTTCCAGTCTCTGCTGCTGAGGAGGTGCACAAGAAGCTGGGAAGGAGCATAGCCTGGACTATTGCTCAGAAGTGGCCAGAGGGCGATACCATGCCACAAAACATCATGCCCAGTATATCACCTGGGGGAAGCTGGCCAAGAAGAACCAATCTCTGCTCAGTGAGGGAGGGGCTGGATATCAGTCAGTGGGTGGTGAACAACTGTAGTGTATCAAACATCACCTGTTTTACTTGGGATTTATTTTTCTTGGGGTTGTTTTTCTACTTTCATTAAATAGTAACAATAATAATAACAAACAACATAATCACCACCATTTTATTATTATTTTTGTTGCTGTTGTTATATTTTACTTAGTTTAAATTCTTATTAATTTCAATTACTATCTCAACGCATGAGTTTTTACTTTTTTCCAATTCTCCTTCCTATCCTACTGGGACTGAGGACATCAGTGAGGGGCTGGGTGGTGCTTGGTTGCCATCTGGGGTTAAACTATGACACAACTAAGTATCAGCAAGTTCTGTCTATCCCTGCAAAATCTTAGGGACCCCATGGCTACTTTGGGGGAGGACTTTGCAAGCATAGCTGGTAAGAGTGTTCAAAACTGTGATCTTGTGACAGGCTTCTGGTTCCCTGGGTGAAGTCCATACTCCACAGACTTGGTAGATGTAACCAAAGATGAGAATGGTTCATGCAGCTCATCTTTTCATGGCACACATATGAGTGGACCTGATCCCATATATCCAAGCTCCAGAGGTCCTCTCCACAGAGATCCTCTATGCTGTCACAGCAATGGGATGTGACTGTACTTTGTATAATTATTTTTTTCATTTGCTGAAGAAGTGAATTGGAGCTGAGGTGATCACATTGCCTCCTGGAAGCTTCCTGGGTGACTGGAGCAAAGAGAAAGGCTTAGGAAGAGTTTAGAAATTATGCTTGCACAGAGACTTTGCTTCACCACATCTCCTCCAGCCTGGGAACAAAGACCACTGGTTAGGCTGGAGACAGCTACATAGTAGGGGTTGTGATAAAATCCAGTTTTAACAGGGAGACTACAGTGCCTAATTTGCACCAAACTGTTTTTATATCACAATGTCACAGAATGGGTACGGTTTGAAGGAACCACTGCAGGTCACCAAGTCCAGCTTCCCTGCTCAAGCATGTCAGGCTCATCAAGCTCAACCTGTCCTATGGTCTTGGCTCAATTATCTTGCAAAACAGAGCTTCAGACTTTGCAGGTTTAGAGCCCCATGAAGACCCTGAACACAGCTGGTTTGAACCCTGGACAGGTGCTGCTGACTTACACCAGCTGACAAGCACTTCATGGCAGTCAATCAAAAGTAACTTAGAGGTGCCTTTTCTTTCCTGTCCCCATATTTTCCCCTTGAGGTAATCAAATACACAAATATTAATTTGACAAGACACTTAAATCTGACAAGAGAGGAGGGAGTTTGAGAGTGGGTACCAGCCTTACTGGGGCTAAATTGCAGGAACCTTCTGGCCTGTAGCTGAGCTGTGGAGATGCAGGAGGGTAGTGGCAACGTGTTACAGGGCTCTGTCCCTGAAGACAGCCAGGAAAAGAAGAGGGATGTGCACATGCATGTATCAGACTTGGTGCCTCCATAATCAGACCAGGGAGATTTTCATGTGTGGCTGAGAAGCTGTGCTGAATCCATCCATCCTCTGTTGCAAATGAGTGATTTTACAAAGCCCTTGGTGAAATATAAGCCATGATTGTTTTTTTCCCCCACTCATCATGAAATAAGATTAAGGGAGTAGCAGAAGACATCAGGTGAAATAGGGAAGGGATTCCATCAGGGATTCCCCATCAGGGAAGGACCTGTCCACTGGCTGCCTGCACTAAGGAAGGAGGTGAGGGCCCAGGGTCCCATGGGCTTGTATGAGCCCTGCTCTCTGGCTCCTATTCAGCTGAGATGTCTACAAGCTCACTGAACACTGTAGAAACTACAGGGGCTTCTTGGTGGTTCAAAAGGCAGCATGTTTTATTCCACTTCAAAATGGCCTACAGAACTCATTTTGCCTGGCAGTTGCACGTAGACAAGAAATTTAATCTGAGATAAAAACTTCCCGTTTCAAGTTTTCCACCCTTCCCAAAGCAGCATGCTTGAGGACCAGTGGTCCCAGCCAGTCAGGCTCTGACTCACCTGCAGAGGCTGAGGCTGAAGGCAAAGCTGATCATCTGGTGAGGCTGAAGAAACTTTTTCTGGTTGAGACTTTTGGTTTTTGTTCAGCTGACAAACAGGAATTATTGGAAACTCATTTGCATTGCAAGTGTGCATTAAAATGCATGAGGCGTGTAAGGCTGGGGCTGGTAGAAGAAAAATGTGTGCAATTTGTGGAAACTGTGGATTGTTATGACTCCTGAATTGGCATATTTATATGCTTCATTGTTCTTAGATTTGGGATTTTGGTTTGTCAAATCTAGTGTGTGTGTGTGACATACATATCATGACGGACTTTTTGTTGTTTTTTCTTTCATGGAAGACCTTCCAGCACAACGAAGGCCATAGCATAGCCATCACTACTGGGCAGCGGGCTGGATGACCCAAGAGAGATTCTATCCAGCTTAAATCATTATTTTTCAGGAATACAGTTGCCAAGCTATGATATTTCTTGAGAATTCATCATACTACAAATCACAGTTGGGGAATGAATACAAATCCTGTGTGATGTCTCCAACTGAGACAGTATTTTTAATCTTCCTTTCTCGGTTGTCTAAAGGCAGTAAAATTGAAGGCAAGATTAAGACCTGCTAAGCACAGGATCAAAAAATGTTTTTTAAGGCATAACATTAAGAGGTGTTTTTTGATTTGGGGTTCCCAAAAGCAGAGGTGCTTTGGAAGAGTAAGATATGCAGACATCTACTGACAAATGACAAGCTCATTTATCTTAGTCCTCCTTTGCAGAACACTTGGAGGAGCTTTATAGATCCTGAAAACTTCTGATTCTTGCAGGTAGAAAAATCACTGATGCTTAGAGGACAGATTTTAAATTCTTAACCACTTTTCATATGCTGCTCTATGAGACTGAGAAGTCATATAATACTATTAACATAGCATGTAAAACATTATGTCACTAATTACATAAATTGTATTTCTTCTGCTCTCCAAAATACACAAGTAAAATTTATGAGACTGTATCACAAGTTGGATATTGCCACATAAACATGATAGATACTGCTTTTTCATTACATGCATTCAGCATTCCTCTCAGAGAGCAGATTTATTGGATAAGGTCTTTTTCCTCCCCAGAATGGTGCAGGGCAGCCTCACCATTACCTCCAGGAGCTCTGCAGACCTCCACTGTACCAGCTGTAAGCTCCTGGTCCCTGCCATGCCTCAAACCACGGGGCTGTAAGGTGGGTTACAGCACACATCTCTAGTGCCTGACAGAGAATGAGCTTATTGGCACCATGAGAAAGGCATCAGCAGAAAAGGAAAAAGAAATTTAATATCTTGTAGTTTTTATAATACAGGCAGCAGGACCAGAATGATTGACTGCTGCTGGTGCTGTCTAATGCTGGACTTGGATTTCAGGAGCTGGGAATATGGCAGGTGTGTGGGAAATGTGAATGGATGAGGAGAAGAAGGAGCCAGGAAAGTTCCTTTTGTTCAGAGCTGCTGTGAGGGAGGGGCCATAAAACAGGCATTCTCTTGTGTGACAGAGGTGGTGACAGAAACACCCCAGTTCTTGTGAGGGATAAGAAAAAGGGAAGTTGTATAGCTTCAGGCAAGAACAAGTTATCCCTTAAAAACATAGGGAAAAATACAATATATTTTAATGTTTGTGTGGCACTTTTAAGCTAGAAATTGTTATGAACGCTAAATATTATGTTCTCTAATGTGTATAACGGTGACTAATACTATTACACTCTGTCATACAAGAGCCCTTGGGATGCAAATTCAGAGAGACACAGTGAATAACTGTAAAAGGAAAAAAAAAAAAAAAGGGAAAGAAGGAGAACAGAAACCCATTTTTCATTTCAGTGGTAATGTGCTGATTGACACCAGACTCATGGAGACATTTTTCCTCCCTGCTTGGGCTGCAGAGGACACACCCTGTTCCGGGAGAAGAGCAATTGTGGATGGGCACTGCCTGCCTGCAGGGACCCACTGTATGTGTAGAACCCATGGTTATGGACCAGACCCTTCCCCTCATCTATTTCAAACCAGTGAACATAAGCAGCAATGCTGCCCAAGCCTTACACTTCCAAGCTGTTAAAGTAAAGCTCTTGGTGGGTTTTTTAGAGCCCAGCAGCAGCTTTTCCTACATTAGCTCTGTTTGAAAACTGCTGCTTGTGTAAAGCAGCATCTCACTGCCACCCACTCTCCTGACTCCTGCTGGACACTGCCAGTGCTCTGGAAGGAGGGATACAGCCTTCCTCCCTCCTACACTGTGTCTGAATTTTTTTTTTTTTTTTTTTTGCAGAGTTTTTACATAATTTGTATGTGCTGCTGTCAAATGAAATTGCTATAGGCTGGGGAAAGAGTGGCTGGAAAGTAGCCCAGTGGAAAAGTACCTGGGTGTGCTGGTTGACAGCCAGCTGAACATGAGCCAGCGTGTGCTCAGGTGGCCAAGAAGGCCAATGGCATCCTGGCTTCCAGTAAAAATAGTGTGGCCAGCAGGACCAGGGTGGGGATTGTCCTTCTGTACTTGGCACTGGTGAGGCCACTCCTCAGATCATGTGTCAGTTCTGAGCCACTCACGACAAGAAAGACATTGAGGGGCTGGAGTGAGTCCAGAGAAGGGCAACAGAGCTGGGGAAGGGTCTGGAGCATGAGTCCTGTGAGGAGTGGCTGAGGGAGCTGGGGTTGTTTAGCCTGGACAAGAGGACACTCAGGTGAGACCTTATTGCTCCCTAGAACTACCTGAAAGGAGGTTGTAGCAAGGTGGAGCTTGGCCTCTTAGGTAACAAGCAACAGGACAAGGTAAAATGTCCTCAAGCTCTGCCAGGGGAGGTTTAGGTTGGACATCAGAAAAAAATTCTTCACTGAAAAAGTGATTAAACATTGGAATGGGCTGCCCAGGGAAGTGGTGGAGTCACCATCCCTGGAAGTGTTCAAGAAACAGCGGGGTGTGGCACTGGGTGCTATGGTTTAGTGGACACGGTGGTGTTCCAGCTGTGGATGTCCTGCAAGCCCTGCTGGTTGCTGCTGCTGGCTCTGCAGAGGGGCAGGGTGCTGGAGGCAAAATGCAGTGGGAAAACCCAACCCAGAAAGAGAGTAAAAAAGCAATGGGATTGTTTCCCTAAACCCAGATATAATAAGCACAGCTTGATGAACTGTGCTGGGTGAGTGCATTTTGCGTGAGGGTGTTTCTACGGGAGTAATTTTTTTCGTTTTGCTTTTAATTAGCCAGGCTTAAATTAGCAGCATCTACTGTTGATATTCCTCCTTGAACAGCCAGAACACTTTCAATCAGGAGGCTTATTAATATGCAAAAAAGTGACTTGTTTTGATTTGAGTCTGGAAGGGTTCCCCCCCCCTCGCCCAAGTTTCCATTTCAGCATCTTCTGTTCTAAATGAAGGTGAAATTGCTTGGCCATGTAGGAGAACTGGGGTTATCTGGGGAAAGAGGAAAGTCTTGATGGAGAGTTTCAGAAACTCCCGTGTGGGGGTTGGTATTTGTTCTGCTGTATTTTACTATGCTGAAACAACACCGTGCCATGGGATAGCAGGAGACTCACCCAGGCTGCTGTGCTCCATCACAGGGCAATTGAAATGAACACCATATAAATATTTTTGCTTCCCAAAGGTACTTGGCTATCTCTTCCTCTCCCAACCTACAGTTTTGGATGGGAGGGAGGTGTAAGTTTCCTCACTCCATAGGTCCTGAATCACTTCACTGATATGTTTACATCACTGCATTTACACTGCAGATGACTGATGCTGACCTGCACATAAAAAGACAACCCAGTAAGCCTCACACATGGTCTTCTTTAGGTCTTACTAAGAATCTCAGGTGAAAGCACCATTTCCTTGCTGTGAGTTTTTTGGGGTCATGTGGCAGCAAACTTCATTTGTTTATTTCTCTAATCTGGAAGTCTTTGGAGAGGTGTAGGCACCAAGAGTTAAACTGGGCCAAAATGCTGAAGCACGTGTCTGAGAGGCAGTTTTGGGCTGCAGAGCATCATAGGTCTCTTCCCCAGCTTGCAGTGGTGGGACTTGGTCAGTCTCTCTTAAATCCATTTCTGTGAGACATTTCTGCAAGATGGGGATGGTCTGGGCGTTTTATTATTACTTGTGTGAGTGTTTAAAGAAACCCTGCTGTGGGTCATAACCCTGCTGTGTTGTGTGTGATGCATATACAGAGAGAGCTGGGGAAATGCTGAAAGGAAATCTGAAAAGGGGACAAATTTCTTGGCCTTTTAAGCTCCCTTGGCAGTAGGAGTGGCAGAAGGAGAGACCCATGCCTGCCCACCCTGCTCCCTTGTGGTGGTGACTCGGGGCACCCAGACCCTTGCCACTGCACTGCAGAGCAAGGTCAGTGTGGGCAAAAGTTTTGCTCTCTGCCTTAATGCTTATTTTTTTCAGAAAAGTGTCATTTAGAAATGGTTTGGATTTTTATTTTCCTCTAAGAAAATCCCAGAGTCTGTCACTGTTAATCTGGGTTATATTCAATAACAGTGTCTGACGTTTTCTATCAAACTGTTTCCAAATATGGATTTTTCCTTCTATAAACATATGGGAAAAAGTACTTTTTTTTTCCTTGATCAAATGTAGCTATGAGACTTGGTGGACACCAGTCATGTGCTTAAATTCAGAGACTTAATTCTTCAGATGCAGAGTCAGATTTGTCTTGGGTTTGAACCAAACAGATTGTGAGAAACAGTGATTTACACAGTGCGAATCATCTGGTCTGGCACTATTTGCCTTCGGCTGGTGGTGTAATGACAAGTGTTGAGTTACAGAATGTTACCTGATGTTCATACCACCCCCCAGCCAGGTACACCTCCCACTGGAGATGTGGGGACACGAACTCAAGAAGAGAAAAGAGGCTACCCCATAACAGAGGAAGAAGAGGACCTCAGTGCCAGGTGAAGTCCCCGTGCTCCCCTTCAGCTGGGGACCTGCCTGCGAGGCCACGAGCAAGCCAGACAAACAGCCACTGAAATGGGGCTTTGAGTAACCTGGTGACAGAACTAATGGAACAGACTGATGGACGGAAGGACAGAGGCTGTGGGTCCAGCGAGTAGCAAGTGTGCCAGGGTGCTACAGCCCTGACCCCTGTCTGTGCCCAGGGATCATTTAATATTCAAAGAGCCTGTGAAGAAAGGGACCTGGATTGCCAAAGCATTGCCTTCAAAAGAAGAGTTTGTGATTGAGAGGCGTAACAGCAATGCCTCTAGGTGACATTTGCTGTGGAGGATTGGAAGGACACGCTTCCAATGTGTTTTCAGTGTGCCTTTCTTCAATTGCAATTCCTCCTGACTCCAGGGAATTGGAGCCCTGTGTGTCCCTGGAAATTAAAACAAAAACTGGCTTCAGTGATATTTCCTGAAATGCGTTTTCATCTCATTGAATCTGTCCTAAGATCAGCCCCAAAGCATCCAAGATTTCATTTTCATCTAGTAGTGATCAAAAACAACATCAGCAAGGAGTAAATAGACAAAGCCATGCTGCGGATATATTAATTCACATGACAAGGCAGAGCAGTTTGCTTTATTAAAAAAGAAAGCTCATGTGAGGGTTTTCTTGGTCACTGAGTATTTCAGTCACTATAAACATCTGTATTTTGCAATCTGGTATTTTTTGGGGTCTTGTCTTGGAAAGAATAAATCTTCAGCTTCTTGTGGATGAAGCTGCAGCCCTGCTGAAGATGCCTGAATTTGTGATGTGCCTGGGACTCAGGCAGGCAAGGACAGGGACTGAGGGGGAAGCTCAGCTTCACCATGATGGAAGCATCAGTATTAATGATATTTGGCCATTGGGAATCTGCTTACTCATCCTGGCAGGGACGGCGGGGGGGCTTTTTGGTGTGCTTTTCCCCACCACAAATTTAACTCCTAAAGGAAAAAAAACAACTCCAACCATGCGGGTTGTCTTTCACACAGGTTAAAACAAGCCAGCTCCACCCAAAGCTGCCCAGGAGCGAGCCTGTGGCTGCCCTGGCCCTGGGGCACGCACCACCTCCCACACAGGCAGCTGCCTGCATGCTCGCTGCTGCATTGCTGTGGGCAGAGAGGATTTCTGCGTTTCTTTTTCCTGACAGCAGACACATCTCCCCCATGACAGGATGAGTGATGCTGTTCCCTCTGCATGTGCTGTTGGGAGCAGTCACCAGCTCCGCTTCCCCTACCTTGTCATTAAGCAGCAAAGACATTGCCATTTTGAATTCAAGGCTCGAAGCCAGTATGATTTTAATTCGAGTGATAAAACTAGAAGGGCTCTTACAGCAACACAGCTTCCAGAATGTGATTCAATACTTTTGGGTTTAGACTAGCAGAAAGTGGGAAGAGATCAAAACCCATTCCTGGAGGAAAAGAGCTGCTGCTTCTCACCAGAGACTTATCACACACTGCAGCTGACATGGGAGATGCTGTCATTGTGTGACAGGTCTCTCTGGAGGTCCCCACAGTTGAACAAGAAGTTTATTTGGAACAATAAAATAGTAAACTAGATGTGTTGAAATCCAGCAAATGGAGAGGTTGTGGAATGCAGGAGTACTTTCCCTGGTAACACCCTATGCATGTGCAGCGGTTCCCCGGGCATTTGGGGATTTTTAATCGCCAAGAGTCTTCTGCAACATATCTTCAGAGCTGGGGTATGTGCTGACCCCCATGCCTGTTACTATGGAAACCATTATTCTAACATAGTAAAAAATAGTCAGGTAAACCCCCTAAAAAAGGCTTAAGCCTTTTGCCATTTATCAAGGAATAGGACTGCCAGGTGTATGGGGATAGCAGCACCTTTTCCAGAAGACTGTCCTGCTCAGTATCAGCTAAGGGTGGTGGGCGCCTACAAAACCCAGCACAAAGCTCTGCCTCCTCAGACCTCCACCAGACCTTGCATCTGCAGCGGTGAGATTCTGCCGGAGATTTGGAAATGAAACACCATTTGCAGAGTTCGCAGCTGTTTCAGTCCACGGCTGCTATTCACACAGAGAGGCTGCTGGCTGTCCTGAAGAGCCCAGGGACACATGCTGCCACAGCTACACATCCCCAGTGGCAGAGAGACCAGGGCAGAAAGAGCTCAGGGCTTGACACCCCAATGCAAGGGAAGGAATTAAGGTTTTGTTATCTTAATAACCACTTCACTAAAGGCATATGGCAGGCAACGTATTGGGATGTTGAGTTTTTGACATATGCCAGAATTCTCTAAAATTGAGCTTTCCTTCCCAAACTGCCAAAGTTTTTAGCTGAATCACGGAGATGCCACACACTCAAAGTACTAATACAGACCTCAGACATCTTCCCAGCTCTGTTTATTTTGTACTATTCCAGACCCGGAATGAACCATACCATCCCAAGCCCTTGCCCCAGACTTTGCAGACAGAGCAGCCAGCAGGGGCAAAGCTGCAGTGGTAAAAGGGTGACCACCTGGTGCCAGCCTCCCTCCTGACACCCAGACTACATCCCAGTGAGAAGAGGAGTTTTCCTGGCATGAAGTATCAGAATGCAGCTGGCTAGATTGCTTTGCACATCATATTTTCCAAAATGGTCTTTGACAGCAAGAGCTGCGTGCATTAAGCTTGCATGCGTGGGCAGCGCTTTCCTGCTAATGCATGGTTGGAGAACTAGGTCTAATCAAATGCAACGTTAAAAACTCATTTATTGAGGCACACGTAGTTGGTCTTGTTAAGGAAGGAGGCAACTGTTTGTCTAAGAAGCATCCTGATTTTTGGAATTTCCCATATACTTAAAGACAAAGAGTATGACATAGCAAAGTCTCTGCTGCTTTGGCTTTTAAGTAGAGAGAATCTCCTTAGAGGATAGGTTATAAAACTTCTCCAAGTAGTTTATGTGATCTTCAGAGACTGCTTGCTCCCTTCTGTTGTTTACATCAACCTTTGAGTGAAAGTTATTTAGCCTTGGTTATTTAGCCTAATGATTTTTATGCTCTTTGTGGTGCCACTCCACTGCACAATGGGGATGTTTCTGACCCTTTTATGTGCACATTTGGGGCCTGACTATATACTGTGAGGACTGTTGATTTTTCTAAAAATACCTATCTAATATACCTAATATGCTGTGTTTAAAACAGTAGCTGTGAACAAGCCTCTCTTCCTCCTCCTTAATCTCACCTCTTGCTCACCATGTTAAGATGCCTGAAGACTGTTTCTGCATTTTTCCCCTCCTGTTGTGAAGCTTTTATAGCTGAAACTGAAATAAAACCTGACTCAGGTTTGTGGGTACCAAAATTCAGCCCCACCTACTGTTTGCTTTGCAATTCTGCCTGAAATATCATTTTAATTCCACATTAGTTGCTTGCCAAAGAGGAAGCCCAATTAAAAGAGACGAAGAAGAAATCTGTTAATGGCACTTTTCATGAGGAACACCACAGTAACAAAGCAGCGTGCATGCGAACACAGAAAGTGAGAGATGGTGAGCCCTACTGTGCCTGTCAGCTTGGCTGTTGTATGCAGGGAAAAAGAGAACAAAATTTATAAGGCTGCTGCTCTCTGAAGTGGTATGTGAGCTGCTGGTGAGCCCAGGAAAGAAACAAAAAACCGATTCAAAACAATTGAAGAACAGCGTGGATGTGCTGGGAAAGTAAACCCATCACATTCAAATTTCAAAGGGTTCAAGGGTGAAATTAAATACTATTTGCTTAGATATAAGAACTACTTTTGGAATAACAACCCCATAAAAAAATCTCACAAGAGACTACAGCCCAGCATTTCAAGTTTGATAGCCTTTGCTCTTTTTTCTACCCCTCATTGCTGAGCACAGTGTTTTATTAAGGTTATAAAATCAAGCCTTTCAACAGTTCTAATGGGGTATTTTTGCAGGATAAAGTTCCACTTTTTTAAAACGATAATACACAAGCAAGAGAAAGGATCTGTAAAGCACCAGAAAACTCTCTGAGTGTACCCACACTGCAGGGGCCTGCCTCTCTTTTGGGGGGCTGTCCAGAAACCTGGTGAGAACCTGTTTTTCCACCTCAGCATCCTGGACTGGGGTTGACATGAAGATGAACTGTAGGTGCTAATTAAGAATAACACTCCACAAATTTAAAACCTATACTGAACAATTTATATTTTGTGCATTCACCTTTGACTGCAGCACGTGCCAACTGCTGAAGGGAGCAAACAGAAATTGGTTCCATCACCTGAAGCTGACAGTCAGGTTTTCAACCAGCAATCCTCCTTGTGAGATGACATGATTAGGCTGCTTGATGGCAAGCAGGAGTGCTTGATTTTCAGTTGCAGAGCTGCATTATGGCCTGCATTAATTTGCTAGGAAATCACTTTAGAAGAGCATAAAGGGTGATGCATCCGAGTTAGAGTTGTAGTACAATAAATGCCCCAAAGGTACCTCTGAAGTGGGCTTTTCCCATGAAATTCTTTAACAAAAGGAGCTGAAAATGACCTGTCTCTACATATCACAGTTGGAGAAGTATGGAGATAGTCTATGACAATGGATATTAGACATTAATGTATTTCAAATGTTAGGTGTACTTGCTGACAGAAACTGAATAGGTCAAACAGGCTCACAATAAAAGATGAAATGGTGTTTAGTTCCATATATGAATAGCTGCTCATGTAAATCAGTGTGTGTGCATGCAAGGGTTGATGGGACTATTTCCTTGATGCCTCCTGTTTCTAAAGAATTTTGTGCATTGCCCCAAGAAACAAACTCTGTAGAGAAAAGTTTCAAGCTTTAAAACAAGGTTGTAACAAACAATGAGATTACCACACAGAGCAAACAGTTTGTTAGCAGAGAACAAGTTTAATAGAACAGTGTTCTTGCATGTTGGATTCACACATTCATAGTGCATGAACGAGAAACACGATCTAGTTTTTCTTTTCATCAATGACAAAAACCCACAGGTTGCCCTCCTAATGTACGAATGAGCCTCCCATACACCTCCCACATTTTTCAAGGTATTTGACTTTTTGCTATAAAAGGAATTCAGGGCTACTTGTGCAAGGAGTCCATCTGAACAGAAAGATTAGGATGGGTCCAGTGAACCACCATTGTTGCATTTCATCTGTATTTCCAGGCTGTCCCACATACTATTTCAGATCTTGTGCATATCCTGACTCTCCCCTACGTCTATCTCCCTGCCAGCAACAATACATCAGGACGGAATTTAAATAATTTTTACTGCCATCATCAGTCAGATGAGTTAGGATAATGAAGAAAACTTTCATAAAAACTGTCATTGGTTCTATGTTACCTGAATTATTTCTCTCTGCACTTCTCCACTCTTTGCTTTAGACATATCTAGTTTATATCATACAAGGGAACAGCCAGACCCACCTGAGAACACAGAGCCATCCGGAGGGTTGGGAGGCAGGAAAACCCACCAAAGAAAACCCCATCCTGAGACCAAGACCACATGCCTGCTTTCTGAGAACAAAACTGAATAGTATTTCAGTTTAAGGGATTGTATACCCCGGTCATCAGGTGTGTGCCAACGTCCATGTACATGAAAGCACTTTTCTGTAACCCGCCCCCCTCAAACTAACATCACAATGGTGGTGTGGTACAAAGGAGGAGGCAAAGAAGAGCCTGTTTTTAAAATCTGAAATGCATGGCACATGTTACATGCAGGTCACTTGGTTTGAGTGTGCCTCACTGTCCCTCTACACCTAGGAATTTATGAGGAACTGCTTTAGCAATGTTTTCTTTATTTTAAGGACTGCAGTTGTTGGTACCACTTCTGGCTGATGCCACCGTTTATTTTTTCATTCATCACAATACACCTAGGGCTGGTTTCGATAGAGGCACGTTGGCAGAGGCTGAGCAGGTGTAGTATCAATAGCAAGGAGCCCATTTTTTTCCTGGTATGTACATGACCTTTTACAAAGACTACGCGGTTGGGTGTCGAGGTAGGGAAGGGATCAGAACAAGTCACAGGCAAGGACACAGATGCAACTGTCAGGGAGAATCACATGTGGAGCATGCAGAGGAGTTTTTTTTACTGTTTTCCACAGCTTAATGAAAGCTTATTTTCACATGGCATGCGAACAGGCAGCGACCGTGCTGCTGACAGTGCTGCCCTGTGCCTGCTGAAGCTCTGCACTGCACAGCGACGCAGGGTTTCGGGGCCAGACCCACAGAGATATTTAGGGGCCTAACTTCTATTTCAGACTTCAGTGGGAGGCTGGTGCCTAAATAGGAGTTGAGCACCTGATTACCTTTGCAGGTCTGGGCTTGCGTGGAAGCAGCCAGGAGGTGCTCCACGTCCCTTGCCTGCCCACAGGAAATGCTGCTCTTCTCCAGCCGGCGGTGGAAGCGTGGTGCGGTGCGACCCTGGTGTTGTGAAGTAGCCGTTCTCCGACTGGTGACGGCCTGATTCACAACACCAGCTGCTGCACAGCACCTGAGGGGGCCCCTGGCCAGGCTCCCTGCTTCTGGGCTCCTCTGTGCTCTGTCCTTCTCCTCCGCAGTCCATCTTCTACACCCTCGAGTGCTGGAAAGCAAAGGGACAGGGTTAGATCCAGCGACCCC
Organism: Onychostruthus taczanowskii; assembly: GCF_017590055.1. NCBI lineage: Eukaryota > Metazoa > Chordata > Aves > Passeriformes > Passeridae > Onychostruthus > Onychostruthus taczanowskii. The sequence goes on from NW_024500128.1 coordinate 2,264,477, forward strand.
AGCAGTTATATACCCCTGTCTGTTTGAAATATGAACGTGTCAAGGGTGTATGTCTCCAAGAAAAAGAAAAGAAATAGAAGTGGCAAACTGGCTTGGCACTCAAGATCTAAGGCTTCGCAGAGGTGGCCATTGCACCACAGTACTGCAAACGTGTACAGCTGCACTCCTGCAACTCATTCCCTGCGCTCATCTCCTGAGAGCCGGAGGCTGGAAGGCGGAGGAAGCAACCTAGAAACTCAGCCAAGCCCTCAGAGACATGGGAGAAGCAGGCTGCTTTTTCACAGATCCCAGGATGTTGTCGAAAGGAGAGCAGGGCCCAAGGGACCGCTTTGCTTCCTGAGTGCACCGTGGCCATGAACCTTCATGCCTGCACCCTGTCTGCTCCTCTGAGGTGGGCGAGACACCAGCATGTGTGTGGTCCATTCCCAGAAGCTTCCCAGCACACTGGCATTCAGGAAGGTGCTCCCCACCCCACAAATGTCTCAGCCTGCAGGCCCTTCATTCTCCTCCAAGACACCCATCCCGCAGGAGCTCTCAGAAGCTGAAGGACACAACCCACTGCTGACCAGGAAAAATGAGCTTCTTGTAAAATCACAGGGGAAGTTATGGGTTCTGGGACTCAAGGGAAAAGGAAATCTCCCTCCCTGTGCAGGACTGACACTGGTGAGCACGCCAACCATCACAGCATGCACACAGCGTGTCTCTGGAGCAGCACAAGGGCTCAGGGTTGCAATGCTGCACCAGAATTGGTCTTGGGGACAGCAGCTGGTCCAGGTGGTCCTGCAGCTTTTCAAGCAGACAAAAAGAGGTAGAAACAGACACGTGGTTCTTCCTGATTCCCCCCAAAATTCTGCACTGGTGGTACAATGACTCAGTTGTCAGGGCTGGGTCATTCTTAAGGGGTTACCAACAACTCCTTTTTGCGTTAACTAATCTAGGCACTCGTGAAAAATAAGCAAATAATAAACTTGATCTTGTGTATTAGAGACCTTCCTCAGCAACCAACGTCCAGAAGAAGGCAGAGTTTCTGTGAGTTAGTTCAGGACTGTCCCTGGGATGAGGACTCATTGAGGAAGTCCTTAAGCACAGTGAATAGAAAGAAAGTGTTATACAGCCCAACACACCTCCAGGGAGAAGTGCTGGTTTTTAATAGTTCTCCTGAAATGGGTTGGATTTGGAGGCATAGGAAGCATCCCCACCCCTCCATGCCCACTGCCCAATTTAATCCAAGAGAAATTTAATGCCCCTGCAGAGAAGGGAGATGTGTATAGTCCCTGGGCAGAGAAGTAAGTAACATATGCAATAGCAAAAAATATTCCAGAGAGACAGGTTATGCAATCTAGTTGCTGTAGGAAATGGAAATAAATTTCTTGACACTTGTGCATGTGTGCACACTTGTAAAGTCCCAGTAATGTTGTACTAACAGAGCTTTTATTTAAAGAGCAGTTTTCAAAATTTTAACATGTTGAAACAAACAAAAAAAAAAGTATTTACATTTTATATGTATCTAATATTCCCACCAGCCTTCAACTCTGACAGGAAGAACCAGAAAGCTGAACTTGTGTTGTGGCTGGTGCTGATCAGCGGTGACATGCTAATGCTGGATGGATGAAGGGGAATCATCTCACCAGAGCAGATCCTTCAGTGTCTGTGGTGGCACTGAGCACACTCAGTGAACCACACTGTGTCACACACAGAGCAATGCCAAATACTTTTAGTACATTCTCTGTTCCCTGGGAACACTAAAGTCTGCCACTAGTACTGTGGGTGGGAAAAGGGAAAGCAAATGATATAAGCATTTTTCAAGGTTGCTGAAATCCTTCTGAATCCTTGAATTCAATCTGCGCTGAAGCATATCAGATTACTTTAAAAAAGCACACTACCATATATGCATTGCTTGTAGTCTAGAAGAAGCAAATTTAAAGGCCTTTTCAAGCTAAAACCCAGAATTATATATTGTACAAATGAGAAATGAATGCCTAATCTACTCTCTCTCCCCTTAACACACCACCAAAGACAGAGGTTGGTTTTCTGCTTCTTTATCCCCTTGGTCAAATAGTCCAATGTAGTCTTTGTAAACATCTAAAATTTTCTAATTTTAATATTCTCCCATTTTTACTTAGTATGATTTTATTAGTCATCTACTGGCAATAGCATTCAGGTTCTTTGGCACTACATGTTCTGAAAGCTTTTTTATTATTTCAGCCCGACTGCACGCAGGGAAGTGTAGAATCTCCTGAACAGCTGAGTAACACATAGTGAGGGAGCGGCATTCCCCCATGGCCGGCTGGGTCCAGAAGCCCTGAGGAAAACCACCAAACACAAATATTTACTTTAGGATAACACTAGTGCATTAGGAGAAGAAAGTCATCTCCTATAAATAGGAAAATAAACTTCTCAGTTTGAGGGGAAAAAAAATCCACCAACACAAACCCACCCGGTAACACAGATAATCCTGCCTAGGAATTAGCATTTGCGTGTGTGTGTGTGTGTGTACATTTATATATATATATATATTTAGAAACAGGAAAGAGTAATAAGAAGCTGTGCCAGCGAGCTGCTTTTTGTACAGTGATTTGCAGGCAGTGAGCAGGACTTGGGCATGGGGTCAGCACCAGACTCGGGGCATTAACTGCAACCCCACCCTGAAAGGTTATTATCACCCCTAATATCCCATGCAAATAGATTTTCTTGCTTTGGTCACAGCAGTCTATTAATTCAGCCCTCTTGTCTGGTACATCTTTATCCTCTGCAGGTTAATCCTGCCAAATTCCCTTGCTGTAGTACATGTCACACAGCATATAATATCCAACAATGCAATTTTGCTAATCCTGTTTTATCAGCTTTGTTGCCTTGTCTGGTCAATCCAATAGCGAAAAACCGCACATAAGGTTTTTGCCAAGATCTCCCTCTCTTTTGCCCCTCCGCCCCCCTCCCTTTTGTATGGTTTCAATTAAATAGTTTGAGAGCAGAACATAGCATTTGGATATCTGCCAGTGTCCTTCAGAAGCAGAATGTCAAGGCACTTAATTATATAGGTCTCCCAATTCTTTCAGGCGCCCCACCTACCCAGTCAGCTGAATTTACTAAATGCAAGTGTAAAAAATCAGCTCAAATCTCCTTTTAAAACACTCCCCATGCATTAAGGACTTGAAGATGGCTGAATAGCGACATATTTATCGCCCATTATCTTAGTAAAAGATTAAACAAATGAGTAAAGACTGTCTCATTAACAGTTCTTTGTTGTCTTGTTTACTGTTTAGTGGACTCATTAACATTAATTATTAGAAGAAGAACATCAATTATTGCAATAACCTTTGTCAAGCCAAGCAAACTGACTGCTAAACAGCAAACAGATCCTCGTTTACCAGTCAGGATTTGCATGGACAGAAAGAAGAAAAAGCAAAGAACCCCATAAAATCCTCAACATCACTGTAAAGAAGGAGAGATCCAGTGGCGCTTGTTAAGCCTGGCATCAGCAGCACGTCCTGCTCGAGACCTCTAGACAGAGAATAAAAACGTGAGTAAATTCTGAGGTTAACTCCACAAGACTTGCTTACCCAGCTATAAGTGGCGAGATGTGAACAAAGGGATCCCTACTTCCTCTGGCGCTTGCCAGGCTGTATTTATTACACTAATTATTTTAACGCAGGGAACAGCCCTTTCTCTCCCTCGTCATCAGCGCAGTGCATATGCTTGTATAAATATAACGCAGACTGCAGCATCGATTTCAGGACTCTCCATCAACACGCTGCTGGAGCTGACTGCTTCACTGCCTCAGGTGAAGGGCATTCTCACAGTTACGAGATATTGTGGCTCAGGCTTTTTCCTCCTCCCTTCCCCTCTTCCTCTGATTTCTTTTTCTTTTTGAGAAAACCAATCCCAGGTGGAGGTCTCCTCCCCAGCCTGAGCAGAGATTCGATGTTGTAGCAGTATTTTAAAGACACCATATATTTCAGCAGCTCTGGCAGGAGTTAAATGCCAGCAGTAGCACATCCATTATTTAAAATACTCCGAGGAAGAAAGCTGAGTCACACTAAGCTGGATCTGTCACCTCTGACACTGCTTCTCAGCCTAAATACAAGTGCTAGCCTGTGCCCAAGAACAGAAGGAACCTTTGCAGAAGTACCCTGAGCCAAATCCAGATGTTTAAGATTATATTTATATACAAATAGAAACAAGGGCAGCAAAGTGCTGCACTTTCTGCAGATGCTTCCACAGCTACACGCAGTGAGTGAATACGCAGATCTCGCCTTACACCAGCCAGGTTTTAGAGAACAAACCCTTGCAATTTCTGAGCAGCTGCCCTGTGACAGCTGCCCCATGCTCGGTGTCACCAGGAGCCTTCCTCCTCACCCCCGGCCCCAGCAGCGAGGCGCACCAACACCTTCCCCTTGCTGCCCCTCGCAGCACATTGACTGTGTCTGGATCTCCCCACTAATTAAAATGTGAAACAATTAAGCTGTTTGCTAAATGAACGATCCTGGCCCTACAGCCTCCTGGCCAGAGAGAGAGGTCCGCAGAGACAGCATAGCCTGTTACCTCGGCATGAATTTGTGCTGACAGGACAGTCCATCCGTCTTCACATCTTTGGACAGCTGTGCTTACCTAGCAGAATGCAAACATCTCTGAACTTTGCTTACTGGATAAAAGGAAGCATTAGTTTCCTATTGCATTTCCTCCTGCAAGATCAATCATACACACGCGGGCCAGACACAGCATCCCTGTGTTTGTAATTAATCTCGTGAAGGAAGAACATCTCCTCTCAATCGATTGTTATATTTGTATGCAGCCTTCTTGCACGGGAGGGAGTAGAAGAAAATAAAAACCAGTAGCAGAATAATAATCAGCTTATTTCTAATAAAGGCTGGTACGTGCTATATATGCACTGCAAGATGCTTTTTTAGGTGAGCTGATTCTTTGTTGGAAAAAATCACCTTGTAATCAATGTTGACCATTAACATTGAGGACTGCAGGATTGCCTTTGGATGTCCTGATGGCGGGACTCTGATCACAACAAAATTCAAAAGGATTTTCTGGCTTTTTTCTGATGTTTTCACTGAAACAATACATGTGTACTTCAGAATAATCTTCCCGATGCTTTATTGTCTCTTGCTAAGTGTTACTGATTGCAGATAACCAAACTGAACACCACACAGTCACTGTGTTCACTGCCTGGTTTGCTTACAGGAGACTCCTTCCCACCAATAAATCTGGTCACGAACGACATCTCGTTCACGTTTTCCTTATGTGTATGGGGTTGTTTAAAATCCAGACTAAGGAAATATTTATTAAGAAACCAACAAACACCCCCACAGCACAACCTGCTAGATCATCCTCTTCAGGAAAATAATTTCCTGCCCTCTTAGAGAAGAAGGTATGTACAAAGTTACTGCCCTTCTGAGGCTGATCAAGACTCAAATTAGTGGGCAGAGGGAATCAAATGCACAATGCTTAAAAAACAAATAAGGGTAAGGAAGTGCTTTTCAGCTGTTCTGAGGACCCAGGCCTGCCTCCTTCTACTGTTTTAGATCCATCTGTTTCATTGCACAAAGTGCACTGAGCTCACTGACATTTACACTGGGCCAGAATATTCTTTATAATGAGAAAATAAATACTCTCCGAGACATGTTCAGATGGAACGTACGCTTCTGATAGGCACCATACTAGTCTAGGGTGCTGCTGCCCATTTTCATTTGATAGAGGAATAATATGAAGATTTGCTTGCTGAGTGCAATATTGAGACAAGTCAGCACCCTCTTCCCCATTAGGCAAACAGCAGCAGGACAGAGCTGCTACCATTCATGACAGAGCTCACTCCATGGTACTTCACACAAGCTGCTTCACAGGGTCAAATGCTTACATGACCAGACATTCAGAAATATTGAATTATATATGTCTGAGAAGAGAAAAAGCCATCCATATTTTTTAGGAAACTGATTTACAGCAATAGAGGACAGCATCAGTATAATCACACTTTAAAATAAAATGCAGGTGTGGTATTATCTCCCTGACTGCCAACACTGCAGCCTCATCTGCAAGGCCTGTGAAGATCTGCAAACATCCTTCTTCCCATCAATACCCCACCATTGCATCAGGTAATAATGCAGTCCTTCATAAATGCTCTGCTGCGGTACAGCCTCTTTCAGGACAGAGGCTGATCATTTTTATTTTGTACTGCTCCTTTCTAATTTAAACATCCTTTATCTCCACAAAAATGGGAGTTTTGCCTCAAAGGAAAAGAGACCTCAAATATCCACAAAATACCTAAGTGTACCATTTTCTTTCAGTGGACTCAAATTATGCAGTCTTCACTTGGATATATATATGATTTTAATAAAGAATTGGATGCCAACACATCCATTTTAGAATTTCTTTATTGGAAAATACACCGATGTGGTAACAAGCGGGCTTTCATCTGGGAAATCTATAGCCCATTACCAGATTACCTGTTCACTGTTTATAGGAACAGCCAGCAAAACCAAGTTACAAATCATTGCTCTGAATCCTCCCACCTCTATCTGCTCCCTGCATGACAGAGGAAGAGCCCTTGGACCAGGGGTGCTGGCATCTAACCTGAAATGATGGATGCTTCAGGAAGAGCGTTTGAGTGGCCCGCGCCTTGACTCTGCCTCCCTCCCAGCCACAGCAAAGGGCATCTTCCCTCACCACTAGCAAGGAGATTTCCACATCTGTGAGGTGAGCAGAGGCACCTGCATGACTCTGAGGATGTCTCCTCTCTGCCCCTCCTTTACCAAAAAAATCTGGATAAAGAGTGTGAAGATGCTGTTTGCAAACACTGATCACTATAATTAAGGCACTGTTCAAACATGCTGTGTTTGATAAGGTGCAAAGAAGACACAGTCTGGTCACAACTCACTGGCAATGTAAAATACAAAAGTGGTACATACTTGACTAAAGGACACCCAGGGCTGGGTACTGAGCGTTAACCTCTGCCTTCTCTGTGTGCCTGTTTAACAGGAGACTTCAGACACTTGGCTGACTTGGAAGTTTTGATGCCTCGCCAGTTGCCTTGAGGCTGCAAATCTTAGAAGATGAGATTTTCCTGTGGCGTTTGACTTTTCTGCCTGAAGCTCAGAGAGCTGAGGAGCAGACAGAATACGGGTGAAAGTAACCCACTATGAATGATAATTCACTGCATGTCCTAAGTAAAACTTACACAGAGTGCAAAAGGAAGGGAATTTTCCGATTCCCATTTCCTCCATATCCGTATGACCATCGCGGTCCTTCCTATGTATACTGCTCTCAGGTATGGAAGATCAGTAAATGCAAATCATTCTTTAGGAAAAGAAGATCCCACACTCCTTTATATTCTGTCTGCTGTTTGTTTTCACTTTTTTCACAACTAGCTACTCTTCTGTTGCCAGACCTAGAGAGAGGTTGGAGACACACACTTCTCAAAGCCAGCAGGAAGACAATAACAATTAACAGAATTATTCAGTTCTGTTGAAGCCAGATAAAAACCACAATCTGCATAAGAATTCAAAATTATATCCCTAATGAAATGTAGTTTCTGATCCCAGATATTTTTTCCTAAAAAAATCCCCAAACAAACAACCAAACAAAACCAGCTAACCAAATCCCACTCCCCCAAAACCCTCAAAAAAATCCCCCAAACAAACAAACAAACAAACAAATGGAACAGCCCAAAGCAACTCTGAAGGATAAGTATGCAAAAACTTCCCTTTCCTTTGCAGTCACAATACAACCTGTGTTAGTGCAAGCCAGCTGCACAAAGCCAACCCCTCTTTTGTTACTGAACTAGTGAGAAAATATGAATCAAAAAGTGGAAATACTTCAGAGAGTTCTCATTAAAGCTGCAAACTTGACAGAGAATCACATATGGTCAGTTGTACCACACACACAAAGTCACAGTCCTAAATCCAGCTGGTCTCCTTCATCAGAACAGGATGCGTCTGTCTAGCAGGAGTCACTGAAAGAGTGAAGCAATCTAGGATCTGGAAGAGAGCAAGCTGGAAGAAGGCATGTTTGAGGATTTCCATTTAATTAACAGCAATAGATTTTATTATCCTCTGCCTCCAGTTTTGCTCTTAGTTCTTTTCATATTTGCTCTCTATTAATGAACAAAATATAATCAGGAAAATTAAACATAAAAGAGTTTAATTAAGCTTTTTTTTTTTTTTTTTTTTTTTGGGGGGGGGTGGTTTGGAAGCCCAAACAAACCAGAACAACAAACCTGCAACAAAAAAAAAGCAAGACTACCGTATATTTTGGATTCTTACTATACAATATTCATGTCTCTATGGAGGTGTGTGTTATTATGGCACTAATTTGTTTAACACAAACAAGCATAAGCAGCTGAAGATGAAAACCTGTACCTAAAGACATGGCTGACAAAACATACTCATATGTGCAAATAGGATGCTCGGGAATAAAGCTAAGCTGGGGTTATTTGCACAAATAAGAGGGTTTTTTTCCCTTCCCCAGCAGAGCTGACAATAAAAGTACTCCTGTCATCACCACGGTCTCCTGCAATGCTAACATTAATTTTTTCTGTGTCTGCATGTGTGCAGGCAGCTTTTGTTAGCATTTGTCTATAAAATCATAATAGGTGTCTTTCCTTGTGCACTGGCTTGTGTGATAGCGGTTTAAGAGACAAAACCGAGGCCTGTCTTTAATATAGTGTTATCAGAGGCATCTCCCTTGGGGAGGGGTTATGGCCATCTAGCAGACACCTAGATGAGATATGTGCTTCTTTGGAGAGATATTGCTACAAAGCATCTGAGAGCAAGAATGGATGCTTAGTTAATAGATGCGCATAATTACTAATCTGCGATGCTCCTTAATGGGAGATTTTGACAGGCAGTTTTGAGAGGTATCATAAAGACGTGCAGTAGTGCTGCTGAGTTTGTAACTCATTCCCCTAGAATCTTCCAAGCTTAACTTTTATTAGCTGTAATTTATTTTTTTTCCACCTCCAATGATTATTTGGAGAACCCAGCCCATTGCTGCCCTTTCCTCCCAAGGAAGTATGTTAGAACATGCATCCAGATCTCCCACATCTGCACATGCTGGGCACAGGTACTGCATCACAACTGAGCAGGACTGGTTCCAGTGGAGGAGAACACCGCTCCTGTTATGAGAGAGGTTAATGTGAAGGAACTACTACAGAAATGAAAAGGAGTTAAGGTGAAAAATCCAGGGTGAGATGGGGTGTTAACACAGCAACATATCTTGGGAGGCCAATCACCCTAACTCAGGCTGAAAGTATATGGGGGACCATGTTTTGTTCTCACTATTGGGAGCTGCAAAACCACATATAGCAGTTGGATGTAATGGAAAAGACCATGAAACTCAGAGGCAAGTGACTGGCTGTATCTCCCTATGCCTTCCCTCTGCATCCCTGCATGCCAGCACAGCTGAGGGCAAGATTTCTGATTCTTGCTATTCCTGTCCTGGAGAGGCAGGGTGGCCTGATTCACTGCTCAGCTGGTTTTGCTCCTGTGATTTCAGGGGATGGCCTAGATGTGCTGCAAGGAATTAACCCCTCGCCCTCCTTCCTGCACATGCCATTTTCTTGTGAAGTGTAATATCGAAAGAAACCACTACAACAACATGTCTCGCTGTGTGTGAGAATGATCAGCACAAAGCACAAAGAGCCCAAGCCCTACTTGCAGACTGTTTTGAGTACTTTAAAGCAGCCTACATTTGACTTTTGTCCCCGTCCTTCCTCTGGATTTGTACTGTACCTGGGCATCCTGGCAGGAGGCGATCATTCTTGCTAAAATCCCCTCATTTGCCTCACTGTCCATCCAACATCAAAGCACACCAATGCTTTGAGCAAGCAACCCAGAAGTTCCCAGATTAACAGAGCAAAATGTGACTGAAAATGCTGGTGAGATCACGTGTGTGACAGGTTAATGTGGACTTTTTTTGAAGGTGAAACGGAGGCGCTGAGGTGCAAGGGCAGCAAGTGGCACGCTCCCAGCCGCAGCTCATGATGAAACAGGCCTCCGGGTGTCTGCGGCTTTTCAGAAGCCCTGTCATGCATTGCAAACATATTTTGAAAGGTTTTATAAACAAATCCAAAGGAGGTTATTAAATTCATCATTCTGTGTGCAGAAGGCATGAAAAAATTGTTGTGAATCAGGTAAGTAAATAGAAGTCTAACAGCAAATAATAAAATGACATAAATAATACAAGAATGATGACTAGATTGCTGTATTTTGAGCAGATTTCAGACAGATGTGAAACAGGTGGCAATTATTTGCTACAGAGTAACTGCAATTTACTTGAATTAACTCCATAATATATTTTGGCCAGAAATCCTGGTATTAAGGCAGTGTTTTCTGAACTTCTTTAGGGAAAAACATCAGTTGTGTATCAAGTTGCATCTCACCACAGTGCTCATATTTTTTTTTAAATTGTCAATGAAATACAAACATTAAAGCAGATCTCTAAGATCATAGAAGCAGCCAGGGCAGCAATGAGCAGGAGCTCTCAGCAGAAAATGGACACGGGCTGCATGCAAGAGCTCCCTTCCTGTGGATTTCACCCCAAATTCCAACAGAGGAGCACACCACATCTCCTGCTGCCGTGATCAGAAATTTCCCTCTGGGCAGCTCCATGGGGCAAGCAATGGGCTTGCAGGGTAACTCCTGTGGCTCTGCTTCTGTCATGGACATACCTACTGCATCTCTCCTTGTAAATTAATTAGAACGATGTTCCAGAGGAAACTTCCTCTTGGATTTGGCACACAATTCTTTCAGCACACAATGATGAACAATCTTTATTTCCTTCAGACGATCCCATCAGCTGTATTAATAAATTAAAACACCAAAAATAAGAATAGAAGTGTCTGAAACTGCACTGGAAAAAAAAAAAGAAAAAAAAAAAAGAGAAAAAAGCATTAAGCAAAAAGTATTAAAACTACCGTGCAAGGCACGTATTTGCTATATTTAGCCTTTTTACCCTACAGGATGATAATCCTAAAGTGGAAGGAAAAATGTGCTGAATCACTACATCTAAAAAAAGGTATTCTTCTTCAAGCAAAATGTACCAGCCATGTAACACTGAATCTAAGTGCTTTTCACCCTACATTAAAGTACTTACTGAACTGAGGGAAATTAAGGAAAACCCGAGACCTTCCCAAATGCCTGCTTCAGAGGAGCGGGGAATTAAATCAGAATTCATGTAGTCAGAAGTTGGTGTGCAAATTGTTCTGTGAAAGGAGCGCTCTATCTGTTTGGATAACCCAAAGCTCCATGACCACTGCAGGACACAGGCATTACACGAACATCAGATCCCAAACTGCCTACCTCATTCAGGGATAAGGCAGGAGACCCAACCTCGGCCATGCTATTCACACAAGTTATAATTTAGTCCTGCAGATCCTTCATCCAGTGGCGAGGCTGATAAAAATGTGGGGGGAAAAAATGCAGATCCTCGCCGTGATTTGCAGAAGTCTGGTGTAGGAAACTTGTCAAACGCATGGGCAATGTGCATGAACGGAGCAAGCCTCTAAAAATGTAGGCGAATGCTGAATTTTTGAAGACGTATTTTAAAACAGGAGTCATATTTTGTCAGCTAAAACATAATTTTAGAGAAACTGTTCCTACCTTGCTTGAATACGCTATGCTACCATATGGCAATTTCCACCAATGGTGGTAATAATATCTTTTTATAAAAATAATATCCTTTTTCCCCTCAACAAGCTTTACAGATGAGTATAGGAAAAAAACCACACTTGAATTAAGCAGATGCTTATGACATTCCTCCTGGCCATATAATATGATTTATTGAGTTACACTCCAGTCTTTGGCTTTTTAATGCGATTAAGGCTGAAAAAGAAGTCAGCAACTAAAACATTTTTCCTTTTTTATTTGTATTATATTTAGTTATGTTGTATTTTTAGTTAAATAAAGTTGTGGAAGAGTACAGAAGCTACAAGACCTAATGGCCCGGATATGTAATTAATCAGATTTGAAAAGAAGGACCATCTATCTACATAAAACAAATAGAATCTACCCTATTAAGATAACCCATTCAAATCACAAACCTGGTTGCTGCTGGTGAGAATATTTTGCTTGGCAAAGGTCCTAAAGGTTCTAAAATTATGTATGCTATTTTTATTTCCTCCTTGGATTGGATTAGTTACTAAGCAACTGAAGTGTTCAGTTCTCTTGGTTAACAGACATACTGTATTTCATAAAATTGGTTACTGTATAGGACCTAAGTGCCCGTGAAGAAAAGATAGAATCATGTTTTTTGGGGACTATTTGAATGGTTTTGTGTGATGGACTGTCCCAGCTTACATTTCAAAAGTACCTAATTACTATCTGGGTTGCAAGTTTTTTAGAAGTTTTATGTCTAGGTTAGATTTTTAAGAAAAGAGGAATCTCCAAGTCAGCGTCCTACTTGTCAAGGGAATTTGATCACTTTTCATTTCCTAAAGATGCCGCTAAGGAATTGGAGGTATATCATCAGTGTAATGCTCTTTGGTGCATTAAACAGAAATAGGACACAGCTTAATAAAAAGGAAAAAAAAAAGGTAAAATCCGGCAGGGAATATAAAGAAGATGCTCTGAAATAGCTCTCCTTTGGAGTGAGAATGGACAAGAATTCTGTCATAGAGGCAGAATACTGGCAACATCCTTTAAAGCACATCCAAAAGTCCTTCCTTTAGCTGATTTCTTGGCATCAGTTGTAAGTACATATGCTCTTCACACGGTCATACTAGGGTGGAAAAACTATTTCAGGCCTCCCAGGACCATGAAGCCTGCTGCTTACTGATGCTGAAGCCCTGTAAAAGCTCCATGGTGCACCAAGCTGCTCAGCTTCACAAACTATCTCCCTAGTGCCCCTTAAACAGTGTAAAATGTGGTGGTTTGATAGTTGAACCCCGTGTTCTTGCTTGTTTGCTTAACCCCAGATGAAACCTCTGGCACCTAGAAGGAGTGATATGCTGGCTTTTACATAAAGTTACTCTAAAAAAGTCCTTGGAAAAATGTGTACCACCAGACACACCCTGGATCTCTTCTGAAATTAAAGACCGTGCTAGACAAGTCAGCCTCCTCTCCTTCTGAGCCAGCTGACTGCCATGCTTCCACACCCATGGTGTGGTGTGGCTGGGAATCCCAAAGGTGCTCAGACACGCCTCAGATAGGCAGACCCCACAGATGCTTCTGGGTCAGACATGAAGAACACACACTTGTGTGCCCAGCTGCCACATCAGAGATCTTCCCTGTTCTTCTGCAACTTGGTCAGGTGAACTGCCTTTCTTCGCAGCCTCCAAAAAAAAAAAAATCCTGCTAAAGCTGGCAAAACATTTCTGAGCTCAAGGTGCACTGAGAACCTAACTTGGCTTGCTTAGGCTTGGTCAGGTGAACTGCCTTTCTTTGCAGCCTCCAAAAAAAAAAAAAAAAAATCCTGCTAAAGCTGGCAAAACATTTCTGAGCTCAAGGTGCACTGAGAACCTAACTTGGCTTGCTTAGTTGAGGTGCAGTGAGGAAAAGCCAAGCACATGTGAAGGGATTGCCAAGCAGGGCATCTCTTCCCTCTGCAAAACCCTAGGGAATACCTAGTGAGCAGAGGGACAAAGAGAGGTGCTGGAGTGTGTATCAGTCTCACAGCTGCCTATGCCTTCAGTTTGTTCTGGGCAATGTGTTTAAGCTCATACACATAAATAGACTCTACTGGATGATGCTAGAAGTAATTTGAAATGCTTAAAGCAGCTACTCCATAAATCATTTGCATTCACTGGGTTCCACCTGGGCCCTCACTGTACTCTCCTTCCTCTGCTTGGCTTGACAGGCAGAGCACAAAATAGGTCACTTTCTGTTCCCTTGAATACTTTATCACTAAAAAGGGAAAAGCGAAAGGTCAGTGTTCAAAGGGATTCCTTGTCTACATCTCTGTGCAACTTCAGCAATCTGGGTAATCTCAGGACCAGACCCTTCAAGATGCACACAAGACCTCTGACAAAATCACTGCCCTCATATCCCAGTGCTTTCTCCTGCGTGGCTCCTTGCTGTCTCAAGGGTAATATGCACACACACCAAAAATCTACTTGTAGGAACGAAGGCTGACCCGCAGTATGTACTGCACTATTCTGGAAAGCAGTTCAGGCAATTCAGTGCTGTCTTTCAACTGCAGGCTATTCTTAAAGCATCACTCTTCTACAAGTTTTAAAGCAACGCTTAAAAAGAGCCATTAGTGATGCCTGTGTAGGTACCACTGGATTTCAAGACAAGAAATGAACCCACCTTCTGCAGCACATCTGCACTCAAACCTGCTTGCTTAAGGACCCACAAACAAAGATCCTTGCCTGAAATCTGACAAATGAGCTATTTCAGAATCAAAGGGAAGGGAAGGAAAAACCATAGCTGTGACGACTCCACCTCTGTTCTCTGGCCAACTGCAGGGAGAATGGAATTTTGATCACTTCTGTGGTCCTATTTAAGCCCAAAGCAGGCAGAGCTTCACCAGTGAGAGCCAACAGTACAAATGCCATCAGGAACAGTGATGCTTTTTTTCAACCAGACACTGCACCACAAGACAGGCTGCTGCATGACTCAAAATAAATGTACTTTGTGTACATTTGGGTGCAAAGCACATTTAATTTAAATTCTAAGGAAGTCTCAGCTTTTCCATCAGGAATTCCTGGGGTATCATCCTGAGTCAGCTGTGAGGAGGACAGCAGATGTAGAGGATCCTATGGGGTTGATGCTGGGGAAGATGGAGAAGGAGGGTGAGCAGTGTCTCAGCCCCTGCCAAACCAGTGGTGTCATTTTAAATGATGTTTAAATACCAGTGTTGAATAGTGACATGAACGAAATTTACTGGAAAACACAAAACATTTAAAAATCAGTGGGGAGGTATGAGATGCTGATCTTCAGTTCCAGTAAAGGACAGTCAGCAGTGCCGGTAGGCACGCTATGCTGTGGAAGCACACCAGGACCCTAACACAAAGCAAAGCACAAAGCCAGTCCTTTAGTTAGCTTTTCTAGGGTCAGCTTCTCGTGCTTCACCAACCCTTTGCCTTGATGTACAGTGACACAGCAGTTCCACCCAGAGCATAATGGCTAAGAAAAGCTAACACGATTTCAGGTATAGGCACTGTTATGCCCAAGAAATAGTATCAGAACCAATGTTTCAACACCAGAATTGCCATTCTGCAAACTACCTGTCATACCATTTCTTATAATGCCACAAGTGCACAACAAGAAAATTCTTTGGAGATCCCTTTTATCGGATGCAATCCTGCAAAATCTTGGAGCAAAGCTGCTAGGAGGTCTTCATTTTTGACATGTGCATGGTCCTCCTGACTTCAGCAGGGCTGCTCACTTCCAGGTCCATCTAATCCACAGCTAAGCTTTCAAAACACTCCTTATTTTGAAGTAAAGAAATGAAGCAAGAGGTTGAACCTTATAAAGGAAGGAATTCTAATAGAAATGCCTCACCAAGCATGAACTTTTATACCTTTAATTTATTTTCCAATACAAGCCTATACTCCTGCAGCTTGCTCCTGTGGGGTGCAATGCACCAGTGACTTCTAGGACTTCCCTGCAGCAGGGAATTGTCATCATCTGCTTCACCCTTGCAGCTTGAGCTCTGACTGCTCACCAGCAGTAATACTCAAACTACACTACACAGGAACTCAAACTGCACTCTTTCCACTTCCCAAACCACAACCATACAAGCCAGGCTGCTGATTTAAATGGGAATACTTGCAGGTTTGCAAAACCAGGTCACAGGGAGGGGAAAAAAAAAAAGTCCTGTTTTGTAATGCCTGGAGAAGGTAGATGTGGGAGAGATGGGGTTTCTTTTCTAGGAAAAGAAATACACAACAAAACCCAAGTACAGGAAAATGAAGCCTGGCTTGTGAATCGGGACAAGCGGCTGTCTTCCTGGCACAAGTAAATTGAAGGTGAAAGCTTTGTCAGGAGCTGTGCTCTGTGGAAGACAGCTAGAGAAGAAGAATTTAAGATTTCTGGGACAGGAAGAGTCACAAGAGATGAACATTGTATGATTTAATTATCCAACTGGAGAGATAAATTAAGCTTTTGACTTGGAGTTGCATATAAAGAGAGCAATTAGACTTCACTTTAAGAAAATTAGCATACGGTTTAAGAAGGGAGTAGTAATTTAAAATGCTAGTATGAAATTGTTACTTACATGCAATGGTAATAGATCTGTATGCTAGACAGGCTGAACTAGGTGCTCCATTGTTTTATATCACTATTCCTTTTCCAAAGCCAGCAGACCTGGAGCTGGTTTTTACTGTTACAAGACGTGCCCCAGTAAGTCCATTTTCAGTGTGGACACAGCCTCCACCAAAACTCACAGAAATTTTTTCCATTTCCAAACCCACACTGCTGCTGTTTATCTTGCATATGTATTATTCATAGATTATTAATCCCCTTAAAATAGGTCTGTGCTGTGAATCTGCTATTGAAATGAGCTTTACATATAAGCACATATGCTTAGCTTGGGTTCAGGTTTACATGATAGACTTCTGTACAACAGTAGCTTGTATTAATTCACTCTTCTTATAAGGATGCCTGTGTGTTTGCATATACCTGTACATATGCACCTTTACTCTCCAGGCTCTGCTGGCACTGCATTAAACACTTACAGTAAAATGAAGTTGTTTAAAAAAAAAATCTGCCAAAACATCTCCATCAAGATTCAGATTTCTAAGTGGGTTAATCAGTACAAATCCTCTGACCAAAATCAAAACCTACCAATCTATTCCAGATAGGAAACAAACCCTAAATAATGATAAAAATACTTAGTTATTTATGTGAAGTTTAAATTAAGTTATATTCCACATCAGAAGGATATATAAGCTTTTTTTTCTACACAGTGCACCAACTTGCAATAAACTATGCTCCCTGTTTGGAAACCTAGCAAAAATTGTTGAGAGAGATTTCATCAGTACAGGGACGAGCACTTTTGACCCCATGTAAGATTCTGCTATGGTATTCCTATTTGAACAAGTAACAATTCTGAGGAAGTCGATGTTTGCTCTGCTATCGTATTTCTATCTAGTAGCACTTTCCGGAGCGAAGAAATTGCTCTATCATGCGTGCAGAAGCACTTGGCTTGCACATAAAAAGTCCCCGGAGGGTTAAAAAAACAACAACCCACCACTTTTTGAAACCCTATCAACATGCACACAAATTGCACAGCAAAGAACTGGCTAGTATAAATTTGAATGCATTTAATACCGAAGTAAGGAGCAAGACAGTAACTCTGAAGCAACAATCCATCCTTTTTGCATACCTTAGTGTCAAGTAAAATGCTTAAAAGAGGATTAATTTTCTATTTATGATCTTTTACCAAGCACTTTTATGGTCAGATAATTAACTTCTCTAATGAAAAAAAAAAAGAATAAAAGAAAATGTATCAGTGCAGGTTTTAGTGCATTTAAATAAGCATACATTAGTTTAATTTTCATGTTTGAAGCCCTGGGATCTCAGTAGTGAAAACCTAATGTGATTTGACCTCTTTTATACAGAAAATAGGTCAATGAAAAGAAGATATAACATCTGCAGCTCTACACATTTCCTACATTCACCAAGTTTTTATTGCTAGTAGTTCTGGAGGGGAAAACATCAAGAGTAAACATACATGTGAAAGGTCTCACTGTGTTAGTCACCAGTTAGGAACTCCATTGTGTACATAACTTCTCACTGCAACACAGCACCAGAAATGACTGGGATGTACATTTACAGTGAAAAATAGCAGCTCTGCCTTTTATAAATCAGATAGCGTGACTTTGAGCTCAATTTCAGCTGTGAGCATTTGGAGAGTGTAAGAGCAGGAAGCATCGTGACGACTGAGGCTGCCTGGAAAGCTTCCTTGGTTGGATGTCAACTGCTGGGGTGCCACTGGTGTTAATTGATGTTGATGTGGTCCTCATCTCCTCCCAGGGGACTGTTCAGCTAGGAGCAAATGTGTGTTCGGGCTGCAGCTCTCGGGGACACACCCCAAAAGCCTTGTGCCAGCAGGAACAGACCTGATCACGCACACAGTACACTGGTGTTCCCCCCAGAACAGACCTCCCACTGATGGGCAGAAGAAAGTCTTTAGGAAAAGGAGTATTTGTGCTTTTCTGTTCCTCTGCTGACACTTGCTGCTTGGATAAACATTCAGGTGTTTGCTTGTTTATTATTTCCTTTATCTGTGCAAATCCTTGAAAACACTGCCCTTGGGAGCAGGTTTTTGGAACAGCTGCCCAAGATGACAGGTGAATATTTATCTCTTTATGTAGTTTAGTATGTAACTACCCTTGTCTCCCACTCTGCAGGTCAAGTTCATATGGTCCAGGCAGCACTTCTGAGGAAGCTGTAGAGCTGCAGGGAGCGGGCTGCAGCTGCCAGATGGCCAATTATCATCCATCCATCTATCTATCTATCTATCTATCTATCTGTCTGTCTACCTATCATCTATCTCCCAGTCCCTGGTGCCACCCCATCACGCATCAACTATGAGCTCCAGTGGTAAACTAATTCTCTCCCCTGCTTCTTCCTACTTAGGGAAGTTGCCACTCGCCAATTTAAGTTTAGAGCTACGCATCACCAAACAAGCCCCAAAAAAGGGCAAGACATCCAGACTGATGTTAAATGCCTTGCTCAATGTGAAATGGCAGCCAGCAGCAGAACTGGGAATATAAGCCTGGGTTGCGCATGGTGCAGACTGCAGCTACGTTTGCTAGTTTAAAGTTTGGCACACACTTCTGAAAATGAGTGCATGGTGAGGAATACACTGGAGTATTCAATGCCTTGTTTTCTTCTAACAACACCACCAGCAGCCCATATAAAAGTCTACTCAGACTTAACTGTTTTGAAAAGGCAAAAGATCACGTTATTTCCAGGTGAAACCAAAATTTCTCCCCCACCCCTTTCTACATTCAGGCAAACTGGGTACAAAGTATCACGGATATAATTTAGCAAATAGAGATACAAATACTTATTGTATTGCACTTAACTGTACTTATGTACAAATACAGTACAAATACTTATTTAATACAGAGTTTTTATAATACACTGGCCCAAGCCTTTCTTTGTATAACGTTGTGGGATGCCACAGTCTTACAGGGAGAAATGTCTCCCTGTCAATCCTCTACCTTGCTGTACATAGGAACAGTATGTCTGAATTACTGCTAGCATGGGTGTGAAACATATTAATGCAGATCTTACAAAGGCTAGTTTTGGAGGTTTATAAAAACCTGTATATTCTGTTGAACAATTAGTTCTGGCAGCAAGGCCTTTAATCCAATAAAACCTCATTATGTCAATAACAGACCCCATGCAACATGCAAATCATACAGCTTTAGTGTCAACTCCCTGCCTGGTCAATGTTAATGAGAAGAGCTGAGGGGGGATTTTCAGGGTTTGGACACTGCTTTGCTTCAAATGCAATTTTCTTTGATTTGCCTTTTTTTGGCAGCAGCCCTTAAAACCAAAGGGCCACATGGCATCCCCAAAGCATCATTGGGACTGTTTGTGTGTGATGTGTGCTCCAAAGAGGTCAGAGCCAAGACCAGTGCAGTGGCCACTGCTTCTGGTTGTTCTCTTGAATTTCAACACATCCAGAGCAGGACAAATCCCCTTCCCTTTTGCCTTCCAGTAGCTTCCCTCTCACCCCAAGAGCACTGGGCTCTCCTGTCATTGCATCAGTCTCAGCCACACAGAGATAAAGACTCTGATTTGTTTTTCAGGAGCTAGGGAGAGAGAGGAAAGAAAAAAAAAAAGGCAAAAAGGAAAAAAAAATGGACAAAAGCACCAGTTATGGAGGAATTCAATGTTTTCATCACCTCTCCCCCCATCCCCAGCTTTAAGCATGAGCTCCAGTCAGTTCCACCCAGACAATAAAGTCATTTGTCACTCAAGGACCCGCACAGGTTCAATACCTGATGTAAAGCAGATGATTGCTTCCATTGATTCAGATGAAATATCCAAGCCGAGCCGCAGCCGGCCGTGGCTAGAGCGCATGCACCATTTGTGATGGTTTAATAAATAAACTATTTATTATAAAATGGAGCCTGATAAATCCTGACGGGGCACATCTGCAGCTGTACCTCTCCTCTGACTCCTGTAATTAATGGCTTAGTGCTTGCCACTGTTAAGTGAGGACCCGCTCATCTAGAAGCAATGGCACATGTTAGCGGCATTTATGCAAATGAGCATAATTACCGCACCCGGCCTGACTGCCAAGGTCACTCCTTGCTTTGGCCGAGATTTTCTTGGTGGAGACCACCAGCGTTGGTTGGGAATGTCTTTCCACAAGACAGACCATTTTTTCTGCTGCCTGAGAACACAACAGGATGTCAGGCGGACAGGAGATGAATCCCATAGCAAATGGGGATATGAGCCCTCAAATCAAGCAGCCCTCAGAAGATGCTGAGTGAGAGATGCAGGAACTGACTGGGCTTTGGATGGTCTGCAGGCTGGGAGAGGGACCATCCCACTCCTGGTCACAGGTTGAAAAAAAGCTTGACATAAGACGCCCTTTGACAAATAGCATCTCACAAGCCCGAAAGAGAGATCTGAGCAGCTGCAGACACATCTTTCTCCTAAGGAACAAAACTATTGCCTTGTTGTGAACAGTTGTTTAAATGACTTCTTTTTCTCTTGAACAAGTGCTTGATTTAGAAGGACACAGCCAGGAAATACTTCTCCCACCACTGTGATGCACAACCCCAGAGCTCAGCCCTGACTCAGAGGCCATCAGCCACAGTCCCCAGCGTTGCCAGCTTTTGCCTCAATCTGCACGGATGACATCAGGAGAGAAATATTATGTTTCTCTGTAACTGATATAAATGCTTTTCCAAGAATGTATTTCAGTATCAAGACAGGCTAATACATGTGCAATTAGCAGTGGAATTGCTTCACTATTTACCAACCTATTAGACTCTCCAGTCAAAGGACGGTTCCAACTATCAGACAAATCTCATGCAATAGCTAACCATTTATATGAGACTCATTAAATTTCATAGTATTTTAACAAGGTTGCAGCTTCCTCATGACATTCTTCTACAATTTCAAGGCAAACCACCGCATCCTTAAAAAGTAAATATATCACAGAGGAGAATGGCAAAGATAGGCAAGGAAGACGGGATTTGTCTTAAATTTTTATTTGACTCCTTCTTCCCTTACTGGAGAGAGCAACAGACACATGATTAAAAAAAAACCCAGCCCAACACACATACACTAGATTTTAACATGGTGAATTCTTGTAATGTAAAGGGGTGACTTTGCCCATTTCAATTTAAATGGAAAATGAGCTTTCTTTGCATACATTTATGTGTAGATCTACAAAACCCATTAAATAACATGGGGGGATTACTGAGTAGTGTCCATCAGAAAGTATTCATCTGAGTTAATTCTCTTTCCAAAATGAAATAAAGTGCAACAATAAATAACAGCTAATGTGTAATTCAATGTAAAGTCAGGGTCAATCCTTTCTTTCATTAGACTTGGTACAGTATATGTGCTATGCATTTTTAATACCTTTAAATAATTTAGGAGAAATCATGCAGAATAAGACTGACAGGAAATAGTCTAAGCTCCTAATTTTAGGAAACAGCCTATAAATTAAATTCCAGGAGGACATAACTTCTTGATTAAAGGTAAATTGTTGTTGTCACACCCAGAAAAAAAAAGCAGCATTGTATCTTATTACTCTAATCTATTACATTTGCTACTTTAATTTAGGAGAGTACCACAAAGCTGACAACCAAAGAATCACAGCCTGGGACCTCAGTGTGCTATATTCTGCCCAGCCACTGCAGAATGAAGAGCAGCAATCTAGAATTTGAAATATTAAAGCAAAAAATGGCTTCTTTATAAGCATGCATCAGCTTCTGATTTTTGGCAGCCACAGCAAATGCATTTCTGACTCTTTCCATTTTCTTGCTGGCTGGTTGTTAACCGTCTCTCTCCCTCCTCCCCACCTGTCACTCCTGACCCTTATTTCCTGCACGCAGCTTTCTGTCCTTCCCTTGGATCTGATGTGCCTGATAAACCGGGCATGCAGGATGCTGATTAGCGCTGCCGCCTTTAAAGTTTCCCTACCCCATTTCTCAGGAAATCTCGCACAAACGCCTATCTCCAGCCAGCACATGCGGCAGGGATGCAGTGGCTCACCTCTTATTTCAGAAACACCTGCAGTAAATCAGAGAAAAGCTCTTAGCCCAGGTGTTGAAAGGCAAGAGCACAACAGCCTGGCTGAAGCTGGAACTTGAACCCAAGTCCTGCTGTGTGCTTGTACTCCTCCCTGCAAGCTCATCACGGTGAAGGGTGGTAGTGGGTCCATGGAGGGAAAATAAAAGGCAAAGCGTAATGCACGAGCTTAGTCAGGCAAAAAGCATTGCAAATGAATAACTCTACTCGCACAAGCAGTCTCCATAAATCCCAAATCATGTTTGTGTTCAAATACTTCCTCCCACGGCTGCAAAATGTGTGAAGAGGCTGAGAAAGAGTCACCCATAACTACAAGGATTCACACCTCTTAAAGCTGTCCTTATTAAAAACAAACTGTATTTACCAAAACAGTACACAAGCAAACTCATCTGTCTCCCTTCCTTCAGTCATCGCAGGGAGAGCTCCAGCTCCTCCAGAGCAGACCAAGCAGGATATGCTTTTCCAGCCAAGGGCGTTGAAACAGCTTCCACTTCGACTTGGGGGATTCACTGCAGAAACTACCCGGTTTAAATCACATTTGATATCCTGTGTCACACCGACGAAATAATTTAGCAGCCTCTTCTGGCTTTAAAATCTACCTACCTATTGCATCATGGGTGGTAAATCTTTTTACCAAGAGAAGGGTAAGAGTTTGGCCTCGATAAACAGGGCTTTTTAAAACCAGTCAACCACAGCCCCACGTAAGCCAGCGTATGAGGACTTTGTCATTGTGAAAAAGATGAGTTTTGATAAAATCTCAGAGCCTACAGCTTTTGATGAGTTTGTACTAAGCTCTAAAAGACTGTGTAAAATAAGGCTTCTTGCCATAAAACACTATTATATTTGAAGAGGAAATTGTATATAACAAGGAACAGAGTATGAACTCGATTAACTCTACTATAAGCTAAAAATACCTAGTTTAGCACAGTGTTTCAGAAACTGAACCCTGAACTTGGAAAATCCAGCCATTACACAGCATCCTGCCCTTCAGAGACCATATCAGGGTCAGCCCAAAAAAAACCAAAGAAAGAAAATGCTGCATCCTGTTCCACTCAGTCCAAAGGGACCTAGAATATTTTAAAAAGCCTAACTGCACTTAAACTCCACTTAGAAGACTTACACAGCATCTAGTTATAAATGAAGTCATGATTTCCACTTGACAATGTATTTAACAGGATGACTTGTGTGCACAAAGACAGAAATTTAGCTCTCCGTCCTTTACATTTAGAATAAGTGCCCAGTATGTTATTCTCCCCCAAACTGCACATGACACCTCTCCTGGAAGTCCATGTCCCTGAAGGGGAAGTGCTGAGCCACAGCCTTGCATTTCACAGCCAAAACAGCAGCTCTGAAGCCTCCTGGACTTTTCTCTCAAAGACAAGCAGCCCAAGGCATTTTTCCCACACAGAAATGGACACAAGACTCGGAGATATCATTGAGAAAAACACCTTCTGATCTTTGAGGAGCTGTGCAATATTGGGATGTGCAGTGCTTGGTCTGGGTTAGGTCCCAAGCACGGCACTTTCAGCATATACAGATCCTCAAAGCACTTGTGTCTTGGAGAATTTTTCTCTGCCTGGTATCTTCTGCTCTTATAAAGGAAAAAAACCAACAAAACAAAGACCAGGGGAAATGTTTTCTATCCTCAGGGGAAAAAGCCCAGTGTATTCCCTTTAAAAGCAAACTGAGGATAGGAAATTCAGTAAAGCACAGAACAAATGTCTTCCTCAGTTTAGGAAACAAACTTCTGGTTTTCTTCTGCACATGCAACACCTCTCCACCTGACATTGATCTATTATTTTGAATTTCTCAGCAGTTTCAAACCTAATTAAAAAAAAAAAAAATCTACTTAGCATAAAGATGTTTTCCTCTTTTTTCTGCCAAATCTTTCCACCTCGTTACTGGCTCCAGATGTAAAGTGTGCAATACCCAGGGAAATAGTGACAGATTTAAGAGCTAGCCCCTGATGCCCATGCAGCATTTCAGACTAGCACTTTGGGACCAGTGTGACTAACTGGGAGGTTCACAGTTTTCCAAATGAACACAGAATAACAGCTTTTCCTTTCTCATCTGGACCCAACAGCAGAAGGCATCCAACTTCTGGGGAACAGTAATGTAAGTGCTCCCATACAGCAGTAGCAGATATTTTTAAACAGCTTTTCTATAAAGTCATACACTGCATAGAGCCAAATAAATTTATTTTTTTTTTTTAGTCCTCACGTAAAGTGACCTGCATAATTTAAAAAAACAACTTTATTATCTAATAAAACCTTCCATCACACTGAATCACCCTGTGCCTTCACACACAGAGAAACAAAACGTGTGTGTGTGCACACGCAGCCCTATCACGTATCCTCGCGTTTCACCATCTGGCATCCTTCTAGGGATTAATAAAAGAAAAATAAAATTAGGTTTAAAACACCACATACGCACCCAGGGAATGAGAACTCTTACAGAAGGTTTTAACAACCTGCGTGGAGGCGCCACGGGATGGGCAAGGCAAGCCAGCTAAGGCTGCGAGCGCGTGTCAGGAGCAGAAAATGCACATTTATCAAGTCAGCGGGCACAAAAAGTTACAACTATTTGTGTTTTATGTAGCATAAGTAAGCTGCAAACCAGTACGACTGATCAAAGCTTGCTCGAGTCCAGAGGAATTGAAATATGACAAATGGTAATGTGACAGAGAAATGTCAAAATAGATGAGGAATTACACATGCCAGCGATTGAAGAAAAACTAGCTGAGATTAAGTCAGAGACAAAGATGAAATGCCAGATTGCCTAAAGCTAATTATCTGGACAATTAATGGAATGCCTGCAACTCGTTTTGATTATTAAGAGCACAGTCAATCGGAGAGAGGACAAAGCTATTTGCAAGAGTCCGTGCCGATTTCCTCGGAAGAGGATGCTGGCAATGAAGTGGAAGAAATTTGTACCCTGGAGATCACTAAGCCAGCTGCTAAGCTGTGGTACAGCCATGTCACCTGGTACCAAAATGATACCAATCCCTTCCTTGGACTCTCCCTGGTGTCAAAATTCAATGTACATCTCATTTCCAAGCCGATAATTTAACCGGCATACTAGATAAGGAAAAACATTTGTGTGTCTTTGATGCTGCAAAACAAGACACATACGAGTAAGTAATTCTATGCCCTGACCTGCCAGAAATTAAAACTGAACTTCCTCCTGCTCTCCCTTAATTTCTTCATGCACCAGTTTTCAGGAAATTCATACATTCTTCTATATTTATCAACTCAAGAGCTAAATGTGGTTCCCAGATAAATTCTTTATGTGATGACACTTCTTAAACTGGCCACAGACCAGCCAGATGCAAATACCTACTCACTCAGCTAATATAAGGAAATATCAAGATGTTTAATAAAAATATTCACTTGCTAAAAAAAAAAAAAAAAAAAAAAAAAAAAAAAAAAAAAAAAAAAAGAGAAGGAAGAATGGGTTCCAATACCACAGAGATACTCTGTGAAGAGTTATCTGAGCCTTTTTCTGTTACTGGTACAGGACTACCTTAGTATCTGGGATGAGAAATACCCGGCAGGTTTCCCTTCTAAGCCCACGTTTGTGTCAGTAAAAAGCACAGAGGCCATGTTCTTTTGAAGACACAGTACTACATTTTAGCTCTTTTCCCCCACTCTAGTGAGAACCTGGGAAATATGTATGCATTCACCACTGCCATTAAGCATCACATCCATCAGCAGAGAGCCACTTTACAGAGAGTAGGAATAGATGTGACCCAGCCCTGGTGTTTCTCTGAAGGGCTTCCCTGCAGGCAGTCCCTTCCAATATCAGGTGTAAATCAGAGCCCACATCTCAGCTGAGCAGGGCTTGTAGTGCAGACTCCCAAGCCCCAGCTGTGCCAGAGGGTGAGCAGCATGGCCACAGCAAGACCCGCTCACCAGCCAGCTCAGATCTGCCAGGAAGAAGCCAGGGCCTGGATTTATTCACTTGGGCTCTGGCATTGACTGACACAGTTATGCTGCTTTCAGCACTTCGGTAATTCTTTTGCACACATGTATATTCATTTTGGAGCTTTTGACATCATGTAACTGCTCAAGATGTAGGAATTTCCAGAGCTGCCTTGATCCTGAAACGAGGATGTCTTTCAGCATAGGGATCAAATAGCCAAGCTGTTCCTGCTTTGTGTTTAGGTTTATCTTTGTTGCCTTAAAAAGCGAGAGCCTAGAAGACAGCACATGCTAGAGAATGGACTGCAATCTGCTGTGCTTCTTGGGACAGACCCTTCATGAGCTTAACAGCAGTTTAACAGCCCATGCAGAGATTAAAACTGGTTTTACGAACTCACTTCCTCAATAGGCGCTGCATTTTAGCTGAGGGGAAGGCAGCCAACTTTGCAGCAAGGAAACCAACTTCAAACAGAGGTAATAGAAGGGAGCCAATGCCTTCAAACACACTTCATCCATCCTTGGATGATGGAGATAAGACGTTGCATTGGGGAACTGCACTTCCTATTTTATTCTCTGCACAAGAGGGACTGAGAAAGGGACCAACATTTAGGGATTTGGAATTGATGTACTACCTCAGCAAAAAGATGTCTGATGAAAAAACACAGCTCTGCTGACTGGTGGGTGAAATGGCACTGGGAAGCAATTAACACCAGAATAAAGCAATTTTGGTAAAATCCCCAATGAGGTTTGCAAATGCAAAGAACACTTTGCACATTACCCAAGAACAACTGCCTTTGTCCCTGCTCCCTGTGAAACCCCGACTCACAAACTCGTTGGTGATAGAAATCTGGAGAGGAACTCCAAGCAGGATGGATGGCCACCTCCTTTCATCTCAAACTATTGCTAGAACTCACCCCACACTCAATTACCAGCAGGTAGTTACAAGCAGAAAATATTTCAAATCCACAGGCTTAAAAGGCATTTTTTTTTTTCCACCAAAAGCAAAAAAGTACCCTAAATGCTTTTGGCCATTTGTTAAATATTAGGAAGTCTTTAAAATTATTTCATCTTGCTAACAGGTAGGGGATTTCCAGACCTTAAATAAATGAATAAATAAATAAACAAACAAAGAAATAAATCAGTATTTCATCCTTCAGATAGGCCAAATCTCTTTTTGCCATTTTAACTGATTTACACTTCTGAGATGGCGATTAACATCTCGGTCAGAGACATCAGAATAAACGAAAGCTCTCAGCATATCAGGTCCTACCACTGTTTGAAGAAAGAGCGTATACTGTTCTCAGCTTTTATTTTGGTTTGCCAAAACAAAGAAATCAGCTGTTTCCCAGGGGAGACATGACAGACACACTGATTTTCAAAACACAAATGTGATGGAGGCTGGTGCAAAATCAGACATACTCAAGGAATCCACAGCACCCTGTCCTGCAGACTGAAACCAAGGCAATGAAGTGGGGAACAAAGCACACTGCAATGTTTGGAGTGGCTCAAAAACCTGATATGTCTGTGTCTGCCACTGGAGCAATTTTTTTTCTGATCTTTGCTCACAAAAGATGATTTAAGGATCTGAATGATTTTTTTCCCCCTCTCAAAATAGCATGTCAGAATAATACATGCTTCTGCTGGCCCCATGGGAGACACGGGAACTGTGCCAATCCATCACGCTGATACCACAGTCCACCAGTATCTACCATGTCTGTGCATCTAAAAGGTTAAAAAAACCCTTTAGGTTTTGTGATACGATATTTTTTCCTTTATCCCAGTCTTAAAAATAGTGGGAAAATTACACAATCTGTACCCATTCTTGGAGAGGCAATGCAAGGGGAAGAAGTATCATTGCTGTACCCCAGATTTCTTCACAGGTTTGACAAGCCCTGAGCCCCTGGGAAACAGGAGTGATCAGGAGCTGAGTGCTGCCCTATGCTTTGATTCACCTTGTACCAAACAGAGCTAAAGAGACTACAGAAATAAGTATTGTAGGCTCCCGTACTACAATACATCCATCTCAAACACAGACGTGAAAGATCTTGCAAGAGTGAGGCTTTGGTAAAGTGACAACTCTGTATTTAAATGATGATTTGTTTGGACAAGGTTTTCAGGAGGAATCCTGCACAGCAGCTGTTCCCAAGGAGCTCAGCACGAGCCAGAGTGCTCATTTTATCCTACCTTTTCATAGCCTTAAAAAACATGGTAGCATTCTCTAATTGACTACTCTTTTCATATCCCAGGAGAGGGTTTTTTCCATTACAAAATGTAACTTGTATTCTGAATCTCACAGATCTTAACTAGAGGAAGAGACAACACATAAGTGGAGATGTCTCCTTTTCCAAAATTCTGCCAGAGTGGACTTAAGAAAACACGAACATTTTTAGACGCTTAAAATCTCCAAATGTGGGAAAACCAAGAAAGCTTAAAAAAAAAAATACACGCATGCACATACTTGATTTAAATGATGAAATCCTACTCATGAAAATTAATCTGGTATCTGCATAAGAGGTGACCCATATGATAGCCCTGTAGTCCCATCAGTTGCATTTATTCCAAAAGTCTAATAACGTTATCTTTGGCCCCAGCTTCAGCAGCCTGTAATTTAACACAAGCACCTTTTCTCGGCATGCGAATCAGGTACTAACACCGCCTCTATCAAGCCCTTTTGTGCTTCTAAATTAGAAAACCCAAATATCGTTTTTCTTCAGATATGAAACACAGTCAGCATTGCTGTAAAATAAAAGAGCAATTAACTTTGCAAGGAAACTGTTGTGCAGGACTGAAATACAGTACTTGAAAAAGTGGCTAAAATCTAAAACTCTTCCTACAGATGATATCCCTTAATCAGGCTAAAATGACAGAACACAGCTTTAGATACTCCTGAAAATTAAAACAAAAAAAAATAATTTAACTAGTGGAAGATACTCCTCCCACACACTAATTTGCTTGCTGGGCTTTCACTGCTGCACGGTAAGAAGTATTGTTGCTTTGGTAGTTGGAAAACTGGCTCTGTCTCCTTGCCATCTTCCCTCTCCCCAAATGAGCCCTAAACAGCTAATAAATATTAGCACAGAATTTCTCGTGGTTTCCTTTATCACTCAAATGACAAAATAAGTTTTATGAATTCTCTGAATAAAATTCAGGCTGGAGCTGCCCTAGCTGAAAAGACAAAAAGAAAGCTAACATTAAGGACTTGAAGTTGATAAGTATTTTAAAATACAAAATTATCTTGGCTTTGACCCTTCTCTAAAATCAGCCAAGATTTTATAACTTGGTAAAATTAAATGCCTTATCAACACACAACTGACTGCTACCCAGCAAAGATAAATTATCTCATTAGTGCCATAGAAATCAGATGAGGCGTGCATAGTAAGTGACATATTAAATGCAATTAGAAAACCCTACTGAAGTGATGTTAGTGACCTGACACATGACAAAAAGCCCCAACGAAGCAATGCAGAATCCAGGCTGGAAGATGCGCTGGTATTGTTTCTATGCAGCAGACATCAGATACAAAACCACTACTCAGCCACCGGTAAAAATCCCAGAATCAAAAGGGTTGGAAAGGTTTAAGAAATTATTTCTATGCAAAGAAGGGGATATTTCTGAGAGGAGCAGAGCTACCCACTAGTGCAGCAATCTGCAATGGCTGCAATGGGATGAGCAGGTTGGGAGAGCTGCCTTCCTGCCTCGCTCACCTCCATCCTCACGTGTGCACACAGTGCCCATCATTGCCAGACATAAGGCAGGTTCCCACTTTTCACGTCTGCAGTGGTAATTTTCCAATGCTAGCTATCATAAAATGAGAATGAGGGAAACACGTGGCTCAAAGAAACCTCCTCCCATCTCCTGTCAGCAGTACCAGTGAACTAAACCCTTCCTGACCAGCATTTATCCAGCTCTCCTCAAACTCCCCTGGAACAGGAATGCTGCAATCAGACTCTCTGGTGCTGCTCTCCCTTCTCTGCTGCAAAGTTTTTTACTCAAATCTGACCTACATTTTCCTTGCTGCAACTTACTGCTCTTTATCCACTCACAGCAGACAGATCACAGGCCATTCCTTCTCTCCAGCAGGCATTTACACCTTCCAGGGTCACTCAGCCCAGCCAAGAGACCCGATGACAGCTTCCATTATTTCATCTTGCTGCCCCACATCCTATTTCCTAAATATGTTGTCGTACTTGTTTAACCTTTGCCCTTCCCTATATTTTCCTTGAAGGGCTGTGCCCCAAAGCAGACACACAAAGGCCCCAGCTGAGTCCTTCTCAGGACCAGCTACCTTAGAAGATTAATGCATGCGTTGCACATGCAACACTGTTCACGTCCAGCAAGCTGTCATCTTGCTGAACTATGTCACTGTCAACTACTACCTAATTTTCAGACTGCAGAAAGACACCCCTCAGGAGTCATCCCCTGCTTGGACAGTGAACTGGGCACCTGAACACTACCCTCCTGCCTCATGAAACTTCACCCTCCACAAGAGCATGGTCTGCCAGTGGACCACAGAAAGATTGGTACAGCCACCTCCCCGAAAGGGTGAGCTGCTCTGAAGAAGTGCTGAACTTCACCTTTCACCAGCAGCCTCTCGCCATCCTGGGTGCCCACGGCCAAGCTCAGCTGGAAGGCAAACCACAACGCCTGACCCCAACCAGTGATAGGAAACAACCCAGCAAATGTCCACAACAAAGCACCTGCTTCCCATCAAACAGCTCAGCATCTCTCCAGGAAACCTGAAAACGAGACCTCTGCAATTTGGTCTCTGCTTGAGGAAGAAGCTCTGTGGAGGGCTTAGGGATAGCTCTTCCCAAAACACCATCTTGATGGCTAGATAAAAGGATTTTTCTTTTTTCTGGGTTGTGGGCTTTTCCTTCCCTCCCCACTTCTGACTTGCATTAGACTTTTACAGTGAATTTGAAATGCAAACTCTTCTCCAGGCGACAGAGCTGAGGGAGTCTCATCTGGCTGGAGCCTGTAGCAACACAGCTCCCTGCTGCACCTCTATCTCAAACAGCACTTGAGTAACATGACATGCTAGAAAAAGTAATCAAAAACTCTGTTAAGTTTCATGAAATCAGGTCAAAGCAATGTACACCTGTACCTGGTACAAACACGCATTTTACAGTTTTTACACTTTGGGGATTATTATACCAGTGATGGAGAGCCTCATTTCTACAGAGAAAAAGACGAGGCACACTGCAGCCTCTTGTCTTCTTGCAGTCTGAATGACATGGGGCCTTGCTACGGAGCTCCCTGCTCCTTTTCATCACTCATCAACCTCATTAAATAAAAGAGGAGGGGAAGGGTTTGAAAAAAGCCCTGGTACCTCTACTTCATGTTGCTAGCAAAGGAAAAACACAAACATGTTCTTTTTACATGCCATTGTCAGATGATCCAGAGATTTTGTTCACCTATTGAAATGAGCCAGCTTGAAATGCTTTCCTTAATGCAACTTTTAGCTGCCATTAGCACTTTTGTGAGGGGCACTGTTGGTGTCAGATGTGCAACAACCATGTCATAGAGGGAATTTTCCAAGCATGTTGTTTCATTCCGCAATAAAACAAGTTATGCTGT
The DNA here is from genome assembly GCF_017590055.1 of Onychostruthus taczanowskii. NCBI lineage: Eukaryota > Metazoa > Chordata > Aves > Passeriformes > Passeridae > Onychostruthus > Onychostruthus taczanowskii. The sequence goes on from NW_024500128.1 coordinate 2,296,146, forward strand.
TCACAGAATTACTTTTTTTACATCACTTTACTTAGCAAGACAGGCCATAATAATTTCTGTCCTTTTTCTTTCTCTGTACAGTTCATTTTGTTTCTCCTGGAGGTTAGGAAGCAAATTACAAATTGACTGGTTTGAATCATCAACACACAGAGGTGCAACACTGTTTAACTGTAGGTATGTTGCTGGAATGCAGTTCTCTATTTTAATATATTTATTTTACCCAAAAATTAATTATTGGTGACGATAGGAAACAGAAATAACCCATAGAGATCACTGCATTTTTGTTTAAGTGTATGATAACATGGAAAAATTACATACAGCAAAAAGATTTCAGCATGTTTAGTTCTGTTTGTGGGCAGTGTTCAAATTCCTGGGTTTTAAATTTAAAAGGTTAAAATGTTTAATAGGACTAATTTGGTGGTCTACATTATCCAGTAGGGATATTTTGAGGCATTACAGAATGTCTCTTGTGTTGCCCGAGATACAAGCCACTGAAATTGAGATGAGGGTTTGTTATTGACCAGAACCAATTATTTCTACTGGGAGAAAAGATCAATTTGTGATAAGAATTATAAAGAAATAACAGGGATAAGAATTGGAGAAATTTTGACCTTAGTGTAAGTGAATATTCTTCTTGGAAAGATTTAAACACAGCCTTTATTTTATAGTCTTTTATAAAGGAAACTAATAATAATTTTTAAAAAGGCAATTTTCATTGCCTTGATGGACAGAAAACACTAATAAATTAATATTCTCTATTCTGGATGCCTTAAAACAGAGCAGGGTTTCAACTCATCTGCCCATGTGTACATAAGAATGCCAAATACGCTTTCCCCAGTTTACAGAGATTCTTGCATACCACAAACCCTGCTGGAAGAGAGCTCCTGCAGAAGTGCTGGTGCTTCTGCCCATCTACTCACAGGCTCACCTTTAACTGCCCTAGGAAAGAGATCAGTCAAGAGACTCACACTCAAACTCCATTAACCCTTCTCCCTCAAAGAGCATTCCTACTGGCTTCTACTTTTCCCGGCTTTTTCTTCCACGTGGCAAAAGCCATCACCTTTTCTTAAAGAACAACATCTAGGTGCCCATTCAGTGATGCTCAGAGCTGTTTTTAGCAAAGACTGCTGGGTTCTCAGGTCCACAGCCCTCCTGCACCATGTGATTCCCACATGCCAAGGCAGCAAACCATGTTTGGATTCACGCGTAGCACAGATCCAGCCCACAAAGACAGCTTGCTTACTTCCTGTGAGACCCCACTGGACTCAGAACATGCAGCATTTCCTCAGCTCAATCACCCACAAGTTTCAATGAGATTTTAGCTTTTTACTTCCCTTCAGTCAGTGTGAACCTAGTCTGATCTTCAGTCTCACGTTCTCTTTTCAGTGCTTCTGCCCTGTTTTCCAGCCTATTCAGCTCCTTGCTTGCTCCTCTTTATCTTCCCTGTTCTCTTGAGAAAGTCTCCACTGCAGAGCCTCCTCCAGCAAGGGCTGGGACAAACCCTGCACTGCTAAACTGGGGGACAGATAACAGAGTTTATGGATGGCCACAGGGCTGGGTCCAGCCCTCATTGCTTCAACTATTACAAATTTAATACTAATATATGCCTTCTGACTGTGTGCTAAGATAACAGAAGATGAGAACTGGATGCAAAGGGGCATTTCATCTCCAGCTGCATTTCAGCTTTGGAGAGTGATGGCAGAGTGGGATACCATTTGCAATATCCCTGGTGGATTTAAGATAGTGAGTTTATTATAATTTTAAACATGTTTTAATTAACAAATTCTTTTGTAAGCCACCGTCAGCAGCGGTTTCCATGGTTGCTGCTATCGGATATTGCAGAGCACAAAGTGGGGCTGCAGCAGCAGGGGGAGGCCACACACTGTGCTGATGGGGAAAGGGATCACTGCTGTCCACCAGGACCCTGGCTGAAGGGGCACAGACCGGTTTTGTGGCCCTCTGCCCTCGGCAGGGATGTCCTCCCAGGAAGCATCAGGAGAACGGTGCCTCCTCCATGTACCCTCTGCCAGCCCCACTGGTGTGAGATCAGTCCTGTGGGACAACAGCCACATTCAGTCCTGTCCCACTCCCTGGGAATGTCCCCACGGCTCTTTCATACCAGAACGGGTACAGCCTTTAATTTGCTCATCTCCAGCATTCAATCGAACAATCTACAGTAGGTCGACTTTCTGATGGGAACTAAAGGCAATTCTTTAATTAGATTTAAGAACTGCAACACTTGAAGTTAAATCACGCTTAGACAGATGAAAATTGAAAAATGATAACTAATGGGATTTACAGATGATTTCCTTTAAAAGTAAAAAATTATTATTACACACATGTACTCCAAGGACCTTTCAATAGCTGTTAAAAATACTCCTCTTAACACGAGACAATGAGAATATATCCACTTATATGGAGAGATGAACAACAAAGCTTCTGCTAAGACATTTTTTAATAAAAGTAAAGATTCCCAATTACAGACTACAGCCTGCAGTAGTCTATAACTGCCTCCTTTCCATTTCAGAGTCTGTATTTCTTTAGCAACTGAAAATTATGTCACACCTAGGTAATATTGGGGCCACATGTCTGGGTTCTGACCTAAGTGACATTGATGAGGCTGGCTGGAAAAAGGGACATTGAATCGTAGCTCAGCGACATGTAACTAAAGTCAAAACAAGATTTGAAATATTTGTCCTAGTGCAAAGTATTATTTCAATGCAAATTTAAAACCACCTAAAGAATTAGGACCTCAGCACGTACTACAAAGAAGCCAGGTATCAATTTTAGATAACCTCCGCATCATTGGGGATTTCTTCAGCAGTGACAATAATGGACGGAAATTACTGCTCGTGGATTAACTGTAGGGATAATGCTAATGTCAAGGTTTTTCCCCTTGTAAACCCAGGCACTCTCTTTTGCATCACATCCATCTCTTCTGACACAGCCCCCAAGGCCCAGCGACTTCAACAGGAGTGGATACACACTCGGAATCTGCTTCATGGAAAAGATCTCTTTGCTTAATTAAGTGTATAAAATATTGAACTTGTAAAGACATTCTAGCTGCAATCAAACACTGACTGGAGCACAAGGCTTCTTGTGCCATTTGTTTCCCGCATCTGGTTTGTGGAAGTCCACTGCCACGGCAGGTGCTAAACCAGACAGTCAAACAAAGGTATCGAGTGCCAGCATCAACACTGGTGACAGAACTTGCAAACACACCTGGAAACTGCAGGGAATGTGATGAACCAGGTAGGAATTCTTCACTAATGCACTTTATCAGCAATTTGAATAACATCTTTTTATATCTGTACAAAATACTGTATCTTTTTACAGGGATTCCGAAGGTGTTCTGAAAGGAAGCATTTTAAGTTTTCCTTCAAGCGCTCATAGATAACAACATTTATTGGGAATTTTGTGGTCTTACTTGTACATTAAAGAAATTAGCAGCAAATCCAAAAAGACACAGACCAAAATAAAAATTATGATCATGTTTCATGACATAAAAAATGATATATAAATATACTTGCATATGACAGAAGAAGGACAAAAGCTATTGGCTTTCACACAGATTTTGTTAAAAAGTGTCATGCAGAACTGGTAAAAGAAAAAAACCATGATGACAGCTTAGCATCTATTACCTCGCAAGGCACAATTCTTGCACAATTATGAACCCAAAAGTCACTAGTACACACCAGCTCTTTGGTGGTTCATTATATACAGGGGTTAGGTGCCCTGCCCTTCAAACCAGTGGCAACATTGGCAGGGAAGCCAAAACCTGCTTGTTTGAATCCTTGTCCCTTCAGTCTCTTTAGAGCATGACAAGCTAGCAGAAGCTGGCATGGCTTCCCTGCCTCCTCAGTAGGGGAAGATACCAAAATCCTGCTACTGCTCTCTGGCAGGCACCTTTTTCCAGTGCTGCATTTATTTCCAAGGAGAAGCTATAAATTTGATGTTGCAGCACTGGAACAAACAGTTTGTTCTAGTCAGGATTTGCCAGGCAGGAAAAATTGGGTATTTCAGCAGCTTGGTGTTCCTGGGTCAGCCGGCAGAAGGAAAACCACTAGCTCAGGAGCCCCAGAACCCTGTCTCAGCTTTCCTTTCACAGAGTGCATCATTAAAAAAGGTTTTGCTTGACTAGGTAAGGCAATATTTGAAGACTCTGGAGAAGAAATTATTTGCAAGTTAGAATACATATATAATCATTAGAGGTAGCATTGTGATAACACAATGTGATTTACAAACTGATTTCATGCTACTGCCACTTCAGGCCCAGGAGGAATGCTTTCGTAGTTATTTGGCTATGAGAAAAGCTTATCCATTTACTCTCCTGAAAACCCAAGAATCTGCTGTGTGGCAGGGATTCTCTTGGGGTGCATCCTCTTCATTCACAGACTCTGATAGGGATGCTCTATCAGTACTTTTAACTTCATCCCAAATTATGAATGCTTTCAAATCTGAACAGCATTAAGAAGCTTCTTGCTTTTCCTGGCAGCCTGCAGTGCAAAAGTGTTAACTCAGGAGTTTATTCTACAATGGATAATAAATGACATTTAGTGACATGATGGATACATCCTGGCTTTGCAGTATATGGATGATTTCAGAATACAAGCCTTATTCCTTGTTTCCCTAATATGCTGCACACAGATCAGTGTTGTCAGCAGTCTGCCTTCAGTATTTTGATTAATCATGTTAACGTGGTGCTCTAAATTGAGTTATTGTTCACATTTCTGATCATATTTATGCTAATAGTGGGGTTCTTTTTCTTTTTAGTTTAAACTTTTATGAAAGCATTATTTTTTTACTAGCAGGTTTACTTTCATAGGCCATGTTTTTTCAAAATGAAGGCAAGATTATCGGAATCAAAAATCACTTAATTTCCTCTTTAACAGAAAAAATATATTTTAGAGATTATTTTAAATCTTATCCTATTCTCCAGTTCATATGTCTGTAGTGAGGTTTCTCTTGCAATATACAAGTAAGAAATCACTGAACTCTCCTGTTGATATGAGGTCAGATGACATATGGATTTCCCAACCAAGAACCAGTCCAATTTTGGAGTTCTTTTCTTGCAATATGCTTCAAATGAAGCACTTCCAGACTGATAACACTTCATGACCCATCAGCTTGCCTGGTAGCCAGCATGTTCTCACTCAATGCCAATGATGGTGCATTTGAAGATGATAACTCTCAGCCCTCATGAACAAACAGGGTTACAGGCACAAGTCAAGACAGGCTTCACAGGAATTCAGTATGGAGACTAAAAGAAGAAAACACTGCAAATGTGTTTGAGATGGGTCTATCTCACATGAAGTATCAAAGAAGCCCTAACCAGACCATGCTGGAAGTAGGCACAGTCCCTGTTAAGTGAAGAACTGGCTCATACATCAGACTGCAGTCTTTGTAAGGCCACAGCGAGGGCAGGATTACTTTCTATGCTCACTAATTGCAGAAATTTGCTCTCCAGCTTCAGGCATCTGAAGGGCATGATTCACAGTGTCAGCAGGAAATGACGGGGCTGTCATGCTCCTCCTGGCAGCAGGAGGAAAGATGATGCAAAAGTGAGTGAGAAGACTGAGGGCCGTGGGGATGACTCGACCATGAGGCTTTGGCACATCAAAGCCAAGCCATGTTTTTATACACACAGACAGGAAGAGGAAGTTCCACCCCTCACCAGCCAACACCTAAAACTGTCAAGTGTCTTAGCTGTCTCACTGAGAAAGAAAGCGAAAAATGAATTTTGGAGCTGATTTTAATAATAGTCTTGCAAATCTACATTTTTTTTCTTTCTTCAGTCCTTAGGAACAGAACTTTTCTGGAGGGCTGCAGACCTAGGATGAACCATGTGTGGAAAACCTGACATTTTTCCTCAAACACACAAGAAGGAAAGAATGTAGAAATTGTATGAAAACCATTCCCACTTTCTTCTCCCACTGAGCAGCAACCAACCACTCAAATCACTAAAAAAAACAATCTGCAATTTTCCTCCAGATGAAGAGCACAGTGGCTTTTGATATATATGCACCTAGCTGTGGCTTTCTGTGAGCACAATTAATATCTCTAGTGCAGCTAACAAAAGCAAAGCTTTTTAAAGACACAAAGCTGAAAAAAGGGATCTAAGGCCGAGTGAGCGGAGAGAGGAACAAAACACAAAAGCAGCTCCAATACTTAAGGCAACCTACACGCACTCCATCCATAGATGAGTCTCTTGCTATGAAATGCATTTATATGGATCATTATCTTCACATGATACCTAGGCATTCCAGAAGCATTCAAGTGACCACATTATGCACGGCTCAGCACACCGCTTACGTATGCACGTGGGTGGCTTTAAAGAATCCTGAAATTATGTCAACACGATGGGGAAACGGGGGGCTTCCCATGGAAGAAGAGAAAGAACAGGAGAGAGTGCATGCAAAGGGCTGGGCCCTCCTATCCATTGTGCTGAACATAAAAAGCAAGACTCGTAGATTAAGTTAAAAACATAATTTTAATTCAGTGGAGGACAGATGTTGAAAACATCAATCCTGCCCATATGCAAAGGATTTCATAATCACCTTTGTTGTGTGGCTCAGTTCGTACAGGGAGAAGCTGGGAGAAGGCAGCAGGAAGAAAACAATTTTTAAAACTTTTGTGTAGGTGTGGGAAGCGGGAGATGGCTGTACAAGCAAATTGCTTTGAAAAATCGGCTGGTGATGGGTTAGGGCTGAAACAGGAAATTCTGTAAACTCTGCAGTGCAGCAAAATCTGGGAACCACAGCAGAAACAAAAGACAGGTGGACTTTACCTGAAGCTGCCCAGTCTTGTCCCTGTGCAGCTTCCTCATTGGGCTCCCAGCTGGCCCGAGAGCCAGCTGGACCTCCTTGCCACTGCCAGGCACCATATGATGGTCAGACAGGAGGCATTTTGCTACTCTAGCTAATTAGGAAATCCTAGAACTAACCTCAAAAAAGCGCTCTCAACTCCCATCTTACCAACCTCTGCCTCCCCAGTGTTTTAAAACTCTGTTTAATGGAAACCCTTTAGACAGGCTCCTACAGCCTGTGCCTGCATGGCACACGTCTGGGGACAGGGACTGTCCCTGTGCTGTCACAGGGAACTGGTTCCTGCTTCCTGCTGATAAGGAAACACACTATACATTAATCTTCTTTTACAATATCGTATAAAACCCTAATTACAACCTCATGCCTCCACAACAAACACATCACACATTTAATTCATGCAGAAATGTCAGCCCTCAACAATTTTTTTAATGTGGTTGAGTTTGTAATTAAGGGTTTGCTTTGTTCCGCAAGTGAGGTGTTATGGTGTGACCGTGGAGCCCAGCTCTACCACTGTTTCCTGCAGGCTTTTCTCAGATATAAGCAAAACCAGGACAACTGACCAGATACTTTAAGAAGATCATCTGTGTGGTCAGAGGTCTTACAGATCTACTTCTGGAACAGAAAACCTTTTGTGAGACCTGATCAATAGAAATAACCAGACAAGCACTTCATTTGAGCACCTAGCAGATGTTCCAGTCCAGGTAACCATTAATCTATGCGCTTCTCCCTCTCCTTCTTTGTGTCATTTCAAAGAGAAACAGCCCTATCTTTCTTCTTTTTATATATAGTTAAAAATCCCCAAAGAAATAATTAAGCAGGATCTTTGGTGGTAGTGCTTAAAAGAGATTTTTAAATTGGGTAAAAGGGACACACAGTACAGAGCTTACACCCGTCAGTCACTCAGCCAGCAAGAGCCTTTCATTATCCTAACACAGATCAGTCCTGAAAATAGAACTCAAATCTTATTCAGAATTCACAAGAGTCTTCTTCTTGGTTGGTAGTCACCTCTAGGTGCTCCGACAATCCAACATGAACTTTGCTATTACCTAATGATCCTTGCTGGGAACACAGAGCTGCATGCAAAGACCTTTAAGATGTCAAATGGCCAACATACCATGTCTACCTAACAATGCCCAGCTAAACTAAACACTCGTGACCCACTGTGGTGTTAAACCCCATGAAAACCTTCTTGTTCTTGGTTCTTCTTGCATGAACTGCATTCCCTTGATGCATTCAGGATAACAGACAGATTTCCAGGAATTAGCAAATAAAAACAATCCTTCCCGTTGTAATGATGTTCCAAGCTTCACAGTTCTGTGGTGGAAACTGGAGAGAAGAGTCTTACATTAGCATATGGAATAAACTCACTGTTTAGGCAAGAAAAACATTTCAAATAAAGCAGGACACACAGCACAGCTGTGTTTCACCTGTACACAGCCATGGAACAATTTTTAAATGACAAAGTTATCGCAGTAAGTTGTCTTCTGGAATATCATGCAGCAGAAATGGACAGACTTCACCTCACACTCAAGCAGACTGACCGTGACTGTGACTCTTTGACAATCAGCCTTTGAGCTGTAACATGTGAGATGAATGAAGAGAATGTCAGTGGAGAGGCATATAACAACACATACTGCCCTTGTTAATCACATGAGATTCCACCCTGTCATATCCAAAGCACTGAGGATAAGGCCTTTGGAATGCTTATATGGAAAATACTAAATTATGAATAAAACACTTTGCCATCAACAATGGCAGTGAAGGAGGCAATGTTTTATGTCAGAATTTAAGACCACAAAACCCAAGAAATTTTAAAAAGCCTAATTTTTATAAACCAACTAATTATATTAAACCAAATATGTAGTAAATATATCTTTAATAGATTTTATCTCATGTAATCATGAGAACGACAGTCAAGAATCTCCGATTTTTTGAAGTGACAGACTTAGCACAGGCTTAACTTCAAGAAGCCCACTGGAAAATAAATACAACAGGAACCTACAAAAAATATTAGTTGGTAAATGTTCTTAGTATAAAATATATCAAGCAAGAAAGTGTATTTAAGATCTGGATATGAAGCAAAGTTATTGCATGCATGGCTGGGTGCACTAAGAAAAACTGGATCTGTGCTGTATTGCAGCACAGGTTCTGCACAGACAGCTGCACTCCTTCAAGCTGTATGGGAGATATTGGATAAAAGTCCAATCAATGACTGTAAGAAGGGAAGAAGCAAAAGGGAAGCACAGGCAAATTGAATTAGGTTCCTACCCAGGCTTATGACATATATTATGGCAGAATTTATTGGCCAAACTGACCAAGGCTCCATTGTCCAGGAAACGGACTGAAAAAGTGCAAGCCTGCATCTCAAAGGCCTTTTAAGAGTTATTAGGTGAAAAGAACAGAGTAATAAAACAGTGGATGTGGCTACTCCTAGTCAATCAGAAGAGACAATGACAGTCCTCAATCCGCTTATCTACAATCCATGTTGCACTTCCTACAGGAAAAACCAACCAGAGATTCTGCATTGAATCTTTTGGGAGACAGTCACCAAAAGCACAGAAATCCACCAAGACTGGAAGTTAGCTAAACCATCTTTTTCATTATTAGAATTATTCTGCATCTATCATCTTCCACATGATTATAAATGTAGGTGAAACAATCGTTACCAAAAAATCGAATTTCACTGGAACTATTGTTATTTTCCCTCAATAAAGGCATTGCCTGTAGTCACAGTGTCTTGATTAGGGGACAAACACTTTTAGAGATCGCTTTCTTAGACTGTTGGGATTTAAGCCTGCCAGAACATAAGCTCAAAGAATAGTATCGGACTATATGATTGAGGCTAACACAACCTTCAAGATCTAAAGCAGGGCTTAGCAAAGGCAGAGAAGGTCACTCTCTATATCTGGTATCAGCCTGGGAGCCAGAGCACCAGAACCAAGGATACAGACAGTGGTGAAAACTGCTCCTCTCTGGATGCCAAGTACTTGGAACTGTTACCCTCAAGCTGCAGCAGAATCAACAACGTGGAGTCTACTGGCCAGGAGGAAAAAGAAAGGATGCTGCAGTCTTGATGTTCTTTTGTCACTCACTCAGATTGCTGAAGTCATTGCCTCAGAGGCTTTGCCATTAACAAAGGTGGTCTTTTTCTTCTTCCTTGCTTCAGTACAGATTACTGGTAAGTAATCAAAACATGTTTCTCAAGAAATCTGTTCATTCTGAATATGGCTAGAAAACCATATCTATGGTTTCCTCTTGACACAAATGTGTATTGTCAGTGCAGGAACCCTACTGAGCAGCAGCAAGGCTCACTGTCCACACCCCTGGCACCAGAGAAAAGGGACATGTCACGCTTGCCAGAAATATGTTGGTCTATGAGCATTATGCCACAGTGACAATTGAAAAAGCCATGATCAACACTCTCCCTAAAAATAAGGTAATTCAAAAATGTCACTTCTGTTGTCACAGTTGATGTCACTTAAGTGTCACTTAGAGTTAATATTAGACTAATCGAGCCAATTATAGAGTACTTATAGTATTTAATAGCCTCTTGCATCTGACTTTTGACACAAAAATCTGCATATTCCTTGATGTTTTATGAATTTAAACCAGTTCAAAGCTCAACCCCAACAGAGCGAGGAGCATGCAAGGTGTTGAGAAAAACCTCTCCACTGTTCAAGCAGAAAATGATGCGTCACTTTACCAGCCACAGTGGACTTTCAGCAGTGACTCAACATGAACAGCTCTCTCACCACACCCTGAGCCCTTCCAGCCCCTCTGCTGGGGGCCACAGTCTCATGAAGGATTGGCTTCTGCTGCTTCATTTCAGAGGTAGCAAAGGCTCACGGACAAAGTGATGCAGATGGATGGAGATGCTCAGGCACAGAGGCACCTCCCTCACTCAGTAGGTGCCTCAGCTACTTGTTCAGCCACACAACCAGGACCAGCTGGTAGCACGCTGCAGTCCCTGTCTATTTCCCACGCTGCAGTTCATCTATCCCTGGGGATGAGGTTTGCCTGGAAATCTGCACGCTGCCGCTCCAGAGTCAGAAGAGGTACTTCAACACTCCCACTCATCTGCTGAAGAAGCAGAACTGGGCAGAAATTTTTCTGTGACATCTATTTTCTCCTTTCTTTAGTACTGAGGCTAATGAAGAGTTTCATGTACACCTAATTGTCATGCACAGCAGTTTAATCTCCCTACGCGGTGTTCGTGGTCTAAACACACAAAGAAGATACATCGATTCTCACGAAAATTAATTGTTGGGGCATAAAGCACGGAGGAGGGAGGGACAGCGATGTTATTTCCTCAAGGAAGCAAACCATACCTTTGTGATAACAGGTGCCCTTGGGGAAGGTCAGGGCAAAAGCAGCTAGTGTCAGGAAAGTGACTTTGCCTTTTCATAAAATGCAATTTTGTAAATGCAGACACGAAAGGCAAGTTGGTGCAAAGTCACATTTTCTTAATTCCTTCATCTCCAAAAGGCAGCGCTCCCCTCCCTGTCAGAGCACCAAGAGCAGAGGCCTTGGAAGGAATGGACACCAGAGGCTCTACCCAAAGCACTGTCTCCAACCCCTTCTCACACAGAGCCCAGTGCTCATTCCTCCTGCCAAGGCTGTGCCCCACAGCCAGCCTGGAGGTCCCCGCTCCCACTCCTTCAGGTCAGGCTGCTTACAACATGCCAACATTTCCAAACTTTTTATGAGCAGCAAACAAGGGTGAATTCACTATTTCAATAAGGAGAAAGAAAAAAACTCACTACATTGGTTGGTTTTATTTTAAAAGGGGTGGGTGTTTTGAATATTTGCAGCAGTCCTCAGGGAGACAAATGGATTGTCCGTGGATAAAGTGGACAAGAGTGCACAATGCAGACATTTATCATGCGCACATTTATAAGCTATGTGTGCTTTACAGCATAATTAATCAGTACTTGTCTCCTATTCTGTACACAAATGCTGCCTCCCATCTTCCCAGGCACATTTGATAACTAATTGATCTCCTTCTGCAATGCAAATAATCTTATCCCGGTGGAACAACCTGGGTGAAGTAATTCAAATTCCCACGCGTGGAAACCCAAAAGGGACATTGGAAGCGCTGTCCTTGTGTATCCTTGGTACCTGCACATCGAATCCCTGCAGACTCCGAGGTGCATCCACTGCCACTGTGCCACGTGTACATGCAGAAATATATGTAAGGCTGTGTATATCTGACTTGAGCAAAAGAAAAAGAAGGGGAAAATTGTATCCTCACGGAATCATTGCTGCTCTTCAACTCTCACCACCAATGTCTCTTTTTGTACCTGGTCCTGAATCTCAGGAGTAGGAAACCAGTCACAATCCAGAGAACAAGCAGCCCTCCTTCTGAGGTCACTCAGTTAGAAGTCAGGAGACACAAAACATGCAATTACAAAAAATACAACAGACAAATCTGGGGATTTTCCCCATGCAAAAAATCTCACTTGTATCATACACATTAAAAAAAAAAGTATTCAGCATGATGTAAGTGCCCTCTTTGTAATTATAACTTGCCACATTTTCACGATTTCTTACTCTGTATTTACTATTCTGTTTTGCTGCTGCAGAGTTTCCTCTATTGCAATCAGTGTGGGTGTCTGGAGTGTGAGCTGTTAAGATTTCTGCTCCTCCCCTCACATCAATATGCTGGCAGTTATCATAAGCAGCTACAGTACAGATCCTGGTTAGAGATTTGCAAGATCTCACACAAAAATGTAAGAGTTGCTAGATGGAGGAATTATTTATCCCTTTAACAGAAAGTTTAAGGAACACGTACGTATGATTTACTGGGAATAAATAAACACAAAAAAAATAGGTGCAAATTCTTTGTGGGTTTATAAGCCTTATCAAAGCAAGACAATGTAGTGAAGCATCCACTGAAACACCGTTCTTTAAAATTAATTTAGAGGAGAATTCTATGGACTTGGATAAAGCAAAGAATATGTGTTATGCAGAAGTGCTACACACACATAAAGTAAAGGAAAAAATATCCCCCACATTTTGGATATATATCCTTTCCCTTAACATGTAAATAAAAAGGAAAATGAAGATAATTTTAAAAGAAAGAGATCAATATATTTTTATATATATGTATATACTGCTCTATATCAAGACATAATTGACCTTGCTTTGTAGACAGTCACTTACAAAAGGTTAACTTCTCAAGAAATTAAGAGGGCTTAGGCAAAACTAAAATGCTATTTTTTCAGCAGAGGCTAAATCACAGCTTGTCATGTAAAGCAGCCCCATATTACCTTCTACTTTGTTCCCTTCTCCTGGATGCCTCACAAAGCACTTTCATTTTACACAAGGGCGCACCCAAAGTTCAGATAAAGAGGAATCCTGCAATTGGTCTTTATTTAGAAGGCATGAAACACGCATCAACACAAGATAAAATTTCTATGTTCTTGAAGGAGCATTAAAGAGGAGCAATGCCAGCAGCTTATGTGCTTTTGCATGTATTTTAACTGCAAAATACCAGCACACAGGCAGTCCTCAAAGAACTTGCGTGAATTTTATCAATGGATCATTTCCAGTCCCTCCAACATTTCATCTGTGCCTTCAGCAACTAATGAGTTAAAGATGATAAATACCATTAACAAAGGAAAGAGGATCTTTCCTTTGTTTCCCAAAGAATGCGGAAGCCTGAATTCTGGCAATGCATTTTTATATTCAGCGAAGTTCCCTAAGCGGACAATTTTGCTTCTAGATTTGTTTATTGTTCTACCTTAAAAAAAAAAAAAAAGCTTTGATTATCCAGACAGCAATCATACTACAAAAGTAATTAAATTTTTTATTTCCTATTACTGATTGTATCTGTGTGTATATTTTCCCTTTGTAGAAAAATAAGAGGAAAATGTACACTAACACCTCAAAATCCATATAGTCTGACTTCATTTCATGGAGAAAGTCTTACCAGGGCAAAGGAGAATTATATATAAACTCAATCATAATCGGTCATTAAATATTAAGCCACCAAATATGCATCTGAACAGCATTTTAGATGTTCAATTTGCCACTGATAATCCAAAAGGGCCCCAAATATACTACCCATGCCACAAACAAAAAAAAAAAGGTTTTAGGTTTGTTGGTTTTGTGTATAAATTATAAAACACAAAGCTTGGTCCTACCATCTCTCCTTACGCTGGTCAATGTTTAGGTCTTCAGTTAATTCTGAAGGATTGTTTCCCAGAGTCAGGAGAAAGGGATTCACTGAGCACTAACAGCAGTCATAGCTTCATACACCAATTTCACAAAGAAAGGTCTCAACGATACAAATATTGTATACATTCATAACAGAATTTACTGAACAGACTATAAATGAGCAAAATATCAATAAAAACCATTGACTCAAGTATCTGATTAAAAACACAGAGCATTTTATTGTTCTTTTGAACCTGTCAGTTATGAGCCTTATTGACCTTTTCTGTAATGAGGGGGCAAATGTTCTGTGTTATTCAGCAAACAAAATTACCAGAAGTAACAGACAGCAAATTTCCCCAAGAAAAATGGCTCTGTTTTTAAAAGTTATTTGCAAATGTGCTCACATTTTAAAATTAAACCCATTTAACTAGTAAAATCTGCGCATTTACATTTGAAGTCTAAATGATATTAGCATTATACTGCAATTCTATCAAAAAGATAAGAGCAATCAATATATTAAAAAAAAAAGACAACTATCTGCAAGTATAGTCTGGACTAACAAAAGGGAGAAAACCTAAAGTTTTATATAAAGTGCAGTTTTGCTTGTAAATTGACTTCAAATCTCACATACATTTAAAAAATAATTTAATTTCTACCTCTTAGCTTTGGATACTATTAGAGAAATAAAACATTTGAGGAACAAATGTTATAAATATTTATGCTTTTAAATTATGGCAGATAGTGAAGTTATTAGCATGTCCATTGACAGCCCAGTTTACCACGGGTCTGGTCGAAAGCACGCGGTGCTATTTCAGCTGAGGCACTGGTCTGTCAGGGCACATTCCCAGGGACAGTGTCTCGGTATGGAGGAGACAGCAATACAGCAAGGGGTTTTAAAGCATGGGATAAATCAGAGGAAAACTGTATTTTAAGTTTTCAGTGAATGTTGGGGGAGGGTAAGGTCCATCCATCCTACTCAGAAGGCTGCCTGCTGAAATCCCATGAACTGGTTTACGCAGCACTTCCAAAAACATCCTGCACACACCTCTGCTGTTTCCTTCTACCTGGCGTACCCTCATCTTGCTGAAAAACCTGATTCTCAGCTGAGGGGTTTACTGTAGTGTATACAGCAGACATCATGCTTCCCTATATAATATGGTGTTCCTTGCAGTCAGGCGCTGTTGGTTATTTGCATACGTAGTAATGGAAGAATAAAAAAGGCAGGGAAGTAACTGCTCTGTCTCTTTCTTTCCAAGGAGTTACACTACCTTTCTGCACATTTCAAAACTTTCAACTGGAATAATGCACAGGGTGGAATCAGCCGAAAAGGATGCGGACCTGATACCAGGATTTTCCCCTGCCATGTCTGTGACAAGCTAGCAAAAGTGCATACCCCTACATTTAAATACAAATAGGAAGACTGTGTTGCAAAGGAAGTGCACACAAGGACAGATGTTCACATCTCACACTGGACTGGAGGCAAACCTGAACCTTTAGATAGGAATACATCTGATACAGAACCAATTGTAAAGACTTTTTGCCATACACCGTGACCACTAATATTTTATCACTACTTTTGCAGAGTAATCTGCAATTAAAGAGATATAGCATAAAGAATGAAATATTTTTGAGTCCTTCTGGCACAACCCACCCCCGGAGTTAAATGCTGACAGCTAGAGAAAGAACATGCAGAGCTCTCTATTCAGAGGCAGCACCGTGAACGCATTCAATTAAAACTGCGAAGCATCATCTTGAAAAAGGGGATACAGCAACTGCATTTCCCACCAGGAGCCAAACCTCACCTCAGGTGATACACTACACGCTCTCGCAAGGCGGAAGATTTCTTCCTTCCCATGACCAAAAAAAAAAAAAAAATCTGCAAAAAAAAAATCTTACCTTAATTTCTTTTTGGAGAATAATAATAATAATAATAAAATATCAACGGAAGAGCCCGGCTCCAGCCCGTTGAGCAGCCAACGCATCTGAGAAGACGCTGGCGAGAGCGAGTGGAGGCGTGAGGCAGCGGCGAGCGAGGCAGGGGCGACAGTGGCCGTGCCCCCTGTGCTGGCAGCAGGCACGACAATGCGCCAACACCCCCTCCACGGCACAGCAGGCAACTGTAGCCAGGAGACAGAGGTGCTTAAATTAGAAAACCGCTGCCAGAGGAAATAAACGGGAACCACAGCGACCCCCTCGACCCCAGCCGCTATCAAATCCGGGAAGATATAGTGCACATCTGTTTTACGAGGCCCCCAGGGAGCTCCAACTCCAGCTACTTACCCTGTCTGCATTATTAATAGATGTTAATGGCGCCATTATATCGAAAAGAAGCCTCTTCCTCTTTATATTATGGAAATTCCAAAATTCCAAGTTAGGTTTGTTTGCGGTTTTTTAATTAAAAAAAAAAAAAGCAGCAAAAACCCTACACACCATGAGGCAGCAAAGAGCTTCTTGGTCCTGCAAACTGCAGCGCTGCACCCTCTCCCTTCACCCTGCCTTCCCCAGTCATCCTCAATACACTGATTTGGTAGACAAAATCGATTCAAAGCAGCAAACAACTGCAATAAAGCAAACAGGCAGACAAAGACTTCCTGCCATAAGGCAACTCCTGAATGCACAATTTTCTTTTTAATAAGGTTCTGACATTTTCCAGCTAGAGCACATACATTTATTCCCATGCAAATGATGCAGCATAATCCCACACCATTCAGATTTTTCTTACCAAAATACCTAGTTTATTTCTTCAGCAGAAGTTATCTGTCACCTCAAAAAGTATAATTTAGACTGACTCGACGATAAAGTATCTTCTGTCAAGCCTTTGATTTAGTTGACGAATAAAGGAATGTGATCCTAAAGTATCCCTAGGCTGTGTTTTGTTAATGCCTGCATTTCCTCCGGGTCCATTCATCCTCAAGGTAGGTGTACTGCAGTCATGCACCAAAGTGTCAAAAGACCTTCCACAAAAGATATTGACCTATTTTAATCTGATCCATGTATAAATGCAATGGAGCTACCACTGGGAATAAAGTGAACCAAAGATGTATTTTTAACCCCTTTATAGCACCGTACACAGGAGGAACAAATGCACATCAATAACAAACATACCCTCAAAGACTGCACAAGAATGCAGTTTGCTTTAACTGGATCTCTTCCACTGGTGTTAAGAGTCATGTGAAATGCTACTGCTTCTCAGAGAGCCAGGCACATCCCTGCACTTTAGCATTGCTGTCAGATAATTTTGAACAGCTTAAGAAAAAAAAAAAGAAAAAAAAGAAAAAAAAAGAAAACCCAAAAAACTAAAAATCCAGAAATGCCAGAACAGTAGGCTTCCCCAAGACGGCTTCTCCTATGCTACACAAGATACCTATTTTAACTCAAATAAAAAAACCCCACCTCAACATCTCAAACTGCAGAGGAAAAGAAAAAGCCATCCTTAAGGATGGAAATACCCCAGCATTAATTGCACGATGAAATTTTTTGCGTAGGTGGGGGCAGGCTGGGGAGAGCGAACGTGTCAAGAATCACCTTCTTGTGCTGCAGATGCATGCTGCAGCTGTTTGCTGGCTTCCCACAAATGAATGAAAAGTGCCGCTAATTCTTCCAAGACAAATGTAACCGATTGGCTTTGTTGCCTGCTCGCCTCTGTGGCTTTTGAGACCACGCAAGTACGCTGCAGACGCAAAATCACAGGGTCTGGCTGTATTAACTGAATTACAGACAGCGCTGATGTGATCATCTTCATCTCTCTCTCGCGCTCTCTAATTATTTATCCAGATCAAGCCTGACTGCTGGAAAATTAGCTCTCTACAGGAGGTAACCGAGCTGAAAGGTTCTTTTTACCAAGAAATGATGGGCTGGCCTCTAGCAGTACATATGCCAGCGTGCAGTTGTAAGGAAATGTCACAAGATGTAAATCTGCAAGTAGATTTCTCATCCTCACAGAAAAAGAAATAAGACATTTTTGGAAGATAAAAATATATATATATTTATACAGACACAGAAAATAAGTAACCGCCCAAATTCCTGACCCCAAACTTAGAAGAATTTATTTAAAATTGCAAGAGAGAAGATGTATATTGGTCACATCTTCTTTTCATTGCTTTACACAGCCAGTCCCACTTGCCTGTCTATGAACAAGTTCATACAGTATTTCACTTGCACAAGATTTTCACTTCTTGCCAGCAACTGCAATAAGACCAAGTTTTAGTTCCGATGCTTAGGGGAAGAAAAGACAGCAGCATTTTAGTTACTGAATCAAACGAACCCACAGAAGAATGAACAAAGCATAAAAAACCAGGATAGTAGGGTTTTTTTTAGCTCAAGGTACTGTTTTAGCCTGTAGCAATCTAAAAGAAACTGTGAATGTAATTTTTTTTTAAGTTAAATAAATGGAAAATAAAAAGTGTTAAACCTTCGAGACAAACAAGGGTAGTTTAAAAGGAATAGCTTTGAAATTATTTTCCAATTAGCGAGACTGTCATTACAAGTCAATTTGCTGTACTGCACGCATATACGGATGTACACGTTTTTAATACACTCTAATGCACGCTTTGGTCCAATTCTAGTCTCATGTAGGCCAGTATAAATTTTAGTGCTAGAGAGCTTTAACTTACCCTTTGAAGCATTAAACACACAAAACGTGGACATTAAAACAATGCAGCAGTATGAAACAAACATACTGATTTTGATAGCTACAACCTTCGGAACTTAATTGTTTGGAAAGCAAAAATAGAAGCGGATTCCAGGCTGAATCTCTCTGCTTGCTGCACTTGCAGCAGTTTCAGCACGTCAAGCCTTCCTCGATCTTTTAATTGCACTGGGTGTTATGCATGCCAGGGATGGGTGAGAATAGTTGTCAACCCACCTGACTGCAGAACAAAGAGCATTTTTTCTTCCAGCATTTGTTACTGATGCTTGAGCCACACCCTGCGTCCTTACAGAACACACTCTTTCTCACATTTTCCTTTTTCCTTCCCACGCAGAGAGACAATTTCTTCCCAATAATAAAATAATAGCATTCTCTAGAATTACTACCCTGGGTTTCTCCATTTTTTGAATCTCCTGTGGGTTTACTTTTAAGGGACCAAGGAGGATTGCAGGTGCCGCTGCATTTTCCACAGTGTGGGGAGTCTCTGGAGCTGGGATGCCTCAGCATCCCACAACCTGGTTCCCCTTGCCCTGCTTGGGATGGTGCTGGCAGATGAGGGGCCTCACCCTGCTTACCCAGTCACAGGAGAGAGAGGGCATAGCCTCCAGAGCATTTGAGGGCAGAAAAATTAAAAAAAAAACCCCAACAACAACCAACCACCCAACCAAAAAAACCCCAAAACCTAATGCTACAACAAGAGGGAAACCCCTTGAAACCCCTTGCCTGGCCCCCCTACCCACCAGCCCCAGGAGCCTGCCTGTGAGGTTGAAATGCTCTGGGTGGCATTAACCCCTAATAGCTTTTTGCCAAATCATGTGCTCCCTATCACACCTCTTCAAATCCTCCAACAGCTGGCAGTTTGCAAGGTTGAACTCCTCCTGGTCTGGCTGGCCCACTGCTCTGCACAAAGACCCTTCTGCCTTTCATTTTTTGCTTATATTCCCATTAACACTGCAAATCACACACACTGGTCTCTCCAGAATCAGACACAAGAACAAAATCCCTTGTAGGCTGGCTACACAACACACAAAATCCTATCATGTTTTTTGCAGATTTGTATAAACAGGCATATTCCTGACTGGATCTATTTATAAAACGACCAAGCAATATAAAGCTAGATGCAGACAATGCAAAAACTGGTACCCGCAAAGCAGCTCACATGCCTTTTCCTTCCTGTCTGAAAAAATCTCCTCCATCACCTCAATCTCTTCCAAAAAGTCTGGAGGCAATCAAACACCACAGCTTCTAACATTGCCCCCACCAACCATGAGGTGTGGCAACAACTTGGCTGTGTTTTTGGTGGCTCCATAGGAGCGGGTAGGTCCTAAGCATCTTTAGAGTCAACAATGCAGCCCTATCCCTCTGCATCTCCTGAGGCGTTGAAGTTACACTTCCTGACCTAATAAAAGTAGCAGGAACGGTGGCTTTCAGGACAGGTGGAGTTAAGGAATGGTATGATTTAGCCTGGATTATTTTTGCAAGCAGGAGTAGAGGGATTACTTATTTTTTTCTGTTTCCCTGACACAGCACATGCATCCAATGAGCTTCCCAATCCTAGCCCAATTGTCCAAAACAGCTTAACGAGCAATGCTATGGCCTCTGTGAGGTTTGGTGTAGGGCTTCTTTTGTTTGTTTTAAAAAGAGCTTTTGTTCAGCTGTTCCTTGGCATTTGATATGTTATCATCCACCAGCCACGCACCACTGAAGGGAAGCCACGGTGCTCTTGGGCTGTGGCTAAATTCTGCGTCAAACAGAAAACCGTTTGACGCAGAATCAAAGAAACTGTTGCCACTTGAACCTTCAAGATGTAGAAAAATAAAAACCCTTTTAACTTTTGGTCACATGACTGTTGAATAACCAGCAAAGACAGCTTAAAAAGAAAAAAAAAATCAATCTGTATATCCCTGGACATATTAGACTGCCAACTGCTGAATGTTCTCGTTACTATTTTGAAATAGGGTGTGGGCGGAGGTACCTACTAAAGCTTTCTACTGCTACTGCCACCGTTGCTGCTAATGGGGTAGGTGTTTCCAGAAATCCCTGCTCCTAAGGAGAAGCCTGAACTTTCCTCTGTGCCTCTGCTGGGATGCACTGAAGACAGGAGTTTCTTGCACCATCTGTTATTTGCATCACCGCTGCATGGGGATGCCAGCCTGTGACAGCACCCAGACCTGCTGCAGGCACAGCGGCAGCCAGGGAAGAACAAGATTAGCCATGAAGGGAAGTCACCAAGACTAGGATGGATACTGAGAAACAGGCAGGCAGCAGAGTGTGTGACACTGATATAACTTGGCAGGATCTGGCAGTTGCCACGAAAAACCCCCACTTTCCACAAGAGAGGAGATTAGTGGCTTTTAAGGCACCTTGCTGGTGAAGGCATCACGGTATGGGAGTATGGGAGGAGGGACTCTCACCCCAACTCCACAGGCTTGCTCCACTGTGAGTTGCTACACTCTGAGCCTCACCAGGTTTGACACACAGTGGACACACCTGGCACAAAATCAGCAGCTTCTCTCCCCCCACCTGGTGGCAGTGACTGTAGGTCCTGCCTGTATCTCTGGGGCAGCACAGCCAGCAGACAGCAGCAGAACTTGCCTGGTGCACTCGTCTGTGCCACACACTGCACCCTGCTAGGTGCCCATTTGCACTCAGGCATAAGTGTCTGCTGAATTTTTGTGGAACCTTCAACTTGTTTTCCTAACACTGCTGGATTATCTTTTAAACTGATCAACCCTGCTCAGGATTTAGGCAAATGGGTTTTGCACAGTCACTGTTATGTTGCTGAAAACATGTCTGAAGGAAAACCAGGAGGTCTCCAGAGTACGGACACTGCATGAATACATAACAAGCCCTAAAATAAAAAAAAAGTACAGTGCACCACAGCTCTCAATAGAAACAGGTATGTGAATACTCAGCACCTTTCTCAGAGATGCTCATGTTGAACTTGGGCAGTTTATCCACTTTTTGGCATAGTAGCTGTACCTGCTGAGACCAAAAGAAAACCAGCAGATTTTAACTGGAGTAGAATTGAACTAGCAAGTACCAGGACTTGTTGGTTTTTGGATTACAAGTGTGCTGATAATCCCGTTACCATTCAACCTCTGCACCCCTCAAACAGGCTATTTGTTGCCCAGCTGGACACCAGCCTCCTGGCACATGGACAGCAAGAAAATGCTCCCAGGTTCCCTGTACCTGGTGCACCCACAACCCCTGATGAGTCCCCTGCAGCACCTGGGTAATCCACCAGCTCCCTTTTCTGACATATGCTGCATCTTCCCTCCCAAAGGACTCGCCTCCCACTGGCTTTCCCTAGAAGGAATCCTAATCCTTCTGACCTTTCTGAATACAAGTCCTTCCGGTCTTTATTTTCTTAAATAATCCCTATCTCCAGTTGCAGCCAGGCACACTTATTTTTTCCACTTTCCATTCTTTACGCAAATTTCAACCCTCTGTGCAAGGTTTTAAAGTCGTTGCTGTAGGTCTTTGGGAGTCTTTACCTCTCTCCCAATCTCCTTTACTTCCTCTGAAATCACTTTTAGTTAAAAAAGCCTGCAAGCTGTTTCTCTACCATACCCAATCCTCCCATCACTTTGTCAGGAGCGCTGGACTGTCTTTTACAGTCAGAGACAGTGATGATAAATGACAGACTCCATAATCCAGCAAGTGCTGCTGTCCAGGGGCAAAAGTCACAGGCAGATGTGGAGCCTTCCCACTGAGAACACCACAGAGGGAAGAGAGCACATCACTCACAGCAGTAAATCCCATCCTCGCTCTGGCTGCTCGGCTCCAAGCAGTGTCAAAGCCTCCTTTCCAGGCTACAGAGCACACTGTGCTTCTGAGTCTTCTCTTGCCAGCAGACTTTGTTTTCACTTAAAACACAAAACATGGAAAAAAGCATCTTCCATTATCCAAAAGAACACTGCATGCAACCCTGTACACTCCCTATTCCAGCAGCTCTGATATTGACAGCCAGCTGGATAATGCATTCAAGCACTCTGGGGATCAAACCCTTTATCCAGGAAATCTGTCCCTGTTTGCTAAAGGAGCCCCTGGTGAGTAGGTTTTGAGGAGTGGAGATTCAAACCATGCTTTCCCCCTCACTCCTAACCAAAGTGGATTAGGAAGCAGGAATGCCAGCTAGAAGCAGACTGCCCTTCTTCCCAAAGAACCACAAACATCTTTACAAATATTAGACCTCACAGCATGCTTGGAAGACGTCGATAAACATCATTTCTGCCACCTCACCTGAGTCTTTGCTGAAAAAGCAATGCTAGAAGGAAGCTTATCTGTGTGTCCAAGGTCAGGCTAGGCATCTGTGACAGATTGAGCCATCTTAAGTCCCTGCACATCCAGCCTTCAATCCTAGAATTAGACACCAGGCAGTGCCTTCAACTTTTAAAGAAGAAGCACTGAAGGAAAAGAAAAAACTTTTACAGCCTAGCTGGAAGCCCACTGGAAGACCTGAAGAGGTTGTACTTCAGAAATCAGCTGCAACACATCCTCCCTTTTCGGAGGAAGCTTTTCCCTGCCAGTACCAGCTCCAAGCTCCTCAGGCTGTGCCCACACTCAATAGCTTCCAAAACTAGTAACATACCAGAGTGGGATGGGGTGAAAGCAGGGCATAACCCACACTAGGAGTGTGGGGTTTTGTCCAGTCTAGTGTCTGGTCTTTGCTTGGATCTCTTGGACCTGCACATCAGCCAAGAGCAGAGCTGTAAAGGTACAGCCACCAGCATCTTCACCAATACCACATGTACCACAGCATGCCAAAAGTATTTCCACTGGCTCCCAATGGACCTGCAAGCCCTTAATGGTGACTTGCAAGCCAAGCTGGTGCCAAAGCACTGGTACCTGCTCCGGCACAGCGAGGCTGATGATCGCTTGTGACACGTGTGGCATCAGTCACTGAGGGATAGATTTTTCTTTCTTTAGGTGAGACTACCCTGTTCTGGTGGAAAGCAGGTGGTAAGAGACTCTTTTCTGTTGCCTTTTGCAGACCCTCCTCTCTCAGGAGGATGCTGTGCTGGGGGAAGGAGACGCTCAGCCACTATGTGGCCCCAGCCGGGAACACCTCGGCTCAACTGCAGTCAACAGCACCATTCCCCGGCAGTGTTTTGGTCCCTGCCTTGCTCATATTTGCTTTAAAAGGTCTCGATGAGTCAAGCTGCTCAGGATGAAAGTTCACAGCCTGCTGGCAATGTGAGTGAGAGCACGGAGCCTGTGCTAGCAGAGGATGCCAGGAGTGCAAGGTGCACCTCAGCTGAGCTAATGGGACCATGAGCCAGCAGCGATGACTTGGGGCAGAGCTCACTGCTGTCAGCCCAGCCAAGAAAAACAAAGGCAGCCATTTTCCTGCAGTGTGCTCCAAAACTGTCTGCGGCATTGTTGCTTTGATAGTTAACCAAAACGATAATTTACAACCTTTTTCCCCCCCAACTGTAGTCTAAATCTAGACTAGATCTGTTTTCAGAAGCATTCCAATTTAGGCTCACACTTTAGTAAATCCTTAAAATTAATGATTTCTTATCTGTCAGCCTCTAAGACAAACATACGTTTTCAGCAGAACCAAGAACAGCCAAAAACTCCGCCAAAGCTATCCATCCCAGGTGAGGTCCACAGGGGGAAGTGTGACCCATCAGAATGCCAAAAAACTTGAGTCCAGCTTTGCAACTTCCTGCACATAAAGCCCGCATGTTTCTTCAGGATTTACATCCTTCACATAAGTAAGACAGAGAAATTAAATATATTCAGCAGGGAAAGCAGTCTTTCACAAAGAGAAAATCCACATTTTTTCCTCATCTCTACCTCCCTGCTCAGATTTGTCTCTTTTATGCGTCAAGAAAAATTAAATTCCAAATTTGCAAGAATCAACATCATATTGCTGCATTACAGAGGACCACAATCATTACAGAGGATGAACAGAACGAGTCCACAAGGGCAACTGTGGCTTTATATCAGCTAAAGTGGTAACCATTTATTTTTCTTTATCTTGAAATTGATGGGTTTGCTTTTAAAGTTCAAAAGTATTAAAATGGTATCAGACCCTTCAGTGGAAATAAAACAACAAAATCCAAGTCTCTTGGTTTGTTTAGAAAGGCCAACCTTCTTCAAAACACTCCTAATTTTAATTGATTTATGTGCTAGACAAACAGTTAAAAAGAAAAAGGAACAGATTCCCAGCCATTTTTCCACCCAGCAAGACCCACTGGGCAAACAAACTCGTATTCATTATTTACCTTGGGGCAGGACCCCGACTCCTTAACCAGGTTAAGGGCCCCATTGTGTTAATCTTTACATTGGTCCAGTCCAACGTGCCTCATAATTAAACAAAGTAATGTCAATCCCTCTTTAGTAAGGGGGCTGGGAGAAATGACACCAACCCCCTCCTCCCCACGCAGGCACTGTAGTATAATCTGCCACCTCCTATAAATGCTGCCATTCGTCTTTTCTTCAGATGCATTGCAGGAGTATTTCCATATAAGCCTTATTATAATAAAAACGACAGTGTGACAAACAGCTTTGCAAATAGGTCTGCTGCTCCAACAAAGCACAGACACAACACTGCTGATTTGCAGCAATACCCCGCAAAATTCAGAAGTGCTACTAGTTGATTTGAAATCCAGTAAATTTAGGTGGTTGTTTTATCTTCTTCATCACGATACCTATTTCCTTGACAAAGCTGAAGAAGTAGAACATGTGCTCAATGCCTGCAACTGTTCCCCCAATCCTTTCCTTCTCCTCCCCTCCAATTTACATTGATTACAGGTTTCAAAGTCTTAGAGATTCATTTTTAAGTTCTGTTTAAAATGCTGATTTTTACTTGTTTTCTTTTCATCTAGATCAATAATGCTCAGATGATAAATATGTACCATTTACCATTTATACTTTTTCATCTTATTGAATATTCCACAGCAAGCCTAAGAAAAATCAGTTCCTGGATAGCACTTACATTTCCCCTCTCTAGCCTATTCCCTGTTTTATCTCTAACACAATACATGAGCCCGAGTGTGTTCTATTAACGCAGACACCCGTTATAACATTCAGACATTAAGTGCAGCAGAAAGGAACTGCATCTTAAAACGTTCGCTGCTCATTAAAAAGTTTGTCTAATTTTATGATGACAGTTCAGCGCATACATTATTCTCTGCGAAACAGTGCCCCAGTGTTAAGGCATCACCACATCAGTTTTCTATTCAGTCTTCACCGAGAGATGAGAAGCCACCATTTTCTTTTTGATACATGCAAATTAAATTGTTTGTCTCTACAGAAAGTGTAAACCACGGAGAATTCTGCATTTCAGTGGCGATACTGTCACCTAGCATTAAAAACAAGTATTAATTTGTAAATCAACCTCCTCAATCGTGTTCAAAGGAAGTAATTAAGCATTTAATGTACTAACAAACCAGCACAAATATTAGTTCTGTTTCCAAGGTATCTCACAACCATATAAAATTCCCCTCACGCTGATGATCTGCATCAGAACAGACTCTTCTACACCATTTTCAATAGATGCAGGCTTACCGGAGTCTTGCACAAGCTATACAATTTATACTGTTTCAAATTTAGCAACACATAAATAGCTGCTTACACATATCTGGGACTATTAGACTTGATTTTACATTCTAGAGCATTAAGAAACAACAGCGTCTTGTCAGTATCCTGCTTACGAAATGCTACAAATTCTTTAATAGTCATGCAGTATTTTCAGCATTTAAAAAAAAAAGCTCAAAATCATTTTTCTAGCAAGAGCATTTAGGAATGCCTTACCTCATTAAAATAAAGTTTTAAACAATGTCTACATTTAACTTACATAATGCACTGGGTTTGCCGTAATTATCTAGTAATTCCAAGTATTCAGTAATACAGGAGACTTAAAGCACAGCTTAGGAACAGGAAGATTTGTATTTTCCAGCAGCCCTGTGAAACTCTGGTAAAGTTAGTTCATTGCACTGACAAGAAAAGAAACCTCAAAACCAGTCAGGCAAAGTAGTTTAGCAGCTGTATACAGGGCTTTCTTTCGCATGAGGCTTTAATAATTTCAATAGGCACAATTTCACAAATCATCTTTCAAACTCTGAATAGCCATGCTGCGATAAGAACCAAAGCTGACAGAGTCGTGGCTCTCCAGTAATGCACAAAAATCCCGATATACAGGATGGCGACGGAAAGATACGTTCATTAACTTTGTTTTCCTGGTTTTAAAAAGGTCAAGTGGGATGCTGACTGCCAGTCAACCACTTTGTTTCAGGCATTTTTATTAGACAAAAGGCTTACAGTTAGCACTGCATTGTGCCCCACCCAGCTGGCTGAGAATTGTCATCTTCTCACTCCATTAGGCTGTAGGGCTGTATCACAATTTCCTAATTAAGCATTCCCTCCGATACATGTGTCTGCCTTATAAACACACTCTGTTCTTTCCCTCCCCTCCTAAATAATCTTTTGGCAGGTCAGACACGGGGAGAAAAAAAAAAAAAAAAACCAAACCAAACCCATGAATGAAACAATGAAGGAACAGGATAGTACTGACCTTTTCTTGTAATAACGTCTTCCATCTCTCCCTCCCTTGCTGGTTTCTTAAACTAGGAAACCACTTCTTTAAAAATTAATTACCGGAAGGAAAAAACCCAACCCTTCTTCAAAGCACCCACTCCTTCTCAAAACTAGGCAAGCCTATATTGGTCAATTTTTTTATTCTAAATATATTTCAAGAACGAGGATTTTTCCACGCACACATCCTGCATCAACCTCACTCTATCTGCATATGAGATATCAAATGCAATGGGTGAAATAAGATGAAGTAAAGAGTACTCTTTTCTCTCCTTGCACCATGCATACATGCTGACGCTACGCAAACGCACAGTGTGTGAAAAGAATGTTAAAAACTTTATGCTTGTGAAATCCAGGTTATGAGATTTTCAATAAACACATGAATTTAACCATTCATAAGAACAGTAAAGGACAAGTTTATCACGAAAGAATGTCACATTTACTTAACCCCTATTTATGTGATTTGAGGCAGCCATACCTTATCATGAAATACCAAGTACACACTGTGACAAAATATTGAAGACACCACTAGAGTACAGAAAACAATTTCTGTTTTCAAAACAATTTAAAGTAATAGAACGTTCTCCCAGGTTTATGTACTCTCTGTTTAACTAAATCCCTCATGTATCTTTTAAAATTCAAACCTCTCTAACAGTGGCCAACAACAATATTATGCTAATACAAGTCAAAATGGAGCATCTTTTAGCTTGATGGATTAAAGGGGAATTAGTAAGGTAGGACACAGTTTTCACAAGAAGGCCCAATTCTTCCCTTCCTTCTATTTTTAAAACTCATCTTATGAGCACCCATTGTTTTTCCTCTCCACAGCATCTTTTCAAAACTGCTCTTACATAGCCAGACAGCCATCATGCCTATATGCAGTAGCAAGAGTTTTCGGAAATATGGACTTTTTTTTTAGGTAAAATGCAGGCATATTGTGAAGAAACCTTACTTCTCAAACTAATATTCCTCAGGATGTATTTGACAGAGCCGTATGAACCCAAAATTACTTAACCTGCAGCGAAATGCGGCCAACTCTTCCCTTCTGAACGCACATTTTGTACATCAATGTTTCATGCTGGTAAGACAGTTTTAATTCTTTTTACATTAAAAAGACTATTTCCACATTAAATTAGTTGAATTCATTACCATACCTTACTTTTCAGCTTTCATTTGTTCCTTGACTTTTGAGTGGTATTAATGGAATTCTTGGGGTACCTACCTTCCAACATTTTAATGGTTCAAGTAAGGCCATAACATTGTCACAAATTATTTGTAATACATCTCATTCTTTAACAGGGGATAGATGCTGATAATGCAAGCACTGGAAAACACAGGTAAATTCTTTCCTAGTTACCTTTTTTTTTTCTTTTGGTATGAAAAGCAGAGCCTTTCAGATATTACCCATGATGCCCCAGAACCAAAAACATCTGCAATATGCTACGTTCTCCGTTTGTCGCAATCAACCCACCTATTTCAAGTGGGGGGAAGAGACCATTAATCTACTAAAATACACAAACACACACACAAACACACACGAACACACACACACACACACAAAATTCATGGAAAAATCTCTTGTACTTACACGTTGCACTGAGCCGCATGCAGGAAGGTAGCTGTGTCAGTGCCAGCCATGTTGAAGACCTGCAAGACCCAGGTATTTGTGAAGATGTTATTTGATGGCTTTGTGACTTTGAGCCATAAAATATCCCCTGCTTCCCCAGAGCCACCTACAATTTTGCTAATGACGTTCTAATTTTAAACGTGGTGTGTGAAAGGCAGGGTAAGGAGAAACGTTCTAGGTATTTTAACCTCTTGATGCTACAGCTTTAATGCAAGAATGTTTAAGAAACACCTGAAATGTCCCTTCATGAGTAACTATTTCTTTCCTGCTGAAGCAGAAAGGGGGCCGGGGTGTGGGGGGAGGAAGCCCTTGAGCCATGCAGTTCACACCTTCAGAGCTAACGACCCTGCTTGGTTAGGACAAAGGTAGGACACACAAGGTGACATTTAAAATCAAGGTCTCCTTCTCAAACACTTTTTCCCCCTCTTCTCCCTCCAAGTAGGTCACCCCTCTCAGCTGATTTTGTGTAATTGGTCTAGTTAAAAAGCAAAAAGAACCCATCCTGCAGCATATGCTACCAGGAGAGTTTGTGCCCTACTGCAGAGGGAGAGGGCTTGCTAAACCCCATTATTGCTAAAAGGGAGCATCACCCACTATGGCCGTTTTAGACTTTTCAGGTTGTGGCAACCTGGATTTCTCAACACCACGTCAGCACATCAAAGGCGTTTCCTGGTGGCTCCCCGCTAATGACTGCACCGAGCTCCAGCCTGGTCACCAAACCACGACTGCACGAGGGCAGCCGAGCTCTCCTCATCCCAAACACGCAGCGCTCGAGCTTCACCTTGGCATCCCCCTCCCGGGTGACAGCGAGATGTGCTGTGTCGGTGCGGAAGCCTGACTGCTCATTCCCCTTGCGCAGTCCCCAGGAATAGATGGGTGCTCTGGGGTGCTCCCTTGCCCGGGGAACAGGCGGCACCGCTGTTCTGGAACCTTCCTGCGCATGCCAGCCCAGTGCCTGCATCCCAAAATCTGCCTGGCGCGCCCCTGGAAAGTGGCTGCTCTTCCCGACACACCAGCAAACAGAAGAGCGCTTCTTCATATACTGCATTTCCCAACGACAGCTTAAAGTAATTAATTGTGCTTTTGCTTGCCTCTTATGGGGTACACAGTGGCTAGAATGTGATGCCCCCTAAGTTTGGAGGAATTTTAACTAAAAAAACCCACAAAACCCAAGTGAGACCAGAAACACACAGCCCGACAACAGAGGTACAGCAGTACCCTCTTCCCCGCAGCTGCTCCCAGGGACGCGTGTCCTGCAAGCCCCGACTGCGCCGCGCCCGCAGCAGGCTCCGCATCTCTCCGCACCGCACCGCAGCTGCCCGAGGCAGGGCCACGCACGGCTCCTCCGCGCAGCGGTGCGGGAAGGGCAGGGCGCCAAGGCGAGCCCCGCACCCCAGCATCCTCACCGGGCGGCGGCGGCGCGGCAGCCCGGCCGCCGGGATCGGGGTTTTGTTAATGCCACTTCCCATCTTAAGGAGTTCTAGAAACTTTCCGGGAAGCGCCCGGGGCCAGCCAGGACGGCGCCCCCGGGCTGCCGTGGTGCAGGTGCCCGGCCCCGGCCGAGCATCCGCCCGCACCGGCACCGCGACCCCGGGGCGGGCGGGACGAGACGCTCCGCTCCGCATCTCGGCCGGCCGGACCGCTGGGGGTCCGCGGGGCTGCACCCACGGGCGCGGCGGAGCCGCGGGGCTGTACCGCCGCCCCCCACGAAAGGCAGGCAGGGGCGGGGGCGGCGGGGCCGTATATACCAGGCACCCCCGCCCCCGTTCGCGGGGAGGGGGGGCCGGTCGGTGCGGGGGGGGCGGTGCGGTGAGCGCGCGCGCGCGGCGACGGCGACGATCAGGTGACGGGGCAGCCCCCGACACTGCGGAGCCGGGCGGGACCCGCCGGGCGGCGGCCGTGGGGGGCGGCGGGGGGAGCGCCGCGACACGCCGTGCCACGCCGCGGGCGGGACGTGCGGGGCTCTGGAATGCCGCGGGAAAGGACCGGGGGCGGATAGGGAGCGGCTCCGTTCTGGAGCGCCGCGTCCCCGACACCCGTACCCCACGCCCGCCCATCCCGACGCGCGCCCGGCCGGCCGGGGACCCGCGCAGCATCGGCCGGCCCGCACCGTCGGAGGTGCCGCTCCCGCGGGGGCCCTGCCCTGCCCTGGCTCCCCCCGGGGGTCGGTACCGATCGCTGGGTAGCGCCGCCGCAGTGAGTTCCCCGGTGGCGAAGGTACCCGCGGCTCGGGCGAGCGGGGGAACGGGAGCCAGCGTGCCCAGGCCGTTCCGAAGTGGGCAGAGGGTTGTGCGGGGGGGCACGGCGGGAGGAGCCGCCTGTGTCCCCGCACCGCGCGCTCTGCTGGCGTGGGGACAGTGCCTGCGGTCCACGCCTATGGTGGGATGAGTTTCATTAAGCACACTGACCCCGGGGTTTCCTATTGGAAAAGCAGGATCGAGAAGGCTGCACGTTCTCATTGAAAGGGACTGTCAGCTTGCAGTGAGGGTGAGCTGACAGCTCGCGTTTACAGCGTGGTGCTGGTGAACCTGAAGATGAGTGTTTGGTGCAGCCTTCTGCGGGGGAACACCCGCCCTGCCAGGGTCCTTGTCTCCTGCCTGCTGCCCACGCCGAGAGCTGGAGAAG
Organism: Onychostruthus taczanowskii; assembly: GCF_017590055.1. Taxonomy (NCBI): domain Eukaryota; kingdom Metazoa; phylum Chordata; class Aves; order Passeriformes; family Passeridae; genus Onychostruthus; species Onychostruthus taczanowskii. Next base: position 2,327,575 of record NW_024500128.1, read on the forward strand.
CAGCAGGCTTGGCTGGCACGTGACCCCCACTCTGAAATCTGGTGCCAGAGAACACCGAGTTACTTAATCCAGGCTCCTGACCCCTCTTCTGGGCAACGGGGCTGCTGCTCTTCAATGTGGCGTCTCGCTACCCCCACCCCTCTGGAGAATACACCCGCACATTTCACCTTGCTGTGTCTGTGCCTGCATCCCGATTTTGTGTCAAACGAGACTTTTGGATGGATGAGAGCTGGGACGAACTTCTGGGAGTACTCACCTGCATCAGCGGGGCACTGAAGCGCATACCAGAGCTCAGCAAGCAGCTGCGGGCTGAGCGACACGTTCACAACCCTCTACTTCCAGGGGAGATTTGTATGTAAAGCAGGAAAAAAACCCGTGACTCCCAAACTGCACTTCCCCTCCAAAAAAACCCCAATCACCAAACCCATCCAAATACTCTGTTTGCCAGACCAGGCAGTAGATGTCCCTACCCTGCTGACATCTTGTCCTAGGGTTTTTTTTTGGTCCAGTGATGCTGGGGGGCAGGGAACAAGTCCAGAGTGAAGCCCCAGCTCTGCATTTGCCCGTTCCATTCCCAGTGTTGCAGACCCATAGCCACCCCGCTTCCCTGGTTCCTCTAGTTTGTCTGCACCACACAGCAGGGCTGGTGGGCAGTCCCCCACCCTGGGCAGGCACACCCCAGCCCCTCTGCTGCCATTTCCACGTCTCTGCAATTACTGTTAGCTGTAAAGCTTGATGTGCTCCCCATCTTTGCAGGGTTTGATTGTCATGTGGCTCCTCCCTGCAAATGGCACGTTTTTAGGTGGTTCTCCTGAAGGGAAACGTGCTGGTGCAGAGCTGCCACTCCTATGTAGGATCATATCCTCTTTGGGATCAGGGCCCTTTTGGTGGCATGAAATATGTCTAGACTGATGTGTATTCTTCAGATCAAATCTTTAGATCAAAATGTGATGTTTTAAATTTTTGTGGAAATATTTTTCTAATGTTTATATTTTATTAATTTCATTGCTGTAACCTTTACTCATTTGTGTAGTCTCTGACAGAGGGGAAACAGAGGTGTATGCTGGGTTGCACCTTTTTTCCCTGATGGAAGAGGTACCCTTCACATTAGTACATTTGCGTCTTTTTCTCCTAGAAAACTCTTGAAGCTTTAACCTTGCAGCTTCCTGCCATGTAATCAAAAAGCTGTGTTTTTCCTGCTAGAAATTTCTCATAGGAACTTGTCTCTCTGACATGATCCACTTACTGTTTTTTCCTTGTCAAGTGCAGGCTTGTTTTTCAATAAAAATAAAAGCAAAGAGCTAATTCTGAAATCCTTAGTCAGACAAAGCTTGCACTGAAATCAAGGGGAGTCTTGTCTTGGTGTAAAGATTGCAGGTTGAGGATCAAAATCATTATAATAAAACATTGTCGCAGGAGCAACATCTCCCACTTCAAAAATAAACATCTTTGCTCCAGTTAGCTATTTATGTAGCTGCAGGAGACTATTGATTTAGGAAAGCTTTCTGGTGCACAGATGCTCTAAACCCTTAGCACTACTAAGAAGCAGCAAAGCTTGGGAGGAGCAGGTTACAAAAGAAGTATAATGCAAAACTCTGCTTTGTTCTGCTCCTAGCAGTACTCAGGTTAAGCCTCTGGCTCACCTTCACCTGAAACACCCCTTTGACACATCTTTGCCTCATCCCTTGCTCAGATGTTCCCAGCCAGGTTGCACAGCCAGTAGAATTAAACATTTGCCCATGGTGGGAACATGAGGCTTTGGAGCCTGGCAAAGGCACTGAAGAACAAGGGCTCTGTCCCTGCTTGAGTATGATGCACCTGTAGCTTCTCCCTCCTTGCCTAAGAGACTCTTACAAGAGGGACTACAGAAGTTTTGGTAATTGTTCCAAAATAAGAACCAATCTACTAATCCATGACTAGCACAGATCAAGAGGCGGGGCGGGCAGAGAGAGAGGGGGAAAACATGCACAAGCAGCCTGAGTCAAAGAGAGAATTTGTCATCATATTTGTATAAATGTCCCAAATTTCCGTAGTAATGTAATCATCCCATTATCCTTACGGTAGAAGAATACTTTCAGTCACTTTTGAATACATTAGGTTACATTACACAAAACAGAAAATTGAAAGTCTTTAAACAATGCTATGAAGTGTTTCCAAAGAGTCTGCCTCTTATGCCAACGAATAGCAAAGCTGCAAGTAGCAGAAGGACTTGATTACTTTTGAGTCTTGCAACTTACAGTATATAAAATTGCTTTTAAGGTACATTTCTTGGAATTATGCTGGTTAAGTGGGAAAAGAGTTGGGCTGAAAACCTGTTAAAATTATTTTTGTGGGAGAAGATGGAGTCTTTCTTACTGCTTCTGCCATAGACTTTTCCTCACCAGGTGTGTAAAGAATTAAGTGCTTTGTTGAGTAATGGCCACCAGGAACCAGCCTGTTTGGCCCCACCCCAGTAGACATTGCTACTCTAACAAGAAGTAGATAAACTTGAGTCCACAAGCAAATTTTTTTTCTCAGGGGAAGGCAAGAATGGTATTTCCGCACTAATGCAAACAGATGTTAACATAAAAGAAGCTGAAACAACAAATCACTCAGAGAAAATCTAAGTTGCTCAGCCTTTAATCTATTTAACATAAATAACTTCCATAACTACAGTGAATAGAGCAGTTGATCAAAAGTCCTGGTATGGAGGCTTGGAAGTCATGGTATGAAATCTATTCATCTTACATCCCACGTCTCAAAAAATGGCAATATCTGTGTCTGATGTTCTGAGAAATGCCAATACCACGTAACTCCATTTAGTGGCCTGTTTACGTAGATCCCAGCTCTCTGCTGGAGTGAAAATACTGTTTTGGCATAGTTGGAGGGCACAAAAGTAAGTTGCATGCACTGGATCTGTATGTCATCATTTAACATCCTTTTAGGGGCAGGCAGATGTGGTAGTTCAGCCATCAGGCAACCCTCATTACATGTTCAGAGCTGCCTTCTGATTACCCAGACACTTCTAGCTCCTCTCCAAAAAGCAGCAGGTGAACCCTATTTATTTGCAGTATGTGAGAACAGGATGGGTGCTGTATTATCCTTATCAGAAGCTGGCAAACCCTATTTACCTGTTATAGTCCTGTGGGCTCTTCTCTCTGAGCAGCAGAGCTTGACTTGAAAAGCCTTACAAAGACAAAGGGTGAGCTTGTGGTTGTGTTGGGGGCACACTTTGTAGATCTGGTTTTATTCTTGCCCTGAGCTGTAGGTACCATTGCCTTGCTCTCCTGTCAGCTGCCAGCGCTTTTCCCTGCAACAGAGATAATATTGCCTGGCTCTGCCATGTCTATTTAGGACCTAGACACCAGTGACCACAAAATAATCATACACAAAATGAGGCCCTGAACTTAGCTGTGAGATCAAGGCACAGCAAAAATGATTTGTCCATCTACAACCCAGATGGGGCCACACACTTGCAGTAATAGAAGTGCTAAAAGCAGCAGGCTGCAGCTCAGACCTTCAGAGGCTTGCCAGTTTCCCATGGGGCTTGGGGAAGAGACAGCCCTCTGCTTCCCTCCCTCTACTCCAGAAAGGACTTTTTTTGGACCCTTCTGCAGCACATGTCGGTCTGGAAACCCTCTATGGGACAGGACTTAGGAAACCCTGGGGGAGATTTCCACGTGTGGCTACAAAGCCGCAGAGTGGCCCAGGGGACGTCCCTTGTCGTGTCATTAGTCCTCCATCAGGAATTATGGAGCTGGGCCATAGCAGAAGGCCTAAAAAATTAATTTATTACTGAAGGATGTCTGAGTTGAATTGACTGAATCTGGGGGGGGTGGGGGGGTCAATGCTCATCATTTTCAATGGGCCTGCCAATTCATATAACAGTAGAAAATGACCAGGGAGGGATCATGATTGCCACCATCACCTTGCAACCTTTCAACCTTGTAAACTTTGGTTTAGCACATAGACTGCTTCTTGTGCTTTCCCATACATTTTCACATACAGTGTTTGTAAGAAAGAGTCCTTTGTATGCCACCTGCCCTCCAAAATGCAAATCCCTCACTTAAGATGAGAGCAGTGGGCAGCCTGCAGACTACAGGTGACATAAACCGGAGTTCAGGAGCTCATGACATCATAAAATGGAACACAAGCTGCAATGTTTGCATTTAAATTGATCTCTCTGAACAAATGCTTTGGAATTGTTCATAAACAAGGGGTTCCAGTAAAAAGGTGACTAATGCCATTAGTCATCAGAAGTGGACCTTCTGCATTGCCACAGACACCAGTGGCAGAGGTCCCGTTACCTTCAGCAGGAGTAGGTTATGTTTCTAGGAGATTTACTGCCCTTACCTAGCATGTCAAAACTGTCAAGGTCCACAGTATGTGAAATGTAATGCTTTAACAGCAGAAGAAAAGGCTGTTTTGGAATACGAGGAAACTGATGTGAAAGGGGCAATAAAAGAGTGCATTAAATGATGATGCCTCTTTTGAAAGGAAATTCACAGGCATCTGGGGCCATTACCTTTCATATCCCAGCAATCAGGAAATTAACCTTTAACCCTTCTCTGTTGACCTACTCTCCTTTCTCTTTTTCTGTCATTCATTCTTTTTTCCTAATGACTGGAGAAGATAGATACAGTCTATGATTTATGCTTCCGAAGGCTACAATCTGCCTCCTTCCTGTACCTTCCCAAGCACTTCAATGTCTGTGTTCACTCAAGTCTAGAAAGAGTCAAAGCACCACTCAGATTTACTTCCATGTCATACTTACCAACACCTGAATTTTTTATGCTTCATTTATTCCAAACCCCGTGTTACCTAATTACCCCTGACCTAGGAATAAATCTTACTCCCGTCTTTGCTGTCACTTGGAGGCAGGCAAAGTGCTGGAGGTGTTGGGAGCCCTCTGCTTCAAGGAGAGGTTGGGCCCCTTGGACTTGCACAAGGTGATGCTGCACAGGGAGAACATAGAAATACACCATGACCCTGTTACAAAACCAAAATCAGGAGTAGGAGTCGCCTCTAACATCTCATCCCGAGGGAGAGGAATGACGGAAAGAATGAGTGTTTCACCCTCTGATCCCAGGGAGACCGGGCAGATACAGCATCAGATAATAGGTTTCAGAAAAAGTGTGACAACATCGCTTTTAAGAACAGAAAGGGTGACTATAAAGCCAACAAACAATGGTTACAGCACTTCAGGGCTATGGTGACTGCATACAAAATTTCTGAAATGCTGTGAGTGAGCAATATTAGCTTTATCAGGAAAAGAGCTAGGAGAGTGAGACATGGCCTCTTGTCATGGAAAATGGAAATTCTGTCTGAGTAAGTTCAGAGCAGCCTTTGCTTGCAGAGCAACTGAAAGTCCTGAGTCATCACACTGAATTGTAAGCTGCTGGCTGCAAATCCAGCTCTGAATTCCCACCTATGTTCATTGCATGTATTGGAAAACAAGTTTTGCTGACATAGCTGCACTTCACTGCATGCCAAAATGTGAGTATCTATGTTTTTGTTCCCCTTGGAGGTTTCCCCTCCCTGCCTTGTGTCCTGCCTCTTACCGAGAGTTAAGTCTGGCATAACTAGTCCTAAGACCATTGTGCTCAGACACATGGTGACTTGGCTACACATCTGATTTTTCAACTTTTTTACCTGAAGAAAGCAAAGGTCCTTCCCTTTAAGCCTTGCTAAGGTCGCACTGGTACTGTTCAGCATCTCTGGAGTCACCCTGAAGTTGTGTGCCAATTTAGCCTTGAGGGATGACTTTTCCTCCGGAACCATCTAAGTTCTTGCCCAGAGGAATGACGACTGTGTGGGCACCGCCTGCAGTTCCTGATGGCTGGCCCAGCTTTGCAGGGAAGATATATTGGGAAGAGGTGATTTTTTTCAGGTTATTGGATAGCATGATGGAGGGTAGGAGTCTGCTTCCCCGCCAGAGCTGCACCATCACTGCTTGTCCCCTGCTCTCGTGCAGACCCTGCCAGCTCACCAGGCACCATTCAGTTTATTTCCTCTGGGCCCTGCCAGAGGATTTGCTGCTATTTGCAGAGAGCTGCTCTGAAGCTTCTGGGGAGGTGTAGTTTTAGCGGGTGTGTTTGCCAGCCACGCGAGGCGACTGTCTCCTCCCCTGGCGGTGGCAGCCCCAGCACGCTTTGCTTTTTGGTGGGTGCTCCCATCCCTGCGGGAACTGCAGCAGTGGCACATATTGTGGGACAAAGGGGTGCCTCCTGCACTGTCTGGGACCAGGAGTGCTCGAGGGACAGTGTGTCAAGAAGCTGGTAATAGAAATAAATGAAGGCGAACCCCCCTCCTATTGTCCACAGAGGCTATTTTTGGTGCAACTATTTTAAGGGTTGTTCTGCTGACATTCCACATCCTGACATTTCAGCACATTTGCCTCACCTGCATTACTGGGTTTTCAGCTACAGATCATCCCTATCGAGCCACTGCAGTGATTTTTTTATGCCCTATCTGTGTTGTACACACAGTGTCATCAGCACCTTATGTTTGTAAAACAATAACTCCAGGAATAAAAGGAGTGTATCCGCTCTCCCACTGCACCCAGCACTTACGAGCCTCAGCATCATTTTAATATTCAATGTACTATGCCTTAGTTGAGCAAAAACACACTTTGTGCAGTAGCTGTTTAATAAAATAAAAACATGCTCTAAAGTGACCCACGTGGCAGGGGTAATTTAGTATGCTGCTCTTTGTGCTTTGTGTCTTACTTTTGCTGTTTACAGATTATTTTTTTTTCTCATCAGTTTGCACAGGGAATAGATGCTGACGTTGTCCTTTTCATGAATAAATCTCTTTCTAGCATGTTGGCCAGCACAATAAAAAAAATTATCAAACAAATTAGAGCCTGAACCTGCAACCTTTTCTGATGAAAAGAAAACCTGTTTGTGGGCCAGCTCCCTGGCTTACAAGGGACTTTTTCTGGAGGAAGAGCTGCTCACGTGAGCTACATGTACAAGGTCTCAGAATTTTTGTGCTGCAGAGCTTGACTGTCAGCCAAAAGCTGGAGGCGGCTCAGCAAAGGGAATGAAGGTGGTTGTCAGAGACGAGTCTCAATTTCCTCTTCCTCTGCCACCTGCTGCGTTGGAAGGACCAAAGGTTGCTGTAATTTATACCACGGCTTAAAGTCTTGGTGGAATGGTTTTCCTCCAAAGCAAGAATTATGTCTGTGGTAGCTTTTGCAGCAGCAGAAATTTTTAATGGTGCCTCCAAAATGACATGGATCGCACAGTAGATTGATGGGAAGAAGCCCCCACAAAGGCTGTTAAATATGAAGGCAGCAGCTGAGCCTCAGGTACCCTCTGAGCTGTCGGTGTCTGGCGGCTGAAGGTCTAAAGGAGAGGCACTTCCCTACATTGCTCTTCTGCCTTTAGCCACGGGGACCTTCCTCTGACCTGTTGTGTCTGTCCTTGTATTCAGAGCCAACACCAGCGATTCCCAGCTCCAAATTACAGTGTTTTCATTTGGCTAGATCCCAGAAAGCGAAGGACGTGGCATATATTGCCCCAAGCGCCATACATTAAGCTTCCCTCTTCCCTCCTGCCTTCAGTGGGAGAGAACTTGTACCCATCCTTGTGCAGGTCTTGAGGGACTGGCACAATGCAAATGCTTATGACCTGCATCCTCACCAGCTCAGCTGGAAATGGATGCCCTGGCCAGAGCAGTTTGCCTGGCTCAGAAATTCCACCCAGCTTCAGCCAGGGGATTTTGTAGATCAGGAGGTTGTACAGGACAACATCTGAGAAACAGCAGAGCTCTGCAGCTGAGGTCATCCCCAGCACATGTCAGCTGCCCAGGCAGTGCAAGGGTCCCCAGGTGAGCTTGCAGGATGAGCAAAGCATCTCTTCCTGTGCAAGAGAGATGCCTTTTCAGGGATATTACTCCAGAGAGCATCCATGGGGTGTCTGCTGCCTTGGGCCCCCCACTCCAGCACACCTTTTGCCAGGCTCCTCCTCTGCATGAGGAGGAATAGCTTCAGCTTTCTCAGCCTGTCAAAAGAGAAAAAATGTGTTCCCAGAGATGATTCCCAGTTCACAGGGTTGTGGACACTGACTGCCCAAAGGTGGAAACAGGATAGGAGGTGTGTGTACAAAGAACTATTTTTATCAATGGATGAATTGTAGTAGGTGCAATAATAAAAAATTAAAACCTGGTATGACTAACCCAGGCTCTCAGCAACCCTGGCTCCCACTGTGCTGAAAATGGTATCAGCTTAAGCCTTTTATGAGCTGAAGACTACCAGGTAAGCAAAACTCTGCTTGGTATCTTCCCTTGGCTCCAGCAAGAATAGTCAATAAGGCCTTTGTGTTGTGCCTGGCAAGGAAACGACAAAAATAACTGCATCTTCAGCCAAGAAAAGCCCTGCAAGGGTAAAAATGATAAGACTTCAACTAAGCAGAAGAAATGCACTTTGGTATGAATAACTCTATAGGCTAATATGCCAATGCATGCAGGAAATGTGGTTCTGCCAGCTAGTGTTGGTTGAGTGTATCCAACAGCAGCCGGCAGCCGTTGGACACCCGTTTTGACACATGCTGGTGGTTAGGAGAGTTTTAAAGGATAACCAAGAAAATGCCAGCAAAATCCTATGAAACAATGCTAGTTTTACAGAACCAGATATGCAAGATGGATTATTTAGTAGGGAAAAAAAAGGAAATAAAATCCAGAAGGCAATAATTCAATCAGTGACAGCTGACTGGACATATGTCAGAGGGGAAGGCTAATTGATGAGACATTTCTGCAAATACCAAGATGCAAACAAAACCAATACTCTCCTGCCTTATGCAGTGCTTCCAAAGGTCTTCAGGCACAGAAGTCCAGGAGCAGAGTCATCAGAGCCCCCCTGTATAAGAAATAAACAGGCCTCCAGATCTGGCCACTGCCACCCAGAAAAATCTGTCTTTCTCCTCTGAAGGGGCATCAGGGCCCCTAAGAGCATGAAGGGGGTTAGTCATGGTGGTTGTGTCCAAGGCCAGAAGGCTACTCTCATTTCTTCTTGCTTCCTCTGCCCCTTGGTGTAGCCCATTTAATCTCTGTATGAAGCACAGGATGTTCATGTTTGCCTGAAGCACATATTTCAGAAGGACTTTAATAATTCATTGAAATAATTAAGGGTGAGGAAATCCATAACTTTCTGTGGCAGTTTGCTCCCACTGCCCATCAACCCAAGGGCTAAAAATGTGTGCCATATTTCTGATTAAACAGGTCTGATCTCACCATCCAGTCTTTGATATTTGCTGTCCTTTTCCTCCATGAGGTTAAAAGAGCTCCTAGATGCGCAATATTTTTCCAATAGTGGAAAAAGCTGCTGTGTATCAAATCATTCCTCAGTCATCTTTCTGATGAGCTAGACAGATTGAACTCCCAGCCTTCCACCAGAGAATCACTCCCTGGTTGTCCAGTTGGTTTGGAGCTCTCTTCTTTACATCTTTGCTGACTCTTTCCAAAGACTTCTGGTAACATGGATGTCAGAAATACACTCAGTGTTCCCAGTTTAGTTTCATCAGGGCTGCATACAGATGTGATTTTTTTTTTTTTTTTTTTTTTAATAGATAACTGTTTCATCCTTGGCTTTGGGGTCCCTGGATTTCTCTGAAATCCCAGGCTGCAGACATTTTTTCTAGAAGCATCGAGCATTTGCGCCTCACCTTGCACTGCTTGTCCCCACAGCCACCACTTGTTTTTTCAGGATACAGATCTCTCCTCCTCCTTTTCTGGAGTGGGCTCAGCCGTTCTTTGCTGAGAGTCCCATTCAGTCAGTTGTCCTGGCACTTGCTTAATATTGACCCTTTATTTTTTAGTGTTTGTTACATTGTGAGAGCAAAGGGATTCTAGGGGCACAGATTAACAGCTTTTATTGATTCCCTTTCTCATACGTACAGGACTAACCAGCAAACATGAAGTGCAGGAATAGCCAGAGAGAAACTGAGCACAGAGAGCATTGCACCATGTCCACATCACCCAGGAAAGGATCTCTTTGAACAAACAAGGTTTCCCAGAAATCTAGAGGGACTTTGCAGGACTTGTGAAATCAGAGACAGTTTAGGTCTTTGGGTCTCTGGGGGAAAAAATGGGAGTGTGATTTGGGACCAGAGTTGGGAAGCTCTTTTCAAAAAAAGAGGAATAGTTTGCTTCATGGGTAACCACAAGAGATAATGAGGGAACAAGCTTTGAGAAATTTTGTGCTGAAAGTTTTTTGAATTTTGGCAATTTACACCAAGACATTTCTTCCAAAATGCAGGAGAAAATTTGTGTGAATATATTTGTGATTACATGATCAGTGAAGGCTGTACATGAAGCAAAATCTTTGCCAATGTTGTTAGAGATAATGGCATTAGGGAGAATCCCAAGCAGGGATAATTACTCAGTGTTTAGAAGGCCTGGTTATGCAAGCAGCCAAAAAAGCAGTGAATGTGAATACCTCCAAGGAAGAACTTTTCTTAATGATGACTTTTTGTATCACCATCAGGCATTTGTTTGCTTGCAAAGGTGGGGTGTGTGCTGTTTATTTCCCTCAACTGATGTACAAAAGGAATAAATAAAGCTTGGCGAGCTGAAGTGAGGAAAGATGGGCAAGTCAATAAATCACAAAGTCATTAAGAGCAGGGAGCAGGTTTTTTATTGCATTGTGAAATGCACAGGAAGCACACAGGCATGAGTCCAGTCACTTGCATATTAAGACATGAGCCATTGCATTTTGAAGATTAATATTTAGTGAGCAGGCATCATAAAAGAAGACTTTATGAGAGTCAAAATTAGAGGCTGTGAAGAGGTAATTGCTTGCTGTGACCACAGAATTCACAGTGGAGCTGGTTTCCACATGCAGTGCAGTTTGCTGTCTCATTCATTGTTGACTATGGTGGTGTGGAGCTCTGGAGGAGCAGAACAGCACCGTAGGGCAGCCTTGGTCACGTCACTTGCTTTGGCTGAGTGAGACAAGGTGATGGAGAAGAGGACAAGAGGAGTCTTCATCCCCACCTCCAAAAAAAGGAGTCCTTCACTCCCTGGCGTCCATACCAGATGCATAAAAGTAGGGTAGGTGAATAAGAAACAGTCTTCTTCCTTCTTCCCCAGCCCCCCTGCCAAGGACTACAGGCACAGCAGGGCAAAGGAGGAAGGTCAGTGGGAGTGGAGGTGCCCATCCTCAGACTGTTTAGCAGATATGTGGGTTACCATGTCTGCTCGAAATGTCCACCAGGTGCAGCAGCAATGCAGCCTGCAGAGCAGCTGGGTGCTCAAAAGGAGCTGCTGATGTGCAGCTTGTTAGAAGGGAACTAGAAGCAACAGCCAAGAGGGTAAAATGCTTGCAGGTTCTCTCAAAAGGCACCTTACCACCTGGTTACAATAAAGGTATTTCCAGTTATCAGAAAATGTTTTAAAAGGAAATGAAAACAGGCAGAAGGCAAGCAGCTGGATAGACTGTGAAAGTTGTCCTTAAGAAGCGTAGGTTGTGTCCACACCAGGGAGAGCAGAAGAGCAAACAGGTGGAAACCCATAGTAAAAGCAGCCACAATGGATTTTTTGTGGAATAATTTCATTGTTGGGCATAAACCCAACAACAAAACCATTTTCAGCTACATCAGGCAGAGGCTACTTGCCAGCCAGCACATAGGGCCTGGAGAGGACTGTGGGGTGATGGGAGCATTAAAGATGACAGGACCGTAAGAGCAAAGGCAGAGAAGATCTCTGTGCTGGTGTTTGCTGGAGTGGAGCCTCAGGAGACTTCCCATGCCACAGCTTTTTCCAGCTGGAGATGAGCAAGAAACAGCCTCAGATTGAACTGTCAGAAGAGGAGGTTTTAGAACAACTTGATGAAATGAACAGCAACAAATCACCGGGTCCAGCTGGGGTTCAGCCTGGGCTCCCGAGGAGACTCAATTACAAGACTGCCAAACTACTGGCTACAGTGTGAAACCCCTGCCTTCCATCAGTCATGTGCCAGGAAATGGAGGTGGTAAATGGGATACTCTCTTAAAAAAAAAAAAAAATATATAAAAAAAAAAGGAGCTTTGGGAAACCACAGTCTTGTCTGTCTTCTCTTCCAAGAAAATTGTCAGGCAGTGTGATGAAAAAAAGACCAGACAGACAGGTTGAATTGATACCAAAGATCTGTTACAGCCCTCCAGAAGAACTGGTAGGTCTGTGGATGAGGATGGCTCTCTGGTCACAGTTTATTTGGCTTCCCCAAAAGGTGATGACAGGTCTGTCACCCAGGTGTCTGCTTATCATTTAGGAAAGCACCCAGATGTGTCTCTGTGGGGGTAGTGCTGATGGCATGCACTGAATTTTGCTCTCACCCTTGTGTGTGAGCTGGACTGAGCTCTGCAGGGGCTGAGGAAGAGGAGAGTCGCCTGCCCTGTGGCTCATGCCCCACTTGGACAAACCTCACTATGTCTTGGAGCTCCTACTGGGGATGTGGAGTCAGTAAATATCCTCATCATCATCATCTTCATCACTGACAGAGTGCCTTAGCTTAACACAAACCCCACAGTGCTATGTGATATACAGAGGCAATAATAATGAAAATAATGGGTTCTTGCCCATAAATATTGTAGCTACAATACATACAGTGGATGCTTAGAAACAGTATCCAAGACTGGATTTGATTCTTCTGTGAAGGATGGTTTCATGTCTCAGCTGTTCCAGAGCACACCACCAGGGCTAATGTTTGGGTCAAAAAACCCTTTCAAGCCCACAGCCTTCTCTGCAGCACTGCTGCCTGACCACCCTTTGGCTAGTACAGTGCATTATTCCTATCTTGTTCTTGTATTTATTGGGTTGTGTCTGCTGCTGGAGAAAAGACCCTGGGTTTTCCAAGGTGGCTAATCTCAACCTGCAGCTTGCTCATAAATATATTTAGTTTGATCGTATCTGCAAGTAAAACAAATATCTAAGCTATTCAAAGGAATCTGAGGAATTCCCATTTTTGAGCTGACAGCCTGGTTCCTGTGCCCTGATTGGGGTGTACTGGAAAGGAAACCTGGAATGGTTTGTCTTTTTTGGGATTCATTTGGTCCTGTTTTGCTAATTAGAGAGAAAGACCATTGCTCGAGATTGTAGAATCAGCTGATAAACTTGTTTGTGGGCTTTAAAAGATTAAATCAAGCAAGGAAGCTGCTGGATGTGCATTTAAAAATAAGTTTCTGGTTTTGCCTTCGAACAGTAGTGGTATATAATGTGACAATTAACATGGAGGATAAGGAAATCTGTTGCTTTGAACAATTTAATCAGTTATTTCCATAGGAGCATGTCAGGGAATCAAGGACACTTGATTTCCCTTCATTGTTATGCATAACTGAATATATTTAGGTCATTATATCTGAATAAACAAAATAACATTCTTAAAAACAACAACAAAAAGAAGAATTGTGATAGAAGCAGCAGGTTAAGCGTGGAAAATCAGATCTAACAATTTTCAGAGTCCTTTTTTCCCATTGATGAACTGGGGATTTACATGACTAATGTCTGTTAAAACACTTAAATACCCTTTGCCTCAATGGGAACTGACAATGGGAAAATAAATTCCTGCCTGCAGCCCATTCTGTCATATGAATCGAGCCTATGAGTGGTACGGTTTCTTGGTGGGGTATTGGCTGGGGTGGAAAGCACAGCCAATGTTCATATAATAGGTTTTCATCTCTGAAGGCAAATGTCAACATCATTTACCTCTGGGATAAGTGAGACCTCCTGAGGGATCTCAGCCCTGTGTGGAGGGGTCAGAGCACGAATCCAATGCCCACATTTTAGCAGATGTGAGATCAGGCTGGCAACCACGCAGGGAAAGGCTGAGGAATGCTGTGAGAGTGGGATATGGTCCAAATCAGGATATTTTTTGAATGTGTAAGAAGGAGGACCGGTGATCAGAAATCAATTTTTCTGTCCTGAACACAAGGGGACAGTTGTAAATAAGTTTCAGTAGCTGTTTTCTCTGTTAATAAAACAAAACATGTAAACACATCCTAGACAGCCATCCATCAGAGACATTTTGCATCACATACGTTTTATGAATATTAGATAATGGAGGAATGTGACAAATAGCCATTTTTGTCTCCCTCTTGAATACCAAATAACGGTTATTAGTATCTGTCAAATAAATAATGTGAATAATTTAACAAGACATCACTATTGTGCAATAAATGATACCCCATTCTGTTAAGCTTTGGAGTCAGTTATTGTGCAAAGATAATAAATACATGCAGTAGCTACAGCAATTATGCTCTAGAAATCTACTTCAAGTGTTGCACTGCTTTAAGAAAAGGAAACCATTTGCACACCACGCAAATTATGTGCCAAATCTTCTGTTCCTGTCAACTGGCGTGGCTCCAGCTGTTCCAGCTGTGCTCTGTATGCAGTGCCCTTCTGTAACCATGTATGCACACACCTTCCTAACTGCAGCTCCTTCATAAAAATGCTTGGGACCTCATCATGTCAATTTGCCCTCTCTGCTTAACTTTTGAACCTTTCCCAGCAGAATCTGCCGGAGGTTTTGCAGGTAGGTTCCACAAACCTGCATGAAAGTAGGGGACCAGGAAGGGAAGACATCATGTCAATGAAGCCAGTATCTGTCCATGCCATGCATCTACAGGATATCTATCCTAATGGTGTTGGTCAGAGAGCCACGGGCATAAAGAAAGGTGTAACATGAAATATTAGATTAAAAGGCTTTCAGTGATCACTTGGAGGTGATGCTCATGGAAGGCATTGGCCTCCCCCTCCCAAACCTGCCCACAGGCTCAGGATTGCATATCAAATAGCTTACAACTATTTCAGTGATCTTTCTAGATTCCTGTTTCTTGCTTGTTTTTCAATCAATCAAAAAACCTCAGAAAATATTATTATTTAAATTTACTATTTACAAGTGTAGAAGCTATTCTACTTACAGAAGACATTGGGGCCATTACCTTTTGCTGGTATTTTTTGTGATAAAACATTTCTTTCTGTACATAGAAAAGTGTTTGCATTATTTTATTGTTGCATATTTGCATATTGTTTTCTGTGCTGGATGTTTGCTGCTCATTATTTTTTCTCAGAAAGAAACTGAGGAAAAACAGACCTCTCTCAGCTGAATTTTTAAAGCTTCACGATGAGGGCTGACATTTTTTTTGTGACCAAGACCTTGTGTCAGGACATCCTTTTTACCATCCCCATCCCAAACTTGTTTAAAGTACAAGAATAAGAAAAAGCCCCTCCATTGTGGGATGCCTTTGCTTATTAACTACTTGTCCTACTGACCACGTGGGTGTTATCTGACAATAAAAGATGGGATTAATTTTTTAATATCTTTCTCAGAAAAAGGATGCAGAAGACTGCATGAAAAAGGAACTGTCTCAAAGCTAATAAAGGAAATGCCTCAAATACTGAAAGTTGCCAAAGCTAAGACAGCCTGGACCACTGTCATTTGGTTGTGGTACATCCACAGTATCTCAGGGCCAAACTGAAAGGACACTAAAGGACAACTCTAAAGGACAACTGGGCCGTGGAGTGCAACAGATCAGCACTGTGTACACCGAGAGCTTGCTTCTGGAACTGATCAGAGCTGCAAAAGCAGTTGAGTGGTTCTCTGCATCTCATTTCTCACAGCAGCAGAACACGGGTTGCACATGGCGATGCGCTGTGGGCAGACAAGGGCCTGTTCTATGGCACAGCTGAATCCTCACCTGGAACCTCAGCCTAGCCTTGTTTTCTGCCACAGAATCCCTTTGTGATGGTGGAAAGGCGCATGAACCAAGCTATTCAGAGATGGCAGTTTGCACGTTGTGGTACCCAGCTTGAAATCTCAGGATTGGTCTTGCAGGAGTACTTGGCATGCACAGTTGCATCTGAAATCAATAGAAGCTGTTTTCTGAGCCTATAAAGTGCTGTAGAAAATATGATGAACTATGAAATGATAAGCCTTAGGCATTTCAAACCTTCCATCCTGACTTAGTGGGTAGTTTGGAGTGTTTGCTCAGTGTGTCTCTGCTCTCTATGCAGAACCATCTCCGCTGATAATTCATCTCGCCAGAAGCACCGTGAGAGTCAGTCCAGTGTTTCTGAAATGTTGCTTTCAGAGCAGGGTGTGATAAGTGTGCAATAAATAAGACAGTCATGCACTGATGAGGAGAACAGGCAGGATTTTGAGGAGCAATTAGTGAGGGAGAGGTCAATTGGGAAAAAACCTCAGTCATATAGTGAAGTAATTAAAGATGTTTTGTAACCCATGTGCCCATAGGAAGTGGTAACAATTGCTCAGACAACCATGCAAAATTAAACATTCGTTTAGGAGGTCTTGTGTAATACCATTCACCAGTTGCTTTGGTATTTGCAGAAGTGAGGTCTGAGCACATCCCCTTCGTTTGAGAAAATATGATTGCATCCATATTGATATTTTTATATCAGATGAAAAACTGACACTGGTGTTTCAAAGAACATCAAGGCACCAACAGCACCTCTGCTGGCAATGTTGGATGGCCTCCTGCAACTACTATTTCATATGAATTTTAATGATGTGGAAATGGGGAAAACCCAAAAACACACCATAAATAAAACCTCACCAAAACCTTCTTTGGAAGGTGTTGCTGTGCTATAGGGATGCTGTCTGCCTACAGATGATTTCATTGTTCAGCTCCTTTTCTTTTCCTCTAACAACCTGGACTTTCTTTAAATGAAAGAGACAAAAAAGGGGGAAAAAAGAAGGAAAAAAAAAAGAGAAAAAGAATAAAAAGGAGCACTGTATTGTTGTCTTTACTGCGATATGGTGGGGCTGAAAATATTTCCTTCAGAGCAAGAGTTTCTGATGGATTTGCCCACTCTTTTGGGAACATGAAAAATAAGGCACATTTAGAAGCCCCATCCAAATGAACATTTTCAGCTCAGTTTTCAGGGGATTAAAGTTGTTGCTGGATAAAGTTCTGCTTACAGTGAGATATTTATTCCACCTAGTAAAGGAGGATAGAAGCTTTGTAAGGCTGCTGAGATTGCTGATTTCCACTGTTGTATCAGCTCTTGCCCCAAGTAGTGGCATGTTGCAAAAATGTTATTTGAGAAAATTACAATAATGTTTTCTGATATCTGCTCCAAATACACAAAATGCAAATTGTTTTGAAAGAGATGAATAGTGTGTGGTGAAGCACCATGCAATTAAATAATTGGTTGTGAACATCTTTTCTCATTAAAATGAAGCAATTGTAAATAACAGAATGATATTTAAATGAAACGGTATGTAAGGCCAGTAAGAAAGATTTGCAAGAAACATTTGTAATTGCATTATCTCTAAGCAGAAAATTTATAAATTATAATGAATTATACAAATGTATCCTGACATGAAAGGAAAATGTTCGATCAAGAGGCTGAATATGTAAGGATTAAGTTCTTTTTATTGAGGAAGTTTCTCCTGCCTGTATGCAATATTCATAAAATGTGTTACAGGTTTATAAACTGAATAGATATTTGTTAAAATATGAATTTAGTACAGAAGGTATGTTTTAAATATTTAATGAAACAATTATGCTGTATTAACACTATGTTCTTTATTTCTTGGATTAAAAATTCACGGGGATTTTTATCCCTCGCATCTTTATTTGTCATAGGCTTTATTAGAGTTATTCTCCATACATTTTCTGAATCAGCTGAGTACTAATAATTTTCACATACCTTTTAGAATAGTTGTACTTTGTTCTTAAAATGTATTATAATATATAAGAAAGTGGACTCCAAGCCTGTCTCACTGCAGATCTCCTGTCTGCCTTTGAGGCACTTAATTGAGCTTTGGTTTTGCAGATGGGGGGGTGGGATAAAGACTCAATCCCAAATATCTTTCCTGGCTGAACTTCCAGGTGCTGCCCAAGCTGAATCAGTGGTGAGGCAATCCTGAAGTTAAGTTTCTCACCATAGAAGCCCCCAGGAAGCCACTGCACCTTTCTGTAGTACAGACACTGCTCGAAGCAAAGAGCACTACCACCAGGTCCTGCACCCTCTTAACCAGCTAACTGGATTCCAGGTGAACCAGCAAGTGAAGAACAGCAATCCATGCACAGGCATGGAGGTACAGTCATGAAACAGAAAAGGAATGGTCACAAACTCCTGTCTGTTTACAGCTTGGAGGACGAAATGCTGTTCTGACTGCTAATGGCTGCTGATCAGAGCTGAAGCACCTCTTCTACAAAGACAGAGGGTTGCTGTTGTTCAGCCTGGAGAAAAGAAGGCTCCAGGGAGACCTTAGAGCATCTTCCAGTACCTAAAGGGGCTGAGGAGAGCTGTAGAGGAATTTCTTACAAGGGCATGGTAGCAATAGGACGAGGGGGAGTAGCTTCAAACTCAGAGAGGGTGGAGTTTGATTATTAGGAAGAAATCCTTCTCTGCAAGCTTGGTGAGGCACTGGCATAGGTGGCCCATAAAAGCTGTGGATGCCCCATCCCTGGAAGTGTTCAAGGCCAGGTTGGATGGGGCTCTGAGCAACCTGGTCTACTGGGAGGCGTTCCTGCCCATGGCAAGGGAACTGGAACTAGATGGTCTTTAAGGGCGCTTCCAACCCAAATCATTCTATGGTTTTATGACCTCTTTTAACTTGTGGAAAGTTAGGTTGGAGACCTAATGAAGGGCAAGGATGGATACTAACAGGCCTAGCATGTCAGCAATGCTATCAAAAAAGTCAGAAACTCAGAACTGCAGTGACATTCTTGCAAAGAAGCTTTTAGAGAAGCATTTAACACAACATCAGCCAGGACAAACATTACTGGCAAACTTCATGTAGGATTTATCCAAAGGTGGTTAAAACATTCTGTGAAGCAGAGACAGAACTCAGTGTTCCAAGGTCAAATTTACTGATAACTGCACAAAGATGTTTCTACATTTTGCTTTGCCCAAGATATCAGTGTAATACTTGCAAGGAAACTGTTTTGGAAAATGGCTCTCTGGAGTGCTACTATGCTGCTCTGTGCTCTGGAGTGTAACAAGGCAGAACTCACATCTCATTTCAGGCAGTGTTTTTCTCATAAGAGAACTGATCCCAGATTAGCTCTGAACACAACAAAATGCTACCTGTAGCCATTTTATTTTTATATGGTGTGGAATAAAAAGGAGATAAACTAAGTGGTTTAATTGATGCAAGACCCACTGCTCAAGCAGCAGGTTTTATTACATGATCAATTTAAATACAAAGGAAGACAATCCTGCTGCAGCAGACCCTAACCTGGGTACTTATACAGCACTGTCAGCATTTGCAGTAAAGGCCTCTGCATCTGACAACTGAATTTATTAGAAAGAAGGATCTGGGCTCCAATGGATTCAGTCTTAATGAAAAATTCATGGATTTATAAGTCTCCTTTGAGCTTTTTGAAACATTAAAACCTATTTTTATTTGTATTACCTTGATTTCAATGATTGCTCTCTTATTGGTGACCTGTGCACAAATACTGACCTTGTCCACTCCCTCCACTGCTGGAAGGACCCTGGCAGCTCCCTGTACTCTCATCCTCTGCTGGGCTCAGAAAGGGTGTCTAGCTGATATGGCTGTATTTTTGCCCATTCATACTATTCATTTAAGAATATATTTATAGAATAATTATCTGAACGTAGTGTAGCTTGATGGAGGACTGCTTTCTAAAATCAGATGAGTTGAGCAAGAAATGTCATTTGTGCTAATCTGTCTGAAACTGGGTATGTGTGAAATATGCTGTCGGGAGGAATTATCTCTTCTGCAACATTATAGGCCAGGAAAAAAAATCTGTTTATTACATAAAATATAATGTATTTATAACAAAATTTTAACTTATTGTCACTCACTTCTGTCTAAGTAAATTTGTTATTAATTGTACATTTTTGAATATAATTTGACGGGGGTAGAACAAATTATCTCTAGCACTGCAGCCACTTAATGGTAACAATCACATTTTCTTTTTAATAGAGTAAGTTAATTTTTAAAGTGATCTACAGAGGAACAGATGGGGGAACGAATTCTCTGTGGGTATCTCCTGCTACACCAACACTCAGAGCACAGAGCACTGCCTAGTGCCAGGCACGTCTACCTTGCAGTTCTTCCTTCCCTTGTTCTCCTGTTATCTTGTGTCAGATGACCAGAAATGGAAAAGCAGCCTCTGAAGGTAAAAATTCCTCTGGTGTTTGAGCAATCTGCTTCACAAACAAATTCCTTGCTGGGCTGCAGCATCCAGCAGCAGGGTCCCATCTTAGGGGTTTGTCTGCTGTCTGTGAGCGTGACAGGCCTCCAGGAGCAAGGGAGGAACGTGGCTGCAAAAGGGAAGATGGGAGGGGAGTCCAGTGGAAAACACAAGAATAATTAACTGCTTCCTCATCTTCTATTTTGTCTCCCTCTGACCTGCAGACTCCTGCTAGGCAGGAAGCAAAAACCTTGCTGGCTTCAGTTTAACTGGGATTTCGCTCCAGATTTCATCATGCTATTTTCCCATAAATTATTGCTCCACTAATTTATTTGTAGAAAAAGAGAGCAGCAACACATCAGCCATAAAGCAGAGTTGAACTGTGGGTTTTCCATGTCCTGTGATTTTTGGAGGAGGTCTTGGACAAGGGGAGCTTGGAGTCTGGATACTGCTCTAGTGGATGGTCTGAGCAGCTCCCCATGCTCCTGCAGTGTGCCTTGTCCTTTCTTCCCCATGCACACACCCTGATGCCAGCAAAGGGGCTGGATAATAACGTGTGATAGTTGTAATCCAAATTTTTAAACAGAAAGTGTGCCTCAGGTCACCAGCAAGGGCATGGTGTCAGTTCAGGCACCTGGTTCAGAGCTGCTGCAGGGAATAACAATCCCACTACTGCTGGAACAGCCACGGGTGGCTCAGGCTCCTTCAGTGTACCAAATCTGCACTAAACAAGAAAGAAGAATCCTACAACATGCAGTTAAAAATCTTTAATAACAATAATTACAGCAGAGCAAGTAGGATAGAAACGGATAAAACCCCTACCCTTCTTATTGACTTATATTTTTCTTTAAAAATGTTGCCTATATGTGCTACTGACCTCTGAACCTCAGAGAGTGTGCAAATCTGAACACTGATGTGTGAGAGAAATGCACCCTAGCCCATACAGCATGATGGTGTGAAGCACTTTTAACCCTCCTATTAAAGTGATTTACATAACAGGTAGAGCTGATTTTGACAGGTGTGTATTTAGACATGTAAGAGATTGAGAGAGGAAAAAAAATCATCTTAGTAAAAGCTGGTGCCTTTTCATTTTCAAGGAGTGAAATTACTGTCTATTGTATTCGTTACTAATGACAATAATGTCGTGTTTATCTGACAAATTTAGTTCCAGGCCTTCAAAACAAGCAATGAGGAGCCCCAGAAGTGTGCTTTAACAGCAGTGCCTGAGCTCAGACAAGGAAAGGGAGTGCTGGGAGCTGCTGGGAAACACCAGCACACCCAAGAAGGAGGTGTCTGCTGCCTGGAGAAATGCCTCCTGTGATACCTGGAGAGCACGTGGACACACGTCATCCCTCTGCTACTGGACAGGGGTTTGCAACACGTATATCCCAGATGAGAGATGGCAGGCTGCTGTGGGGCAGCAGTGATGTTCCTGGGAAGATGTTCCAGGAGCCAAGTGCTGGTGTGACAGCAGCTGCTGTGCCCGCCCCTGCGATGCCCAGTAACACAGGCACCCTGCAGGGCATCTCCTGGCCAGGATGCCAGCCCTGCTCCTGGCTCCCTGGGCTCCCACAGGAGCTTTGCCACAAGCAGCAGCATTTCTCCTTGTGATCAGGCCCCATCCCAGGCCACCGAGAGCCACTGCTGGTGCTCCACAATGAGGTGTGCAAGCTAATAGGGTATATTTACATGTCTAGCCCTTTTAGGACTGAAATTTGGGGATGAGTTGAAGCTTCAGCTTTAAATTAGATGCTCCAAAAGCACCTGTTTCTGTAGGGTTTGATTGAAATGCTCTTCTTCCCCCTAGTGAAAAAAGTTCCATAATGTCTGTTTTGACTCTGAAACCACAAAGTCTAAGCAAAAATGAAGCACCCTCTCTGGAAAAAATGCAGTTATCTGAGCATTTTATAGTCGTGATAAGAATTTTAGACTTGTGCTGGGAGTCTTTCAATTTCAATTGAACCTACCCCCCCCATCCTAAACACCCACCTATGCCCTCATGCAAGTTTGATTTTGTAGAACCACAGAATATCCTGAACAGGAAGGAACCCTCAAGGACCATCTTTTCCAACTTTCCTGCCCTGTACAGGATACCCTGAAAATCACACCACGTACCCAGGAGCATTGTCCAAAGACTTCTTGAGCTCCGTCAGGCTTGGTGCTGTGACAACTTCCCTAGGGAGCCTGCTCCAGGGCCCAGGCACTCTCTGGGTGAAGCACCTTTTCCTAATATCCAATCTAAACCTCCTCTGGCTCAGATTCATGCCATTCCCACAGGCTGAACAAACCAAGAGACCTCAGCCACTGCTGATGTGGCATCCCCACCTCAGTTGTTCCTCCTGTGGCTTCCCCACCTTGTTATTTCACAGCTTGTTATCCATCTGGATGGCCCAGAAATGGCTGGGCCAAACTTCCAAGTACTTGAGATGAGCTCACTTCAAAAAATAGCATTATATTTGAGGAGATGGAGATTTTAAAGCCCAGGTTTACTCCTAGCTGTTTCTGGGCTCCCTGGGCCTCCAGCAGAGCTGGTTTGCCTTTTGGCCAAGCTGAGGAGCACTCCTAAAGGCAAAACACTCTAAATGGCCTGTGTCTATGTGGATTAGAAATTCATCACTCTGTCAGAAAAGGATCCTTTAAAACAATTGCAAATTGCTTAGGTGGGCTTTGCATTAGATTGAGCTTTATATGTGACCAATCAATATGTTTGTGTATATAAGCATGTAAAGATGCATCAGTTCCTAGCAATGCAATATTCATGTAGGTGTGGTGTCATGGCCATCTCTCCCCATTTCACAACAGCCAGAGAAAAGTCTGCAGTAAGTGCAGGACTGGCAATCTCACATCTTGGCTGCTCAGCAGTGAGGATCCAAGAACAGCACAGGGAAAGACTGATACATTCAAATTCTGATGGCTTTGCAGAAAAAGAAAAAAAGGCATCTATTCCAACTACAAGGGTGGTCTGAGTCTTTTATAAGAGCTTTCTCTAAGTTTGCCAGTGATGGCCTTTAGCAATGGCAAAAAGCTTCTCAAGGAAGGGTTAAGCTCTCAGAATGAATCCTGGATAACTGTGGACAAGTTGGGCATAGTCATTGACTTTACCTCCCTTTTGACCCAAAACTATTAGTTCTTCTAGCATGAGTTAAGGAATGTCAATTTACACTCCAAGATTGATGTGCACAGAGGTAAATAAGAAATAATATGCACCCCATCGGGATTTTTCTGTCCATAAATCCAATTTCTGGCATGTCATGACATGAAGGAAGGTCTAGGGGTTTTTTCACCACCTTGGACACTCCTCCAATGTATCACAAAACCATTTTTAAAATGCAATTTAGTTGGCCTACTTCCCAACAGAGAAATAACCTAATTCCAGCCCCTACCAGTTGCATCTTACATATCCTTCGGGAACCAGCCAAGGGGCTTTAAGAGCCAACCCATGTTATGGGTGCCAAATCTCTTAGTTTATCATTAAGTTGATAATACACTTCAATCTCATTACTATTCTATCATTAGGATCTGAGTGGTTTGAGTGTTTGACTAAGTGGTTTTTTTTTTCTCCTCAGAGGTATATGAAATGCTGCCTCTCAGCAAGGTGTCCTGAAAACCTTTTCTTAATGAACAAGTGATTAAAAGGCTTAAGTGCAAGCAAGCATCCAAAACACAAGCTGCATTATCACAGAATGAGCCAGGAACAGGCTAACCCTCAGCGCTGCCGAGAGCACTGAGGTCCTTCACTCAGATGCTCTCCACTCTCTCTTGTTCTCTCTCAGTGGTAGCTGCTGGGCACTGTCCCATGGGCAGGCTGTGCTGTGGTCCAGATCCACCATGGATGTCTGGCTTTGCCTCTGCCATGCACAGCAAAGCCACCCCAGGGCAGAGCTGGCTTTTGTGTGTTCCCGTGCATGTCCCTGTTTCTGGTCCCAGGCAGCTCAGGAACATCCATGAGCATCCTGCTCCTAGCCAGGCTGCACCTCCTTTGAGTTGGCTGCCAGGACTAGCACAGACAGGGAGTCAGAGCGAGACACGGTCCTCAGGAGTTTGTACTTCTGTGCTATCTGTCACAACATCAGATTTTAGTATTCTGTTTATTTAGTGTTTCATGTGGAGGTACGGTGAGATAACATCTGGACTTCAGCATCCCTTCTCAAGGCATGGAGATGACTGTCAAAGGAACACAGATGCAAGGAGTGTCAGCCAAGGAAATGCAACTTTCCCAGAGTGGAATCCTGGTCCTTCAGAAATCAGGGGATGTTAGCCAATAGCTGCAGCAGAGATCAAATGTCACCTCATTTTCTTCACTAGATGTGAGTGTTGTGCAGGCATACCAAGGGTGCTGCTCCTCTGAGGGATCCCTGGGTGCTGCCAAGGCAGCCTGTGCTGGTATCTGCTTGCTCATACCAGTTAGGTATGAGAGGAAGAGGAAGGCTCTGGGAAAGCAATGGTGGGTGTTTAACACATCATGCCAAGACCTCTAGGACCTCAGCATAGAACCAGGCCAATGATGTGTTATCTGAACTAGGAAAGGTGGAGAGATAAAAATAAAACCTTCTCCCTGACCTTTGTTAGAAATTTCTCTTCCATTTGTTTCTATTTCTGCTCTCTTTTCATTTTTTTCCCAGTAACTGAAACAGCAGCACGAGCTGACAATCTGTCATTACCCACATCATTTTCTGTGACACTGGTTCAATTAACTGCCCTTACAGATGTCTTCATGTTCCTGAGGAAAAATGTTCCATTTCCCCGGCCCTGGAGAACCTATCTGTAGGGATGTGGCCAACTTTGCTGCATTTGCTGCCCCATGGAGTTGTCTGGCTGATGTGTTCTGTGATGGCTTCATCACTTTCTATTTCTTGCTGACCCCAGAAGTTGTGGGCACCAGGTGCCTGCACCATCCCCAGTATCATGACTGAATTTTACCACTACCGAGCAAATTAAGCCTCTGACCTGGCCTTTCCAGCAGCCAGTGGGTAACAACCAGCCAGTAAAACAACCCTGCAGCTGTTTCACTCTTGCTAAGCAGTTGTGATAAGCTCAGAAGGGGCTGCCTGAGCAGGGATCCTCGCTGATAGCTGGGTCTGCCCAGGGCAGGCACAGTGGCTGAGGCCTGAGGAAGAGCCATTCTCCTCTCTGTACCACAACTGCAGAAGAGCTGCTCAGTGTGCCTATTTCTCTGCTGGCCAGACTATTCTGGATCATCTTTCTATTGCAATTTTTTCTAGTGACCTGAAAGAAACACCGTTGGCTCTGATTTAGCTTGTGGTTTCTATATAGATAGCATCTAGGCACTTACAACTTCCTCCTAGGTTGTCATTAAGGACTGTGTAATAATTTTCAGGACTGCCTTTTTTCTTCCAGAGGCATCTCTTCTCCATCCAGTCATTTGAGATACTGGCAGAAAAGGAACATTTTGCAATTGCAGACACAGGGTTATGACCTTGCTTCAACTGAAGAAGACTTTAGACAGAGAAGTTAGTACAACTCAAGTTGTAATGGACTTTTCTGGTTCCAGACCTTGGTTAACATCTCATTCCTCTTTTCCTGAAGAGAAAAGGCAGTACAAATCATCTAATATACCTCGCCCAGGGCTGCAAGCAGAGTGCTGATTCATTGGAGAGCAGGGAATCCAGGAGAAATACTTTATTAACTTCTCACACTGCTGGTAGTCTAGGTGGAGGGGGGAGTGAAATGGAGGCTTAGAATTAAAAGTCTGATAATTTGCCAGGCAGATGATGACAAAAATCAAAAGAGAAAGCACACTTTATTTGCAAAGTTCAAGAAGGGTATTACAATCAAGAAGAGGAAAGCAAATTGAAGCATTAAAAATAAAGCACTTGATAGAAGCTGTTTGAAAGGGTGGCTAAAAAGTATTTCACACAAACTCTCTCATGACACCACCACATTCCCTTGTTCCCTCCATTTCCCCCCAAGTCACATCCATTAATTGGATTACAGCTGTTTGTGACACCAGCCCGGCTGCAGCCATGGTGTGGCTAAGCACAGGCAGTTTCAGGCTGGGCAGGAAGGAGCTGCTCTGGGTAACTCTGACCTCTGATCCCCAAAACCAGCTGTGCAGTCCTTGACCCTGTGCTGGGCTGGGTGTTGCCATGAGGTTTATATCACAAGACAGGATGGTTACGTTCCTAGGGAAGTCCCGTTGAATATTGAAAGTTAATGCCCTGATCTGTAAGGAGTTGAGAACTTTGTCTCCTTCGTTGCCTTACAGGATGGGCTGACCCAAAACTGCAGTGATGGGCAGGGGCTAGCCAGACCCTCTGCTTAGTCCGGGATGATGATGGGGATTTGGCAGAGAAAATTACAATTTTAGCTAAAACCTGGCTTTTGTGCTCACTGTTGTTCACTTGTGCATGCAGGGAGCCCAGGGATGCTCTGCCAGAGGCTGGGAGCAGAGCTGCTGCTACTGCTGCCACCACCATTGCCACAATTCCCCTTCTCCTCCTTCCCAACCCAGGGTCCTCTCTGAAAGCTTTAACTGGTGACATGGCAGGGGTTTCTGCTTAAAACCTGAAAGCTATTTTATCAGCTTCAAAAGAAAGGGTGAGTGCCCTGTGAGAAAGGTGGGCTCTCTCTAGCATGAATGCTTTTACAATCATCCACTACCCTTTGAAGAAAATTGTGATACACACATTATATATAGATATAGATATGTTTCCTTCCAATCCACCAGGCTGCTTCTTAGGTACCACTTCTGTGTACAGCTGTCATGACAGTACCAACACAAGGCAGAAGTGAACTGCCTGGTACAGTTTTACTTAAACAGTACTCCAGCCTCATCTGTGATTTAGTTGCTGAACCTGAAAGACCCAAGGACGTGGATGCCAGGCCAGGCCAGCCTCTGTTTAGCTTGGTCTTGGAGTGGAGAACAGGAGAAGCTGTGGGAAAGAGGTGGGAACAGGGTGTGTGCCACTGCTGCTCTTCCATGACCACAAACCCATCTACACACTTCACCAGCAGAGACTTTCCATGGAGATTGCCATCTCCCTGAAACTCATCCTTTTCCACAGCAGGAAGTCAAAGAAAAGCCAGGACATTAAATAGTCAGAAAAAACCTCAGCCAGACCAGTTCTTAAGTGTAAGCTGCTTTTCTTCAAAAGCGTAGCATAACTATTTCAGCAATTCTTCTGATATTAGAATTACCCAGATGGGCTGACAAAAAAAAATCTCAAACAAACACAATGCGTCAAATTGCATTGTATCAAATCACCTCCGCTTGCGGAGTTTGCACCAGAACTGCGGGAATGGCAGGTTGGATTGCATGGGCAGGTCAAATTCTTGTGTTGTGCTAAACATTCCCATTGATTTCAAAGGCCTGTTAATTGCTTTAGTGATGCAAAGAGAGCGTTTGACTTAATTCCCCAGTAGTGTGAGAAATGCAAAACCTGGGAGCAGGGAAGACAGAGTTGGTTGGAAGTTGTGGTTGGAAGAGGAGGTCAGGTGCTCCCCTTTGGGGTCTTCAGCCTTGTGGGATGGGCAGTCTGGGACATAGCTGATAGGGGAATGGGGAAAGGGGAATGGCACTTCTCTCAGCTTGCCACCAAAACAAACACTTACAAAACAAGGCATTCCTGATCTCACACAACAGAAGAAAATGTGTGAGGAAAGCAAATCCCATGTCTGCCCAGCAGACACTTCTGTGGAAGCATGGGCACACTGTCCTGCTGTGCAGGCTCCTGTCCTTGCCACAATGCTTGTGTGCCAGGGCTTTGCTGAAGTGAAGGTAAATACAGTGCTTGGGATTTGGGAGAGAGCTGGCACAGGAAACTAACAGCAAAGCAAGGGGAAGGATCTGGTACAGTGTGAGATAAAATGAAGAATGGAAGGGCTGTGGGGTGGCAGCAGCCTTATCGTGTTTTTAAGCCTCAATCTAATTAAAAGAGATACATAATTAAAATGAAGTAATTAACCATTTTGTAATTAAATACAAAAATAATTAAGCTGAAATTGAGCACGATAACATCCAATTGGCAGGACAGGATTTATTAGTACTTTAATCTGATGAATTATTTTCATTGTTCTACTGATTGCGTTCCTGTGGAAAGAAATCGGTCGTTTCTGTAAGAAGGGACACAAGTTGTTTTTCCATGTCCTTTGGGCTTCTTGAAACCTGAACAATGATACAATGAGTATGTAAACCATGATTCCACATTTCCACAGCAAGGGCTGCGTTTTTGTCAGTGCCCCAAGAATTTAATATAATAATCTACGTTTTGCATCATACTTGTTTTTGGTTGCAGCTATTTGGTCTGTGTAAAATGTAAAGCACTTGGCCTAAAAACTGACTTTATTGCTGTGTAAATGATGATGTTCTGTATGGAATTTCAGATCAGAAGAAATACGTACCTAGACATGAAGTACATTACAGGGTAGCAAGTGAAGGAAAAAAATTACAACTGCATTTTGAGAAGCAGACCCTGAGCTATCAATGTTTACCACCCTGCTTCTGTTTCTCTGCACTCATGCATAAGGTGTTTATGAGCTTTGCTAGATAAGGGTAACAAAAAGTCGGGTTGCAAATGCCTAGAGTAAGTATAGGCCACTTATTCTGATGCCTTTGGACAGATTTGACTACATGGCTTTAGACTTCGCACCTTGAGGAGAGGATCAAAAAAGTATTTTTTTCTTCCTCTGTGCCGAGTGACAACCCAGTATCACTCATCTCAGAACAAGGGCATGTCTTGGTGCCTTGCTTGTCTTCCATGGAGCTGCAGTGATTTATGAAATAACTGAAGTCATCTGGGCAAAACACAACGAAGAACAGTTAGAAATACTGTAAGGATGGAGATCCATCTTTCATTTGGACATTTTCAGCTGACAAATTTCTTACTGGTGTGGGGATTTAGGACATTGGTAGTGTCCTTCATTGCTCTTTACTTGAAGCATATTGCTATTTGTGTAGCTTTTGGTCTTCTGTGCTACAAGTCCTGTGCTTGCAAAAGTGATGGAGTGAGCCTTGTCCTGTGTGAATGTATATTAGAAGCTTGCTGGACTCTTCCAGGCTAAGCATCTATTTCAAGCTATTACAGCTGCCTGTAACTGAGGAGAAGGGTGACCTGTGGACCTTTTTGCAGTCTCAGTTCTGCACTCGTAAAAAAAAATATAATAGAAGTCTGTATTTATCTGTGAAAAGAGTCATCTCAGTTAAGATCACAGGAACTGCCAAATTGTTCAGCCTTGTTGGAGAGGGGATACTAGGCAAGGCTGGCTTTAGTCACCTCAAAGAAAGGCATAAGGAAACCAAGACGAGCAGATGTCTAATGATCTTCTGCTCACATAGTTCTCTAATATTTAGACTGATGTAATGCACAAAAACACAAGTTAGGACTTATTCCAGAACCTGTTGTCCAATTTAAGGAGTGAAGTCAGTGATGGTGGGTAATTAATGGGAAATCTGTACTGCAAAGAGAAACCCAGCTGTGATAAGTGATATAAAAAGTATGGTAGTGGTGAATTGTATAGCCTAGAAATACCTATCCTATAGTAAATGTCATCTGATTGTTCAAGAAAATGATGGTCCTCCCCCACAAGGCTGAAAATATGATGCTAAATTCCCCTCAGTAATACTGGAAAGATGGCAGAGAGGGAAAAACTCTTAAATGAGAAACAGAGAGAAAGTTGAATAAGCTGATTTATGGGGAAAGATTAAAGTAACTAAATGCACATCACTCAGATAAATGACATCTCAGGGGAACGTAATTGTCGACTCCAAGGACTTGAAGGATTGGGCACCTAGGAATGAGAAGATTCCCCAGGGCCACACGAGGCTGGGAACTATATAATGGGGAGAAATGGGTGAAACTGCACAAATAAAGATTCAGGTGGAGGCATGAGAAATGGTTCCTTATGGAGACATTTCATGAACTACGAAATCCTCTCCTAGGGGGACCAGTAAAATCTTGGGTTATTTAGCACTAGGCTAGAAAAGCACTCCAAAATGTACTAAAAAGCACAAATCTGCATCTGCAGTGGGTTCGCTGGGTAAGTTGTAACCCTTTTCTATCTCTCTGTACTGTTTGTTTTTTTGTTTGTTTGTAGCAAAACTGGGCTATTTGTCCCTCTTCTATGGCATCTGCAACTTGCAGCCCTTTGGTCCTCTGCACTCAGCACCTTTGGTGGCCCAAGCCGCGTTGAGCCCCACGTTCAGATGCAGCAGATCCTCCGAGCTGAGTCATGCCTCGAGGGGAGCCAACGCCACGCCGTGAGGAGACGACTTCTCTGCGTTGTGCCCTGCCAGAAGGATTGTCACTTGCTAATTGTATAGCTTCTCTTGACTGCCACGTAGCTCTGCTGGCAGCAGCAGCAGCAGAGGCAGTGATCTGCTGGCACGCGCCGGTGGAGCCAGCCCTGGGTCACAGCCAGTCACACACATGCAGCAGCAGGAACAAAACTCTTGACCTTCACTTCCAAAGACATGGACCTCTGTGGAAGGACCCACCCAGCTAGCTGGTCCGCAGTACTTTGAGGAGTTAATGCATGCAATTCAGTAATGGATAGCAGAGTGAATAAATAAGTTTTATTACCTGTGACACAAGACTGCGGAGTCATTTTAGGTACATTGTAATACTCAGAACACAAATTGATCCAGGACAAAAAGTTTTCCAAGAGGCAATGGATTAAAAATATTTCAAAGTAAAAACAGAACAAGGATATCAAGACTGCCTTTTGCACCAGAGAACAAATACAGGGGCCTAGACTTTACCCCATTATTCATCTGCTTCTTTAATGGCAGCTAAGCAGAGCTCAAATGGTCATCCTTCTCCCAAACAAGTTGAGATGGCGCAGGGCCAGCTGCACAGCTGACACCTGAGGAACAGCCAGTTCCCAAGATCACCACATGTTCCACTAGCTGGGGGCAGGAGCTGGGGAAGGGGTTATTCCAACAAATTAGACTGTGCCCACACTGAGATCCACCCCAGCTCTCCCTCTGGGGCTGTACTTTCTGGTACAAGTCAGGCCAGCCCCTCCTTTGTGCTGGTGACAAGGATAGGGACAAGATGTGCCATCGGACTAAGACAGGCAGAGGCAGTTTACTGCTCTAACTGTTCTGTGGGTAGGAACTGTTCATTGCCTTAATCTGTGCTAGGCAATGAAGAACAGCCAGACAGAGATTTTTTACCTCTTTGCCCTTTCCGTCTGGTTTTCCGGCTTCTAAATTTTTTACATGAAAAAGAGGAGATGGGACAGAATGAAAACGATGTCAGCATCAAAAGGATGATAGTCTCTGCATGGATGTCTACATTTTTCATTCTTACAGGGTGGTGCCTGCATCAGTCGGTGTTTGCAATGCCCAAGAGCGCCTGTTACCAGCAGCCAGGATCCTCTTGACTGCCTGGGAAGAAAGCAGCAGTATAAACGTGTCAATAGAGCACCAGCAATCTGTCAAGCAGTTATAATGCACTAATCAGGGGGGTGGAGGGGAGAAAACCCTGCCAAGACTCAGCCAGCTCAAAGGGAACTGCTGCTTGTGCACAGTGCTGGGGCTCTTTCCTTTGTGGGCAAGCCCAGTAACTTCCCAGGAGCTGATCACTCCTGGGGCTGAGGAAATAGCCTTGGCTGCCCTGGCTTCACTGGCTGGCTCACGGCTTCTCTGCCTCCCTGGTCCCCACACAGCTGCCCTGTGCTGACTAGGAATGCCGTGACCCCTGGGTACCCCAACAGCAGAAGATGGTGGCACTGAGCATCAGGACAGCCCTCTAAGCTGCCCACAGTTGTCCTCTGCCTGTCTGGGATCAGCTCACAGACCCAACACCGTCACCTCCTTGAAGGTCAAGAGTTTGGCCCGTTTAGAGACAGGTTATTTGCCATGAAGTACCGCTTAACACCTGATTTACTGAGCTTGCCAGACATAAGAAAAAACATTCCAGTCCTTATGTGGTACTCTCCTTGTTTTTTTGTTAATGCAGCAGATTTCAATCAAAAGAGTATTTGAGCAGCACTGTCAGGCACAAATAAAAATAGTTATATTTTTGCTATACCATGCAGACAGGTAGCGAGGGAAGAAGTGCTGCAGTCTTGTGGAAAGCTGAGGGATATTACTTCAAACCAGCCCCCACAGTCCTTAAAGATGCTTAACCCTCCCCTGGGATTGCAAAGAAACCTTTGGAAAAAGAGATCTCCCCTGCCTCCAGCATTGTCTACATTCCTCTCCTCCGTGGTCAGAGCAGATAGGCGTAGTATTGATTCCTTACTTCAGGATTTTTGTGGGTGGAGAGGAGGCTGTACTGCATATTCCCCGTGCTATCTTATCATTAATGCATTAAGGAGCTGAACAAGCAATAAGGGCAAATGGACTTCAAACGCAGGGAGCTGCCTGCACAAGGCTCAGGCTGATTTACGGCAATTACATCTTGGCAGCATCGCCAGAGCCCATTAAGCCCCGCACCTGCCTGTAACTTGAACATCCCCAGCTTCCAGGGGGCACTCGCCATTAGTCACCCTGGCACTGCCACCAACCCTCCTTGTCCGTGATGGAAGGCAAGATGTAAAACAATGTGGGGAGGATTAACAAAAAGTTAATAGGCTGCAGAGCACAAATTGATCTGAACTTCAGCGTCGGGTAGTGTTTCAGATACCGGGATGCTCTGCTGGCCTCCTTCCAAGGTCTGAGGGGAAGGGATTGGAGACAGAGCCTGGAGCCATTGCGTTTGACTCAGGTTTTCCTTGTCTCTCCACTTTGTGTTTCATTACCAGAGGTGGACTGGCTGCTCAACTATTAATTTTCTTTCCCTGTTTTTGAACTTTTATTGCTTTTAAAAGGGTGTCTCTTTGTGACACTGTTACTTTGCAGGGCAGCTGTGTACAAATCACCAAGTGAAAGCGTAGCAAGGCTAGAATCAAGGGGACAGCTTGCACATACCCTACTGAGGGACGATGCTGTTTGCTCTGAGGGTTGGGGTGCAGGAAAGCTGGGTTTGCCATGTGCCTGCTGTTTGCACCTCAGAGGGAAACCAATAACGGGGAATATCACACCAAAAATACAAAAAGGGGGGGATACTTCCGAGCATTGATGTACCAAGGATTCATAAGAAGTCTCACAGCAGATCCTGGTTCTCAAAGAGATGAGGATGGATGAGGTTTGGGGGGAAAAGGCAGAGAAATATTTCATTCCAGATACCACCAGCACAAAAGACCTTCAGAGGAGTTAAAATTTACTCAGCGATCCAGAAGTGTTTATGGCCCACGTAAAATTTACCAGAAAAATGTCAGATGTCAGTGGATTGTATTAAATGTAAATATTACACAACTCGCAGCCTCCGTTTCTTATTGCAGCTTGGCACGTAGCTCTCGTGGACCTCCTGTTTGAAGGGGAGTCTCTGGAGGTGATTTTGCTTGGCAGCAGGTCTGGAAAGGTTTCAGCATGAGCTGTGCTAGCCCTTATCTCCCCTTGTCCCCATGAGACACTGCCAGACCGACTGACTGGCAACTCTTATGGCAGCAAACGTGCCTGGTTCATCAGAGAAGGCCACCCTGATGTGTCTGTGACACACACTGCTGTGACACTGACGTCCATCAGCCCCAAAATGGGTATGCAGACTGGCAGCACCCTGGCAGAGGGAGGAGGGGGCAGCAGAGGATGCTCTCCTGGGTACACTGTTTCTGTTCCCAGCCCAGGAGGGACTGAGGTGGGCGCTGGCTCTGGGCAGTGTCTCCTACAGGTGATTCAGGAAGAGAGGAGAGAGCATATGGGCATTGCTCCCTGCTTGGAAGACGCTCAAGAGCACGGTGGCAGTGGGGTCATGCAGTTCTTAAATGCACTTGCGTCTGAAAAAGGGGAAGGCACTTTGTTAAATCTGTCCTTGGTCCTGGGCAAGTCCCACCAAGGCTGAGTGCGGGCACAACGCAGCTTGCTCCAGTAGCTTATCTCCATAAAGCCTGAGAGACATCTGGCTTGCTTACAGCACTGCTGGACCTCTATTCTGCTTTACTGGCTGTTTCATTATTTTAACAAATCACTTCTTCTTTGGCCTGGCCTGTGGATCTCAGATGATGTGACTCAGGGCTTGGTGCATCCTTTCCGTGCTGAGACCCCTTGAGCAGTTGTGGTGCTAAGTCACATCAAGTGTTTCTGCAGCCAGGCCAAGCTGAGGCAAATGAGTCAGTGTAGGGCATTGCAGCTCACAGCCACAGATGCTGGGAAAGGACTCCATGCCCTGGAAATGCTGTTTTGTGGTGCCCTGTTGTTCACTGTGCATGTTACTGTCACAGTACCAGCTCTTACAAAAAACCTCCAAAAAACAAAATCCACACAGAAGAGTTTTTTTCTTGCTTTCTCCTCAGAATGTGCGAAGGAAAAAAAGAACAAACCTAAACACTTGTGTTACAACTTATGCCATTTAAAGCTGCAGTGAATTTCAGTGTATTTTTCCCCCTAAAGGATTAACTTTGACAATACTGTTCCTGAAAATCCCTCTCCCGCAGTCTCTGGGAAGCTCACTGACACAGCATGCACACACAAAACACAGGAGCCTGGCCCATTCCTGCTGCAAGATAAAGGAGGTTCAGAGTCATATTTCTACTATAATAAACATAAATACAACAGGGTTTAGGAGAATCTCATGACAACTTAAGAAAAGCTTCTTGTGATCTATTTTGCAGATAGAAAGATTTTTACCCTGTGCTTTAAGCAGTGAGTTGGCTATTTTTAAGTCAGGAGAATGTACACCAGTATTATCTGGAAATAGTTTCTGGAAAGCAATTTCAGTTCCTGCGGGCATGTAAACAGGGATGATCCCCAAATACAATTTATATCATGTTTTCCTAACACAAGAGCCAAGACCCATTAACAGTTCATTCATGTGTTTTTCAGGAAGCTGAGGAATCCTGTTGATATTTGGAGGAGGGAGAAATTTCCTGAATGAGCAAAATCTTTCTTTCCAGTCATTACTGCAGAGCCACGTTGCAGATTTGGCTTTGAGAACAGATACTTCTTGTGCAGACCAAAGAAACAAACTCGCTAAAACCGTAAAATGAGATAAGCACGTGCAGTTTCTGCTGATATTCATAACAAGACAAGTCGCCATGTGCTTATCAGAGACCTTGGCCTTCACGAGAACAGCAAAATGTTTAGTCATCTCCTCACTGTTGACGAGCTGAAAGATGCCCCAGCAGCTCACTGCTCCTCCTGGCAGGCTTAGGCACAAGCATAGGCTGCAGTTCTGCACTTTGACTTCCAGAAGCGAATTCAGAAAAAAAATTGCAGATGTTTCCTGCTTAAGAATCCCAACTCAGGCAAAAGTCATTAAAATAATTTGAGGCATTACTCAGGTATTTTGACCTGGATGTGTATAAGTGTGATTGCTTCTCCCCCAGTAAAGACATCTGGGCATGCATGGGAAAATTTCACACAGGGTTTAGAGCTTTCAGTCTTAGAGTTATGAGAAATATGCTGGGAGCCCCCATGGACACTTTCACTTTCCTGACAGAGAAAAAGCTTGTTTTTTCCTGTCTTATTTGACATATGCACTAAGAACACTTTGCTTTCAATCTGTTAAAGCAAGCAATTGCTGCAGAGGTGAGAAGATCTCCTTGGATGGGCACAGTTGAAAGGTTAGCAG
The DNA here is from genome assembly GCF_017590055.1 of Onychostruthus taczanowskii. NCBI lineage: Eukaryota > Metazoa > Chordata > Aves > Passeriformes > Passeridae > Onychostruthus > Onychostruthus taczanowskii. Next base: position 2,363,237 of record NW_024500128.1, read on the forward strand.
TGTTTATTGATTTAATAACTCTCATTCTTTCTCAACAGATTATCTTTCCAGAGACATTAGCAGAGGTAGAGCCCAGAAGTGCAGAAGAGCATTTCTGGTATGTTAGGAAGGCAAAGGACAGAGGGGAAATGTGATGAATTGCTCTGGTCCTGCCCTATTAAGCCCCAGGCACGGATTGGAAGATAGAATAGGAAATCCATGCACATACTTTCTAAAGGGAGCATTTACAAGGATGGTGTTTATGTTGACCTTTCACACTGAGGGTATACACCACTTCATGTTACATGTAGTTGATCACTGGTGCAGAGAGCAGGTAGGGAGAGATCTTGGCTCAGAACCTGCTTCCCCTGTGAGCTGATGAGCTCATGGTGACCAGGGAGGAACCTGGGTCATGGTAAAGTGCTTTTCTAGGGGCAGAAGTGTGGTATTGAAGCCCCAGAGTGTGTTGGTCCTGAGCAGTAGTAACAAGCAGATGCCTGCAAAGGTACTTTGGACTTTGCCAAGCCAGGCTCCCTCAGTGCACCGAAGGGATGAACAGCCCAGCCCTACTACCCTGCTTTCCACTGCCATTTGGTTACCAATTTTTTTCATTTTCAGAGCATCAGAGGAAATGATTGACAGCCCTTCATGTTCCCTTTAGCTCCTTCCAGCAAAAAAAGGGGTGGAAATACCACACACCTGGGAGCTGAACAACCTTGTTTGGAGCAGGCTGAATAGCCACACAAGAAGTATATCCCACCCCTCAGGCAGTGCCTGGGACCTTGTATTCTCACCACTGAGATCAGGCCAAATTGATGTGCTGTTTCTGTGATCTCACTGTAAACTCCTGAAAACTCCTCTTCTGAGCATCCGACCCCTCCTCTTGGTGTAGGTTTGTTGCTCTGCACAACAGACTGTATCCTGTGGGTCTTCTGCATGATTTTTGGAGTCAAAGTGGACCAGCTCCTGAGTTGCACTCTGTACCCCCACAGACATGGGCATGCTGAGACCTTTAATGGGTTGCTAATTGCTCTGATTACAAGTCAGTACCGAAGAGGAATTGTTGGATGATGAGCTCCCTGGCAGAAAAGAAGATACCAGTGGAACATTGGTGATGTTTTTGATGAATAATTCAGTAAGCAGGAATGGGAAATGAACAAGTCTTCTGTCTGCTAAAGGGAAGAAAAAAAGACCAAAGAGAAAAAGAAGAAAAGACATGTCCTGCCTGAGCAAGGCAGACCACTCTGAGCCTGGGTTTCAGCTCATGAAGGGCAGCATAGCCTGGCTTTGTAGGTGGTGGCCAAGCCTTTGCATGATTGCACCACAGCCACTTACAAAACCCTTTGCATAGTGGAATCCAGCCCACCTCCCTGCAGTGATTGCTGCAACCAAGGGCGAGCTCTCAGGGTCAGGTTCTCATGTGGTTTAAATCCCCCAAAGTCTATTCAGCTGAAGGAACATACACTAGTCACAAGGTGACAAGCCATGGAAACCAGGATGGAGTTTTTACTTTGGGGGAGGGCATGACAGCTTTTTTTGCTGGTGTTTTTAGCTTTCTAACATTGGAAGGTTTGAGCACAAATTTATTTTTCCAATATGGAGAGGAACTTTTTTCAAGTGTGGATCTTGTTTCCAGACCAGAGGACAATGTGTACATGCAAACCTTAGTGCAGGACAGGAGCATTCACAGCGAGGGCTACTTTTATTTCATGCATCTACTTCAATGTGACAATAGTGTGTGACAATAGCAGTGCAGCACTTCCTCCCCATTTGCGATGCTGGAGTTGTGATCTCTTTTTTTCTCTCTTTATAGTTTCCAATTACTCCACTCACTTGCATTCTGCAGATATAAACTAACTTAATCTCTTCGCTATCGAAGATCTGCTCTCTTAATCCACTGGTGGCAACAGCAGCAAACATTTCAATTAAAACTGTGTTCCACAAAATAGATGTATTCATTATATTGTCTCCCTTCCTTTGCAGGAGAAGAACTAATTGGGAACAGTCATGTGAAGGTCTTGCATCCAGAAGTCTGCAAATAGAAATACACTGGTTACTCTTCCAGTGAGGAGAGACAATGGCTTGAGCTATCAAAGCAAACAGTCAGGGTGGAGAGCAGAGGAAGGGAAACCAGTGTGCCAGGAGTAAAAAGCTTCTGCCCAGTTTCCTCTATCAACCCTGGACCCATCCCAGATAATTTTTCCATCCTTCTGGGAGGTTAGAGTGCTCCAGAATGTGGAAGAGATTATTCACTGGGTTGGTACAAAGTTGTCCTGGGTGGGTGGGTCTGTAAGGACCATCCTGGATCCTCGGTTTGGCACCCAAGCCTCAGGTTACTTTCCATGATCTGCTGCTAGAGGGTGCCACAAGGGAGAAACTTCTGGGTTAAGCTCCATTTTCTTCACCCGTTCATGTGCATAACTTAGGCACTTTCTGCAGTTTGCTTCCTCCCTTGAAGTCAAATTCAGCTACTGGTTCATTTGTACAAAACCAATATCATCTCATTTGAGACTTGAGTTATTAAACTCAGGACACAGGACTTTGCATCCAACCATCATTTTTTTCTTGGCAAAAGTAGCTCTTGTGAGGGGATTATCCTAAACTCCATGCAGTTCTTCTCATGAGCAAGTGCAAAAATAATTCCTCATCTTCATCCACAGCTATATGCACAGAAGTCAAAAGCTTGCCAAGATGAAGACCAGACACCTCCCTCCCCATCAACGAAAGATTCATTTTATCTGGGAGCCTATTGAATCAGTGAATCAGACGTCGAAGTCTTTTGTACTGAAAACCAGCCGTGTTCAGCATGGACTACCTTCTTACTAGAAAACAAACCAATGGCTGCAGCAAGATGTGTTCAGTCATTCTTCTTGAGCAGAGCAGGTGGCACAGATCCCCACCCAGCTGCCTTGCAGCAGTGTAAGGCATGAACACAGGCATAGCTTGCAATGTGCAGTTATGGGATTTTCTTTCTCTGCTCCCCTTATCCAGAGGCAGATAGGCATCACAAACTCCCTGAAAGGCTGTGGCTCAATCTACCTTCTCTTTCCAGTTAGATTTAAGCAGGCTTTTTAAGATGGTGGTGGATTAGCTGGTAAACATGTGCAGTTCTTGGTAGAGCTCACCTCTGAGCTGCCTGGTGGGATTTAGGAAGCAACAATAAGGATAGGATTAAAGTCCAAAGTTTCAGTGTCCACTTGCAGTAACCTGGAGTTATTAGGTGATTAAGGACTCATACATCTGCCTTTCACCTCACCGAGCCCTTTGACCGTCACCCACTCTCCTTCTTTCCCTGGTTATTTGTCATTCGAGCTGCTGTACTGTACTCAAAGGCTCTCCTGTGATCAGTCCCCACAGCTTGAGCCCTGTGTGCTTAGCAATTTGTCCATCATGGAAGAATACAACACTTATGAGGGCAAACTTTGCAGCATGGAGGTCTTGGATGCAAATCCTTGGCCACTCCAGTATTATTCAGGAACCTCGTTCTGCTGATTGCCACCTGAGAAGAATGGAATCAGCAAAATGTGCAGTGTGGACTTGAAATCTTCTTTCAGATTCTTCTTCATGGTTTTTATCTCCACATTCTTAGACTCCATAACACTTTTCTTTTTGCCAAATTTAATTTCAAGATCTTAAACAGTAAATATTGTTGTTTTTTTCAGTGAAAAAAAATAGACACACACACACACACACACACACACACACGCGGTTCAAATGAGGTAAGACTGAAGTTTCAGGCCCTAGTTTGGTGAAGGTTTAAGACAGTTTTGTATAAAATTTCCCTCATTAATAGACCCTGCAGGATATGGCTCTAGGGCTATATGTGACAGTCACAGACCCTGACCTCACATCCTTAAACAAACAATCTTTCTTTACTGTAGTTGCATCATCTCTCACTAGTTCTGAATTCAGTCTCTTTGAAAAGTGTGTCTGTGAGTAAGGGAGCAGGAGCACAAAGATGAATGTAAAGTAACAAAATATTAAGAAGGAGGCTTATGTAAAATCTGGGAGATGCCAAAGTATTCATGATGCAAATGAGCTTGCAAACACAACCCATCTGCTCCACTTCAATACTTTCCTGACAATTCAGTGCAATCTTTATTTTGTTAAATAATTTTCTGACCTTCCTCTTGCCCTCCTTCCCCAAGGAAATAACCCTGACCTTTTTTCTTTGCTGGGAAATCCTTAAAAGTGGCTTCTAAATTAAAACATATTGGAATTAGAGCAAACACCAAACATGCTATAAATGAAAGCAATTTCATATCAAGAGGTGCCAAAGTCTTGCTAAGTATGACAAAGAGCACTTCTGCTCCATAGAGAAAAGGGAGACTTTGTCCTTGCAGGTGATGCAAACAGTAGTAGGAAGATACAGTAACAGGCTGTGCTGGTTTTGGCTGGGGTAGAGCTAATTTTCTTCACAATAGATGCTATGGGGCTCTCTGTTTTGGATTTGTGCTGAGCACAGAGTTGATAATCCAGGGATGTTTTTGTTATTGCTGAGCAGTGCTTGCACAGAGTCAAGGCCTTTCTGCTTCTCACAGCAGTGAGTGGGCTGGAAGTGCATAAGAAGATGGGAGGGAACACAGCTGGGATTCCTGACCCCTACTGACCAAAAGGATATCCCATACAACGTGGAGTAATGCTCAGCATATAAAGTAGGGGGAAGAAGAAGGAAAGGGAGCGTGTTTGAAGTGACGGCATTTGTCTCCCCAACTCACTGTCAGATGTGATGGAAACCTGTTTTCCTGGAGGTGGCTGAACACCTGCTTGCCCACGGGAAGCAGTGAACTCGTTCTTTGTTTTGCTTTACTTTTTCTTTTCCTATTAAACTGGCTTTATCTCAGCTCACAAGATTTTCCTTTTCTTTCCAATTCTTTCCCCAGCCCTGCTGGTAGGGAGTGAATGCCTGTGTGGTGCTTAGCTGCTGGCCTGGGGTAAACCATAACAGAGTGGTAAATAATACGTGGTTTCAGGCAATTTCCCCCAAATCTCTGATGGGATTTTTGTGCTAAATCAACCCAGCCACGGCAGAAATGAACCCTGAGTTGCACTAGGTAGTGAGGTACCTGCTCTGTGCCCCAGTTTAGGCACATCCCATTGCTTGAAGCACCAAGCACTGCGAGCAGGGGCCGCATGTGCCCTCTGGGCAAGGCAAGGGACAGCCATGGAAATGCTGAGCTTTCACAAGGGAGGTGAGGGAAGACTTCACCACTCAAGCAGAAACATTTTCAGAATCAAGAGTATAAAAATAAAAGGGAAAAAAAGCCCCCAACGAAACTTTTAGAAGTCTCACAGCTGCTATTGCCGATCATGTGTGTGACTCAGAGGGTAGACTGCATGCTATAAATGGAAATGGGTTACTTATAATTTGACTGATAATGTCTTAGTTTTTGTAAGAAAAATGTCTTTTGAAGAAATACTATAGTGGGGTGGCAAGCTGTACCATATGTTCTTCGCTGCAGCTGACATTATAATACATCTCAGCTACACTTTAAACTGTATAGCACTGATTGCATTGTAACTCCTATGTCCTCTGCAGATAAAGTTATGGAAATATAATGACTGTGCTTCAGATACATGCCAGTGCTGTCTATACTATTTCAAATCAGCAGACAAGAGAAGGACACCTGCTTGCCTAGGCTTTCCCCGCTTGTTTACCGCCTTCTGTACCACAGTGAGGGAGGCTTGCGGGTCCCCTAGGGAGAGTAAGCACCAAAAATAAAAATTCATGCTTGCTGGAGCCATGCTTTGACTATGTAGCTTCATGGCAAAGCATGGATGCCTTGTGCCCTCACACAGGGAAAAATTAGTAACTACAGATGCCTGATCCTTCAGAGGGCTAAGTGGGGAGTGGGCAACCAGGAGAAAACCTGGAGGTTTCCCTCCTTGATCCTGAAAAAAAATAGGTCTGGAAATGATGGTCATTGCATCCCAAATTAATCTCAAAATGTCTTGTCTGTTGGGAAATTCCTTGGACAATCTTCTGCTGTACCTCTGGGAAATGCTGATGCTGCTTGCCAGAGCTGTGGCCTGGCCAGCACCCTGTGATTATTGGCCTATTACATTTTGATAACGTGAGAAGTCTGAAGCCACCCGAGATGCTGTGGTGTGGCCTCCTGGCACTGCCTGGCCGGGTCAGACCTAGCAGAGCCCTGCCTTTCTCTGCAAGATGTCTATCTGCACTTGCAGGCTGGCTGTGTGTAGACATTTGCAGGGAAAACAATTTGTTACCATAAAGTGTCTGTGTGAGGGGAGCTGTAGTTGAATAAGTTGGAAAGAAACTTTCTCCCTGATGAGTTTGATGCAATGTCTTTGGTCGTGATTTTACCAGCAGGCCACCCTCACCACTTCCTTACTTAACATATTTTAATGAAGGGATGGGGCAAATAGTTGTCACACCAGAAAATCTGTCTGCACCACATATCTGGTCTCAGTCCTGGGCTGTTCAGCTGCTTCAAGGGCTTTGCCATGCCTTATGGCAGGGAAATGGGATAAAGTCATGGGGAGCAGCAGGCATCACCCCATAAGGAGTCCCTAAGTCCCTGTGCCTTACCCTTTGCACACTCCTACTGCCCCCATTGATGCTGCTCTACCACCTTTCATGGTCCTGCCCATTGTGTCAGATCTTGGCAGCCCTTCCCCTGGCTGCCCCCACCCCATCTCCCTGTCTTCCTGCAATACTTTTTTTTATAACACTGCAGCTTAGGGACTGGGCTAACCTAAGCCAGCCAGGAGTAACTAAAGTCCCAGGCAAGACGAGTGCTCAGGCTGCATTTTTCCAGCAGTGGACAAGGCAGGTTTTCCTAATTCCCCATGTGCCTCCAGCCATGTACTAGAGTAATGTCCTCTGCACAATTGGGTATAGTGGCATTAGGCACACATTACTTCAGGAATTGAAAAAGGGACCATTACAAGGCAGAAGGCTTGATCTTTCTGCACCCTTCTCAGGAAGGCTGCCTTGAAAGGTTATCGTTTAACACACATGGTGATTGCAAATCATTTTATATAAGGCCACCGGTGGAAAAAAAACCAGGAAAAAATGCAGTGAGACATGGCAAGGGGTGATGGTTTATGCATTGCAACATTGCACCCCTCCTTCATATGCATATATATCTATATATCTATATATCTGTATATATCTGCCTGGATGCACTCTATCTACCGAATGCTTTATGGGATAAGGAATGCACTGGCTAAAGGTTGAAAGGAGAATTTAATATCAGATTTAAATGGTGACTCAGTGACTTGCAGAGAAATTCTCGATATGCTGGATGGGTCAGCACTAGAGTGGGAGTGAGTGTGACTCAGAGGTGTGGGGAAGGGTGCTGAGGTGCAGGGAAGGGGCCAAGGCTGGGAGAGAGGGGCTTTGAGGGCAGCAGGGTGGGAGGAGCCCTTGGAAAGCTCTGTGGGCTGGAAGGATAATGTGGGAAGGAGCTGAAGGGTAGGTGAATGCCAGCAGCCATGGCAGTGGGTGATGAGCAGATACCTTCTGTCCTCAGTTGGTAGAAGCTCTCATGAGATCCTAAAATTCAGGAGAATTACTTTAGGAGCCGAGCAAAAATGAAGCATGTGTGGGAAGAGTGCTAGCCTGCAGAAGGAGACTCGAAAAAAATTCCCCAACAAAAGGTATTGTGGCTTGGTTGCATCAACATAATGTATGGGTGGAAATGCCACATGGTGGGAGAAGCAGAACAGGAACAAGAGCACCAGAGCCACAGCATGCCTGCAGGCTCACAGTGGGGCATCTCTTGAGCAGTGGGATGGCATCACTGCAGCTCACTGCCTTGCCAGGGTTTGCAGCATTGGTGATTTGGGGCAGGGAATGTGATGCCCTTCCAGGGTTGGACCTCTGTGGACCATAGTGTCCTGAGCACTGTCTAGGTGCTGTCATAAAATGTCATATCAGGAATAAGAAAAAAGGAAGGCAGGAGAGTGTCCAGATCTTGAAATGCCCTTACATATCCTGTGAAGTCAGTGCCTGATCTCGAAATAAAAATTTCAGTACAGTTGACCTAGAGATGGGAGTCTGTCAGCAGGCAAGAAGTGAGAGGCTGATTGGTCTCAAATACTGCTAAAACATGATAGCTTACCCATCTCAGCCACTCAAGTCTTCCCCAGGAGGCAGGTGGGAGACAGCCAGCAGATGATTCACACAGTGACAACCTCGAGGGGATATCTACACTGCTATCAACCATGGGGAGATATGGACTCAGGGGAATCAATGAAGGAAAATGCGCCTATAGAATGGAAAGAGATCTGGAAGGAAACTGAGAAACCATCCCCCTAATGCTCACATGGTCCTTGCACGGCATTGAAAGGAGCGAGCAGGTGGAAATTGCACCGAGGCGAAGCCTTCTGCTGCCAGGAACAGAGGAAACACGAGTGCCAAGAGGAGCCAGACCACTCAGCAGCGGCCAGGAGTGAGCCATGAGGCTGCTTTTTGAGGACAGAACTTCAGTCTGCAATGTGGATTGGTGAATATGTAGCAGTTGCTCTGCCTCCCAGCAAGAAGACAGGACATGGGATCTGAAGGAATGAGCAGCTGTTGGCTGCTAAAGAGAAGACAAGTCAGGGGTCTGTTTATTGGAGATGTCAGTCCTTTCTGTTTCCTGTGAGGCTATTAGCTCTGATCCACTCCTGACTTACAGTAGACACAATTTTATTGCCATTTGCAAGTAATTAATGCCCATTGCTCACTGTTTTAAGCAATTACATTTACTTTAATATCCTCAGATGAAGTATGGTAGGAAAGAATAGTCCTTACATCAGTATTCACCAAATTTCATCAGCATACTTGTATTCCTATCCTAATTTCTTTGTCAGGCATAGAAATAGACTAGGAAAAAAAATCCCACATGACTATCAGGCCAGATACCAATGTTTATCCAGACTGCCATCATTACCCAAATACAATTTTTCTCTTTCAGCTTGGTGCCAGCACTGGTGTTGATGGAGTAGCCTATAGAAAGGACTGGTTCAGGTCAGCAGAGAGGTTTTGCAAACATGCTGGCAGAGCTTTTTTCCCTCCTCTTCATGCAAATTGACTCTTTTTGTTGTGAGCATCATCTCATGCACAGAACCACAGCTGAGTCTCTAATTGACTCTTTTTGTTGTGAGCATCATCTTATAGCTACCCAGGAAACCTGGGTAGAAGCCCCCCTTTGTTACCCTGGCCTGTGAGCTGATCCCTTACAAGTCCTGCTGTCCTGTTCCATCAGAGCAACAGGCAGAGGCATGTTTGTTCCCTTCTCTCCCGTCATTGAGATATCATTTACTATTAAGACACAGAGGATCAGAGACCTCAAAGGCAGCAAGGGAAGATTTACAGCACAGTGGCTGTCAGTTGCTTTGGTCTAATTAAATGGTTCCTGCCTCCTTGACTCGGTTCCAGCGCAACGGAGCTTGACTTGTTAAGCGTTAGGGAAGTGTCCTGCCTGCTCACTGTTACTAGTGCCTCAGCTCCAAAGTGTGACTGTTTGTCTGAAATAAGCTATAAAATCCTGTCGCTGCCTTCCCACCCCTCTTTACAGGCAGCTGGATGTCCCTGCAGGTGGGTGCCTGCCCCTGGGACAGCAGCAGCAGAGCACACGGAGTACGGGGCACCCCACACAGGCAGCCACTGGACAAGGGCCATGGAACCACTGCTGCCCTTGAACCCTCTTTGGAGGAGGAGGCACTTTTCATCTTCTCTGCTTGCTTTTCAGAGGGGCAGTGGGAAGGTGGCAGTAGAAGAGCACTCTGGAGGTGAGGACCAACTCAGTGGGGTCCCATGAGGTCCTCTCCATATGACCCCGAGACTCTCAGGCAGGTGCTCTTCCCTTCCTTGCTCAGAGTCACCCTGCTTCTCCTGGGGCACTTCCCAGCCTGCCCTGCCATTCTCCAGATTTCTAAATATCTGGAAACTGAGCCGACGGAGTCCTTCACCCAATACCCTCAGCCCACTCTTTTTATGCCAATGAAGTAAAGAACAGGTCACGGTTCAAGTAAGTGTGTCTATTTGCCTCAGTCACTTGAATTATTTTTGATTACAGATTATTATTTGTGTCTCGTTGACAAATTGGCTGGTGTTAATCGTCAGAGCACATGCCCACCCAATTGGCTCTCCACATCATATGTTACTCCCTCCCTTCCCTGATTGGATGAATCAAATTTTATTAAACAGCAGCCTTTTTTCTCCCTTGCTTGCAGATGATGCATGAGCATTTGTAGCTGCTTGGCAATTCTGTTGTGAGACAATAAAAGAGCTTTTCAAAATGCCAGGAGAGGAAATACAGTGTGAATACTCTTGCAAATATTTACTTGTGCTCTTATTTGCAATATTTTATTGTGTAATGGATTTAATGATGCTATTTATCAAATAATGATGATTGCTGTCTTTAATGAATTCAAATTTAACTAAGCAATTTCCAGAAATATCTGACAAAATTAAGAGAAAATTCCAGTGCACTAAATGCAAGAGATAGGGGGGAACCAACAGAAATAATTACAGCTGTGTGATGCTTAGATATTGCACAAATGCACGTTTCACAAGCACCTGAGAGGGAAAACAAGCAGAGTTACCTCAGATGCAAACCCAAGTTAGCAAATGCTATACCCCACCTCTTCAATTTGGCAGCACCCAGTCAGGACACAGTGGACTGGCCTTGTCACTGCAAGCAGGGCTGAGCAAAGGCAACCACATCCCAAAGTCTGTGGCTTCAAGACAGAGCTCTGATAGAAGCTGTGGTTTAGAAACCTGGGATGTTTTCAGGCTTTGGGGTGGTTTCACCAGCAGGGCTGCCTCATTCCAGCACCCTTCCCAGCTCTGCCTTCCCAATGCTACCCCTTTCTGCCTCATGGGAAAAGAGGAAAGGGGTTCCAGCAGTGGCAGGGATGACTAAGAGTCCCTCAGGCTTAACACATTGGCCAGTCAATGGTCATGGAGCTCTGGCTGGTGTTTATTCTATCCAGAACAAGGAATTAGATGTGGAGACACTCTTTCCCTACTTCTTTGCTGCTGTGCATTATATCTCTGAAGCGTCCAGCACCCACACAGATAATTTCTTGCTATCTGACATATCTTTACTGGAAAACAAGAACTACAGAAAATGTTGAATTTCAGAGTGATTAAAGAAAACACAGAAGAATATAGTGAGACCTTCCTGAGGTGGGCATCAGCTGTGCTTTTCATGGTTTTCTTTGAAGGCTCTTCAAGTACATGTTCCCAAAATACTGAAGACAAGGTCAGTCTCCAAGTCCAGTCCCATTCCCTGGAAGCTGGGGGCTGGGCATCTTCCTGTGGCAAAGTCTTGAAAGGCTCTACACATACATCTATTGAGTCATTAAGCTGAAAGTGGTGAGGCGCAAAAGTCCCTCAAAATCTGTGGAATCTATGGGATCTAGGCTGGGCATATGAAAAAGAAGGAACTCCTAGCAAGTGCCAGAGAATGTGACCATCTCCAAAACACCCAAGTTTCACTGAAATCAGGCACACTCTTTTCTGATCTGATTAAAATGAAGGCACTGCCTTTTTCACATTGCTATTTTGACTTGTTTGAATATGCAACAGCAGCTTCTATTTCCAAGAAACACAGTAAATATGGATTCTTGGAGAGCCAAGATCCTCTTTACTAGTTTTGAAGCGCCCAAATCTTCAAAGCAAGAAATATTTCCTCCAGCTGTCCATGCACGAAGTTGATTTATAACTAGTTTTCTGTTCAAACCACTGTAATTTTGTGAAATGATAGCAGTATTGATTCCAGCAAGAGTTTCACTTTGCTGAAACTACCAGGCCAGAGGGACTAAATGGAGCTTTGGAGTGAATAATATAGCTTTCCACTTTATCAATTTCATCTGTTTTGCTCTCCACCTTCACTTAACAACCTACATCTCTTCTTTCCTTCCTTCTTTTCCCTTTAAGGCACTGCTCTGGTTCACAGCTATAAATGATTGAATGTATTTTCTTACCTAGGAACTCTGAGCAGCATCAAAATACAATCTGAGCAATGAATAGACTGCTTGACATCTCCAAGTGGTTCACCTTGCGGTGTGGGAAGCCGAATTCTGGCTCTGAAAAACACTGAATTCTGGAGGTGAAAGAAGAAAATTGTTTTTCAATATTTTTCAGTGGAAGAAAATATTTCTAGTTCAGTTTTTATTAAAATAAAAAGCAATAAAATATTTAGGAGAAAAATGAAATTCCTCAGTCTGGGCTAGATTCTGCTGTCAGATATATTGAGATGAATGAACATAAACTTTACTGAAGTCAATGAAAATATCTTGGTGTAAAACTGGTCTGAAGACCAGTTCCACAGAAAGACAAATCCTCACCTATGTAGGAGAGAAAAAGGGGAATTGGATGATATTTCTGGATCTGCAACCTCAACAGTGATCTAATTTAGAAAACATGGAAGAATTGCAGATGAATTCCATATACATTCCATCCACACTCCCTGTGTGCAGGTGTGGCTGTGCTTCCATTTCTAATGTCAGAGTGAAAAAACCCAGAAAATACAAATGCTTCGGCGGCACTATTAATTCAGCCATAGGCACAGTGTATATGTCAGCATAAATCTTTAGTAGCCTTGCCAGCTCCTGAAAATGCTGCTTCTGCATTTGCTTTCTCTGTACTCACTGACTTAAAGAAAAAAATTTCAGAAAACCAGAGGGTTTTAAAGGTGTTAGGAACAAACGCCACTTAGAAAAACTAAGAAAGAGATAAATATTCGATTTTTATTGGCATGCATACAACATAGATGTATTTTTGCAAATGGAACATCCAAGGCTCTGTAAGTTTCAGGATTTTTGATGCAATTAGTCAGGAAAAAAAACCCCAGAAAATAATGTAATCAGGTTCTAGGATGATCAAATAACCCTTTGGATTCTATCACAGGAAACATGGTTTAAAGCAAAGCTGAGGCATGCTGCATTTCTCCCAGACATTTTACACAGTAAGCTCCAGCACAGGGATGTCACCAGTCAGCACAAGGGGTCAGGTTTGGAGGTGGAGGTGGGTTGCTGCCTCCATGCTGGTGCTAAACAGCCACGTGGCATAAAAACCTTCTGTCTGCAGCCCATCGCCATGGCCCCAGGGAGAGGAAATGGCTCAGCAGCTCCTGATGTGGAGAAAAAAGTGCAGAAGGGAGAATGCTCCTGCTCGAGAACCAAGCCAAGCATGAAATTAATATTTCCTTTATCATTAAAAAAAAAAAGAAAAAGAAAAAAAGAAAAAAAGAAGAAAAGAAAGCCTGTGACACAGGAATAATTGTAAACTTGAAAACCTGGGGACTGGCTTTGAATCTCCTTGTGGGAAGGGGAATGCTTTGGTGTTTCACTTCTCTCCTTGTTGAGCAACACAGAGCTGGAGAGATCCAGGATGTGGCACACAGTTAGGCTGTGATACACAACCTGCTGCCCGGGTGAAACTCTTGTAGTTCTTGTATTCTCAGTCCCCTTGGGAAAACTTCATGCATGAGGTATAGGTAGGGCCTGTGCAAGACCTCAACCCCCCCAGGAATGGATCAGGATGGGAGCCTTGCTGGATCACCATCTGCCAAAAAACACTGCAGAAAGCTGGTGGGGCTTCAGAGGAGTTTTCCCCTGGAGAAAATGGAAAACAGTCTTGTGCAGGGTTGTGCATCAATGGTTATTTTTGTTTCCATGGTAGGATTTCATTAAATGCGTTGCATTTTTTCATCTCTGCATTTCCTTTAAGGAACTGCTCATATTCGGAACCACTGGCACCGGGACTGACCAAAAGGGGGGTGTGAAAATAAAGCCTGGACAACCCAAGAGGTATGGGACTTAATCAAAACTGCATCTTAATTTTCCCAGAAGTAGATTGCTCAGGATTTTTTTTTTAATTTATGTTTTTGCTCACCCTCCTTTTTTCTTGACAACCACATCTCAGCACTGCCTTACCCTTCCCTCCTGCCCAGGGTTTTCTGAGGAGGAGCTCTGGATGCCCTGAGCCCAGCACAGTGTGGCTGGTGCATTTCCCCTGGCTGGCTTGGCACAGAACTCTGAAGCTTCCCTGGCACTCCCCAGGGCAGGGAAACTCTCAGTGTTGCTGTCACCACCAAGTGCTCGAAACAAAGCAAATGAGCAGTGGGGACTGGCGAATAGCCTGGCTGGCAAGCAGAAGCACAGCCTCCCCCAGTGAGGAAGAGCCACATCCACCTGGGATGGGCACATTGTGGAGGGTGCTGGAGTGAGTGGTGGGCAGGAAAATACCCAGTATGTCATACACTTACAGCCTTTACTCCCTGAAAGGTGTGAGAGGAAGGAGGAGAGATGGCTGTCATGCATTGAAAACAAATGACCCAATCTTGCCCATTCTGGGCACAGCACACAACTACCTAAAAGGAGGCTGTGATGTCGGTCTCTTCTCTCAGGTAACAAGGGTATAGGACAAGAGGAAATGGCCTCAAGTTGCACCACAGGAGGTTTACACTGGATGTGAGGAAAAATTTCTTCACCAAAAGGGCTGTCAAGGCTTGGAACAGGCTGCCCAGGGAAGTGGCTGAGTCACCATCCCTGGAGGTATTTAAAAGCCATGTAGATGTAGCCTTAGGAACATGGATTAGTGGTGGACTTGGGAATGTCTGGTTAAGAGTTGGACTCAATGGTCTTAAATGCCTCTTCCATCCTAAAGAATTCTATGAAAAAGAGCAAAATTATGGAAAAGGTAGCAAACTTTGCAGCACAAAGTAAAAGGCTAAATAAATTCCTATGGCTTTTCTGGTTTCGAAAAGCCTGTCTTAGGGAAATCTTCTTGGAATTGGCCTTTACTTGCTCCATTCTCCTGCTTTGGCTGGCTTGAGCTGTCACTGTTTCACAAGGTGTGACACTCAGCAATGCTACTGCTCAGTGCACTGTCTTTTTCCTGACGTATGTCTAAGTTTTTGGTCACTTCAACATGGGGTTCAAAGCTCTGCTTTGAAAAGCCACAATCACCTCCTAAGTCATCAAGCTGCTCCTCCTCTCAGCTAGAAACCCAACATGCCTTTTAAAAAAGAAAATCATTTTTTTTTCCCCCTGCAACGGCTATTTCAGAGACAGCCAGGCCAGTGCAGGAGGAGATGGACTGTGGTGGCTCTGCAGTACCTACTTTTCCAAAGGAAAAGGGTCTGACAGGAGGAAACAGCTGGGGTAAGGAGCCGCTTGGCATGCTTGGGATCCCACCACGCTTTGGTCCTTTTCCCTGGCAGGCTCCCGGCCTCCTCCTGCCCTTGGTGCACCCACAGGCCTTTAAATTTCACGAAAGCTCTTTGGTTCTGGAGAAAATAATAATTAGAAAGAAAAAAAAAAAAAGAAAAAGCAAAAGGAAAAAAAAAAATCCTCCTTGATTGCTGAGGCACTGATGGCAGGACCCCTCCTTCCCTGCTGAACCACTTAATCAGGCTGGCCCGGCAGCAGCAGGTGCCCACCGGGGCGACCTCGGGAAATCTCCTCATCACCGGCAAATGGCCCTGATGATGGCTCAGCAGGGGCCCTGTGAGGCTCTTAGCGAGCTCAGAGGAGCTTCTCCAGCAGTGCTGGAGCTTCCCATCCTTCTCCAAAGCTGGAAGCAGGGAGCCAGCTCCGCGCCTTCCCTGGGCGGCTCCCTCGGGCTCTGGCTGCTGGATGCTCAGCCCCGAGTCCTCCAAAGCTGGCAGGGACAGCACAGCCCCCTGCTCTCAGCTCTGAGACAGAGGACTTGTAGCTCCTTGGGGGAAAAAATGGGATTTCTGAGGAAAGGCGACATCAGCGGGCTGCCTGTGACACAGACTGGCTTGACTGACCATTTTTCTGGCATTGCACCTTTTTGCTTACAGCCACAGGCCTGTAAGCCAGACAGGCACTCTCTGCTCATCCTCTGGGAAGTTGTGCCTTCATGTGTGGTGCCCATATGGGGCCTTATTCCAAATCTGATCCAATCTCTCTGTACTAAGGAAGAAAGCACAGTTTTGGCGTGACCTTAGTGCTTTTCCCTTGGCCTCTGTGCCTACCATGAATACCAATGTCTTCCCGTGACCCACAGCTCTGCTCTAGCAGTGTTATGTGGCTGCCCTACCAACTTCACTGGAGGTGACACGATTACAGCCCCTGTCTCCTCTGGATAAATGTCTTCAGTTGCTCAGCAACCTCCACACCAGGATTAAATTAACTTTGATTACAATTACAGACAGCACAAATCAGCCTGCACCGTCAGAAGAAAGCAGAGCATGGGTTGTTTTTTTTTTTTTTCTGGAGGATTTTCTCCTCAAATGCTGCTGTTGGGGGGGGGAGGGTGGAATTGCATCTCACCTCTTTCCCTCCCTTGCTTTGTGTTGATGCTTTGTGTTAAATGCCTAGTGGGATTGAACACAAAAGAATTCATTTACGTGCCTGAAAATATTTGCCTGCTTGGGAAAGAAAAGCAGAGAGGAGTCCCAGGTGCTGAAGGCAGCTTTCCTCTTATGTCAAGGCCCCAAAATTTCCTCTGGTGAAACTGATAGGCTTAAATACAGCTACTCATCACCTCCATAAGGCCTTTGCTGTCACCTCCTCCAGGTGCTCTAGTTAATAATAGCAACATGCAGTTATTATATATGGCTTCACAGCTCCCTGAAGCAGACTTCCTGTCTGAGAGGTGCAGCTCCATAAAACCCCCAGGTGATGAGGACTGCAGGCAACCAGCCCCTCAGAGATCAGGCCTGTGGCACACAAAGTGGGAAGATTAATCATCTCTATCTGCTGCTCGTGGTCTTCTGCATCTGCACCTGGAGGAGACTTGCCAGGCTGGCAGGATGCTCTCATGGTGCCCAGCACCTTGCTGTGTGGGCTGCAGTGGGGGGACCTGGACTGCCAGGAAAGCCTTTGCCTGGGGTCTAGGAAACTGAATGCTGCTTGAAGCACTGCCCATGTACCCCTGGCCTTGGGAAGGTCAGACTGTTCTGCTCCCTGTTCTTACACCTCTTCTCTTCACCACCTCTTTTAGCCAAAACCTTTCCACGGTTTCCCCACTTTCCCAGCCTGTGCCTCCAGAGAGATGAGTGGAGCTGGCCACCACCAGCCTGCAGGAGTCCTGCTGGCATTCCTCTGAAGGAGCTACTGACCTGTGTTTCTTTGGGGAGGAATCTCCCTCAGGTAGATGGAGAGGAAAATGGTGCAGAGTGGTGAATCAGTGTGGAAACTGGGACTGCCAGCATCCCTGAGAGTCACAGGAAGCTTGGGTGTAGAAAATTTAGCGTTTGCTTTTAGATGACTTAATAGAGGTGCATTGCTTCTTTTCTCCCTGGGCAAAGAGGAGGAGGAGAAGGAGAAGCAGTGCAAGCAAGGCAGCAGCTTTTTCTGCTCTCTGTGGTTCTCTGGCCAGGAGATTTCTGCCAATGCAGTAGGTAAGGACATTGGCTGCTGCAGGAATTGGCCAGCAACAAATGACTGCTCCCCTGTGGGAGTGGGGAAGGAAGTGTGGAGGCTTATTACATTCAATGTAATTACTCTGGACTTAGAGCAGGGTATGTGACAAAGGAATTTGGCCTTCTCTTTTTTTTTCCCTCTCTCCCTGCCTCCCTCCCTGCCTCCCTCCCTCCCTCAATATTCAAAAATATAAGGGTCTGGTCATGCCAGTTTTTGATCCAAAGAGGCTCTTCGCAGTTCTCGTCAAACAAGGAGGGACTTGGCCTTGCTCCTGGCCTTGCACAAGTAGAAGTAACATGGCAGAACAATTTCTAAATAGGTGGAGAATTTTGCTGCTGTGCAGAGGTCTGATGCAGGTGTTCTGCCCCGGCTTCTTTACCTGCTGCCCTCCCTGCTCCTCCAGAGAAGAGATGAAGCTGCTCCTTGGCCTTCTGCATGGGAGACGTTGGCCAACAGCGAGTTCCCTTTGCCTGGGACTCACCACTGCACCTGCACCACCTGCAAAAGAGATAGCTGGAGAAGCATTGGCCAGGATGGCCCAGAGATGGGTGGGGATATGGGGCTTTGATCCGCCACTCCAACCTCCTCAGCTCTCGTTTTTGCCCTCCTTGTTTAATGCTGGGGGAGAAGGAAATGGCCCAAAAGCTGTGGCAGTGCCATTCTGCTCCCTCAGGAATGCACCTCTCCTCACCTCACTGGGATTGCATTCCTGTCCTGGCATAGACCCCCTGGGTCCAGGTACTGACCTTCCCTCTGAGGCTCCCAATGCTTGTCCGTGCAAGCCAGGCTGGGGCCATCTCCTGCTGGATCCTTCATGGGTTGCTCAGGCAGGTACCCAGGCTGTGGCAGTGGGTGGCCCCCTGCCCTCTGGGAAAGCACCTAATCATGGTCTGTCACTGCTCACAGCTGTCTTTCAGTGTCTGCTTTCTCTCTCTCATGAGTGTCCTGATGTTTCCTGACACTTTCACCTTCCTCTTCCTTGTGTGCACCCAGGGGAAAGTGTCTTTGACTCACACTTCCATTTCACCGTGACGCATTTCAGCCCTGCTGCAGCCTGCTCTGACCACTTGCCAGAGCACAGCACGTCAGACAGGCCAGAGGTTGCCAGGATTTGTCTTTCCAAACCGCATTTCTGATGAGGAACGTTTGCATTGACCATGTCCAGCTTTCACAGACTTGGTCAAAAAGATCGCTTTGATCTTGAGATCATCTCAGAGTGGCAGGTCCATGCTCACCTTTTCCTAGTCAGGCTGGACTTTCAAATGACCTAAATGTGGCTCACATTTCTGTGTCTGTCTCTTGCTGTGAAAAGAAAACTTGAGCTATTGCTTGGTGTCTTCATCTCAGGGGCTCCTGTGATACCCTTAAGTAGTTGCTTCAGCAGTGGTGATGGAAGCATCCAAAACTAGATGCCCAGGTGTTCTGACTCTCCCTACCACTCTTCTCAACACCGTTTCTGTCCATGGAACCCCCACATGGCAACCTACAGCCTCTGGCAAAAGTGCTCTCTGTCCTCCACTTCCCTCTCAGGAACAAGTGTCCACAGCGTCCATTTCTCCTATGCAGATAAACCCAAGTTTCAGAATATGAAGAATTTTAGGTCCATTTAAATACTTATTTGCTAACACAAAAGCAAGTGCCCTCATAATTTAATATGCTTCTGGAAGTAATTGGATAGAAGTCCTTTGTTTCTTTTCCTCCTGTCATCTTGCATTTGTTTAATTTGGCTGTCGTGACATGAAGTGACAGATCCCATGCTCCGTTTTTACAGATAGCAAAACTCTGGGAT
Source organism: Onychostruthus taczanowskii (assembly GCF_017590055.1). NCBI lineage: Eukaryota > Metazoa > Chordata > Aves > Passeriformes > Passeridae > Onychostruthus > Onychostruthus taczanowskii. The sequence goes on from NW_024500128.1 coordinate 2,382,366, forward strand.
TCTTCTTTCTGCGCTGTTAGAAATTTATGTATTCTCCCCATTCACTCGTACATCACTATTGTGTCAGATTACTGACCCCCTTAAGAATAAATGCATTTTAATACAGCTGACCCAGAAACCTCCCAAAGGGGAGATAAAGCATAGCTCTGAGAACCAGCTGAATTTGCTGTAACTTAGGGAGGAATCAGAGAAGGGTCCAAAGTGGCTCAGTGCCATGGTTATATCCCATTAACATGTCCACATTTCCTGCTGCTCACAGCATTCTGGTCCCAGGTTCCATCCTTTCCTCTGGTTGGGAAGGAGCTGCTCACACAGAGTTTTCAGCAATGTTTTCCCTGAGACTCAGATTCAAGGGAAGATCAGGTTTTATTCCCATGCAGAGAGGGCAACAGGGGTGTCCCAGAGATGGGACAGGGAACCCTGATGTCAGGCACAGCAGGCACCGAGAGCAGCAACATCCAAGGACAGGTATTACTCAGGCACAAGCCCTGCAAGGGCGGGAAGGCAGGGGACACAGCTGTCTGCAGGGGTTGGGGAGGAGCATTACAAATAACGCCTCGCAGTACATTTGCCTGGCTGGCAACCTTCCTGGCACTTCTCTTTAAAAATATTTATCAGAAGAAAGGAGAAACAGCAGGAAATTGCAGATTCAACCTTGTATATAAATGCAAAGCTGCAGAGTGCAGGAGAGGAAAATATCTTTCTCTTTCTAGAAGTTTTTGTACATTTTTTCTCAAATGTCATACTGTGAATCTTGCTCCCTGTCAATTTTAACAAGTTATTTTTAATAATTTCTGTAAAATGCATTTAAAGCCTAAAGGACATGCTCAGTTTGGAAGACCCCAGGCCGCTTCCACTCCTCTTGCTTTGAGGTTTCTGAATTGAGTGTTTGGGTCCCTGTGGGGGTCTTCACTTCAAAGGAAATATCTTCAGATTATAGCCATGGTAAATTGTTGGGCGGGAATTTTTGTCACCTTGGATGACTCCAGTTACCCATCGTATTATTCCAACACCTTCCTCGAGCACCACAGGCCTCAGGTGCTTAATGTCTGTGCCAGAATCTACCAGTGGGCAAATACAGACCTTTGTGGCAAAAAATATTTTTATTTATGAGCTGCATGCTGCATGTTATCCTCAAGCAGTTTATAAGGGCCATGCTGCTATTAGCCCTCAAAGGTGGACTCTGCAGCGGCCCTGGCAAGGACCTTGTCCCATGGGAACAGCAGATGTGGGTGTGTGGAGCATCCATACATTCAGTGTGCCACCACAGCCAGCGTGGCTCTGTGGAGCCTGGGTCTGTGTCCGCAGAAGGGATGGGAACTCCTGCTGATGAAATTCCCACCCAGCACTGCTGAGGCCAGAGGGAAGGTACTTCAAACCAGCAATGTGTTTTGTACCCTCCCTCAAAAGGGCCAAACCCTCCCATTTCACACACACACAGGAGGAATGAGCCTTTCTGCTGTTTTATTACGGATGTTCAGGAGTGTTGGCATGAATCAGAAAGTGGCTAAATGCATTTGCTTAATCTTTCAGGGTAGCAAAGATTGGGTAGACTCTTCTAATCCTTGTTTCCCTTCTTTGAAAGGAGTATAAAAGCCAGGAGGAGAAAACAGCTGAGGTTTCATATCTCAGGTTGATTTTGCAGCACAGACAAAAAAAGAAAGCAAGCTATTCCTCTTGTTTGGAGCTGAAGAACATTTGCTCTGGAAGCCCATGAAAGAAAATAAACACCGTGCAATATGGTGTTGTTTGTGCAATCAGGTTTCTTTGTGAAAAACTTCACTTTAAATAGTTACAAAGATCTGGATAGTGGTGATCACGTATGTGAATTTAGGGACTATGCAGTAGCCAGGGTAATATTTCTACAAATGCCTAACTAGAGAACAAAGCAGGTTGACACAGAAAGATGCATTTATGAGAGCTGCTGTCCACCTTTCCAATGCAGCCTCACACACATGCACATATATACATACATATATATATATACATATACACACAAGAGTTTATTTAGACCTAAGGCCCATTTAACAACCTTGCTTTAACACTCATGATAAGATTAATTGGGTGTGGTGATTTTATGTGCTTGAAAACTACTTAACAATTATTTTTGAAGTTACCAAGAAATTCTGTGATGAACCACCTTAGGATTTTAATTTTGAGAGAGGTAAGGACAAGGTTAACAGGGGTCTAGTTTGAAGAGAGTTGAGCACCAGGATAATTATCCTGCAGTGCTGTATATTTACAGCATGTACCATTGCCACGAATCTTCAGACTTGTTGCAACGTAGTTCTTTCTATTTTCCATAGTACGATATTAATTCTGCACCATGGGTTGGTGTTCCCTTCTCAAATCCATGGGTATTTTTTTCTGTGGTCCAGAGAGGGGACCTGGCTGTGCCTTAGGTCACTGCAGGTGACTTACCACACTCTCCTTTCCTTACACCAAGACATGGATTAAGGTGCCAGATATCAGGTACCAATTTTGGAAATTTTGCATGGAAAAGGATTTTAAAAGTTTGTTTTCAGAAACCAGTGCATTTCAATTCTTAAAAAATATGAAGTAGGGGGCTGTTGCCTTCCCCTGTGTCAGCTGAGCTGAGGGGAAGACGAAGGATTGGCATGCAGAAGCACACATCTTTCACCTATAAACATCCACTCTGTGCATTAAAACCAAAGGAGCCATAAATTTCCTTTACTCTCCTCAACCCCCTCAGGGCATACGAGGCTGTGGTCCTGATAGGAGCTGGATGGGGCAGGGGTCTCAGCCCTACAGGGAGCTGGGGGAGGGTTTCAGCAGCCAGGCTTGGCAGGCTGGGTCTGCGGTGTCTGGGTGGGTGTCCCCAGGCAGTGTCAGTCCCCTGGTGGGCAGGCAGGGCACTCTCCTCACAGCAAATGACCAGCAGGGCCTGGCTTGTCCTCTGCAGTATCACTGGGTCTTCAACCCAGCTGCCTGAGTGGCACAGGCGAGGGGTTTCATTTCCGTTGCCCAGGCAGTGGGAGTGAGTGGAGGAGAGGTGAGGTTGAATGAAATCTCTGCAGCACTTAAGTTCACAAGTAAATATCTAATTAGAGAAATGTTTGACTTCAATAATAAATGAAGCGGAATATCAAGAGACATGAGTACTGGCAAAGCACATCTACGGCAAAGTCTTTACAATGGGGGCATTTTTTTGGCCTCCCCTCCCAAGGTCTTCACGTAAGTGGAAAAACCATGTGTGCAGCTGCTAAGGGTAGGGCATGACTTTCCTTGCTCTTGCTCTAACAATTTGGAGGCACCCATCGGCAAACCCACCCTCATCAATTCTGCATCTTCCTGAAAATGTACTTTTAAGCACCTTAATTGCATTTCAGAGATAACCCTGCAGGCAAAGTGACAGGAAGAGAAACCATATGGAGCAGTTTGGCGGTCAGGCTCTTTGTTTTAAATCAATCAAACATCTGCGGCTAATGTAGCTTTGGGCTGCTCCTCAGGAAACATTAGCCCTATTAGTCTGGGCTGGCAGGAACACAAAATAATATATTTATGGACAAAGCACATGTGCATTACTGTTGCAGAGTGAGTGGAGGAGGAGGAGGAGGAGAAGATCTGTGGTCAGCACTTTGCCTTCTCAGGAGGTCAGCTCCAACAAGCAAAGAGAGGGACCAGGGGGTCCTGTCTCCTGGCTCTGGCCCCATGTCACTCACCTCCCTGCCTAGGAGCAGCCTCGAGACCTGCTGCCACAATCCCACATGGGAAAGACCACCAAAAAAAGCTGTGTGGCTGCTACATTAAGGGAATGTGAGGTGGGACAGTGGAGTGGGATGTGTTACAGTCTGCAGGGACAGTGATGGGAGGGAAGCACCGGATGGTGGGGCTGGCTGTGGGGCTCTGTCTGCCTCCCCACAACACCACATCCCCACAGAGCAGGTGGAAAACAGCAGGGACAGGATGGGTATCCCTTCTCAGTCCCCACAAGTGGAGACAAGGACCATGTGCAAGGGAGCTGGGTGTTACCAGGCTGAAACCACCATTTCACACCAAGGGCTACAACACTCAGAGGTGGGCTGGTTCCCTGTCTAGCGTTCTGTTTTCCATCTAGACAGACAGTTCATCCCATTTTCATCTCATGTGTTATCTATGTGCGCTTAGGTAACAGAGGCAGTCCCAAGGAGGAGGTGGGAGGTGGAAAGGGAAAAAAGGCTTTTTCATTTACACTGTCATGCAGACAAATACAGATGCATTTGCAGGTGCATCAATAAGTGAGAGGCTCTAGGACACACATCCACCTGACAGCACCTCTCTAGTCTGTCCATCCATACCTCATTGCCTGGGAAATCGTGAACCATGACTGAGAGCGTGAAGAGCAAGAACTTTGTGACTGTTTCATAGCTAGTCACTGCCCCTGTATGTCAAGGAATTCTCACTAGAGATACCTTAAAAGGTGTGAAAATATTGTATATCCCCTTAATAACTCCCTAAACCCACTTTTAGGCTTCTTTGTTTCTATTCGCTGCAGGGAAAACCAAAAGCCTGTGGCATTGACAAGGGCAAGTTATAGCAGCCATATTTAGGGAAAAGTGCATCACTGACATATTTTGATTCTGCCAAAACAAAACATTGTGAATCCTGAAAACACAAACAATTGCTAAATTCAAGAGAAAATCCAAACTTATTCAGAATAAGGATTTGTATATTTGTTAGGCTGAGGCAAACCTTAATGACTGAGACCTGCTCTTTAGTGACACTGTGAAATAATTGCACAGCTATGACAGTTCAATTTAGTTTTAATTCCAGCACTAGATTAACCTGTCTTCTAAAATACAGTTTCATTATTATCTAAAAATTCTATTTTTTCTGATGCTAACAACAGTGGGCAGAGTCAGATATTTGGGGATGCCTCAACTGTGACTTTCCAGATTTTTAGATGTTTTATTCCAAATTTGCACCTCTACAGACTACAAGGGCTGTGGAGAGGAGGATACCAGAATGTAGTTTGCATTTTTTTCTTTAATCATGCATCCATGTATGTATTTATTGTTGTGTGTGTGTATCTGTTTGAGGAGCTTCCACTGGTACAGTGACTGTGAATTGCAAAAAGAACAATTTTACATTCAGGAAATGTAATTTCTTAAATCTGGAGAATACCAGTTCTATTTCCATATCTGGGTTTTCATGAGCATGTTCATTTGTAAGCTCTGGCTTTCCTGCAGGGATGCAGAGGAACAAAGCTGGTTTTGTGAAGCAGAGCTGCTGAAGCAGGTAACTGCAAACCCTGCTGACCTCCCTGCTGCCTCTGCAGCTCATGCCCCTCACATGCCCCTCATTGCCCTTCTGTCCACATCCTCTCCACATATCTCACAGCCCTTGTGCTTTTCCAAAATGTGTCAACTCCCAGTGTTTTCAGCTGCCATTCCTGCCATTCCTAAGACCATTCCTGCCCCAGCAAACATCCTCACTTATGAGCAGATATCTGCTTCCACCTTTCTCTTCTCTAAAGGGGTGTATGAATTGTGCTGCCTCACCAGCCCCATTCTCCCAGAAGGGAGCTCCATCTTCTATGAAATGGGACAACCCCTGGGACAGCCACTATTGCCTTTTCCTTTCCCAAAGAGTGACAAAGTTTCAGTGCTCAAAGGCAGGAGAAGGACTCACCTAACCACCTAACCTTTCTTTGACAGCCCATGAAAGCAACACGTGAAACACTTTGCCCCTAAGGGAAGGCTGGAGAAACATCTATACATTTCCTCCAGCACATGCATGAGAAGGCACAAGTCTGAAAACTGCTGCTAAATTTGTCAAAGAAGGTGTTTTCCAAAGTATTTGTAACTCAGGCAGATTTTCCAATTTATTTGCAAATCATTTGAAAATTCACCTCTACTCAAAAGAGTAAGTGCTGTAACTGTGCCAGGGACCTGCTGCATCCACACCAGTCACTTACCACCTTCTCTGAGTGCCAAAAAACATCATAGTTCTCAGTAGCAGCCCCATCATGCATAACACACCAGGTTGGTTTGAATTTTCCCAGCATCACAAGCAAAATGTTTCCTTGAGTCATCCAGAGCTGAGAGGCTTCAGGAGGAAACCAAGGGGTAGCTCAGAGAAGCTGCTGCTGGTGGAGCTTCTCAGTGTGGCCAAGGCTCTTCTGGGAGGGTGGGAAGAATAAGTAGCAGCTGGTTTTGGGAGGGCAAAATGGTAGAGGGGAGTTTGCTTTGAAAGTATTGTGTACCTCCTCCTGAAAGCAGCATGTTGATGGCAGGGGAAATAGAGGAGGTAGCTGAGGTCTTGCAGCAGACTTCTGAGCTTCGGCTGCCCCACGGTGCCCTCAGTGTCTCAGCAGAGCAGGAACCTGTGTTTTGTAGGTCACGGAGCAGGATGGGGCCCCAGGCAGCACATGGGGTTCAAATGGACTGAATTTCCACAGCTTCCACAAAGGATATTACAATTAAGGCAATCATCATAATAATATATTTGTAATCATCAGCTACAAGGGGAAAGTTTTCCTTTCCTGATCCATACCTCATGAAAACTTCCTTATCTAAGGAAAGGGTGTGGAAGTCTCTCATCAGAAATGACAGGAATTCAAAGAAAGGGTGACAGTCCTTCCCTGTGCAACTGAAGGCCTCTTGTGACCCCAAAGAGGTGATACTGCAGAAAAGGATTCAGAGAAGAGTCAGTGTAATTCCAAGTTTACTTTGTGATGTCTGTGACCAGTTGCTTGAAAGATTTTAGTGCTGGACCAGTGCTGGAAGTGAAGGACATGGAAAGAAAATGCTGCAGGGGAAAATGAAGTTCCTTGCCATGAATGTTGCTGTGGGGAGATAGAGGCTGTGGCCACCCTTGTGAAGAGTGTGCCTCAACATTAAGAGAGGTGAGAAACAATGTGGTGACCACATATGGATATGAAGATGGTCTGATAAAACACTGATTTGTGTCCAAGGAGAGATACAAAGGAGGGATGTGACCTCGTGAGAGTTGTCCGACTGCCTTCACATCCCTTTGGATGAGACCTATGGTATCCTCACTCCCAAGGGAAAGGGATGTGCAGGGCTGTAATAGAACCATAGCAATCACAGAATGGTTTGGGCTGGAAAGGACTTTTAGAGATCATCTAGTCCAAGGTGCCTGCAATGAGCCAGGACATCTTCAACTAGATCGTGTTGCTCAGAGCCCCTTCCAGCCTGATCTTCAATCTTTCTAGGGGGGCACCTACAACCTCTCTCTCATTTTACCACCCCCACTGTGAAAACTTCCTCATATCTTCCGTAAACCAACCCTCTTCTAATTAAAAGCCATTCCACTTTGACCTGTCACTACAGCCCGTTGTAAAAGTCCCTATCCAGCTCTCTTGTAAGCTCCTTTTACATACTGGAAGGCTGGAAAGTCTTCCCAGAGCCTTCTCTTCTTCAGGCTGAACAATCCCAGCTCTCTCCATAGGAGAGGTGTTCCAGACCATCAACTTCAGGGCTTCCTCTGGACTCACTCCAGCACGTTCATGCCCTTCCTGAGCTGAGGACCCCAGAGTGGGATACAGCACTCCATGTGGGGTCTCACCAGAGTGGAGTGAAGGGACAGAATCACCTCCTCAACCTGCTGATCATGCTGCTTTTGATTCAGCCCAAGATGCAGTTGCTTTGTTGGGCTTTCGAGCACGTGTTGTCAGCTCATGTCCAGCCTTTCATTCACCCACACCATCAAGTTCTCCTCAGCATCATCTTTGTTCACGCCCAAGCCTGTATTGGCAGCAGAGTTTTCCCCAGCCTGGGTGCAGGGTACCAAGTGATCTTTGGCCTGTGGCCTCCAGGCTGGGCCCCTTTTGCCTTTTTGCCTGTATTTTACTCGCTCTTTGAGGAGGCTGTAATCAGGTGGGCTGCAGCAGCGCGTTACAAAGAGGCAGTGAGGAGCCATGCCCAGCCCATGGAGGGCCTCACCAGATAAGGTGGGCTGATAATGAATCTTTGCATCCTCACCCTGACCAGCACCACCTCCGTGAGCTTTGCAAGACCCATTGTCCAAGAACCATAACCTGTCCCTAATCTTCCCTCTAGGTGCCATATTAATCAATGTTTGTTTTCTTTTGCTTTCAGCAGATTCTCTAATTATTAACTGCGCAGTGGACTTGTGGTTTAGTGCCTTGGTTACTTCCTCTCACTGGTGGAAGGTGCTCTGCATAAACCAGGGGCTGGTTTGCTCCTTGGTGCTGCTGAAAGATAAGAAAGACATTGAACAATGGGAACCCAATCATCTTCCTTTTTCCCCCCATAACCATTAGTTTGATTCATGGTACTTTTTGTTTGTCACTGATGAGTAATGAGCTATTCCATCTTCACTCTAGATCTATGCAGAAATGATAGGTGCACATCACACAATGTAAAAGACGTGAGGATTTAACCCCTCAGCCAACAATGTGCTGCTAACAACTTATGCCTTGAAAATAGTGTTGTGGTAGCAGAGGGGAAAAGTGGGGGTTTTTTTTAGAGCTACCTTTGATTAGGGACATACATTTTTGGAGTGACAGCCTGCCAGAAATACAGTGTTACACAAGCTCTCATCATCTGAACCAGCATCCTGGAATTGCTAGTTTTTCTCTCTCAAGGTCATACTGTTATTATGCAATTGCACAAGCAAGGCAGGGACTGAAGGTGTAAATAGACAAAGAAGGTTTTGACTCACTCCCACGAGCACAGGACCTCTAGGACTGCCCATTTAGGTACATATATCTGAAATATTTCCCATGTTTTCTCTCAATTTGGCCCTTTTTTTGGTACAGCCCCTATACAGTCTGGGGCTGAGAAGTGCTACACCCATCCCTGTATGCTGGGTGTCTTGGAGTTCCACTCTCCCTCTGCCAGGCTAAAGCTGTGCAATGAGGGTGCTGTGCCAACATCCCAACCACCTTCCCACCCATCTGGAGCACGAGGTATATGCTAATTCCCACCGTGAGCAGCCACAGCCAGAAACCCCCATGCCAGCTCAGCCTGGTGGTCCCTCGAGACCAATCCCCTCCCTCCAGCAATGCCCAGTGCAGCACAGGCTCAGTGCCTTTGGGACCTCTATAGGCTAGGGGCAGTGGCACCCCAGCTAGCAGACAGACCTTGCTCATGCCCCCCTGACTCACCCCAAGGGCCATCAGGAGAATCTGTGTGCGGGTTAATAGCAGCGCTGGAACGGCGATGGTTTTCCAGAGCCCGCCTGTGCTGACTCACAGATCTCAGAGCTTTGCCAGAGATGGCAGGGGGATAGAAATCAGGGACCTGATGAGCTTCTCCCTCAATTATTTATTTATTTTGTGCACCATCTTCTCCTTCTGCCTGTTGGCAATGAGAAGAATTCATAAATGATGGTAATAAATGCGGAATGACAGCTAATCTTAATTGACCAAAGCTTCCCTCAAAATACTGGGTTGTGCTGGATGTAATGTGCTTTAAACGTAAAAATATAAGCCAGGAAATTACACTGGTGGTTTTACATGTCTTTAATCGAATGGGTTTTATGCTGCCAAGCAACAAAATCAAGGTGGGATCCATCTGTGAGGGGGATATTTTTTCCCCAAAAGAGGAACTCTGCAGTTCAGTGGCCTTTCATTGCTGCTCCATCCTGCCGCCTCTGCTTCCCAAATCTGCTTATTTGGGCTCCAAAGTGGCATCACTCAGTGGGGTTTTATTTCCTTCTGCCTAATCTATCTTCACTTTTCTGGGCATTCACCACATGCTCAGTGCAGCCACTGTGCTGAGACACCACCGAGATGCACCTGATGGGACCCCCTGTATTTTGCTGATGACATTTTACCTTGGTGGGTTACTTATCTTCTCTCCAAATATAATGCACCGTGGACTGCTATTTTTTCCAGAAAACATTTTTTCCTCCCAGGAAGTGGGTATTGATAGCAAGATGCCCCCTTATGTTCCATCAACTCCAGCACATTTTTCTCAGAAACTACTGTGGGAATACCTGGGGGATCTTTAGGGCTAGGGGGATCTTTAGGGTTGGGGGAAAGAGGAGGAGGCAGGCACAGCTATTCTCTTCAGGACAGGGAGACAGTGCTTGGAGAACCCCTGACAGACCTCTCCCCCAGTCAGAGGGTATCCATTATTTTCCAGTGATCCAGGGAACCAGGCTTGTGGTGGCTGCTCCCACTCCTGCCTTGGGCTTGCAGCACCATCTCACTCCCCAAATTACTTCTCTGCATGGAGGTGTCTGGGACCCTGGGGCTGGGACACGTGAAGGATGAGGGCCACAGGAGAGGGGAAGGTTAGGAAGGAAACCTGAAGACAACAGCATTTTTGCATCCTGCCAGGATGCTCCTGCTTGGGGTTTCTTTCCGCACTTCCTGTCTCGGGTAGGTCCCCTCCCCGCCTGTCATGCCAGCTCAGCTGGGCTCGTACTGCGGCACTTTCCTGAGAACATCCCAGAGACTTCAAAACCTCCTCCTCGTCCTGGCAGAATGACTTGCAGCTTTTCCGAAAACTGGCAAGCAGCCTCAGTGCTTTACCATGGGAAGAAGGTTAACTCCTTCCCTCCTTTTCTCCTTCCCTCCCCTTCCCCCCAGCCCAGCGCATCATCCTGCAGGTTTGCCTAGGAACTGGCTGGCAGGAACGACAGAGGAGGAAATGGTTTATTTTTAAAAGCATTTAGTCCTCACAGCTTCTTGGCTCGGGGTGTCAGGAGCGCAGCCTTGTCCCGACAGCCAGAGGTGTCGTCCATCTGAGGCCACAAGATAAAATCCTTTGCGCGTGGTTTGTGAAAAGGGCAATTATTGAGGGTTTGGGGGTCTGCTGTTTGCAGGGTGTTAGAAGTAAGGACAAAAGCTTTATCCTTTAGGCACTGCAGGGAGGAGTTGGCAATGGCTCAAAGGGTGCCCAGCCCCTAAGGAATATTTTAAAGTTTTCCTATTTTGTAGCTCTGCATAAGAGCAACCCGCAGCAACCGCGCAGCAGGACTCCTGCCTCCTTTTCCTAGCTTTGCCTTGGGCTTGCAGCATCACCTTTTCAAGAATACCTGTTTTCCTGGTTAATTTTCAAAAACATGACTTCTTCCCCCCCCAGGAGCTCTGCAGGTACAAAAACCATGGGAGTTCAATGCACTGCAGCTGCAAACCCAGCTAAGCACCTGCTTAGAACCCAGGTAAAGCATGACCCTGGGGTACTGCCTCCATCCCCCTCTGTTCATGGGCTCTTCTGTTCCCCCCACTCCTCCAGGCATACCTGGTCCTGGAGGCTGCTTGGGTGGGAATAACCACCCTTTGCCCCTGTCAGGATGGTCAGGGTACAAGTTGTGGGACAGGTGAGAGATGAGGAGAAGGAAGACCAAGAGACTGCCACAGCAAAGGGGTCCAGCCCAGCATAACAGACCTTAAACTTTTTCCCCTTTTTCAGACTTGATTCTCGCTCCTGCAATGTCAAGATTTCAGATTATTGGGAGACAAATTTAGAATAGATCTGAAAAGTAATTTAGAAACCTAAAAATAGCCTGTGAGCCTGTCTATCCAGTGACTGTAAAACCAGAAGGGAGGAAGAAGAAGAAAAATGACTGAGGGGCTAGGGGCAAAAAGGAATAAACAATTATAAGAGAGGGCAGCCATGACAGAAAGAATCTCTCTTGCATGTGTTCCTGATCACTGGGATCTGGAGCTGGACAGGAAGCTATCTCTGCACACATTGAGAAAATGTGGCCAGCTATTTTGATATTAAAATTGAGAGATGCCATTTCATGTCACAGTGGATAGCCCTCTGTGACTGCTCATTTCTTCACCCTCTGCACCCTGTCCCAGCTGGGGCACCTCCAGTATCTGGGGCTCAGCAGGATGTGATGCCTGGTCTTTCTTTCTTTCTTTCCCTGATAACATCATGGGAAATACCATTTGCCCTGAATAGTTAACCAGATGTGGAGCTGATGGGCATCAAATAGCAAAGGGGATTTGGGAAACTGAGTAAACACAACTTGGCCAGTGATGGGGATTTGCCGTAGCAAATCGGGTCGGACCTGGAGATCACTGACAGCCCTTGGCACGGTGAGCCACAACCAGGGTGCCACCAGGAAATCCAGCTAAGAGCAAAAGCAGATGAGGTTGAAGATAAGCAGCAATGTTTAAGCGAGGTGTGTGTGCCGAGGAGAAGCCACCCACAGCACAGGACTACAGTCCATGCTGCGGGAAGGACCAGAGGCAGGCAACATAACACAGGCAGGCTGGCTGCCCCAGGCAGAGCTGGAACAGGCTTCCTGGTCCCCCATGAGAAAGCAGCCCAGTGGGACCTGTGTACTCGACTGCCATCACAGCACCAGAGCCCCCAGGGGAGTGTGACAGCCCGGGAGGGCATGAGGAGGAGGCAGTGAGGGCTGCAGATGTTTCCTGCTTGCTGAACATGAGCTGCAGAGAGGATATAAATGTTGGTGCTGCGAGCTAAGCCTCGCCTCGTATCGCGCCTTGCTTTTATAACCTCTTCTTTTTAATATCCTGTTGAGACAAACAGCCTGTGCAACTGTGCTGGGGGGATCTGCCAAGCAGCTGAGCATTTTAGAGGATTTCAGTCTGAAAGGCGCTCTAAGAAATTCAATATTGCAGGAAGTGCTGGGCTGCTAAATTGTTCCTGTCCCAACACTGAGTCCCTCAGGAGCAACAGAGAGATGTGACCTGGCCACAGGGTCTGGGCCAGGCACTTGGGCTCAGTGGTAACAGACCATGGAGAGCAGATTGCAGCAGGATAGGGAGATGATATGACAAGTGCTCAGAGGGTTGGTCCAAGGAGTCATAGGGTGCCATGGACATCTGCCAGGTGATCTCCTCAAATGCCACTGGGACACTATAATGCTTTTGTCTAGCTGCAGCTGGCACACATGGTGATGAATATAGGCATTGGGTAGATCAAACACAGCTTTGCATATGGTGACACTGCAGCCCACCATGAGCCTGTGTCATAAGTGCACTCCTGGCTTCAGAAATGTCACCTCTCCTTCTGTATCTCCCATCAAACAAAGAGGTCACGTTGCTGCAGGTGATTTTCCTTCCCCTCTCAGCATATATCCCTGCTTCCAGAGAGTGTTATTAGATGTCCAGAAGCACACGGGGCTGAGGGCCACAAAGGGCAAGAGCCTCTGCTTTACTTACAGCCATGTCCCCTGATGACTGAGGCCTGGCACAGTTTTCCCCTTGAACTGTGAATCATGCCCTGTTTCTGTAGTAGGTGCTTCTGAGGCAGACACATGATCATCCTTCACACAGTCTGTCACCTTAATCCCATCTCCAACTGGAAATAGGAATGCAGACAAGGGGAATGGCATGGGCCAAGGTGTCATCTCTTCTTGCACCATCAACACCCAGACTGGGAAGGCAGGTGCCCAGCAGCACAATGCCCATATGGGCTCCACCACATCTGTGGCCATAAATCCTCTAAACCATGGGGTGAACTTTCAGCCTCACAGGTTTGCCCCAGCACCCCTTGGCATGGCAGCCAACCCCATGATCCTGCTGTAGTAGGGCCAAATCCTGCTCCCTGCTATGGGCTGATCACCATCCTGAGTGGGGGAGCTGATGGAAGGAATCTCACCTTGCCCCAGCTCCCACGGTGCCCCACCCTAGCATTAAGGTCTGGTGAACCATCCCTTCCTCTCAGCAGGAGCTGGTGCAACCTCAGTTGGCCCAGTGAGGAACTGGGCTGACTGGGAATGACCAGTAGGAAGGGCACTTCCTACCCCCTTGTTCCCAGTTATCCACACCAGATTCTACTTTGGTACCTGTCTCAGAAAAAGCCCCACTCTTTTAATGAAACGTAATTCAGACTATTAATTTAGTGACAACCCATTTTTGCAGGTCACACTCAGTTTTCTGCGTGCTTTCACCACGGGGCAGCAGGCCCTGGGCGTTGGATTCCCACAGCCCATCTCCACAGGGCGGTACCTCTCGGGGGCCAGCGGGGTCTGTCCCCACCAGAGCTGCACACACCTCAGGCTGGGTGGCTCTGTCCTAACAGTGACATGCAGTGGCGGCAGGCTGCAATGGAGGCTGGAGGTACCCTTGTGCTGCTGCCAGCCCCTAAGAGGATTCTGCAGCCGTACCTTCACTGTTTTTCACTAAAGGGTTTTCCCAGGACACGGCCAGCCAGGTGCTGCTGCATCTCCCGAGCGAGAGGCGAGGCTGGCACAGACAGGGGGCTCTTACAAGGGGGTTCCTGTGGGGTCCGTGCCCCGTGTCCCATTTCTCAGCCCATTTCTGGGTTCCAACACCTGCCTGTGGCGGAATGGCAGGAAGGGAGGAAGGAAGGGAGCTTCTCCCCCGCCCTCCGTCCCTCTCCGCGGGCGGGCAGGGCAGCACCCGCCCAGCCCTGGCGCATTCCCCTGCGCTGCTTACCTGCTGCTGCTTGCAGATGAAGTATCTAATGTCTAAGCAGTCCCATTTAAACCCGCAATCAAATTACAGGAACAAAATTAGAAGCCAGACTGGAGCCACTTTAAAAGTTGCCCCTTATTTAATAATTCTGTCGCAGCTATTTTTTCCTCTTATCACCATTTATTCTCATTCTGAGGCTCGTCTGTAATAATAGAGGAGGTTCATTTGCGCTCCCCCTCCTCTTTCCAACGTCTAGTCTTTCTTTGTGGATTTAATTTCTGCCTTGTGAAAAGGCATTAGAATAAATAAAACAAAGATGCGGTACTACAGGGATCTACATTAATGGGATGGCACCACACTCAGCCCTTCCACAACCTGCCCTTTCCCACATGACAGACGTGAATCGAACGGCTGGAATCCCTATTTCAGCCCTGCCCCATGCCTTTAGGTATCAATCTATCAAGCGTGGAAGAAGAAATTGCGGTGCAGCTCTTTCTTTAAAAGCAGCGCCGTGCAGAAGAGGAGCCCGGAGGGAGTGCCGGGGTGATTTGGGAGCGCCGTGTCCCCTCTAGTGGGGTCTGCGGAGAATTGATGGAGCAAAGAAGAAGAGAGCCTCAGCTTCACAGCCCATGGGGGAAAGGAGGGGACAGTGTCCCCCTCCCTTCCTGCTCCTGCCATCCCTGCTCCACGAGACCAACAGTACAGGCGTGGGGATACTGAGACACTAGGGATGCACAGCCCCAGCTGGGAGCCGGCTTGCACTGAAGGAGCCAGGGGAAATACTGTTGTGATAATTTGCCTATCAATTAAAGATGTGACTTGATGAGAGGTTGGATTCACTCACCTGGCTGGATTTTTATCTGTTTCCAGATATTGCTGGGATAAAAATAAATGCATTCATTTTCTCACTAACCCTCCAGCATTTTAGCAAAAAACTATTTTTAGAACCCTCATAAAACAAATCTATAGCTATTCTACAACAGGCAAACACTACTGTGTGCTTAGCAGCTGCTGTCCCCCAAACTGCTGCTGAAATCTACCTGTATTCAAAAAACCTCCAAAATAGTTTATGCATCATTTTGATGACAACTGCCCTGTGACACACCTGAATTCTTGTTTTGTGTGAACAAAGCATGGCACTAACTAATGTAATCAGGCAGGCTTTGCTGTCAGGAACTATGGCAGGTGTCACATAGTCTAGAAGCTGCTTCAGGGTGATGCACAAACTACCAGCGCAGCCTGTGCAGAAGAGTTATCCATTGGCATGGGGGCTGAGGCATGGCAGATCTCCATGAAGATAATTCAGGTTGGATGCAGCTTTCAGGGTTCAAGAAATCTTAGATTACGACCCAATCCATTCTGTGATTCTACAACTTTTGGTCAGGAAGATGCACTCCTGACTGGGAACCTCCTGTGTAGCCAAGCCTCTTGCTGAGCATAGGGAGGGGCTGAAAGCTAGGAAAGAGTCAGTGCCAGGGGACGAGACAGCTGGCTTCTCACTTTTCTCTGTGCCTCACCTGCACCCACTATTGCTCTGCCAAGTTCCTTTGCAGAAACAGCCACAGTGGCTTCAGCTGTGAGCAGGCTCACTGCTGGTGGAATGCTTCGACAGAGGTGTTTAAGATGCCCAAGAGGCTCAAAGGCTCCATCCTGCAGCTCAGGGAGCTGGACATGGGGAAATATAAATTATGAGATGGGGGCGTGCAGCAAGCAAATCTGACAGCAGCATGGTGCTCAGGCCCTGCAAGCTGGGAAACAAACCAGGGTCAAGTGCTGGATGGGGCTCACCATCCCACCACTCCCAGGAATCTTCATGTGCTGGTCTTTCTTCCCCCATGCATGACCCCACCACCACAGTTGTCCTTCCACTGTGCTTGCAGGTTATTTTCCTCAACTCTGTACTCACCAAAGCATCTACTGGGGTTACTGATGAGGTAGAACTGGCCATGGTACATGACTGAACACAGGGGCTCCGTGTCCCGCAGGACAAGCAATCTCACTTCTGGCAGGCACCAAGAAGAATAGGAACCTTGGGTAGACATGATTAATAATCTCCTTTTCAGAGAGGGTCTCTAGCTGGGGGATTTGCATGGACTGAGCTCTTTAGCCTCCATTTTAGGTTTGAGCTCTGAGTGTGAGAATCCTTAAATAAAGTCAAAGCAGAAAGGCAGGCGGGCATCAGGCAGGCATTTAACCATCACAACATTACAAAGGAAGTGACAGCCGCACCTCGCTCCATTCACAGCTCCAGTCATTTACACATCAAGTAGGTGAATTCGAGAGTGCAGAAATAGACCTGTAAATATATGGAGATCCTGCTTTTGCAGTAGTTCATTTTCAAAGCACATCTACTCCTTAGCATGCATTTGGGGTCACACTCCATTTTACAGCCCTGCCCTGCTTCCCAAAACTAACAGTTTCAGTTTGCTAGCTTTCCTCTGCAAGTGAAGCATAAAATGCAAGCAAACACCTAACTTGTAGTGTTGTCACCGGTTTCATCTTGCTGCTAATTACTAATGCAAATTATGTACATATCTAAAAACGTCTTCAGTACATTCCTGCTACTTGTGCCTCTTAAAGTATATGTGGCAAATATTTCCATATTTTATACTTTTACATTCTACTACCCACATACGAACCTTAAGGTAGGATATCCTTGTGATCAAAAGCGACGAGGCAAACTGGAACAGAGCCACTCCTCTTCTAAAAGATGAATTTATGATCTTCAGTGACAAGCCTTGTTGCACATCTTGATTTTTCATCTTACCTCAGGCAGTCCAGTGACCCCCGCATCACATGCTTTGCCATCAGTTCACTTCTGATTTGTGAAATTCAGTTTCTCATGATTTCTTGAGTGCTGCATGAGAGGTAATTCTTTAAGGTTCCTGTCCAAGTACCAGTCTGAGGGAATGGTGTCCAACTTGGGAAAAAGCACTTGCATTCCAAGGACAAGCTTTAGTCAAAGGAGGGATACCAAAACTTTAAAGTGCCCCATATAGAGTAGATCCAAGCTTTCCAACCAGACTTCCCTCCAGCTGGTACTGCAGGTGTCCTCCTTACCTGGCTAAGCTGTGTTATTTGCACACTAGACAGCCCAAATATTTCCTTCACCATTTCCCTTATTCTCCTCCACAGCTGACTGGCTCTTGAATGTTCCCACCCCAAAGCTCTGCACCTGAATTTTGCTCTTTCCAGCTGCCTCACTTTTTTCTAGCTCTTACTGTTCCTTGTGCTGCAGGCTGTCATTCCAGCCACATGCCTCTGCTCTCCACACTGCCTGAAAACCTGAAGGCTCCATCCATTTCCTCCTGCTGCCACTAACACCAGAAGGCAGTTGCTGCACACACCTGTGTTCTGGTTCTGATCTTACCACTCCCACTAAAATGTGTCTCTCTTCAGCTCCTGTAGTGCCTCATCCTTTCACAAGTCTCACTTGTGCTTCCTACAAAACATAAATCCCTCGATGAAGGCTTCAAGGCAACATAGCTGTGCTGCCATGTTCAAAGACTGCTGGATGGGTTGATGGTCAAATGGTGGCCAAAAGAACCCAACAAAATTACAGATATGCCAGGGAGCCCCAGGAAATTACCCATTTAAAAGCACTTGACTGTGAGCCTTAAGATTCTGCAGGCTCAGGTTTTAATGAATGCTAACAAAACAGGCATTTTCATTCCTGAAAACGTCTGCCCATGCATTAATTCCAGATGTGTTTAATCGCATTTAGTCCTGTTTTCATCCCAGTGAAAAAGCTGAGTAACTGTGATCTGGAAGGGGTGGGAATCTGAGGAACCACAATGACCACAGAAAGCATTTCAGACACAGACTGGCACACCAGTTCAGCACTAACACTTGCAGCAACCTTAAAAAGCTAACTTTTAAAAAGAAAGGCCAGCATTGGTTTAATCCAAGTGAAACCAGATGATGACATTTCTCTTGCTTAGACCCATTTTTCCATGATCAACACATATTAATTCACATTTTCCATTTCCATTTCACAATCAGATACAAACAGGGAGCTCCTTGTGATGGTGGTGAACATTTTATTATAGAGTCTTATCAACAAGTTCTCTGAAAATCAGTTATTCAGAACTAAAATCTAATCTGGCAGGGTTCAGTAAGTCACAAGATGAACTCACAGCCATAGCAAACAAAATATTACTAAGTTACTTTAAATAAATTTTATCACAACAACCTCAGGAATAGTGTGTCCTGGAGATTTAGGCAGTTTATATTGGATTTTTATTAATATTTTGGATTCTTTTTGTTATGCTCTAGCCTTGGTACACAGCTGTCTTCATTTCGATGTTAGAATAGGATAGATCCTTGGGTGCCTTTAGGCCTGTTATTCTTGTCTTATTTTATAGTGCTGTAATAAAAATAGCATCATCAGCATTCAGTGTTAACCACAGTACATTTAAGCAACTGGTCACTGCACTGAAACAGAACTTCTGGAGAAACTGAGATTATTTCCAGGCAGTAATTGCTCACAAATGATCTAGCTCCCAAGTCTTTTCAGCCATTCATTTTCTGTTCAGCGCCTCCTATGACATTTATTAAAGTAATTTGATCAGATTACATTGCACACAGTAGGACATTCAGAATTCCATCTCGACCTTCACAGTAGCATCTAATACTTCCTGGAGGATAACACAGAATCCTTTTCCTTATACATACAAACAACATTCTCAGCTTACAGCTGCTTGTTGACCAACACTCGCCAGCTTCAGTTAATACAAGGAAACCTAAGAACATTGAGACATTTGAAAATAAGCATTAATGTACTTTTAAAGTATTTTGGATCATTTACCTCAACTTACTAATAACTCGATTTCTAGGGCTTAATTGCACATAATTTTAAAAAAAAAGCAATATAATGGCTTAACATTAATAAAACATAACATTAAAGATTTTTTTTATTGTGCAAAACATAAGCAGTAAGCCTTATTAGTACAATAAACTGAAAAAGCAAGGTATATTTAAAACAATATTCACATCCAGTGTGCAATTTTTATCCCTACTTCCAACTTTTGATGTGGAATCTACAATTCCCATCAGTAAGTGCTATTTGAAAATTCCAATAATTTGTTTCAACTTTTATTATTTGAAGGAGACTCAAAATTTGGTTTTGCATTAGGTTTTTATGCACAACTAAAACAGCTGTTTAAGTTGATAAATATAAAATAAGACACTGAAAAGGGGGAAAAATAACCAACATGCTAAAAGCATCCACCTAAATGGTGGCATGACCAATAATTTAGAGCTTATATTAAAAAACTGAATTGATAATTGCTAATTCTGATTTTCCATTTTCAAGATTTTAGCAAATAACCCAAAATTCTGTTTTACAGTTCTGGCATCTGCTAATTGAAAAAGTAATTTAATTCAATTTTTTAATTAAAATATTTATCTTGCTAGATATGAAGTGCTACCAGTCAAGGCAGTCACAAAAACTGTTTGATGTTTACATAGCACCGTATAGACAAATATCTCCTTCAGTAAGAGAGACTATGTTCTGCTGGGGAACATAATCACATTGTCTCCTGAATATTTTAGGCATCTTTGCCTTCCACATCATAAATATGTGCAACTATTCCTTAATTTGAGAAAAAAAATGCACATAATTCAAGCTTTCAGATGGTGCTATCATGAATTCAAATTCTCTTTGTATAAAAGTATCAAGAACTCTTCAGTAGTCAATTTAATATTCAAAAACAGATCTATAGTATTATGTAAACTTGTTAAAAAACAAACAACCACATTATTTGGCTTTAAAGTGACAAAGTATTTTTCTTAATATAATTTACTAGGCATGTGAAATACTACCATGGAACTATAATTCAAAAACCAACAGAGTCTGGACTATCTCTGATATTGAAATACTCAATTCAAATATATAAAGAATCTCCAAAACATGTAATTGCAATTCATTACAGTGGTATTGTTCATTCCAATAATAATCCTTCCTATAAGGAGGCTGACTGTTAAATAAAATACATTAAGCTGTTGTAGTTCCCAATTAGAGAACATCAATATTCTGCCTCTGCCTCTCCTTCAGCTCAAATTCACTAAAATATGGACTAGGCTTTCTACTGAAAGAAAATGGGAAATAGGCTCACTATCCAGGTGGATATATCCTAGCCCTAATCAAAACCTTATCAGCTTACCCACAACTGTTAAACTAGTAACAAATCTTACAGTAAAGTGTTAAAGATTGGTGGAGTAACTAATAAGCCATCTTCTGTATTTTAAATCACAGAAATCTGCACATCAAAATATTTACAGAAGCATGAGTGCTGGTGACATCATCGACTCTTACAAACTGAGTCTTCCGTAAAAGGGGCACAGATGGAAAAGGATGCCTTGAGATAAATGGAAATAAAATCCAACAGAAGATGGATTTCCCAATATTGAGCCTCAATTCCTTATAAACTAACAAACATATTTCAGTGACAGACATTGCTTATTATTTTGGCCCCATCCCTTTCTCAAAATCATTTTCATAAGCTGTTACCACTCCAATTAAAAAACAAACCTTCTTAAAATATTTTATATGGAGTTCTGGGTTCCAAAAATAAAATACATACGCAGTTTCATATTATTGCTATGAAACATCAGCTAAAAAATACGAATGTTCATAAAGAAACCAAATTGCATTTTGTACATTGTATCTCTATTGATACAGTTCCCCATGTTGGAGAATTCAGTATTTTTAGAGAGTTCAACATGTGCAAAGTTCAATTAAATTTTTAAGAAAATTCCAGTTTCAAAAGTTACATGTAATTTTGTATCTGACAGGACAATAAAAAAAAAAAAAGCTGTACAAAGTTAGCTTCAAACCTCTTCATTCCCCCCAAAAATAGGCACTCAGTGGTTTAAGTGTGCAAATGGCTTCTTAGAAGAAACAGTGTGCAAACAGAGCCTGTTCCATTAGCTCTGCATTATTTAGTGATTTCCTAGAGGGTATTGCCATTAAATGCTATCTATCTATGACTTTCTAAAGAACAGAGGACATTCAGTCCACAGAGTCACAGATGTCTTTCACTTTCTCGTTGAAGTCTTCGGGTTGATCAGCGTACACGTAATGACCCGCACCGAGGATAGCCTGGAGGATGAAGGTGAAGAAGCACGTCAATATCACAAAAATGTAATAAACAAATAAATACTGGGACAGGTGAAGAACCTGGCTTTTACACATTACCTAAGAGTTGGCATTACACAACCTAAAAAACATTCTAAACATAAGGAATACCAAAATATTCTTTCCTTGTGAAGAAACTTTACAAGGAAAAGAAAGTGAAACTACTGCTTATTCAACTACTCACCTTGTTGAAAAAAAAACCCCACCGCTGAAGCGTGAATAAGTCACTGCACATCAAATTTAGTAGATATATATGCCTTGCATATCAAATTTCTGTTGTATCTTGATTCCCTTTGTTCTCCACTCAAATAACCTATTTCTAGAATTTGTTATTCTTTGTAAAAATGCTATGAAGTAAACTGTCACCACAGTGTACAGCAAAGGTACTTGACCTGTTTTCTATTTTACAGTCAGTTCAAGACTAATCTTTAAGAAAACCCTATTTTCCCCTACCCTCCTAAAAACACCCTCTCTTAAGTCTCTAACCAAATCCCCTGCAAGTTATTGTTATGTTATTGTGTTAAGAACTCCTAGACACTCAAAGTAAAAATTACTTGGGAATAAATGCATGTAACAAAACCACAGAATCCCTGTGCTTTTTACCAAACATGGCACTGCCAGTCCACATCTCTGTCTCATTAGAGCCCTTGCCCTCCTATGGGTTTTTGAGCACACCTGCAATCTTACCACTCCTATTTACCTTTTACAATCTCCATGTGGCTTGGCAAAATTTTAACCTGGAATACAATACCATTTTCCACAGTCCCTTCTAAAAGTCCCTGACCAGAGTGGAAAAGAAATCTCCCTGAACGGTATAAGCTTATCCCAGCAACATATTGTACAATTTTTAACAGTGACTTTCTGTTACAACTCCCTCTCTCTGGTTAAGCAGTTAAGTGACAATTTCAGTCTGGATGTAAACATTTATGAAATGTATCTGTGCTCTTTAACACACTTAAAAAGTTGGATAACAATGTCTTTTCTGAGTTCCAGCTCTAAATTCAGCTGTATCAAGTTATAAAATTTTATTTGGGTGACTTCTTATAGTATACGTTCAACATTACATACTGTACACTTCTGTCCAGATAGTTCCAGATATCAGTACCATCACAGCTGGTGTGTTCAAATATTTCATCACCTCCCAGCATTTTAACATGTATGCATGTTCAATTCTCACAGCTGACTGATGTGAAAATGTGTGAAGAATACTTTTAGTTTGTTTTTATAGAAATCAACGACAAAAAATGCAGTGTGCGCATTCACATCAAGTTGTAAGTACGCACATTTTAAATGACAATATCATACCTCTAAACAAAAATGTCTTAGGTAGTAACACAACACTAACTATTTTTTAATGACTTAAAAAAAAAGATGCTCACAAGAACCTAAGCACCAGGTACAAACTACTCTCATATCAGAGGAACAAATGCATTATGTAGACAGATGAAGAGAGTTTATGAGAGCCTTCCTACTATCTTATATATATATATATATATATCAATGGAAATAGTATGAGTGGTGTGGTGTGAAACTCAGTGACCACAACTCCTACTTCTATTAGTATATTGTAGAACAAAATAAAGAATCACCTTGCTCACAGATCGAGTTTGGCTTCTAGTGCTACATCAAGTTTTGTTCTTAGCCTGAGGACTCAACACTTTTGTCTAGGTTTTCTCTGATGTAACATTTGTTTTCTCTCTCTCTCTCTGTTACAGAACACAGAACTTATTACCCCAGGCTATAAATCAAAAGTGACACCATTTCCACAGCTGGTATGAAAAAAGAGAGTCATAGAATAGTTTGGGTTGGAAAGAACTTTAAGGCTCATCTAGTTCCAACCCCCCTGCCATGGGCAGGGACACCTCCGCACAGACCAGGTTGCTCAGGGCCCCATCCAACCTGGCCACATAGATATGACTTAAACAAATCCACACAAAAAACAAACAACTTCTTTAGAAGTCAAACTCACTATTGTCTTCACGTAGGAATTTGGTCTCAGAGACTGGATAGTGCTGCCAGAATTGCCATCTATACATGAACGTGCTCCATAGACCACCGTGATAGGAATGTCTCGATCCATCTGTGAAATCCGTTGCAGCATTGGCCTTTTTGCCCATCCATAAGGAATCGTCATGTTCTTGAAAGCTGTTTCACCACTTCAAGGCATTCAAAAGGGTAAAAACAATTTCAATTGCCATTGGACCTGCTTTTCATCTAAAATAGAGTATCCATGCCTTTTGGTAGCACAGAGTGCACGAGGTTGGGATTTTTTACAATTAAGAAAAGGAAGTTTCCAAGGTTTACATATAATTTTCAATAGGAAGAGCCCAGGTTTTTGCAAGACTGAGTGGTAGCACTTCAAAGAATTAAATGCCTTATTTTTAAAGTTTTTAAAGAAATTCTTTACACATTAAAATTCTCCAACAATTATTTAATTAAGTGAAATGCTCAAACTCTCACAGAATTAACACAAATTGAGAATAAATATAGAATTAGGATACTTTTTACATTTATCAGTATCTGGAATTCAGAAAAAGTGCAACGGTACCTTTTTCTTCAATATAATAGATGCCACAATTAAAAAAAAATAGCATGCACACTGCTGCCATGGCCATTGGAGGGAGTAGTAGGCACTCAGTAAATGAACAACAGATTTCAAAACATACACTGGGAAATTCATACTCACCTGGGTGACTGCACATTGCAGTGATAGATATATTCAGCCACAGTGTTATCATCAAACATTGATGAATATTTTCGCTTGAAATCTGGCCTTAAACGTTGAACAAGGCTTAATCCTGTTAAAACAGGAAACACTGTTAGAGGGGGAATGTGTATAAACTACTTTATCAGATTGCCTAATGCTTTTCATTAGAGCCCTGAGAACACATCCCCTAGAAACTTGTGGCTTCTAAAGCTGTATTTGGTTTTACCATTTGCATGTCTTAGCGAAACACGATGGAATTACACTTAACAGGAATGAAATATAAATACTGTAAAGAATTTTATGCTGCTCCCGCCACCGAATACATATGGGGAATGTTTGAGTAGGGTCACTACAGCGACAGAAAAAACCTACAATGGGGACCAGCAAAAGGGCTAAGCACTGTCTTTTTGTCACCAGTTTAGTCTCACACGATATCAATACGTTTCTCCATGCACTGGCAGCACTGGGTAGGTTAAATGCACTACACTCTTCAGGGCCAGAAGGCACTGCTGAAAAAGCTGGGCTGTCTTCTTGCTTAAGTCTGTCTTCTCCTCTTACAGAACAGTCTCCTTCCGAAGCTAGCTCATCTAACTAGCATGTGATTGAAATAACAGAAGTCTATGATGAAAAACAGGTGTAGAAATCTTAACATAAGGCATAACTACTGGTATAAATGAAGAGACTTAGTGCCGAAAACCCTTGTCTTTATGCTCTCCTAACAAGCCAATAGAGAAGTGGGTCTTTTCAGGGGCCAGTTCAGGCCTTCTAAACCTAAGCATCTTTTCTGAATAATTTCTCTAAGAAGCCTCTTTTACATTGACCAGATGGATCTTTGGGACAAGAGCCTCACCACAAGGCTAATCTTAGTTTAAGAGTATTACTCATCCCTAATATCTGATCTAACTTTTCCATTTGAAGTCATTACCCCCGTCCCATCACTACAGACCTTGTAAAAAGCTGCTCTCTAGCTCTCTTGCAGGCCCCCTGTAGGTACTGGAAGGTTCCTACAAGGTGTCCCCAAAGCCTTCTCTTCTGAATTCCAACTCTTTCAGCTTGTCTTCACAGGAGAGGTGCTCCAGCCCTCTGCTCATCTTCACATCCCTCCTCTTAACTATCTCCAAGGGGAATGTCTCCAACGTTCTTATACTGGGGCCCCAGGATTGGATGCAGTATTCCACCTGGGGTCTCATGAGAGCAGAGTAGAGGGGGAGAATCACCTCCCTCAATCTGCTAGCCACGCTGCTTTTGATGCAGCCCAGGATACAGTTGGCTTTCTGGGCTGCAAGAACACATTGCTGGATCATTTTGGGCTTCTCATCAACCAGCACTCCAGGTCTTTCTCCTCAGGGCTGCTCTCCATCTACTCTCTGCTCAGACATGGTCAGGACTGCCCTGACCTGGGTTCAGAATCTTGCACACAGCCTTGTTGAACTTCATGAGGTCATCATGGGCCCACCTCTCAAGCCTGTCCATGTCCCTCTGGCTGGCATCCCTCCCCTACAGCTTGCTGCCCACACAGCTTGGTGCCATCAGCAGACATGCTGAGGGCGCACTCGATCCCACAATTTGTGCTGCTGCCAAAGGTGTGTAACAGCCGATCCCAACAGTGATCTGTGAGGAACGATACTCAGCACTGGTCTCCATGTGGACACTGAGCTGACTGTGACTATTCATAGTTATGTTTCCCCTTTCTCAGACGGCAGGAACTTCATACTGTTGTTAATCTGTGCAATTATGATGATGTCACTTCTTCCCACCCAGTCCTGGGCAAAGGCCTGGTATTATTTATGTAGACCTTGTCACAGTGATCTATGTTTTCGTAACCTGGAGATTATTGCAACACGCCCTTACGCATGCTTGAAACAGATTTAGAAAACGAACACAGTGCAACAGAAAATAATTCCCTTATGAAACAGTGATTTAACTCCCAAAGCAATGAAGAATTTGTAAAAATCTGGCAATTGGCTTTGCTCTGTTTTCCCTACATAGAGTACAATTGCTGGACTTCTTTTTCTGTGCGTTTGGGTTTTTTGGACACAAGTGAACACAGCTGGCTTGGAATAAGAATACTTGGAAAAAAGAGACTAATTCTGTGCCTTGTCCTGCTATCAGCATAGAGGCCACGGCATGAAGTGTTATCAAATTTTAGAATTCACTGTCTGTTTTGGTAAGAAGTGCTTTGTCTGTGGGTCCAATTCCAAAACACTTTTCCCCTGTGAATTTACAGGGGAGAATGAAACAAGGATTCAAGGCAACTTGGAAAAAAATCTGGAAGGAAATTAGACTGTAAATCATTGTTGTAATATTTATTGAAGAAATTCTGAATTGTCTGGCTGATGTTTTGCACAGTGTCTATCAAAATACTGTAAGAAATTTAACACTGAAGACACAGATTTCCACAAAAACGGTGTGGTCACACTGACATTTCTGTTGTGAGGAATTTTCAGGCATCCAGCTCTAGGAATGGAATTCAGAAATCCAACCTAAGCATCAAACCCCCATCAAACTATGAAACTCCTGGGTGACTGTTCTGATTAAGTGAAGGAAAACACACAAATCAACTACCTGGAAACCACTCAAAGAAAAAACATCTCTGGATTCTGTCTCTCTTTCAGTTTTAAGTATTTGCCTGTGGGACTGATTAAACATCCATGGGATACTATTGTGATATCCCAATGAACTTGGTTCACATTTGAACTTATAGCTTTGAATAAGAGCAATTGACTTTAGAGTGAAGTTCAATCAACTAAGTCCGCCCATCAGCTTAAACACATCTGCAGCCAGAACGAACCCAGGGGCCAGTCAGTGTCTTCAGCAGGCTAGGTCTGATGTCTACTTGCAGCAGTGTTTAGACCTGCCCTTCTCTAAGAACTAAGTTTCACCTGTCAAGAACTTAAGCTGGTGATGGAAAACTTTTTTACCAGTGCAGTGAGAAACAGATGAAAAATTTTTTAAAGGCACTGCCCCCCATGGCAACCTATAAGCAAGGCTGGGTGTGGGGGCACCTTGCCAGGACAGAGTCTGCTTCTGCAGCACGGTTTGACTTCACTTATTGCTAAGGAAGACAATTTCAGCTTTGAATTTTCCCACGTGGATGTGGATTGATTTATGCATGCTCTTGTTGTTGGATAGAACACATTAAATCAGTGCGTATCACTCAATATTTTCCAGGTTGTTTTGTTAACCAAATTAGCATTTTACTTAAAAAAAAAAAAATCTGTTTGTACAAAACATGTTGCTTGTCTGAAAAACTAAATTTGTCACACTATTGAAAAGAAACAAACAAATCAGCATATGCAGCATATTGAAATATATATTCTATAGAAATAGATTTAAGAAACAGATGTGGTTTAGATGTAAACAATGCCTAGAAATCTCATGAGTTTATCTTCAGACTGAATACCAAAAATGATGAAGTTGTTAATTAATTATATTTGTGAGGGATCTGAAGGATATATTTTTCCAAGCCTCTCCAGAAGATAATTCAGTAGCACAGAGAGTAACAGACAGATAACCTCTTTCTCCTCTAGAAGGAATAGCTATAATGACTTTTAGATTTTATTACATTCTTCTCCCCATTCCCCAGATGAACTAAAACCACAGTATTTTTGGTCAGCCCTACCTAGCCCTAGTATTAGGGTATAGAGAGTTTATCTACCATTCCATCAGTGCTGTTGAAGAAATGGAAATAAGAAGTGCCACCATAATGCAGGATACCAATGAGGCCCACAAGATTTCCTAGACTAGTAAGAAAATGGCTAATGGAAAGAACCCAGTTTCAACTTCTCTAAACTCGGGCCAAAGATTCTTGCATTTATGACAGATTGCCTTCTAATGTTAAGGGCATTTGGAAATCCCATTTGCTCATCAAACTGAATAAGAAGGGGAATCTAAATGGACTGCGACCAGAGGCAACCAGAAAAAACCTTTCACATTCACACCACTTTGTCAGGGTCCCCCAACAGACATCTGCAACACCCAACTCACTATAACTGAAGCCTGTACAGACCATATAGTGTAGCTTGCTGTAGACTATCATACTAGCACTTCTAATAGCAAGAGTTTGCCTTCTTTCCTAAAGAGTTCAAACTTTCTTCAGCCTCTCTCACTTTCTCCTCCAACTCTTTCCTTTGCGCCTGATACAGACTTGCAAAAAAGTTGATCATAATGCGCTATCTGCTCCATGTTTATGTTTAACCAAAATAAGAAATGGTATTTAAGAGTAGCTAAAACTCACCAAAGGGTCCTGCTATTCTTAGCCCAGCTAATGGATTAAATGGACTCAATATAGCTCCTAGTGCTTTGATCCACATTGGAATTGGTCTTTCGTGTTCAGCATTGTCAGGCCTCTCTGGAAAACCCCATGGCTCCACTAAGATAAGATGCTTGACCCTGTTGGCAAAAAAGGTTCAGTGGTTTAAAGTACAGTAGCTTTTCTTTAAGTGAGCATGATGAAAACGTGCTGTTTTACAGATACATACATACAGCCTACTTTAGTCACTTCTATCACAGAGGCTTATTACCTAGTTTCTGATTCATCAACCGTTTTGATTTCAATTACTAATTAGAGAGTGAATTACACCTAATCACATGTATGAACCAGAAACATGGAAGCATGTGTCACAAAGAGATACTCAGTATATTACAGATACCCACAGTCACAAACATTTGAGAGAAAGGATAGTCTTGTTTCTGCTTTTAAAAATAGCCTAATCTAAATGTTCATTATTTGCAGGAGCAGTGTAATTTGACAGAAAAGAGGATAGTGGCATCTGTTTCATTAAAGCGAAGTTTCTACAAGTCTAAGATCTCTGTTCAAAGAAGAGACACAATTTAACTGAAAAATCATCAAAGTAAAACTTGAACTGAAAAAGGCAGAATAAAACTATCAGTCATCTTCCAAATTTATTGATTTTAGGTCATGAAAGAAAACATTAGAGAGGCTATTTGTAAAATTATTACTCAAAGGAATATCAGTACATAGAGCACTGTAGGAGTCTCCAGCACATGCAACTATTGATCACTTCGTGCTGTGGGTTCCCCTCAAGCAAAATTCTAACTCATCCTGGTAGATTAGAATTGTCCCTTTCCCTTTAATTGTCCCTTTTCCATTTAATCTCATAATAACACCTACTCTTACATGTCCTAGATAGTGGTGATTTCTGGGAAAAAGTGACTCTTAACTATAGTTTTCAATTTTAAGATGGTTTTCCATTTCAGATTCCTCATTATCATTCTCTACAACTACCTGCCAGGAGGTTGTAGCAACGTGGGGGGTTGGTCTCTTGTCCCAAGTAGCAAGGAATAGGACATGAGGAAATGGCCTCAAGGAGGTTTAGACTGGATATGAGAAAAAATTTCTTCACTGAAAGGGCTGTCAAGCATTGGAACAGGCTATCTTGTTCTATCTGGTCTAGTGGGATGTGTCCCTGCCCATGGTAGGGGGGTTGGAACCAGATAATCCTTTAGGTCCCTTCCCGTCTATATCATTTCATGATGCTATGCCCAGGGAAGTGATTGAGTACCCATCTTTGGAGGTATTTAGATGTGTGAATGCAGTGCTTAAGGACATGCTTTCGTGGTGCACTTAGAAGTGCTGGGTGAACAGTTGGACTTGATCCTAAAAGTCTTATCTAATCTAAATCCATCTATGGTTTTTATATTTTTATCTTTAACTTTTTACCTTTTTATCTTTACGTTTTCCTTCATTACTTCCTTCACTGTTAAAGCCACCAGATTATATAATAACACAGAACAGTTCATCATGCCTAAAATGATGCCAGAAATTATCCCAAAAGTTTTTTCTGGGTTATGATCAGTTGGGAAACAAAAAACCTGGGCTTGGAATGAAGGGTTGGAAAGGATTAACATCACAAAGACATTTCCTGGTTGTCAGCTCAGCTGTGAGAATACTTGCACCCTGCAGCAAACAGCAACAGTAAGAGAGGACAGGGTAGAATCTAACTGTACAAACCAAGCAGGAGAGATCAGAGGCACAGCAGAGAAAGCCATGATGAGCCATTCAGGACAGACTGCACAAACTATGGCATTAAGTATAATATGGCAAACAAATCAATAAAAATAAAGTAACCTTTGTTTCACGTTTCCGTTCTTAATACTTTCCTTCCTGTTTGGCATTTCTCCTTTTGGTAAACAAGCCTAAAACATAACCCAGTATAACAGGAAGTTGACCATGAGAATCACTTCCAAAGTAAATGTCCAGAAATTGCACTATTTGAAAATCATGGCCCACTTCAAGTTGGCAGTATGCTAAACAGGAATCTTTTTGGATTAGTAGCCTGGTATTTTCCATGGACTCTGGTACAGTGTAGCAAATTAACGGATCATCTATGCTTGGAGAAACAGATCTACTTTCCTAACAATATGTATCCAGAATCCTTTAAGCCTCTAATGCATTGTTAGATAACCTGACTGAAAGCTGTGCTATATTTATCACTTGATTCAATGCTCTTTTAGGACCCTAACAGTCAATTTGTTATTTTGGTAGTCTTAGTTTAATTTCAGAAAAACATTAGTAATGTGAGAGCACAAACTGAAACATCTCCAAATTAATTAATCCCAACTTAAGCGCAGTGATGCATAAAAATAAAGCATCACTTTTGATGTAAATCAGCAGTGGGCAAAAACAATATTCCCATCCCATAGGGATAGGACAGTGCCATATACAGATACTTTGGAAAAAGAGGTAAGGAATTAAGTGATCCCTACAAAAAGCTAACTACAGTTAGCTAGAAGTTCGTTTATAACTAAAAGGCTAATAGGTTTATATCTTTATTGCAATTCTGGATTTAGAAACACATCTACTTTCACACATCATTTCCAGCCGCTTGTGCTAAGTGTTGTCCATTCAGAAAGAAAAAGGCAAAGTGTTTTAGGGAAAAACGATGCATGAAATTATTTCAAATATATCCAAGTGAGAAACAAAGAAACAGTGAAACTTGACATGAATAGAAAAGAATAAGATATGTTTAGTAAAATATAGAATTTGCTATATGATGTGGAGAGTTAAGCTTACATTCAGTTTTTCACAGCAGACCACTAAATGTATCCCAACAAAAGCATTGCCATTTTTTGATACAGAATTGCCTCAGTTGGTAAAATCCTAGTTCAGCAGGGGATATGTAATTTATAACCCAATTTATAAAAGAAATTACTACTTTAAGGGGGAAAAAAAAATATTTACTGTTGGACAAAATATGGTGCAGAAAATGCTGATGAAACAAAATTAGAGAACTGCTGCAGATGGGTTGTCTTACAAAGAAATATGAAGTGGTATACAGACAATTTAAGTCAAAGAGTCACTAAAATAATTTTTACATCATTTTGCTGGCACCAGGCTGACTGCTAGGATATAGGCATAAATTATCTAGGGGAATTATATTCAGAAGTTTCAATGTTATCCATAAGAGTGGGAAGCTTGGCAGAAACAGGCCTATTTTCCCTTCACAAAGCCATCTTTAAAACAAAACATTCACCCATAAATATATTCACCGCTATTTCATCTTATAACATGGCAAGGAGGTACCGAACTGAACAGGTAGAGAAAAGTATACAAAGGTACAGAAATAGTATACATATATAATCATGTTTACTATATCTACATGTTTCCTTCACCTGGAAGGAACAAACCACACAATTCATACTTTGGTCTTAGAATTCTGTACAATTTCTTTAAATCATCACAGTCATCTATATAAAGATTATCTACAAAGAGCCTGATGAAAGAAAATCTATATTAAAATCAATACTCAAATACAGAAAAGGAATCCCTTTATTTCTTTATTTTCACATACCTTGATGGATATTTTAAGGAGTAAGCAGCAGCCAGGAATCCACCTAGGTTGTGTCCAAGCAGAATCATTTTTTCTAGCCCCACCTCCTTTCTCCATTCTTCTATGGATTCCACAAACTGATTTTCTGCTTCCCGAGCATCAGTGTCAAAGTGTGGTCTACTGCTACGCCCAAATCCCAAGAGATCGAAAGCATGAACGGTCCTGTTCTCACAGAGATCTTCAAAGTTGAGAGCCCACAGTCCAACACCTCCTCCAAACCCATGCAGGAGAACAAGTGGAGTTTTATTTGAAAGGTCTGGAGAGAACGTCAGTGTCCATATTTTATTTCCATTAGATATATACACGTATCTTTTATTGTATATGCTTGCAATACCTGGAGAAAAAAGGGGAAAAAATTGTGTTGCTACACACACCTGACAAAATACAAAGTACATTCTACTGAAACCACGTTTCAAATAGCAGCTTCTTTCAAAGGAGATAGCTTCTAATCAAATATCTACATAAGTAAAAAATGAAAATGTAATTTAAAACCTGTTTATTTCATCACAGTGTGAAAGATATAATTAAAAACTTCTCTCATTATATTCAATGTTAATTTATAAAAAATCTAGTTATATCTATGAAACTTATTAAAACCCAAAGACTTACATTTTAGCATTTTGTCCTCAGCCTCTTTAAGGTGTAGCAGTGATGTGGGACACCAGGCAGGAAGCCAGCTGAATAACCATCCGAACCTACAACACAATACAGAATAAAAATGTCTTGAGCAGCATGTAAGGTAATTTTTGGCAATGATTCTTTGAAGACATTTCTTTTGCTGCTCTTCATAAGACAGCCCACGTTAAGCACCTGGTGTGAAGAACACTATTTTTGCAGTGGGAGGGAATTCATTTTTTCCTTTTTTATAAAATAGCATCACAAACAGGGGCATTCTTCAAAGGGTGAGCAGTT
Organism: Onychostruthus taczanowskii; assembly: GCF_017590055.1. Lineage (NCBI taxonomy): Eukaryota > Metazoa > Chordata > Aves > Passeriformes > Passeridae > Onychostruthus > Onychostruthus taczanowskii. Next base: position 2,415,275 of record NW_024500128.1, read on the forward strand.
TTTCCACCATGTCCTCCTATCACAGCATACTGATCTGGAGACATGAACCCTCACATCAACCCAACTAGCTTGGCAGGATATGTAACAATCACTGGAGTTTCCAGCCTCCTCTCAAGTTACTTTGGAAGTCTGCCTGCACATGCATAACCTTGCATGAACCTATTCTTTCCAAAAAAGCTGCCTTCACCAGCCTAACCTGAACTGATTATTATTCTAAATTTTAAAAGTTAAAAATAAGCAGGTTTATCCTACCAAGCAAAAACCTAGGAGTTTAATTATGAACTTAGAAACAAAGTCCCAGAGGAAAACAAACCAGCAATTCCCTCAACAGAAGCTGCTTTTCTAGCTGTCAGTTGCTATCTTGGTACTGCCAGCTTGACCATGAGAGCAGGGGGAATGACTCAGCTGGCAGCATTGCCCAGCCCAGTGTTGCAAAGGATACAGCAATTTGGTACAGCTCTTCCTGGGTGCTAATCTACCCCCTGTTTTTAAGACAGAACCTTATTTTTCCATCTCTCACCTGCTTCTAAGTGGCTTAGACTACCAGTGCAAAGCTGCCACTGCAGGACCATTCCTTGCAGGGAAGAGGATGTCAGTCACCAAATCAACTTTCTCTAGCACTCTCTTTCTACACTGAACTGCTTTCCTGTTAGTTACAGAATTTTCAGGACTGAGAGTATTAGTTATACAACAACTAATGCTGAAAGACTATTAAGGTTACTAATGTCCAGTTTTTCAGTGTGCACAACACATCAGTAATAAATTAAAGATTGGGCCCCACAAGTTCTTTACCCAAAGCATCTTCTCCACACATTCTAAGGGGCTGACCTACTACAGCTGCATAGCTCCTTAAGTTTATGATATGACATGGAAGGTTTTATAGGAATGCACAATGCAACTGCAAGCAACATTTTTCAGATTCATAGAAACCTGTGAGGGGACATTAAGAAACCTGTGAGGAGACATTAAGAAAAAAAAGCCCCAAACCATATCTGAACAGAAAGTATTAATCATCCAATCACACAGACCCATTGCTATTCAGTATTATTTACTCCTCTACACTGATATCTGGCTGTTCTGTAAATAACCTTCCTGACCCAACAGATCACTGGAATTGCTCTAAGGAGGGACCATGGGAATTGTTTTCTTCATTTAAATTGTGGGGCTGGGAACAGATGTTTGTACATCCTTCCATGCCATGTGCTCATGCAATCTAAGAAATGAATGAACTTAGCACCTTATAGGAAAACGGGCATCCAAGTATTCTGCTTCCACATTAAACTATGCATTTATTTAAAAGTAAGATCTTTAAGAAGTTAAAGCTGGGACAAGCCAGAAGTAATTTCACCCACAAGTAACCGTGAAATCCGAGTTTAACAACAACACTAATTGTGTCCAGAGCTATGAATTACTCTGGTAAATTATTAAACAACAGCTAGGTCACCACTCCTCTGAGTCAAGCTTTCTGCTAGTTACATGCTCAACTAGGCATTTTCATTCTTAACTCTTGTGTGAGAAACAAAACCAGTCACCATTTCCCCTAAGCTGAAACTCAATGTACTGTTTCTTCTCAGGAAAACCACTACATCAGTGATCTTATTTATTTATTCACAGAAATGTAAAGCTGCAACATATCAACAAGAAAATAGTACAGGGATATGACCACAATGAAATAGAAGTGATGTCTACAGATCACAGTCCCAGAATTCTATCTCCTAATCTTAGGGAGGCACCTGGATACTTAAGAAAATTATTTAGGAAAACATATCAGAATGGTAAAGTTGCCCACTCCTTCTTTTGTTACTTACAAGAACTGTTTACAAATACTTAGATTTTAATTCAAAAGAGGCATTGCATACATGTACAGTTTGACAAATACAGTCAGCAAGCTGAAGCTTTTAAAATTAAAACTATGTTTGCAATTCTGTCCTGTTGTACTTGCTGAACTAAAAGAGTAAGTGGTAAAGGCTTTCAGGCAAAAAAAAAGTGAGTATTTTTTAGAAATACTATTTTAGGAAGAAAATATTTTGTTACCTATAGTCAAGACTTAATCCTTTGTTTGCCTCCTTCCAGAAAAGATTTACTACATCGCTAGATGCTTTCCACACATGCACAACAAACATTCATTTAATTATATTTGAATATTTTTTCTGATAACTTTGGAAGGCTATAGTTGTATAATTTCTTTTGTACATCTGTGCTAAATGTGTCTTCTACATGCATACAGGAAACTCCACTGCTTACATGGTCTATCATTTTTATTTCTGTGATATAAAGTCGTAAGTGCTACACAATGTCAAAAATGAAGCAATGGACCTTTCAAAACAGTGTGCACACCAGCAATGGAGATGAGTTATGGAAGAAAACAAAAGATTCCAGCAGTAGCTCCACTTTGAAAGTGAGCTACCCACTGCCAGAAGAGGCAGACCCCACACTGCTCTCATCACCCACCACTTCCTTTACACTCTGTTCCCACCTTCTTTTTGTCAAGTCAAGAGCAGAATCTTGTATTTTGAGGAGTTAGGAGGTCAACTGGCCTGAGCTGCTTGCTAGTTCAGAAAGCGGGAAATAAATCTGGCAACTGACAGCCCAATTTTTTGTAATTTTTTACCAAATGTACTTACAGGTTGTACATATCAAATTATCAAGGCACATAACCAGTGGAATTTAACCTGTGTGTGCGTTTGTGGCCATGTAGTAACATAACCCATTGTGCACATCCACGCTAAAATAATCAATAACCGGCAGTAGGGCAAAGCATTACATAGGGTGATTCCTTGCATCTTCAATTTGGGGTTAGTTACATTCTTCACATCCATCTGAAAATGCCTGGAGTAAGAGAGGCTGGAAAAATCAGAGGCTAGCAGGTGGGGTGGCTGCTGGCCTGCCAGGCATTCAAAGAAATCACTCTCTCTGCCAACAGACCTCTACACACACTTCCACACTTGTTCTAACACATCTAGGGAAGGAGACCAGAAGGTAAGGGAAAGCCCTGGAGACACCCACTGAATGACCTTAGCGAAAGCCAAGGTGATTAGTGTCAGCCTAGGAGATTAGTGGGGACCATCAGTAGCCTATGTTGATGATTAAACACCGTAATAAATAATGCAAACAAAAGGGACTCATGCACAAACATCTGACTAAGTGGAGCCGCAACCACCACAGGCAGGGGCCAAGCCACCACACAGGATCTAATACATTGGCTGGTTGGAGCAAGTGTTCTGAGACCATGCTTGCAAGCGTAAGAAAGGATAAAAATAAATAATTATTACTATATTTTGACACTTAATGAGTGAATAAACATTGTGTTAAGTGTAGCTCAGGGTAATACTGCTTGTCCTTGGATGCTTGAAGGTTAATTTGAATCAAGCTCTTACTGTCAGCACTGCTTGAATTGCCTGAGAGTAACTTTCAAAAGAACTGAGAATCAAATAGAGGCAGAAGTACAAGTGAGCCTGACCCACCCATTCACCTCCACTACTCAGATCAAACCAAATGAAGAATGTGGGAAATTGGTTGTACCACCAATTTTGGAGCTTTCTGTCAGCTCCATTAACCCAACTCAGCTTGGTGAGAATTGACTCCATGCAACACAATTAATGGATCTGCAGCCAGTCACAAATTTGACATACTCACAAAAAGTTTGTGAAAACTTAAGATACTGCTGAAGAATTGAAAACATATATTCTAACAATGAGGTATGTACTGAAACAGCTGAGCAGTCTATTTGATTTCTGGCTTGCAGTGTGGATTTAAAAAATGGAAGCTCTATCACATATATTCAGCTGACAGAAGTTGCTTATAACTCTATCCAGGAGATATAAATGTACAGAAATGAAGCTCATTCTCTCCTTTTTCAAGCTCACAATTTACCTGCATTAAAGTTATATGAATGCATGGCTTACAAGATGTAGCAAGCTTGAAACCATTCAATGGAGGCATCTCCCCACATATACCAGCATTGCAGACCTAGCTGACATGACCCATGGAAAGTCTGTGGGGCAGAACAGCAAACCAAAAACCCTGGGGTTTGCAAACAGGTTGCAAAAAGGTAACAGAATTCCTCCAAAGCAGAGTAAACAAATACAATACCCTTTGCTACATGATTACCTGTCAAAAATTTCTGACCCACCAAGACAGGACATGCAAAAACCTTAGAAAGGTGTTGAATATAAAATCAGCTTTTCACTAAGAATTTTGAAGTAAGTATGGTAATCAAAACTCCCAATACAGATCAAAAACCATGCAGCAGTGACAGGAGCATGGAGAACAGATTTTCCTGTCACAAAGAATTATTTGGACTTTAAAATTACATCAGTAAGGAAGCCAGTGCTCAGATTATACAACAAATACACAGCAACTTGTGAAGGAAGGTTTATGGGAAAGTAACTGAATGCACAAACAACAGAGCTGCACATCTGTTTGTCTTCCTCTCAGGAAACAAATGCATTTAATATTTTTAATTGAACTTTTGCAGACAATATTGCAAACTACCAAGATTTTAGCTAGGGAGCAAGCTCAAAAAGGCTGAAACATAGAGTGAACTCACTGGTAAACTACTTCAAGCTTTACCCTTTACCCTTAAATCTTCTTAGAATGAAGTTGATCTCTGAAAAACCCTAACCCCTACCTCTCCTGACTCTCAGAATTAATTTCAACCATTTAGAAGTGAGTAAGGACAGAAAAAACAAATTAATGCAGAGAATTTGGTACTGTTTCTGCCCAGCACCAAGAGGAATGGCACTGGGATTTTCAGGATCTTTCACCTGACAATGCAGCTATATAAGCACCCAGCAATTTGAGCTAGCTCCAATTTAAGAGACTCTTACACTGTAACAGAAAAAAACAAAGGTAATCTATTGGAAAGGCAGCTCAGATTCTACTCTCTTGTTTATGCATAAAGTACTTTTGCAGTACTGGGCTAGCAAAGGAATTCAAAATTGCCAATATGTTGAAATCTAAATATAAGCAACATAAGGTTCACACTTCTAAGGTCTTACATAAACCTCGTCCCATAAAAACACCATGTTAAATCTCACAACTCATTCAGCCCTTTCAGTTGTTACAGAAATACTAAGAAAGGGCAAAAAAGAAGTGAAAAGAAGCATCAGGTATTCATAACTGATAAAGAGGTCAGCATATAAAATTTATGGCAAAGTGCCAATTTTAAAAATAAAACTGTTTTATTATAATGCTCTATAAACACTTTACAGCTAACACAAGATGGATGCTTAAATGAAGTAACTACAGATACCCTTTTATTATTTTCATTATCTCCTTTTTACTGGATGCTTTCTGCATTTTCCTCAGCATCAGCAGTAGTCTAAACAAAGCTTAAGAGTACATAGGATGGTTTCTTCCACCATCAACACCACTAAGTTTTCAGAGCAAATTCTGTATTTGGTTGCTAAATTTCAAGTTTATGGGTAATAACCCAAAAAAAATAAAAAGCAAAAGAAACAGTTAAGGATGACACAATCAAACAGAACTTTCTATGTCAAAATGTCAGAGAAAAGTAGCAGGTTTACATCTGGCTCATTTCTATACATGACAGAATTGAGTTATAATAAACTTTTCCTTTCCCATTTCATTAATTTAATAGCCTGCATTATGAGGCTATTGGGTGCTGTTTACATGACTGATTATGGTAAGAATTGATCCTTCTTTGTTAAGAGTTACCAGCAACATCACCATGGCAAGAACCCTATGTAAAGAAAAACATTTTAGTAATCACTATATCCAAGGTCCATCTTGGTCGCTGTTCTTTCTGCCAGATCTGTGAGATTCAGGTTTAAAAGGCACTAGATTTTAAAGCAAGTAATTATGGTTTAACACAGCTACAGAAAAGCTGGAAAGTTAACCAGCAGACCTATGAACTATCAAGGTGGAAAGAAAGACTGTGAGTCAAGGTGGAGGACATGAAGCTTTTAAGTCAGAGCTGCCACTGACAGACAGTAACATATAATCATGACATCAAGTCCACATTTAACTAGGCAGGGATGTTTCTGCAACAAGGCTCAGGATATGATTTCATGAGAACCTCAAGAGCATAAACAATTTTAGGAGTCCTTGAAGTCCTTCATTCCTGCCCCTAAAGTGCAGCATGTTCTTTCATGCTTATGTCTTCTGAGAGAAGTGAATATAGTCAGAATCATTCAGGCATACACAGTAACTGTTGTTGTGAAGGCTGTGTAGCCAGGGACAAAGCTTCTGCAAGTACAATAGAAGTCAGATGTAGCAACCACAACAATTTGAATGAGATGTTCCTAGGACAAAACACTCTGGCAGTTGCAGACAAAAATCAGGAGAAGAAAAACATTCCATGTTTCACTTTCATTGCATGAACAGACTAAAAATCCTCAGGGAGAGACCTTGAAGTGCATACTGAAGAGGCAAGACCCAGAAGCAAGCATCAGGAACAGTATGGGAACAAAAAGACTCCTTGCTTTAAGAAATGTCTGTTTACCATTTTCACAAGGAGACAAAAAAAATGGATGAAATCATTGTCAACAGGTTAAAAAAGGGTAACTTTTTTTTTTCCCCCCAGATGACATTATAACCCTGCTCATAAAGTTCTGTTTAGATGAGTTTTGAGCCAAGATGTTCCATGCAATTAGATGTTGTGAAACTCTTGGATACTTCAGTAATGTTAAAACAGAATGTTTTGAAAACCTCTGCATAATATTTCTAGGAAGTGTAACATACATCAGCCCCATTCCAACACAAAACCCATGATAGGTTATTGCAGAATATTTCTCTACATTAGGGAAGAGGTGAAAACAATGCATTCCTCATGTACTTACTGCATCTTGAACTCTGTCTTCAGAACATTCAACATCAGAATTAATAGAAAAATCCAGAAGCAAGATTTATTACAGTTTTTATCAAAATTAACTATTACTTACCAAATTAACTTGAAAATGTACCTAACGAACATGAATCCATAACCAATGAGATTTTCTGGCTATTTTAGAGATATTAAAGTTTATTTTAAAGTGACTATTTTGAGTCATTTGAGCAACCTGAGCAATCAAGAAGTGGAGAGGACCTACAATTCTGCTTCCTTCCATGTTGGACCTCAGACACAGGTACACCTTGCAGTATAATTTGCATCATTACAGCCTCCTTCCCCTTTCTTGAGTCTCGCAGGACTGCCTTTTTTTTTTGTTTTGTTTTTAAACCATACATATCCTTTTTTCTATGCTTTTATAATTTCTTCCACCCTCTTTCTAGCTATACCCAAAGGTGCCCATTTCAGGGCAAGTGCTTTTTCAGTATGTACCACAAGAATGAAGTTTACCCACGGAGTGTCACTCAAGCCTGCCACCTGCAATGCTCATACTGCTTACAAAGCAGCTGTGATAGCACCCAACTCAGTTTCACATTCTTATTTAAAAGCTTAAAAAAATATTCAAAGAAAAAAACATATTAGCAACTACATACCAAGTATGGAATAACACGAGAATACAGAGAAAAAGATGCAGAGGAGAAGGGGGAAGCCACACAGCTCTACTAAAACTCCTCAACACTGTAACAGAAACCACGGGTTAGGTACCACAGAGGTCACACCTCTGCCCCCTCCGCAGTAAACTCACATCAGATAGAACTTGGCAATGCCACCCATTTCACGTGTTTTTACAAACAACACAGTGCACACTGCAGTAAGAATTTGTGAAGAAAAACATAACTAAAATTAAGGAAATTAAAATTTTCTCTTGGTACCCCTCAGATGTTATTCAACTTTGTACTGCTCTTATTTTATTCATACATCAACTGATGTACTCCTGCTGCCCTTCAGATATTGCATGACTTCAACCTTGCTTAATCCTTGTCAGCCTTCTCATATCTACCATGCCAGCAGCCCACATTTCAGCCTGTTCCCAAATTCCATCAAACTGGACAAGAGCAAAGCACACATGCAACAGGCACCTCTCACTAACCTGCACCATTGCCCATCCACACTACACTGCTTCTCTTTTAGTAAAATTCTGTTGGATATCGTGCAAAATTTAGATCACAACATCAGAAGGTGAATATTTTCATTTTTCCATAATGGCCCATATAAAAACACAGATCTAAGACTACCTAAAACTATGATCACTTCCCTCAGCTCCAAACATGCTATACACAAACTCCACTTGTACACAAGTATCAATACACTCTGAGGGTTGTTTCAGTGCAACTCATTAGAGCAGCTTCTGTGATGTGTTCCTTTATCATAGTCACCTAAGGTGACAGAGTTACCTATGTCAAAATTTAAGAACTGGTATTCAACATTTTAGACTCACTATCCGCATTTCCATTTTCTGGAAAACCTAAGAGGTGCACAACCCTTTTGACCACAGACTACTACATCTTGCACCACAAATGCTTTAGATGTCAAGGAAGTGTAAATAGTGTTAAGAAGTTAAATGGATCTAAAAAGTCATCACATCAAAAGTCCCCTTACGGAAAGGTAAAGATGTAATTAAGAAGCTTTTGGTGTCAGTATGACACCAAATTACTAAATGCAACCAAGAAAAAAAATGCTACAATGGTCTGTTAGAGCTCTAACCCACCTCATTTCTGTATTTTGCCCTTTGCCACACCCTTCTCTCCCTCACTTCAATATATGAGCAGACTTTCTCAATAGCAACAGGTGCTCTTACATCTCCTTTTAGAGAATGCATTTATTTTATGCTCGTGTCTTCCCCTTGTGACCTTTCCACAGTCATCTTGAATTTTCTAGTATAACACACTCAGAGCACCTTCCCTCTCTGCCATTCCCCACCATGTCACCATGTGTTCTTGCTGCCACTTCAAATCCTCCTTCTACCCTCTTAACCTTATTCCAGATCAACCTCATCCCCTTACACAGCTTCACTGACTCACAAATCTCTCTTCTCCACTGACCTCTCTCCTGCTGCTCAGCTTCTCATCTGGATCTTTCTGAGCCAATATAAATGCAGACACTCACCTTTCCTCTCATGCCCTCTTCTCCCTGGCTGTCAATGCAAACCATGTACAAAAAACCATCCCAAAAGAATGTCAGAATTGCAAGTAAATACTCAGAAGTTATGAAACACAAGCATCAAAATTTCCTCAGCAAGAAATCTTAATAAACCACTATATAAAATAAGAGACATTTTAATAGTTTGTCAGCTGGGAGAGTTGTTCAGAGTCTCCCACAGAAGTTCAGAACAGTCAGAGAACCCCCAGCACACAGACACTGTCCCTTTCAAACAGGTAGGTCTCTGACTGGGTCTATCAGCCCCAGCAGGCTCTAAAACAACTTTTCCTATACTCAAATATACATGCAATGCTGGCTAGAAATGATGTTCCGATGTTCTCCAATGACCCATAATCACCAGCACTATAGCAGTCCCACAGCTAGTTGCCCCTCTGGATTTATAGCTTCACTGTCATTTCCACTGGGGCTAAGATCTCTCCTAATTCTACTTTGGCAGCTTCTGAAGAAGTGTCTTTGTTTGATACTTGGAAAGTGGGGTTATGAGCATCTTTCTTCTGCTACCAGAATGAGAAGACAGCCCCTGCTACATTTTGCCATCTTTTCCTCTCTCCCTTTAGTCTGCATTAGGAGAAATGAGAGATCTTGATGAACACTGACCTTGCCTCACAAAATTCATACAAGCACCAGAAACCATTAGAAATAATCCCATATATGCCTGAAAACCTGCTCATACAAATACCTTCTGATGAGCTCATGCATGTAATAGGCTTTAAGTACTGAAGCTGTGACTGACACAACTCCGCCAGCTAAAAAGATAAAATCAGAAAAGAGGAAGGAAATGACCTTTAACCTTTTTCCACATCTGCTTTCCACACTGCACTTACATCTCACTCAGTTTTTAAAAATACAAGTGGTAGCTACCAAACTTGTGTTTGGTCACCTGCACTACAGGAAAGAAGAAAAGTAAGAGGACCCTGCTTTCAGCAGCCTACCCACTCAGTTTGCTTTAAAACCTACATCATGTAACCAGCAAAAATTCTGAGTTGAGAGTGTCCATTCATGCTGTAACACTGTGAACCATCCTACCAGGAGAAGACACAGGCTCTATCAAGCCTAATAAACTATTCCTCTTTTATTAATCAAACAGCACACTTCAAAACTGAGTTCTGTAATACAAACAAGCTTGAAGGATAACACAAAAATGATTGTGAACGCTAGTGTTAGAGCGTATGTCTTTACTCCAAGCCACTACTTTGTGAGACTAAAGGCCAATTACAAGGAATTTGATGTGGGCTTGTAACTGCAGATGTCTTAAAGTTTTGTTTTAAAGAAAATGATTCTATTTATCTCAGAGGGGGAAAAAAACCCCCAGTATTGCAGTTTGGGGATCTCCTTCTGTATGTATACACACATTTAGTAGCTGTTCTTCCTAGTTATATTACAAGCCATAAGCAGCCTTGCTGCATCCACAGTTAATAAGTGAATTCAATACTGGCAAAAGGCTCACACGAGGCTGTCTGCCTCACAGGCAGAACTCTCCATCTAAAACCTACACAAAGAAGGTCCAAGGCTGTAAACAGGTTTGGAAATCACTAGCAGGTGACATGTTAACCAAACAATCACTGTCACTGTGACTACTAAAGCATTTGCTTAGTTAATCTTCTGATTCAAAGTTAGGACAGGGCCATGAATAGTTTTCATCAGTATTTTTCAGCTGAGATCCTCCAGAAAGCAAATGAACCACTATTATTCTGTTTTCACCATGCTTTGCACAGTTACCAAACTGCAACAAAACAAGTGTGTTGCATAACAAGTTGAGTCATAGTATTGTTTTCAAAGCAGATAAACTTTGCATTTATTCTTTGTGTGCACCTGTCACTAGTAATTTAATCTAGGGGTTTGATGGTATATTGTAACTTCCTACCACTGCCATGGCATTCTAAATGAAAAATCATTTAACGTATTTCTCTTGCTTATAAACTTCCCCTGGGTACTGACCACTGATCGACTTCAAAACATGAACAAATGCTAATTTTAATTACTGCTAGAAACTGACCAATAAAAGCACTAATATTTCAACACAAATGCACTTTTTGAATTAATGGAAAAGGATGATGACATTTTGTTCTTAGAAGTCTTTAGTGAGTTGGGAAGTTTACTCTGAAAAATACCACAACAACATCTCATAATTCAGAAGTTCTGAAAACTAACACCCCTTAAAAGCCACCCAGCTGTGTAAACCACACGAGAAACTTGCAGTAATCCTCTTGAAAATTCAGCCTAACCCTATGTCCAGATCAAGGAGTGTTACGATCCTGCAATCCTGAAAGGCAACTGAAGTTGAGGGCACTTGGCACGGTCTCAGCAGCACTCAGCACTGTGTGATCATAATGCAGTTCAGGCTAATGCTCTGAATGAACACACAAACAAAACTGGCTGAGGCAGAGCTATTTTAAGACTTGCACTTAGAAAACCTGTAAACCAGCAAAAAGAAGCTTTACAAACTACTTGTATTTAAGACCGTGAAGGGGTCAGAAAGAACAAAGAACCAAGAAGAGTTTCACTTGTAGTTTCAGGTGGGTAATGTTGCAGAGGTTGTGTGGAGGTGAAGATAAAGCTATTTTAAGTCTGAGGAGAGGAGGAGAGTGCAGAGTTACAGAGCTGACAAAACTGTACAGTGCTTTGAAAGGAAAGATTTTGGAGTTTGCCTTCAAAATGAGAATGCTGTGTACACATGGTGATAAGGGTGTAACAGGGAATTTGGAAAAAGATGGATAGTTCAGATCTGGTCAGATTGAGCTGGCAGAGCAGGAAAATAGGTAAGATGAAATACCAAAATCCCAAGATGAAAAAAGGACTAAAAAAAGAACAAGACTGAGGATGCAGGTAGTTTTGGAAAATAACAAAACAGACACATACCATGACAACATGCAAATGGCAATATACTTAATTAAGAAGTCATGAATGCATGGCATGATTTTCATGCAAATAGCTGAAGAATTTTAAGTCTGATTTCTCAAAATAACATAAGACTTAATTATGCAAGAAGGGAGATGTAGAAGAAAAGGCAAGAAATTAGTTCTTGAGAACTAGGCAATCAGTAACAGGATATACCACCTAACATTTAAAGCATAGAGAAAGAGGAAAAATTAATGTAAACAATGCATATAAAGCACATTTACACATCTGACAGAAGGAATAAAGCACATGTATGACTAAAGCAGAGCTAGATATATTCTGAGAAAGCACTGTTTGGATTAGAACCATAAAAAATATGATGGAACAAACTGTGAGATAAGTGACCAGCAGGTATCTTAAGTACCTTTGGTAAACAAACTCAGAGATAGGATGAATTATTCTACAGGTACAAACAACATACTTGGGGGGCAATGGAAGGGTGTAAAAATGGGTCTGCAATGGAAGCTTAAGTGTAACAAGAAATAAAGCATACACTAAGAAGGCAAACTTGAGTAAAGAACATGTGAATTGAAGAACAGACCATTGATTAGTAAGTTGCACACAACCATCTGAACATAGACACACAAAAGATATAGTGAGGAACTATGTAATTTCAGGCAGAAGAATGATTATTAGCTATAATAAAGTCATTTATCAAGGGTGTAAGTGGTTACAAACAAGTATTAGAGATACATGTTAAGAACAGGGTCAGGGCAACTTATGCCATAGGAGTTATTTCAGTAGATGTGAATGCCTTGGGACAGCGAAAGGAAAGAAAAAGTTAGCATACAGTACTGGAAATGTTAGAGCAACAGCGCATGCTTGTAATCTATCAATGTGCTCTCATCTCCTACTTATATGAAGTACAGAATGATGACACAGATAGGCTGACAAGTGTACTGTCTGCTCTACATCAAAGTGAACGTACAGAAGGAGAAGATGGGGTATCTATGCACAGATAAAGCCGCAGAGGCACACAGGAGCATGGGCCAGCACTGTACACAGCCTGTGACCTCTGGGGCGCAAAGGGAAGGGTGGATGACAGTCGGAGTGCGCACACACGCCAAAGCAAAGCAGTAGAACAGGCGCAGGGACACGCCTGCAGACAGGTGTGCACTGACAACAGCTGGCCAGCCACGGCCGAGCACCAGGGCAGAAGGAGAAGCAGCGGGGACACGGGCTCGCAGGGAGCCGGCGGCAAACCCTGCCGGGAGCCTGCCCGTGCCACAAGGCGGGAAGCCATGGTAGGAAGGCGGGCTGTGCGGCAGCAAAACATGGCAGGCAGTGTGCCCACACTCCGGGGAGCGCCCGAGCGGCGATGCCGGAGCGGGCAGGGCCGGAGCGGAGCGCGGAGCCCGGCGGGAGCCCGGCGAGGCGGGAGCCCACGCAGCCCCGGCACAGGGGCCGGCCGCCGCCGCCCACAGCCCGCAGCCGGGCCGGCGGCGGGAGGAGACGGGCGAGCAGCACCCGTGGTGGCATGGCACGGCCCGGGCGCCCCGAAAGGCTTCTCGCCGCCGTCCAGAACAGCCGCGGAGAGAACGGGGCTCACACCGCGGTCGCTTCACTCACCCTTCGCTAGGAGCCTCCTCCTCGGCCATGGCGGCGGCGCGGTGGTCGGCAGCTGACAGCGGCGGAGGGGCGGCGGTGGCGGTGACCGGCAGCGCAGCGAGGGACAGCGCAACGGCGGCGGCACCAGCCATCACGGGCTCCTCCCTCTCTTACTCCCTCCCTCCTGCCCGCCCGCCGGCTGCGTCATCCCCGCGGGGCCACCCAGAGCCCCGAGCGCCGCCGAGCGCGGCCTGGCAGCGGCCGCAGAGCCGCGGGCGGACCCCGGGGTGTGTGTGTGTGGGCGCATGGTGCCCCTCAAACGGGAGCGGGTCCCGGGCGCTCCCCAGCCGCCCGCCAGCGGCATGGCTGGAGCAAGGCTCCCGTTGGTTGGCTCCTGATCCCGGGATGGCGGCACAGATGACGCCGGTGCAGAAGGGCCGCGGCTTCCCGGGCGCGCAGAGGGGCGTCCCTGCCCCGTGAGTGTGGGCTCACGGTGCATGTGTGTGTAGGCTGCACTGTGCACACTGTACACTGCGCAGACATAACTGCGTACACACCGGGCATAATGTGCATGTCTACCCCACTGTTCTCCCGCCGAGGGGAACACAACAGGGAGGGTACAACAACGGGCAGTGGCATTGGAGAGGTGGCAAAGCCCCCGTGCCAGCACACAGCTGACAAGTAACGCAGGAGAGGGAGCAGAACCCAAACTAAAGCCTCAGCTCCCCCACAGACATTCCTTTGGCCCACTCGCTCAGCAAGGCCTGCAAAGAGGGCAGCAGGGCTAGCCTGCACTAGGTGTTCCAGGTTGTAATGTTTGTTTTTACGTATAAAAAGGAGTTCTGGATGCAACTTAAGTATTAACTGTCCCTAAGACGATTCCAAGTAGAATGCCTATTGCGATTGTCATTTTCAAGTGTTTTGATAGACTTAAGTGCAGCCGTGCCTATGGGGAGGAGAATGCTGGGGTGTGCTTGTTTTAGACAGCATTTGGCCTCAGAATATTGGTTGTGTTATTGCTCAGCTGCATAAGAACTGCATTTGTGTTGGGCAATCAACAAACCTTAATTGAAACAAAGCAGCAAAGTGCAGCAAGTGGAAGGAGTGGCGAGAAGATTTTAAGTCTTGCGTTTCTTCTGAATTTTGTTGCTGACCTCTAAAGCTGTTTTTAGAAAAACAAATGGGATGATAATTACTGTTTCTTTTGGTTTCTGAAATCCTTTGATAAAAAGTATAAGATGAATTTGGTAATAACTGAAATAATTCTCAGCTAAAACCGTTCTGCAATTTAACAACAGTGATTGTTGAGATTACACAACCTCAGCTGAAGTTTGTTTGGCTGTGTCACAATGGTTTGGCAATATGATATTTTTCTCAGGAGAGTGTATTTATTTTTATTATTGCTCTGAAAATTTTTATTTACAAGAAAAGTGACTGTCAGTGTGTATAGAGCTATATGATTGCTGGCAAAGGTTTGCAAAGATGGTTGCTAGAATTTGCAAACAGCCTGAAACAATAGCTCTGAATGCTATGATTTTATTTCTTTCTAATTTCTATGGAATAGTAAGTTTAGAACCTCATAAATGAGATTTACATCCTACTTACGGAATGTGCAAGTGTTCAGACACAATTATCTCTGTGGTTTTAATTCAGTGGTGCTCACCCGAACAGTAATTGGTTACTCTTGTTTAAGAGTATACTTGTACAAGCAGCGTACTCCCACTTAGCAGTCTTTCTTTCTCTTACTGAGGAATGACTCAGTTTCTTTAGAGCTGATTTGATTATGTGGATAAAACAGCTGGATTTCTGTGCGTGAAGAAATTACTGTGATAATGCTGGTAGAAAAAGACAGTTGTGCATCAGTTGGCTAATGTTGCAGTGGAGTGTCAATGAATAAGGACAGCTATATTATAATGAGAAGCAAATAGTTCAGATGAATTTTTCCATTTTTGTTTTTCAAAAAAAATTCTGGACACTGAAAATATCCCAAAGGCAATGGTCCCTGCTACTGTTTAATCTGTCACTTTTCTGCATTGATGTTTGGTGGGGCTTGTATCTGGCCCTCATTATTGAATTAGTTCACTACCATTCTATGTAATAAGTGGTATGTTAACCATGAGTGAGCTACTTCTCCAAACAGCAGCAGTTGCAGTTTGCAGCTTGCTAAAATCAGTCTGAGCAACAAACTGCAGAGGGGGTTGACTTAGCCAAGTATTACAGACTAAGACTGTTTAAACATGTTTATATGAAAGCAAGGTCATTTATTATGCCTGCTCTTATTTTGACATTTTATGGGGCCTCGGAATAGTAGAGAGAAAGCAAAATAAAAGTGATTGGTTTCTGCAAATGAACCTGTTTGTGATGGTAGGAGGACCTTGGAGCCCTGGGAGAATGCCCCTGGGATCTCATGTCCATATATTGCTGTCACGGGAGGTCTGACTTCCTCTGCTGTGCTCCTTCAGGACAAAAGGCTGTTTGTCAGCTGCATCAGGAACTGGAGGTGCAGGAATTGGAGTTAGCTGTGGCTAAGCCTAAGCAGAAGCCCAAATAGCACTGGAAGATGTAAATTAGGAACTCTGCCCAGAGTCCTGTTGGCTGTGTTTCTCTGGGGAGGGCTCTTTGTGTTAACTGAGGTGTGGGAGGAATCCTGGCGTTAACTGAGCTTCTGCCTGGTTCTGGACCTCAGTACTATGGCAGCAGGATGTTTCAGCCTTGGCTAAGTCATTGAAGAAACAAAAAGTCCTGACTATGTCAGTTTTCAGTGGAGTCTGGAGACCCATACTGTTGGGCCCTCTCAGACCCCAGTTGTCCACAGGGCCACGGCAGCCCTGGACAGCTCGTTCAACTTCTGATCTGTCATACTGCTTTGTGAACTCCGTGCTCCCCTCCAAACTGGAGTGGCAGTTTGAGACCAATGGCAACATGCTTGTTGTGTTTCTGGTGTGTCTGCTCCATGTTTTCCTGTTTCCTAGACATATGTGTGCGTAGACAGAGTTCTAAATGAGTATAGGTTGACCAAGAATTGTTCAAATATTTGGAGATCCTTCTTCACATTCACTTTGCCAACATCTTCCTACCAACATGTCTGCCTGTGGCAAGCATAAGGAGGCTATTTTTACAGATTCCCCGACTCCTGGAAGCTTTGAGGGATGTTGGTGACATGGGAGGCCCTCCTTGAAGCAAGGCTAGTGCTTCACTGTGTTCTTTGTTCCCAAGGCCTGCCTTGCATGGGAAAGCAGTCTGTCTCAGCCTCTTGTCCTTTCACATCCTTGCTGCCCCTTCCAGGACTCATGTCTGATCCCTGGGAGCAAGCTGTCTGTGAACTGGGAAATCAATACACGGTGGCCACGACTGTAAGGGGCCAGTCGTGGACTGAGTATTTGGGACAAACCAGAGTCTCTGAATTTTGGCACTTGAACAAAAGAGGTATAGTTGAAGAGAAGTTTTGCTGGTTTCTTCACCATGATCATGTGATGGGAGTAAAGAACAGAGCAGTCCTGACTGAGCTGCTGTTCGCATCATCTCAGAGTGGGTTTGCATTCATAGCCTCTATCCGCCCTATAGGCAACATTTTGAAAACGTGCCCATGGCAGTTGCAGTAGAAAGTTGAGTAACTGTGTGCAAGAGTCAGCTACGAGAAGGCCAGGAGAAGTTTAAGTGTTCAAGGAGTGAGTGAACTGCAAAGAGGGGGCCTAGATACATATTTATTAATATATCAGTATATTCAGCAGCTGAGGCTGTGACAGGCTGTGTTGCTAGGCAGAACTTCCATCTTGTCATGCTTGGCTATTCCAGAGTTCATGACTCACACCTGACTAACCTAAAATTCCCTCCTAGACACAGGAGTGGCTGTGGAGAGACAAGGTCTCATGTTCTCAGGTGGGTGAGAGGGTGACTGTGTCTGTCTGGGTCATACATGGTCCCTGTGAAGAACCCATGACGATGAGACATTTGCTGCATGAGACAGGGCGTGTAATTTGAGCAGTGTCCCTCTGTCACAACCTTCTTGTTTCCTCTCCCTCGCCTGTCAATACCTACATGAGTTGGAGACAACTGAGCCTTCCAGATTTTCTGGAGAAGTCATCACAGAGCAGTAAGGCTATTCTAGTTTTGATTACATCCAGAAAGAAGCAAGTACCTGAAAAGGTCAGGGTAAGCATTAGTTGAGACTGTACATGACATAGTAGAGTGTTGAGAGATTAGTGATCTGCAGGAACAATGAGTTTCCCCACAAGGAGACCCCACAGGAGTTGGAAGGCAGTTTTCAATGAACTTGGAGTTAAGAAACCAGCTTGGCTAAGTCACTCAAACTGGAGAGACAAACCTACAAGAAAGGAGAAAGTAAGTTAGCTTTTATGTTGGTTGTTAGGGCTGACAATAAAAGTACAACAGAAGCATGTGAGAACAAAATCAGAAGGACAAGCATGAGATGAAATGCAACTAGCGAGCAAAATAAAACCCCCACATCACTCCAGAAGCTCATTAATTGTGTGAAATAGAAAGTGTACTCTAATTGTGAAGTGAGAAGACTAAAAGGTGTCAGGAATGCAGTACCTTCTAGATTTCACTATCTAAGGTAGTAAAATAATGAAATTAATGCATTAGTGAGGTGCATTTTCAGTTAAGAAAAGGGTAGAATGTTTAAGCTGTGTATTTTCAAATCAACCTGAATTCTCTCTTTAATTATGTCCTAGAGTATTTAAAGCTCTTGCTATCAGAATCCCAGTGTCAGTAATCAACATATTTGAGAAGCTATGGATGCTAGGTAGGATGGAGGCAGGCTGTAAAGTGACAAGCCTGGTGAAGAGAGGAAGGCGAAAAAAAAGTATGACGTTATTAAGCAAATTAATTTTTCTAGAAAAATAGTGAAAAATGTATTTGTACATTCCTGAAAGATAATATAGGGATGAGTAATTGGCAACAAGAACTCACATCTTAGAAATCTAATTGCCCTTACAACCACATGACATACATTATGGATAGAGAAGAGCTCTAGATCTAATATGTCTTGATTTTCAGAGAACTTTTTATGTGCTGCCCATATGGAATGTGTGTTCTATGTTGGTTGATGATGTGTGTTCCATGTTGGTCTGCAGCTAGGCGTGTGCAACACTTGTTGGAAAACCAGAGTTACAGAGTGGTTTTCTATCAAAATGGAAATATGTATCAAGTTGGATTGCACAGATTCAGCATCTGGTGACATGGATGCATTCTTATAAAAGGGAAAATGCTTATTGAATTCATGTATGTACCAGGCTGGGAGGGAATAGGTATGGAGGGCAGGGACAAAATAAAAAATTATCTTCAGTTAGAAATATGGAAAAAATGGAAAGCTATTCAGCCAAAACAGATGCAGCCCTAGGCAGGAATAATCAGCTGGTAGGGCAAACTGATTAGGTAGAAATTCTGTACAATAGTAATTCAGGCTTTGAGTGGTCACAGACTGGGTGTGAGTCAACCACGGCTTGTTATTGAAAAAAAAAAAAAAAAAAAAAAGAAGGAAAAAAAAAAAAGCAGTATCTCACTACAGGATGTATTACGAGGATTAGAGTTTGCAAGACCTGGCAAGGAATTCTGCTTTGCTTAAGAGTTGTAAAGCTAGTTTTGAATGCTGCACGTGAAAAATTATGTGGACCACCTGGAGAGCAACCAGAATGTCAAGGGACCTAGAGATAATAGCAAATTATTTCAGATTGGTTAATTAAGGAAGAGTAAGAGTAGGAGAATGACAACAGTCAGCAAGTCTATGAGAAGTTACTGATGAGATGGGTGTAACTTCTTTTCTGCCAGGAGCAGAAATTGCAACAAGGATATTTTAGGTTAAACATTAGGAAAAATGTTTTTGAAGGGTAGAGTACTGGAAAAAAGTTGCCAGTGGTATGATCATAGTCTGTCATTGTCATTTTAAGAACAGGCAGTGTGCATGTCCTTCATATTCAGAAATTTAGAAGTATAGTGAGGCTGTTAACATGACTTTCTGAGGACCCTTCAGCCCTCTGTTTTGATTGTTTTTAATGTCACAGAATCACAGAATGGTTTGATTGGAAGGAAGCTTTAAAGGTTGGCTGGTCCAATCCCACTGCAGTGAGCAGGGACACTTTCCACTAGATAGGTTACTCAAAGCCCTATCAACCTGAACTTGAGTACCCCTAGAGATGAGGCATCCTCAGTTTCTCTGGGCAACCTGTTCCAGTATCTCACTACTCTCATCATAAGAAAGTTCATGCTTATATCAACTATAAATCTTCTGTTTTAAAGTTTGAAAATGTAGCCCCTTTTCTTATTACTACAGGCTTTGGTAAGAAGTGGATCCGGTCCTGTCCTGTCTAATGGCCTGGAGCCCACTCCATTTGATACCAGTGGAAGATTTCAAACCAAAAGATCCTCCTTCCTTGTGGATCCTCCTAGGATCACAATCCTGCTCCTAGTTAAATTAATTTACCTATGAAACAGTGCAACTTCTCTGGTGTAATCTTGATCTCATCTTCAGCCTGTTGGTTGTAAATAAAAACTTGTGCAATGTTTTGGGGTTTTCTTTGTACATAAAACCACATCTCTTTTTTTTGTTTTGTTTTGTTTTATTTTGATCCCTAAAGCATATGTTGCAATACTAAACTGGTCAACAATCTCCAAGCATCTGCCATGAGTAAATACAGGAAGCCTCCTATGGGTATTGTACTTGGTATCTGGTAAAAACTCTGAACCTGAGAATTTCCAATCATTTCTCTTGTGAAATAAGTTCTTATTGCAGGCTTTTTTGTTAACAATATTATTTTGATATCTCTGTACTTGAAATACAATACGTGTTTTCAACCAGATTAATCAAAATAGCTCAGAGTTTTTTGTCCCTGTTAGGTCCCAGTTATTTATGTATACAACATGAGTAAAGAATAATTTACCTTTACTAGTAAAATCTTCTGCTTTGTTTGTGTGAAAGAGCACTGAGAGCAATATTTAAAGTCAATCAACTTGTTTTGTTTAAATTGTTGTTACTTCTTTTGAGAGAAAATGTCCCTTTTTATTGTTCTCTTTTAATAATAAAGTATTAGGATTCAATAAGGCAAAAAAAGAAATAGTTGTTATTTGTACTCATTCTAGCTTGTAGGAAATGGCAATAGTAAGTAGTAGTAGAGTGGAAAATACTTTTCTCCTTGGAGTTTAGCCTTTTCAACATAAAGATCACTTTTGTAAAGCAATGTCAAGATGAATAACTGCTTAAGTTCAGTTTAAAATACTTTTCCCCCCCTACTTTGTAGCCTCTGTTGCTGGCCAGATTCAGCCTTATGAGTTGTTTTGGTTTTTTTTTAAATAGGGAATGCTGTGAACAGAAAACCCAGTTATTTTTATGGTGCACTGTTTTAATTTACAAAAAAATGTTCACAAAGTCCTATTTCCTTGGATAGAGGGAGAATCAAACTATACAGAGCATAAGATCTGCTTACAGTTTGTTCTTTCAGCTTTCTCTTGGAGGCATGCAACTTCTGCTTCTCTTGCTCTCCATGGCTTTTTTTCTGTTTGTGTGCTGGATACTGATGACAGACAGATATGCACTGTCCTTCCTAAATATACTCAACCTTTGCATTCACATTCAAACCACAGTGCTACCCTTTACAGCACATATCTTAATTCCCACCCCACACTTGCCATGTTTGGGTTTCAGCCAGTATATTCTGCTATGTCATTTACTGATAAATGAAGGCAAATTTAGCATCATTAGATAATCCTGTTCTGCCCACTATATTCAGCAGTGCCACAGAGCAAAGTCAATGGCTACTCCCAGAGACAGCACATCTACAGGATGAATTTATATTAGTCATGAAATATGCATTTCTGTAATCATAATGTTCAAACTGCTGCAGTATATAGCAACATATATGCTGCATTTGCTTGTTGGTTTTTTAACCTTCTGAATGAAAATATGCTGTCCTTTCTGAGAAGTGTACTCTTTCTCCCACTGGTATTTCCCACAGGACCTCAGGAAAGGGCTGGCTTTGAAACTGCTGCTTCCCACAGCAGCAGAATGGTGCTGAACTCTTGCTGTGGGAAGCAAGCACCCCCCGAGCACAGCTTCTGCTGAGTCTTGAGCTAAGTAGGAGGAAAGGACAAGTGGCTCTGTGCTCATGAGTCAGCCCTTTCCTTTCCTGGATGCTGTGTTCTTCCTGAGGTCCTAATTTAGCTGTTCTGCAGCCACTATCACAGCTGCATCATCTACCTTTGTGTTGGGCAGGGAGTTCCCATGGAGTTCAGACCTTCTCCAAAGGTGAGAAAACCTCAGTTTAAGAGTGGAAGAAAAGCTCTTTTGAGTGGCAAAGCTGGTGCATCTGAAGTGGCAGAAACTGCCCTATTACAAAAAATGTCATGCGTGAGTGTTCAAGGAGTATACTTCATATACTGAGGACAGTATATGAAATGTAGTAGAAATCCTCCAGGGAGGAAGAGAGTACAATTTTTTTTTTTGGTAGCAAGTTGTGGAACAGAGTGACTCTTTCAGACAACAGAGTGATTCTTTCAGTGTTACCACATGTGTGGCTCAAGACAGCTATAGCTGTCACACCTGCAGGTAAGCTCCTTGGTGAGCAAGTTCAGCTGAACTGACTGGGCTCAGATGGGATGCCAACAGCAGCTGTGGTCACACCTTTTCATTAAGTCATGTGTGTGATTCTGTGTAATGGAGGAGAGCTCTATCACCAACCCAATTACAATGAAAAGCAAATAGTAGTGGCTGCCTAAAAGACCCTGTGATGTCAGTAAAACTTTTACCAGCTTAACATATCATGACTTCAGTCTGCTCGTGCAGAGACTCAAAGAGCTAGAGCTCTTATCAAGCTTCTGGGGAAAAACTGACCGAAAATAAAATAGTGCACCAAAATCTGCTCTGAGTTATTTCATGTTTCATACAAATTTAACTCAGCTAACTATCATGGAATTTCTTTTCAGTAGCACAGTTGCAATCAAGTGCACATCTTTTGTCTAATGTGTCTCCCAGCTTCAGAAATCTCTTAATTTCTTTTGTTTTTCTTTAGGTTATTTCACTAAAGCTTCTTTATCTTTTCTGCTGAATATACATTTGATTACTAAATTTAGTGCTTCTCTTCACATGACCTATTTCTTTTGAGTCTTAGTGTTGTTGCTTGGATACGCTTTTCTCTTCTACATGAGATACTTGGTTTAATCTTGCTTTTTTTTCTGTGCTTTGGGCAACAAATGGATTGTTATTGAATATGTTTTTGGGTTTTTAAATGTAGTAGTTGGTTTGCCTGGCACCTTGGTTTCAGCAGAACGTTTGTATTTGATTGCAGATCTGTGGGTTTAGGTATAATATACCCTCTGTAACATTGAACAGCTTACTATTGCATTTCTTTACAGTCAGTTCCAAAATGGCACAATTATGCCAAGTAAAGGCCAATCCCTGTGTAACTTATGAGAATACTAATATTTAGAAATAAACAGAGAGAGAGAGATTCAATTTCATTTTTGTAGCGCTGTGGCGGCAAGTTATTTCCTGGAATACCTTATATGACTTCTTCTCTTTTAGTAATGGGATAGGGAAAGTAAGTATACAGAAGGAATAAATCAAGCATTTTAATTGGGACTGAAGTATTCTTACTCCTGTATGGAGTTGCTTATGCCACTCTGGAAAAGGTATAGTAGCCTAGGACAAGAGGAAGTTGAAGGAAGGGTGTCAGAGACATTCAGAGTTAAAGAATAACTACCATGTTATTCTTTAATATATGGAGAAGTTAAATAGTTTAGAATTCTTGCCCTAGAAGAGTGATGATGGAAAGCAGTACAAGAAAAATCTTTAAAGCAATGGACGATGTGGAAAGGAAAACAAGAAGCAAGCATTCACAAAACTCACAATACAAGAATTAGAAGGATCCTGTGAATCATGGTATAGATGAAAAAAAATAATCAGGAAGCACTTTTTCATGTGACATAAATAATTGAATGTGGTGCTGCTGAAGACTGAGGTGACAGATAAGGAAGTAGGCAATAGTAGATAAGGAAGTAGGCAATGGGAGGTGTCTCTTAACTGGCATTGAAGTTAGTGGCCAGAGACAAATCACCTCTCAATCCTTTGGTCACTGATTGCTGGAAGCCTAAGGAAACACCAAGAAGGTTCAGAGCATGTTGCTAGATTTTTGTATGGCTTGTATTCTGATTTATATAAAGTATAAATGTATATAATGTCTGGCCTATGCTGCTGCATCTACACTGCTACTTGTAACTATGTTAATTGGATTAAACATAGCACACATTTACCTCCCTGTGCTACAGGCATATCTTGATTTTGTTGTGTAGGATGTTTGGTCATGTAGAGCAATTCTGAGAAGAATGGGGAAACTTTTAAAGTTTACTCTTTTCAAAACGTTCCATGTGCTTACCAGTGTGTGGCTAAGTAATCATGCTGATCTGAGTGTTTATTTAATACTGTGTATTTTCTTTGTGGGCACACCCGAAGTTTCATTATGGTTTGTTCTGCTGGAAAAATAATAGAAAGATGTATGTATGAAGGTGTTACTGTAGGCTGTGCAAAAGAAAAAAATAGTGCTTATGCTTCCTAATCAAAATGAGAAAAATGTATGCAGTCATGTCCTTGATGGGTAACTTCTTGTGTGGAGGACTGTTGGCTTTTGAGGCTGATGCAGAAGCCTCTTGAGAAGACAGATAAAATGCCCACCTAGCTAGAGAAGCAAAAACTTAAATAAGCTGCTTAAACATATCTGTCTAGTACCATTTTCACTGCTATGTGGTGTATGTCCTGTACTCCCACTGTTGCTTCGGAACGGTGCAGGTCTGTCTTCAGTCCTGTGGTGTCTGCCAGCCCTCTGCAGATGTCTTTGATACCCAAGGGTGTGTCAAGTGGCACTAGATCATGCAAATAATCTCTGTGAGTGGCAGCTGAAAGGTCGCCCGGGGAGCTTTGGCTGACACTCCTTCAGGTAACAGCAGTGTGGAGGAACCTATCTGGGGAAGCAATTCCTCACCTAGATGTGTCAGAGCACCGATGTGTAGCCCTGAAAATATAAACATTCATTCTTCAGTACATGGGCTGAACTTAGTGGAGTCAAGACGAATAAATCACATTAAAAAATCATGCATGTGTGAGTTATGTAAGAATGGACTCCACACTGTACAGAGTACAGTACTGGATACATTACCTGGATTCAATTTTTATTTGATTTTGGTATTTAGTATGGAAGAAGCTTTAGTAAAGGTCAGTTAAAGGCTAAGGTATTGTTTCTTCTGGTCTTTTAAGGAACTATAATATTTTTTACAATTTTCCTCCTTATTCAAATATGTTCAAATGATGTTGAATTTGTCCTATACCAAACATGGGCATTTAAAATAACAAATAAATGTTTATGGCTTTTGATTAAATTAAAATTAAAAACCCCCAAATTGTTGAAGTACCTTTATTACCCACTGTATCCCTCAGAAAATGAATGATGTCACAGTGCATAATATGATGCATAATAATTAAATGTAATCATCCCATGAAAAACAAATAAAAAAATTAATAAAACAACAATTGCAGATCTACATAACATAATCAAGAAAGATAGTAATATATAAAGTAAGCTGCAAAATGTCCATAAAAATAATTTAAATTATATTGTGCAAATGATATTACATCTTACTGTAAGAGCTCTCTATTTTTAAAATCAGTGTTAACATTTTTGGAAAACTTAAGCATGTTGTTTTTCTTCATATTTATCATGCAACATTACTTTGGTTATACAACAAAGTCTCATGAGTATATTGAGGTCTCCTGAAAGACCATTTAACCAAATGGGCACAAATACTGTCCATTGAAAGCAAAACATCTTTCACCTTTGAATTTAAGGTCCTCCTTTAACAAGTCACAGAGGGATGTATATTTGATTACTCTGCTAAGGATCAAGGAAAAAAATCCAATGTATCTGGTAACTCAGTATTGCTTATTAAGTGGTGCCTAAGCAAAATCCAAGTATATTCACAAGATGTCTTTCTTCTGGAGAGATGATGCTGATATCTATAGTCTTCCAGCATGCTAGGTCAGTGCTGCCAAGTGGACCGTGACCTTCACCGCGGGATACTGTTACTGACACCATCTAATATTGCCAGTACCCATCCTAATTCTGCCATCTACCAATCACCCTGCTTCTAAGAACCTTAAATGCCCAGAATGTTTTAGATGCTTCAAACCTAGCTTAGTGTGAGTTTCCAACTTCCCTGAATTGGTAAAGGTCTGCAGCTGCACAAATTCTCATCCACTTCCAAGTACACAAACATATTAAGCTGGAACTGGCCCAGAACAGCCTGTCCTACCAGTTGTTGCACAGATCCACATTTCAGACATACAGAGACCCTCAATTCTGCAGGTCTGGCCTATCTGACATGTGGAAAACCATCTCTCTGAACATACTGTTGAATACCACTAAGGGCAGCTTTACAACCCTTACCACCAGTCCTTTATATGGGAGGGGGGTGGTGCCTGAGGGATTGCACGTGTTACTTGTGCACTTACACTGGCATGGTGACTGCTTGTGGACACCTGAAACCACCTCACTCAGTCTGGAGGTGGAATTTCAGTTCAGACAAGCTGGTTCAGCTGGGGGACAGAACCAGCCCTGCTTCTTACTCTTCTGTTAGCAAGATGTCAGCTTCAGAGTGACAACATAAATGGGTGCTGACAGTCACGCAGTATTTCCCCACATTTCCAGAGTGTCTGGAAGAGCAGTCAGGTTCTCTGAGAGTTAAGTGAGAAAGAATCATGCTGCTGCAGGTGTGGATTTCATAAAGCATTGGATGAATCCTCCCACACCTCCACACTGGCCTTCACCAGGTCGTTCCCTGTGGTAGTGCAGGGAACTGGTGCTGTGAGCGTAGCACTGCAGCTTCTCTCAGAGCCACCAGTCCCAGGCACCTGGGAAGAAGCTGTGGCTGTCTCTAAGAAAGGTCCATCTCTGCCTGCACGCTGTGTGTGCCTGCCCCGGGGGCCTGCCTGCCTTATGAGCCCCCAGGGCAGTGTGTTCTTGCCACACAGCTCAGCATGGCCAGAGCACCTGCAATGCATGGCCCTACACAGAAGAGAGAAGCCTTCATCTGCTGACTTTGTGTAGAGCCTCCATGCACCCCAGTACTGCAGTAATATGTAAAGCTTTACATGAGTTCCCACGAGTTCCAGGGCCTTACAGGCAGTACTGGTGAGACTCGCTGTGACTCACATACAGCTTTAAATACGCCCACTCACACCTAGGCTGGAGTGGCTGAG
The DNA here is from genome assembly GCF_017590055.1 of Onychostruthus taczanowskii. Classification (NCBI taxonomy): domain Eukaryota; kingdom Metazoa; phylum Chordata; class Aves; order Passeriformes; family Passeridae; genus Onychostruthus; species Onychostruthus taczanowskii. The sequence goes on from NW_024500128.1 coordinate 2,441,989, forward strand.
ATTGTCTGTACCCAGACACCTGACACCCTCATTAAATCTGAAGTGAACACAGACTCCTGGTTATATAATGTAATGCCAAAGTAAAACATTATTTTTCTTGAAAAAGGAAGAAGCCCCAAATGGAACTTGCATTCCATTCTCTGTTTTTAGTACATGACTTCAGATCCCCCAGGCAAAAGATTTTTAAGGGCAACATTAATTGTTAATCTTTTTTTTGACTTGTACTTGACATTTGACATTATGAATGGAGAATTCTTTAATTTAATGTTTTGCTTAGATTATTTCACTGCAGTACCAGCACAAGGGAGCACTCCCTTCTGCAACTTAAAACAGGGCAAATACTACACTCTTCTGCCATTCCCTCTTGGCAAACACTTAACATCTGCTTCAGAAGGAACTGAGAACAGAAATAGAATTTCTGTTTTCTACTACATTGCATTTCTAATTGCTGATTTGAGATGATTTTCACTAAAATAAATTCTTCCTAAAATTAGGTTTGCTATATCTGAGTGTGCTTCAAATCAGATTATAGAATTATAGACTACAGAAATAAAAGAGAAATTCAAAGACCTTGATAAAATCGAAGTTTTTCTGTACAGACTCATAGTACTAGATTTTAAGTAAAACACTTGATACTAAGAATGATAATATACTAGTCTCTATTAAATTGGATTTTTTATAAAATATCTTTAACATTAGAAATATTTTCTATCTGGTGTTTTTGAATGTATACTATAGCAGACAAGTTGGGTTAAACATTTTTTCAGATTCACTTTGAGTGCCTTGTGTTCCCTTGAACTGCCAGAAGATATCATAAACCTTTATTACCCTGTGCTCTGAACATTTGATGACAGCACTGGGACCCACGTGAACACAGATGTTGAAAAACTGTACCTGACTTTGCATTCAAGGAACTAGCTGGATACCAAAAGTACATGCTGAACTAGATCAGCACATGCAGTCAGTTAACAATAGCATATGCTCACCTCCTAGTTCTGTCAGTACTTTTCTTGTCACTATGCTGCAGAAGAGATCACAGCAAAAGGCTTTCTCTTTCGACTCATCCCATTTTTCTTTAATAGCTAGTCTTACTTCAGTGATTGCTAAAATGTTTCACTGAATATTTCAAATGGTGCTATTTTCATTAGTTCAATATTATTTTCTTGGTATTGTTGGTTTCTAAGGGGGAAACAGCCATAATTTCGTGAAGTCCAGTGATCACATTTATATTTTGATCAAAAAATTAAGAGTGATTTTTTTCAAGGCCTGCAATTTTTATTTCTGTTTTAAAGTCATTGATATATAAACAGCTGTATGCATGAAATTGGGGTCACCTTAAAATTAAGGTAAAGATATGAATCTGAGTATGTAGATGTAGTACGTAAAACTAGACTTAAATCAGTAACAATAACAAGTTCTGCAGTTAATAGCAGTAGGATATTTGTAGTTTTGTAGTTTTATAGTTTTATCATTTTCCAAGCAATGGTGAGAACAGTGAAATAAACAGGTGTGCAATTCATACTAGGGATAGCAGTTAAACAAAGAAATTATATGCAGGCTTGGAAATGTATCTTACACTACAACATGTACATTGCAAGAAAGGAAAACAGATCTCAGTGTCTTTAGATTTAAAACTGTTGGACAGCTGTCAAATCTATGATCGCTTTGCCAGCAGTCTGCCAGTGCTACAGCCCTTGCCTAACTATGTAAGTGAATGTATTTCCCTAGAGAAATCAGTTTATGACACTGTGAAGAATCAGCTAGAAAACCTACAAAACTCATCTTTTCATAATCAAGAGCTCCATAAAAGGCCAGTTCCCAAGTTATGCTTCAAGTTACTTAAAAATTAGAGTAAAATGGATTGTATAGAGGCCTGTAGAGAGGATTGTATTTAAAGCCTCATGCTGTGGTTGTCCAACAGCTGAATTCAGGCACAAGAGGTGAAAGACAACTGGAATCATTAACTTCTTCAGCCCTCCTACAGCAATTCCCATTCATAATCCAGAGCCCAGCATAGGACTGGAAGGGGATTTATCATGTTGTTATCTTCACTGAGTGTTACTTTGAAGGTAGTGGCTGGAAGGACTTTTGCTGAATAACAAATCCCTGAACTTGACGTGCCCAAACCTTGTTCAAGCTCTTTCAGCTTTTTAGAATATTCATTCAGTTTCTAAATCCAGGCAGAAATATTATTAAAACAGGTATTTGAAAAACACAAAAGGCTGCAAGGCTGCATCAGATAGTACAGTCAGGGACTGGCTCTTTGAGGCACAGCGCAGGCATGGCATCATGGCTACCAGTGAATCCAGAACTGCACATTTTGTTAGAATGTGTTAAATTATGCTATCCAGTAAATCATAGTAATTAACCAGTTGTCTGTGCAGTACTGTTTCTAGCCACCATGCACTAACAGATAAACCAAGTATGTTCTGCCCAGAACTCTATAATACAAAATGTGCAAAAGAAGAAAATTACCTTAAGATTGAAATATACAAAATGCACAGCTTTTTTTTTTTTTCGCTTTTTTTTTTTTTTTTTTTTTTTTTTCTGTTTTTAGCAGGACATGCTAAATGCAGCCTTTACAATTGATGAAGTCTCCAGATGAGAGAAAAAAGGGTGTTGTATGCCAGTCACTGAATGGAGGCAGTCCAACTGAATATATTGAAAATTCCAGTGATGACTTGCTTCTGAGTAGACCACTGATCATAGGATAGAGGATGCTATTCCACAGCAGGTGGATGGTGAGTAAGTGAGTAAACTACATTATTTAGGAATGGGAATGAAGGGATATCTAGTAGAAACAAAAGGCTACACAGATTACTCAGAAGAACTGTAACCTCAGTAACCTCATGGCTGCATTTGTCTAAATGCAGCAAAATTCAACCTTTTTGCTTCTGACACTATCACTATGATGTTAACTGAACCCCAGTGGTTAATTGTGAAGCTTTTACATGAATTCATATATTATTTTCACGAATTCAGGAAGGCTCTGTAAGCCAAGATTCTAGTTATTTGGGGCATCCTAAACAGTGACACATGCATCTCTAAAGAAAATCAGAAAGGATGCATTGTTTTCAAAGTTCTGTGATGAAATTTAGAAATGTTTCTTCATGTACAGTAAAATTACTGACTTTATTCACTTTCCAAAACATAAAGATCACTTGGCTTGCTGGATCTCGCTCATCATTGCCCAGCTGTGCAGGCTACTCTAATACTGAGGCAATAAACATAGAATCATTTAGGTTGGAAAGGACCTCTAAGATCATTGAGTCCAGCTGTTAACCCAGCAATGCAAAGTCCATCACTAAGCCATGTCCCCAAGTGCCACATCTACACGGCTTTTAAATACCTCCGGGGATGGTGACTCAACCACTTCCCTGGGCAGTCTGTTCCAAGCCTTGACAACCCTTTCAGTGAATACATTTTTCCTCATACCCAATCTAAACCTTCTCTGGTGCAACTTGAGGCCATTTCCTCTTGTCCTACTGGTTGCCTGGGAGAAAAGGCCAACCTCCACCTTGCTACACACTCCTTTCAGGTGGTTGCAGAGAATGATAAGGTCTCCTCTCAGTCTCCTTTTCTCCAAACTAAACAATCCCTGATTCCTCAGCTGCTCCTCATAGCACTTGTGATCTTGTCCTTGCACCAGCTTCATTGCCATTCTCTGGACTTGCTCCAGCATCTCAATGTCTTCCTTGGAGTGAGGCGCTTAGAATTGGACACAGGACTTGGGGTGCAGCCTGACCAGTGCAAAGTCCAGAGAGAGACCACTGTCCTATTCCTGCTAGTCACAGTATTTCTGATACAGGCTAGGATGCTGTTTGCCTAACTTTATTTTTCTTCACGTATGACTAATATCTTGCGCATGTTTTATCTTTTACTTGCTCCTCCTTGGTAATAATTTGAGAATGGTTTCTCTCCCTTCTTCCTGGCTTAGGCAGGCTGATCCTCCTCTTTTTATGTTGTTTCCATTTTGTTGGACAGGGCTTTTTGTTCCCTGACGATCTTATTTGGAAATAGATACCTAAGTTAAATCTAAATGTTTCGAATCAGATGGACACAATGTGAAATGGAAGAGATGTGTCTTCCTTGTACCTTACAGATTACAATCAGCTTTGTTGTTCAGTGTTTATGAATCAAAGCTTTCATAGTTTGACACTAACAGTAATTGTACTGCCTGAACACACTTATATGAAAATTCCTATCAGAATGTAAAAATTGTGCCAAGTGTGACTCAAAAAATAACTTACCCTCCATTTGTAGAAATGCAATTTAATAATGTTTATTACACTTTTGGAAAGATCCCGTATAATCTGACAAAATATGTCACTGAAAATTGGTAAGATGTTACTGTATCTTACTCTGACAAACACATTAATTGAAATCTAATTCCTAAAATTTTAATGCAATTGTTATTAATAACATAATAAGGTAATTTAATGTTAGCCTTAAACTTTAGGAATCTCATCATCCATTTTGCACTCAAACTAATATGTCATTAGCTTATGAATTAAAAGGATATTTTGCTGTTAGTTGCTCCTTACTTTTGTGATAACACAGCATTCCAGTATGGCTCAAAACCATAAAGGTAAATCTTACGAGAATGATTGCTATTATATATGACTTCAGATAAGAGTCAATATTAATCTCGTTATGTAACTATGTGAAGTATGGTTGTCATACTGTACATACATCTCCATGCATTTGAATAAATGAGGATTGCTGTATGGAAAGGTGCTTTCCTTGTGCCAGCTCTTTAACCTTTATCTGAGTTTATTTAAATCACAGAAAGAAAACAAAGCAAAACAAACCAAAAGTGGGTGGTTTTCTATGGAGCTACTAAATTGAATGGACTCAGAGATGGATCTGGTGAATGCCAGTGTTGGCTTAAGTGTGGGGCAGAGCCTTAGGTCTGACAACGTGATACAGGGAGAAGGAAATGATAATGGTGGACTGGGAGTGAGATCTCACCCTTTTAGTGGCAGTGAGATGCTGGATGGGCTCAGCTAGCCATTGAACTATACTCAAAATATGGTTGAAGTTTCAACCAGGTGTAAAAGCCAGTTTCACTTTACAGTTTTACAGTAAATTAATGGGTTCTTAACTTAGTTAAGTACTGGTAGTCATTAGTCCAGGGAGAAGAGAGCTAACCACAGAATAAAAATAAATTCTTTGGTCTTGAAATTTTCATGGAGTCTTTTTTTGTCTCTCTTTTTCCCCCTTTTTTAATTCCTGCCTTACCACAGCGCATCCATTCTACTATGTCTGCAGTCTGCATGGTGCCTGACAGAGAGAGACCATGAAAATGCTGTAATCAGCTAGCAGAATCACAAGGCTGAACTACAATCACCAACAGATACAAGCTTGGGATTTATATTTAGCTATAGTGCTAGTGCAGTTTGCAATTTAGGATAGGCATACCTGATTCATCTTTAAATTAGCTACTCTTCTTAAGAGCAAATTCCTAGCCTCTACAACACTGTGATTGGCACAAAGTCATTTACTTTTTGCCATGAAGTGTTTCCAATTATGAATCCTATTTTTCTTCTGTGAGTACAGCATTATGTGCTGTTATGCATAGCTAGCAAAATGTGAACTTTCTAGAGAGAAACTGAGTGTGACTGTAAAGAATTCATTGCGTAGCAAGAATGTGACACCTAGTGGATACACAGCGCTGAGGAAATGTGACAGTCTCATCAAGCAATATTGCCATAAGATGACCTTGTCCAATAGAAAAATTAATTTGATAGCAGAAAAGAGATTGATTTTGAATGACTATTTGCATGGGCCAAAGTAAGTGGATACGGTCAAGTCCCCACTGAAAACTCATAAATGTAGGAGCTGTCAGAGATAGTTTTAAAATAATTGTTTGTAAACTACTGGAAGATTGAGGATGACAGGCCAAGGAGGCCAGAGGCCCAAGGCCCATGAAGACATTGTGGATATTTGTGAGACGCATCATAACTGGAGACATCCAAGGTGCAAAACACAAGAATAAGGTCTAAAGCCCCCTTTTTGTTAAACCCACCTTTCTGTTACTGCCATGCTACTTGTTCAGAAAGTGAGAGTTTTCACAGTAGGTGATGCTCAGAGATTAACAACTATATGGAGAGGCCACTGGGAACTGGAGAAGACTGAAACACAGTTAAAAAAGTCTGACATTCTGCCCAAACTATCTGATACAGATGGTGTCTGTCTTCTACTCTCCACTAGTACCTAAATTTCAAGTATTTGCATATCCCCATTCTCCATGGTGCCCTAGACCCTCACTGCTTCATTGGCTATGAATACTAGAAAAATTCATCACCAAAAGCTAGCATTGTACACTTGCTACCAAACACAAATCAAAATTTCATCACAAAATTTACATACAAATATCTCTATTTATTTCAAAATATGCTGAAAAGTCTTCTCCAAGCCCCACAGGGGTGCATGCTTTGCTGGCAACATCCTTTGCCTGCCACCACTGCTTTACAGTCACACTTCTCACTTCCTAGCTACAAACAGATGCTTGGAACTATATTTTCTACACAAGTCTTGGTATCAAAATGCAAAAATTATCTCTTTTCCTGTACAAAACAATGTTTGGAAAAGTGACCCAGCTGAAGTGCAGGATGTTTATATGTCAAGCTCCAGGAGGAGGTTTGGGCCACATCTAGAGAAGGGCATGAGCCAGCAGTGTGCCCAGGTGGTGGGGAAGGCCAGTGGCATCCTGACATCTATCAGGAATAGTATGGCAAGCAGGACTGGGGAACTGATTGTCCCCCTGTGCTTATCACAGGTGAGGCCACACCTCGAGTGTTGTGTCCAGTTCTGGACCCCTCAATACAGGAAGGACACTGAGGTGCTGGAGTGAGTCCAGAGAAGGGCAATGGAGTTAGCGAAGGATCTGGAACACAAGTCCTGTGAGGAGTGGCTGAGGGAGATGGGATTGTTTAGCCTAGACAAGAGGAGGCTCAGTGGTGACCTTATAGCTCTCTACAGCCACCTGAAAGGACAGTGTAGCCAGGCGAGGGTTGGCTTCTTGTCCCAGGAAACCAGTGCAGAGCAAGAGGAACATAGTCTCAAGCTGTGTCATGGGAGGTTTAGGTTGGACATCAGGAGAAATTTCTTCACAGAAAGGGCGAATAAATATTGGAATGGACTATCCAGGGAGGTGGTGGAGTCACCGTCCCTGGAGGTGTTTAAGGAAAGACTGGATGTGGCACTCAGTGCCAGGGTCTGGTTGACACAGTGTTGTTCAGTCATTGGTTGGACTCGAGGGTCTTAGAAGCCTTTTCCGACCTAACTGATCCTGTGATTCTGGGACAGGAGGCAACACAAGCAGCAAAAGGCGGAAATAAACAAAAGGATGAAGGTGAGAGCTGGCGGTCCATACAAGCCTTGCTGAAACACTGACACAGGAGCATTTTTAAAACGCTGACATCGCAGCATTTTTAAAGGCCGCCGCCGGCTCGGCCGGGCGGGGAAGGGCCGCGGCGAGGGGCGTGGCCGGCGGCAGCGGCGAGCGGTGTCACGCTGGGCCGGCCCGGCGCCCGTGCTGGCAGCGCCCGGTGCCTGCGGCCGCCGCCCGCCTCAGCCCCGCCCTGCCCTGCGGATGTGGAGCCGGCACCGGCGGTGAGTGGGGAGTGGGCGGCCGGCGCTCAGCGGCAAGGGGCTCTCGCTGCCCGCGCCGCCGCCAGGGGAGGAGCCTCCGCCCTTCCCGCCCACCCCGCCGCGGCGCGGAGCCAGTGCCGAGCCCGGGCGGCCGTGACACCACCGGCGCTTCCCCCGCCGCCCCGGCAGCGCTCGGGGTGGTGCTCGCGGCCGCGGTGGGCTCTGTGGGGAGCGGCGCGGGGCGGCGGCCGCCGGCGAGTGAGGCCGGGCCGGGGGCAGGCAGTGAGTCACCGGCCGTGCTGGCGGCGGGGCCGGCCGGACTGCTCTCCTCCCCGGTATTTGCGTTCCTAAAAAAGGAGAGCGAGGCGCAGCCTGGCAGTAGGAAGGAGCCGTGGTGGACCGCCTTAGAGCAGGCACGGCCCGGATGCGGCGGCTCCCGGGGCCGCCGAGCGGGTGGAGGCCGGGCAGTGAGCCCGGCTCTGACCCGCTCTGCACCCACAGGCCCTGGAAAAGGGCTGCAGCTCCCTCTGCTCTGAGGTGACACGGTGTTCCTCGGTCATGGGTTGGAGTCGATGGTCCCAGAGGGCTTTTCCAACCTAATTAATTGTGACCGCCACCCAGCCGCTCCGTGAGAGCGGGAGCTCGGGGGTTGAAGGGCCTTCTTAGCTTGTTCCCTGTGCTTCTGGGTCTGTCGCTGGTTATCCAGTGTGTAGTATGAAAGAAGAGGCCAAATTGTGTCCCATAGGGTCTGTGCTGGGCGTTGGACAGCCTTTTCGGAAAATAAATTTGGAAATCACACGGGCACGATTTGGAAGAGTACTTCAGTTCTGTTGTAGTTTTCAGTAGTAATAAGCCTGAAAATAACAAACTGAAAGAGAGTAGTTTGGGGTTAGATATTAGGGAGAAATTCTTTACTGTGAGGGTGGTGAGGCACTGGCAGAGGTTGCCCAGAGAAGCTGTGGATGCCCATCCCTGGCATTGCTCAAGGCCTGGTTGGCTCTGAGCAACCTGGTCTAATGTGTTCCTACCCGTGGCAAGGGAATTGGAACTAGGAGATCTTTAAAGTACCTCCAAGCAAAACCATTCTTTGGTTCTGTGATGATTCTGTGATTCTTACAGTCACCATGCCAAGAACGATGAATATATGATAGGAGCCAAATTCACTGAATAGCACACTGCTTTTTAAAAAGGCTGTTTTCCAGAGATAACTGTTCTGCAAAGCAATATTCTTAACCCGTAGGTAATATTTAATAATTATCTAGTGCTTTTCATTCTTTGAATTATTTAGAAATAGCAGTATACACAATATGTCATGCGTAATTTTAGCAAATCCTTGCAAACCCCTGATTATGGATGGTGATGCATTAAGGTGCAGTGACTTGTCAAGACAGTGTAGTTAGTCACTGACAAGCTCAGTTACAGTGCCTCATCCCTGATTATGTTTTTCTCTGTCTGGTTCATTCTGGTTGTACAGATACGCATCTGAATTTTTTAAAAATACTTTATTAATCCAGTGCATTTTTTTTTTAAAGACATGAATACTTGCGTTCAGAGCTGTAAATCTGTATTTTGCAGAATTATGTGCCTGTGAAAAGGCAAGTGAAACTAACCAAAAACCCCATTGAAATCTGGCTTGAAAGCTTTTTTCTGCAAATTGAAATTGACAAGTTGAACAGACTTGTTTATTATTATATGCATATGTTTACAATATCACTGTATTTTGTAGGATAATTAAATGAAATATTGGAGACTGATTTGTCCTTGAATGACAGAAGTACAATGGTCATAAAAGCTGAACTGCATCCTTAAAGCAACTTCCTTAGAAATTAAGTATTTTAACAGGAGTGGGGAAATGGCGTAAAGGCCTTGGGTAAATTCCCTTCTTCAGTTAATATAAAAAAAAATTACCTCAAACCCCCAAACCAAAATCACCAAACTTTCCCCTCACTTTTAAATTTAGTAAATTAAATCTATCATAGGTATTTTGTTTGGGTTTTTAAACTTTTTTTAATGGAGTAGCTTAGTTAACAGATTTGTTTTATATCAACATCTCTAAGTTGCTTTATGAAGGATGATACAGTGATCTCTGTAGAATAATTTATACAAAATTTGTTAACAAGACAAAAGAGAAGTTCCTGGGGTTGTTCAGCCTGAAGAAAAGAAGGCTGAGATGAGACCTTATCACTCTCTACAGCTACTTGAAAAGAGCTTGTTGCAAAGGGGGGTCTGCCAAGTAACAAGTGATAAAACAAGAGAAAATGGCTTCAAGCTGTGCCATTAAAATTCTGTGAAAAAATTCATCATGGAAAGGGTTGCCAGGCATTGAAACAGGCTGTTGAGTCACCCTCCCTGAAAGTATTTAAAAGCTCTGTGGATGTGGCTCTTGGGGACATTGTTTAGTGGTGGACTTGGAAGTTCTGCATTAAGGTTTGGACTCTATCTTGAAGGCCTTTTCCAACCTAAAGGGGACTGTGAGTCTACAAAGGCCTGCTTAGATCATCTGGAGTATTTACACATAACATTGTGCTGTCAGTGCTTTATGGCTGGACTTTGTCACAGAACACTTGGTATATAGGTTCCAAAAAGTCATTTGAGTGCTTTGAGTGTAATTTGCCTGTCAGTATGATAGGTGTCTTACTCACCTGCCCAAGAGGGTTGTAAATTTCCTCGGTATGGTTAAAGCTTCACAAGATTAACTGAGAAGGCTCTTCCTTATAATCTGTTTGCGTACTCATACCACGAGAAGCTTATTGATTTTAAAATACCTGTTTGACTAAGTTTCTGTTAATGTTTTCATTCACTGACAAATACACTGTCAGAAGTTGCAGGCTGTTGTTTTTGAGGATAGTTTGACCTTATTGATTTGTTTTAATTTATTTACTTGCTTTCCTCTCAGTACTGCTTTGCTATACATAGCAACAGCAGTTTTCCAACATAGAGAGTAGGACTTAAATGCCATGGGAGATCAGTAGCATCTTGACAACTGCAGAGGTTACTCAACCTGGTAGTAGTAAGTGCATAAAAGTGCACACCTGTGCCTCTGATAAGCACAGACTTGTGTAACTCGCTGCAGTAACGTTTTGTGGGCTTTAGATTTGTACCAGATATGTTTTAGCACTTGCATTTTATTTTGGTTTTGTACTTAGCAAGCCCTCACGAGATGGCGGGAAAAGTGAAAGAGATGGTGGAAAGCTGGTCTTTCTTGGATACTGCTGAGTCTAACTTCAGGCCCCTGGTAGTAGTTGAACTTGCAAAAGGCACCAAAGAAGAAACCATAGAATGGTTCACTAAACGAATCGTGGACAAAAAGGCAAATGGAGGTGAGTACAGTATGATCTTCTGTAGCACTTTGAAATCAAATTGGCTGTCACCATAATATGAAGACATACAGAAAATTAGTTTTCAGGGAATTTGAAATGATTGCTTGCCAATCTTGTTTTGTGTTTTTTGAACCCACTTAACCTTGTTACTAATGAAAACATTGGCTTAAGGTCAAATGACAGCTGAACTCTAGAATTCTTCCATTTTTTGCACTTAAGCCCTGATAACCTATGTTTCAATGTAGTTTTGATTTCAGTTTTTATAGCAGTGGTCTAGACATGTTTCTCCTGTTGCTTGCAGAAGTGTAATAAGCCTTGCCTAAATGAAGATGCTTCACATCCTGTCCATAAACCTTCGTACCATGTTGTAGAACAAAATTAAGTTAGCAGAAAGCAATTTAATCTTGATAACTTCATGTTGGGCTTTATTTATATTTTTTTGTTAGCATGAAGGGTCTTTAAAAGGCAATATTTCATTATTCATTTTGGTATGCTTCTCGGAATTAAAGTTAGGCTAATTTATTTGTAATTCCTTGGACTTTTTTAAAAACTTTTTCAGAAAAAGTAATTTGTGGCTGTTGTAGCTTATAGCTTATGGTCACTAATATTTCTGTGGCTGACGGATTTGTGGCTACAAACTTGCTTTCAGGCCTTTTTTAGGTACTTCAGGGATGTTTCTGCTTCAAAAATCTAGTCTCCTTAAAACCAATTGAACTGTTTGCAGAAGCACTTCTTGCTTTTATGGTGTGAACCTTAGGGGAATAGATTCAAATGGTCCCCATTGTTTCAGGTCATTGTTGGGAGTGCTTCAACAGAAACAGGGCTAAATCAGGGGGTGGGTGACCCTGCAAGATTCTGAACAACCTATGCCAAGTACTGTTGAAACCTTAAGTCTTTGTGCCCTTAAAAAGAGACGTTTTCAGCAGTCCTGTTAGCTTGGGCAAATACATTGGATGCTAAAATGCTAGGGATTTTGGACGTAATTTTAATGTATTTTCTTGCTTATTTTACCCCTGTTTACTTTCAAGGTGCACAACTACTGATTAAACCACTGGTTACGGAAAATGGAGTTGAAAATATTTATCTAGTTGGAGCTTCCCACTTAAGGCTGTTGCTGGGAGCTGAAACCGTAGGTTTGGTGAAGGAATGCAGTGATAACTCAATGAGAACTTTTACATACAGCAGTAGAAAAACTTTCAAACATTTTGCAGGTAAGCAATAGTGGGAATCGTTATCATTGCAAAGTGGTGACTAAAGATTATAAGCAATTACGCTGCTAAATCTTTTACAGTCTTTCTGTTCCTTGGAATGGTAACTGTGAACAGCAAGTGGAAGACCAAGCCATGAAAAAAAAATACTTGTTTTTAACTATGGAAATTCAAGTCATGTAATGAATTTTGGTTTCTTTCACATGGCTTTAATTTTTTGCTTGTCTTTTCCTTCATGCTTTTCTATGCTCCAAATATTCTTTTACCTGTATGAAAGATTTTCTTGGAAAATAAAACAAGAAAAAGAGCTGGTAGACATGATTTTATGATTATCAATCCATGTTGTTAATTAATGTAGCAATTTCATTTCTGTGAGCCATTTTTGAGGCTTGTGATCTTAAAATAAGCTGGAAAAAATAGAAACATTTTTCTCTGTTACATGTACACATCAAACAAACAATAATTAGCACTACAGACGCTTTCAGTGGGAATTGGGCATGATTAGTGGAATTGTTCCTTTTCCTCTTTTATTTTGTGGGGGTCACAGCACAGGAACATTTCCTTTTAAATGTGCTGCTTGTAAAGTATTTAACGCCCCTACAGTGGCAGAACTCATTTTTTGCTCTGCAGGTAAATATTGGAGTTCCAGCTTAGTATGGCTAGTACATTTTTTTTTTTTTTGCGCCTGATTGAGTGATGCCTTTCACCACATTTTCAATATAAAGGTTCTTGGGTCTGTCTGAAACAGTTTTTAAGTTTTGTTTTTCAGTGGCAGTTTTGCTCAACACTGCTGCTGTGCAATACCTGTTGCAGTGGCTTCGGTTTTGTGACCTTGCTGAAATTAGGAAGCCTTCAAAAGAGTTGTCAGTTGCAAAAGTGCCGTTTCCATTTCTTTCATGCCTTTACATTATTAATGCAAATCTGTCACAAATTCCACTGCTAACAGAATCTCTAGGATTAGCTGGATTTCCAACTGCTGTAAACATATTTTTGGCTGTATCTCCTGGTATTTTTTCTATTTAAAAACACAAATGTAATTTTAGTTTTGTCCAGGTGCAATCAGAGAAATTGTCACCTAGAAAAGAAACCCTGCTGTCTGTGTTGTCTTGGTAGTATTTCTGGTTGCCCAGTTAAACTATAATATACAGTTATTCTTTGTATTAGAGTTTTGTTCTTCTTACTTAGTATATTTAGGGCAATCCCTATGGTTTCTTATTCCTAAGGGGGGAAAAAAATTGTTTTTATATCAAGAAAATCTGACTTTTGTTTCCATGATGGGGTTAACATAGGTTTGTTGCCGTAATTTTTTTTTCCTGATTCTGGTAATTTTTTGTAGTTGTTTGCTGCCAGGGTTGTATCCATGTGCTGCACTGTTTCATACAACCTTCCTTTTTATTTAGATGACAATCACAATTTCCTTACAATGGCAGAATGTCAGTACATCATCAAACATGAACTTGAAAATTTGAGAGCCAAAGATGAAAAAATGATCCCTGGATATCCTCAGGCAAAACTGTACCCAGGAAAATCAATTGGTAAGTAATGTAGTTTGTTGCCTCTAACTCACTGAGTTGATGTAGGATAGTGTTCATGGTGAAAAAAAAATTAGTGTTCCTGTAATGAAGAGAAATTCTTCAGATGCTCAAGTCCCACTATTTTTAACCAAATTACTTTTTCACTGCTTCAGTAATAGGGCAAAAGGCAATGGACGCACAATACAACATGAGAAATTCTGAATAGGTATCAAGAAAGTATTTTTCTCAAAAGTGTAATCAAACATTTGATCAGGAATTTAGAGATTGTTGGTAACTGTCCTGAGAGACTTGTAAATCCTCGCTAGACAAGCCCCGAGCAGCCCTATTTAAGCCACGCCTACCTTGAGCTGGAAGGTGGAGCAGATTACTTCCAGAGGACTGTCCATCCTGAGTCGTTCTGTGAGGCTGAGGCTCTGGCCTTATGTTCTCTTCAGCTGGGTAGCTTTTGCACATGTTGGTGTTATCCATGATTTTTAATTAGTACCAAAAGTATTTATTATTTAAGTTACATGATTATGTATTTGCATTCTCTCTGTATAAAAATACTGGAGTGGCTACCAGTGCTCCAGAATGATAAATTTAATAATAGGAAAGAAGTTTTATTTAATTTGTTTGGTTTCCCTGATCTTCCTCTTTGCTTCAAGAGCTTTTCCTTTTCATGAGAGAAAGAAGCAATGAGAGCTGGTGCTATTTTTATGGTAGCAGAAAGTAGTTTGTTGGCAGAGATGCTACAGATTCTTAGGAGAATGTATCTTAATAATTGTATGTCATTTTATTAACAGTATCTTTATTCTTTAGTGTTGATCATCAGAGAAGGAGATCTGTGTTCAAAACACGTAAATAAATGTAGATGTCAGATGAGTTTACATTGGTAATTTTTTTATACAGTCAAGGTATTTTTCTAGTTGTATCAAGCAGATGATGATGGGAAATATTAAAATGCTGTCACACTTCCAGTGCATCCCTGTTTTAAAATTTATTTTCTTTTTTCTATGGTTGTAACTTCAGAGCAGTTTTTTAATTGTTTATCTACACATGTAGTATTGCTTTCCATAGCAGAGCTAAATACAAATTGTAGAATATGTAGTTTGCTTGCAATGAAGATGTGATGTAATTTGTGAATTAGTGTAAACTGATAATTCAAAAGTTTTTTTGTATCTTTCCCATGATTAATACAACTATGGCTTTATGGCTATCCCCACAAAGCTACATGTGGCATTTCAGTCCTGATCTGTAGCACTTTTTGCTGTTGAAGCTGCCTCTGTTTATATTGCAAAGCTGTGGAGTAGTTATTGTATGTAAAAAGATTGCTCTTTGTCTTCCAGTGGACAGCACAGTATTTGCAGGAATAGGTATAACTGCTCTCAATTTTTTAATTAACATGAGACCATTTTTTTAGGATTTGAGTGCTAGAACTATTTCAGGGGAACTTTAGGCTTGGTAAATACACAACCTGTTTACTTATGTCAACTTCACTGTCCTTTGAAAGAGTGCCAGGTATCTATTTTTTCTTTTCTCTTCTAGTGAGAAGATTATTGACCAGTGGTATTCTTGTTCAAATTTTTCCTCTGCATGATAGAGAAGAGTTGAAAAAGCTTTCTCACAGCTGGTATGGCCGAGTGAAAATTGGTTATCAACCTTTAGGTATGTGAACAGCCTTTGCATTGTGGTCATGCAGTGGAGTCGTGAAATTAGACCACTGCTCTTTTACTGTTTGGACAAGTTTTTCCTCTTTTAGTGTTTCCTGTGTGATCTGCTGAAATGATTCTAGACTTGCAAAATTGGTGATTCCAGAGTCTGCAGATTCAGTGTTTGTGACTTTCCTTGTAACAGCATTCTGCACATCACACATTCTCCCCACCCATCAGTAAAGCAGGAATGGTCCAAGCCAAGACTGTTCTTTCAAACTGACTCTTGATAAGCTCCCACGTGTCTGGAACTCCCAAAGCTTTTTTGTGTTGTAGGTGTGTCAAAAGTGTATTTAAAACTGTTTGTTTTAAATTCAGTGTCTGACTGAAGACTATGTCATTGCATGCTAGCGTCACTTGAGTATATTTTGGACACTGAATAATCATAAAATGAATATAATTTCTAGTCAGGCAATGTGGAAAGTTAAGTTCTAAACTCTAAACCTGTAAACTTTATTTAAAAATAAGAAAATAAACATTTGGGAGCTTGCCTAATTATAAGTCTCTGGGTCTTGCAGTTGTTTCAGGTTCTTTCCTGAGCTGCAGGAAGTTAAAGATCTGGCTCGATAATTCCTGCCTCCAGAGTATTGTGTTAGGAGCCTTATTGTGTGCTGGTCTTTCTGGTCTTTTGTTTATATGAGAAAGGTTTGGTTTTTTTTTGGACTGGCATTGAATCCATACAAAATTTTGAAGTAAATCCCAGGACCCTGTTAAGTATGTACTAATTTAGTCACGTCTTTCATGTTGGTGTGTGAATTGATGGTCATGACCTACACTGAATGTATTTGGTACTGAATTTTTTATTTACTGGGATGTTAGAGTGCTGATCCTTCTGTCTGTTTACCTTTCCTTCTTGCTTTCAGAGACTTTTATCTGGTTGGCAGTTGTAAACTTCTGTTGTAGTGTTTTGTAAGCCATAAGAATATTCTGGTATTGCATATGAGTTTGTTTTGTGGTAGTTTATTACAGAGGTAATGCACTGTGGTAGTGTATTTACAGTGCCAGTTCAGAGGCCATGCTTCTATGGCCGTTTCTTTAAGCTGGTAAATACAAAACAGTGGCATACAAGGAATCTGGTCATCCAGGCAGGCAAAGACAAGAGATTTCAGCATTCTAAACTGTTTGACAGTCATTTCTGTATCTAATCACTTCTAGATTATATGAATAATTATCCTGTATTTTTTTATTAGTAATATAAGTGATATATCTTCTTGGAGGTAATATATCTGACATGAAATATACCCATTACTAATGCACTTCTTAAGTTTCTGTAGCACCTGAGCAGACAAACTTAGCAAGCACAGCAAGTATGTATTTCATGTATCAGTTGTCTTCTGAAGACAGTATCTCAACCTGAGTACTTTATCTGATGTGTTTAAGATTTAATATTTTGATACACTTGTCCATCTATTCCTTTAGCTCCTTGAGGGTTGTCAGAGCACAACTAGCCTTTTTTGTCTCTGAGCACGCTGAAATGAGTTTGTTTCCCAGGACTACATATGCCAGTGGGAATTTTCAGAAGCTGGGTGTGACTTGCTGTTAAAGTTTGGTTTTTATTACATCAAATGTCTTCCATACCATTCATTGATGAATTCTGTTTTCAAGAATGATAGTGTTTTTTCTTTGTTTGGGTTTGTTTTTTTTCTTCCCCGTTCTCTGAGTATCTGTTTGACTTCCTTGCCATCAGAATGGTATGTTTATGTGGGTATATATGTAACATTAAAAAAAAAATTCAGATAACCATCTGACGTTTTGTAATAAGGGTGAAGGAAGAAAGAAAAAGCAATTATATTCACTGTGTTATTTAGAAAAAAAATCTGGCCAATGAAAAATTTAAGTTCATGTAAGGACATGATATTATGCTGACATCTCTGTTAGGTGTAGTCTTAGTTGATTCATTTCTTTCTGCAGATGACATACGCTGCTACTTTGGCGAAACCATTGCTCTCTACTTTGGCTTCTTAGAATACTTCACATTTGCTTTGATTCCAATGGCTGTCATTGGGATTCCTTATTACGTGTTTGCGTGGGAAGACTACGACAAATACGTGATGTTTGCCACATTCAATCTGCTGTGGTCCACTGTGATCCTGGAGGTGTGGAAGCGGATCTGCGCCATCCTCACGTACCGCTGGGGCACGCTGCTGATGAAACGACAGTTTGAAGAGCCAAGACCAGGCTTCCATGGCGTGCTGGGGATCAATCCTGTCACTGGGAGGGAGGAGCCAGTGTACTCAAGTATTAAGAGACAGTTACGGATTTACCTGGTGTCCTTACCATTTGTGTGCCTTTGCCTCTACTTCTCACTGTACGTGATGATGATTTACTTTGACTTGGAGCAGTGGGCTCTGGATTATCACGAAGAGAACGAGTCTAACTTCAGCAGCTTGATGCTGTATGTGCCCAGTATCATCTATGCCGTTGTGATTGAAGTTATGAACCGTATCTATCGGTATGCTGCTGAATTCTTAACATCGTGGGGTAAGAAAGTTGTTCACTCTTCTTCTTTCAAGTTAGAATCCGACTTTCTTTGTAGATTCCATTACTGTGAGCTCTTGTTCAACAGAATGCTAAAGAGATTTCCCAAAGTAGGTTCTTGCTGTAAAAGAGATAGCCATTTTAACTTCTTATATTTTGAGTGTTCTGAGATTGCAGTTTCATATTTGGTTTAATTTGGTCTGTCTGACATGCCGTCAGAAGGAGTGATCCTGCCTTGCTGCTCAGCCTCTCTCTGCCTTTGGTGCAGAAGTTCCCCCTCCCTGATTTAGCTCTTTGTCTGGCTGTCTCCACCATAGTGCTGGTAAAAGGGGCTGGGGGAGACCATGGGGATAATAGCACAGAGGTGCATGGATGGCAGGAAGGATTGTCCTGGCAAGTTGCACCCACAGCCTGGGTTTGCTCACTATGCTTTCTTTAGCTACTGTGTATCAGTGCAGAGGGCTGAGATAATGCAACCACTGGGATAATGGAACCAAATCTAAGCCCACTTTAAATGTCACATGAGAGTGTTTATGTATGCTACATATATAATAAAGACTGGGATTCCATATCCCAATCAAAATGTCTTTCTCTGGGCACTCTGAGAGGAGGAGGAATGTTATAGTAGATTACCTTTTCTTTCCCCCATGTGTGTAATTTATTTAACAGATTGAGCCTTGTGTTTTGCAGCCTAACATAAGGACAGTGAAATGCTGGTGTTTATTTTGAATTTTAGCACTTCTACAGACATGTGAAGCCACTTTCAGACAAAGCTAATAGGTTAAGCTAATGGAGAATTAACTGCTTCGTGTTGCTCCATATGGCATTGATTTGCAGGACAGAATCCAGATTATTAAAGCTGGAAACCCAGAAAATTAACAGTAGAAAGATAAAGCAAAGAGGAGGTTGATGCAGAAGACAGAATAAGAACAGGTGTCGAAGTGGGAGTTGGTTATGCTTGCCAAAATGATTTGCTCAGCAAATTCAACCTGACTTCTGTGCTAGTAAAAGCAAGCAATTTCTTTGTTTATGACTCTTCAAGGTTTTTGTTTAAATAATGATTTTTAAATTCATGTCTAGGGCCCAGTTGGCTGTTTTGTTTCATTATTTTTACTGTACTGCAAAAAAAGGCATTTCTGTGAAATACCCATTTATGTTGATCTGATGGACTAAAATGTCTTTAACAGGCAACTCAAGGGGTTTTTTAATCCAGACTTTTTTGGATTTAAGCTGATGTTTCATATTCAGCAGAGGCAGTGTTTATGTAACCTGCTACACTGGCAGCTTGTGCCTTTTCTGTGCTGTCCAATATGTTTCTGCTGCCATGCTCTGAATAGGCTGAAAAGCTCATCTGGCTCTCATGACATATTTTCACATAATATCTGACTTCAACAGCTAAAGTGACAAAGCATGGGAAACAATCTGGGGTATTTTAAGCACCCCTCTTGCACCCATTTATCATGAAAGCTGATTGTGTAGTGAAAGCTAAAAGTAAAAATTGCAGTCACTTGAGTGCATTTTCACGTGTCAGGCCTAACTTGATGCTCCTGTCAGGAAGAGCTCTGCTGTTTTGTCCTGAGCAAGGTCTGTAGGTGATGGTGTCTCCTTTCAGTCTTGTTGACACAACACATGCTAGTGTGCTGCCTTCCCAGTTACTGCTTACCCAGGGCTTTAAAGGTACAGTCTAACAAAATAGCAGAAGGAAATTGAAAATCTCCCTTCCACTTCCCTTTTCTCCCCTCTAGTAAATCAGCCTTCCTGAAACATCAAGTTCTAACAGTTTATCTTCAGTGAACTGAAAATCTCAATTTAGAATGAGTAATGCGTCTGTTGAACTTCACATACTCTAGTCTTCCTGTAGAGTGTAGGGTCTTATCTAAATTCCTTGGAGAGAGATGGGAATATTGCTGTGAGCATTTACTGGTTTTTAATCAAATTTTTTATTTTCCATTTTCATTGTATATTCCTTTAGTTTTCAGTTAAAAGAACAATCAATAACTAGACATTTTGTTAAGTCTTAAAGGCAATGGATGTTTTTCTTTTATAAAATAGTTCTTTGGGCTAAGAAATAGATAAAAGAAGAAACTTTTGTGGTCGAAAAGATACTGGAGTTGTAGTCAAAAATATGGGTGAATACTGTGTATCAGTTTAGCTTAGCACAGATTAAGTGAGGTGTTGGTACAGTATAAATTCTTTCTACCACGAAGTGTTGGAGTAATATCAATTACTAAGTAAGTAATTTTCATGTGGACTACAAGTGTCTGTTCACTCTTTGGATAGCAATGTGTAGTACATGGTAGGAGCTTCTGCTGTTTACTAATGAATAATTTTGTTGGTATTTTAGAAAATCACCGGCTGGAATCTTCATATCAGAATCATTTAATTCTGAAGGTTTTAGTGGTAAGTACATCGTATAAGCAGCTTTTAAGATTATGAAAAAGACAGCTTGTGCTGTATTTTATTAGTGCTTTCCTTGCATTACCACAGTGACCTGCAGTTTTGCTCAAGGCCAAATAGTAGCAAAAATACCAGAGTAAACAAGATTTCTGTTATGGTTGCAGTAACTGCTAGACTATTTTAGATGCCTCTTTTATAGAGGAGAGTTGGCTTTTTATTTGCATTGAATTGTTCATTCATTAGGATGCTGTATATGTATGTTTCTGTTAATTGGTGTGGTCCTGTATTCAACTGAAAGCTATTTTTTTGCACGATTTTATGATAAACCATATTTTGAGAAGTTCATGTATTAACTTCCACCTATATTAACATTTAGTTAACCTGTCAGAGGAACCTGAAAATACCTGTCAGTCTACGACTGTGTAGTTCATAGCATATGCAGATTTATTTCATTTATCTAATCTTCTTTCCTTTTCAAAAAGATAATTTAAGTTTCTTCCTTTTTTATTTCATCAATTTCCTCAGAGTTCCTTCTTTATTTCCTTCACCATGTTTTTGTATGTGTGTGTGGGTTTATTTGGGGTTTGTTTGTTTTGATTTGGGGCTTTTTTTTGTTAAATCTCAGTGTTACCCACCTGTTACTGGTAACCTCTGGATCTAAAACTCTTACAGCTATCACTTACAGCTTTGTCTCTTCCTGTAGCCTTTCTCATAAAACTTAGAACAATTTCTTTTTCCCCATAGGGTATTTATACAAAATGATTTAAAAAATTATGTACTGTCAAGTGTGAATTTCCCCAGTTTTTCATTCATAGTCTGTGAAAGGCTCTCTGTACTCCCAAGTATTATCTGTATTGGCCAAAAACTCCAAAACAGGAGCTGCAACACTTACAGCAAGTAGGAAACTTCAGAGTTTGATTAAATATTGTGATTATGTCTCATTTTAGAAGTAGGGAGTATTTCTCTTGGCCATAAAACCTTTTGAAGTAATTAAACATCAACTGCAGCTAACATGTATAAAGGACCATTTTTAGAGATTGAGGGACATACCACCCAACATGTATATTTTGACAAAGTATCTTTTTTAGAAAAAGTCACTGCTATAAATAAAGATCAATATATCCTTTTTCTAATGTTATCTGGAGAAATTACCAAAAAAATTAAAATCAAGTAGAGGGTGATGTGTTTTTTATCTCCACATTTCATAATTCAGTTGTAGCTCTCTTTGTTCACTTTGCTTTAGGAGAGTGTTAAGCTTGTTAAGTGAAAAACTGAGTAAGACCAATATTGCAAATGTGTTTCTTCTGACCTAAGTTTTAAAAATGGTAAAGACAATTTTGATGGGCAGTTTACATCTTCATGGAAGCCATTTAGTCAAGGCAGCTGTTAAGTTAGATGATATTCTGCATCTGAACTTTTGCTCAAGTACTAAAACCAAATATTTTTATTTGCAGTTCAACTTCTTAAATTGTTTTGCCTCTCTCTTCTACATTGCCTTTGTGCTGTTTGATATGAAGCTTTTGAGGCAGGTGAGTTCCAACAACATCTTAAGAATGTTGGTGAATCTAAGAAAATAAAGGATTGATTAAAATAGACTTCAATAGTTGTTCTAAAACATAAACTTGGCAATTAATATATTTCACCTATATTTTCTTAGAAATCCAGCTTCCATGTTTCAGTTCCCCTAACATTATTGCAGAATCATAGCACAGTAGAGTAATTCTTTCTCTCTGTATAAATGAGGAACTGTTTTCAAATAAATTTGATTATTCTCTCACACAGATGAGACTGGGAGATTCTCATTTCCTCTCTATTTCCTTTTATGTTAGAAGATGTTCTTCTCTGTAGTGTTCTTAATGAGAGACTCTTGAGGATGGGGTCGTCATTAAGTTCAACTACAGTGAGGATCCGAGAATAAATGAAAGCAAAAATAATTTGTAGTTGCTATTTTAAATCAACTTTCACACTCAAATGCATGAAAATTGGGTATAAGGAAAATATTTTTGCTCTAAACATAATGAGCAGCACAACAAGAACTTCAGCTCAAGACCTCTGTTATCCTGAAGTGATCTCTAGCAAAACACTTTACATACCTGTATCAGACATAACATTTGTGACATTTTCTCTACTTTTAGGTAAAATGAAGAAATGAAAAGCATAGAAAAAAATTCTATCTTTAGTTCTGTGAGTGTCATTGGCATATATTAAATATGCATTGCCCTTCATTGTACTTGGTGTACTGTTTTCAGTATACAACCAGATACTCAAAATGTTTAGACTGCTAACTCCTAATTAGTCTTTTCTGCACACAGCAAAGGATGGGAACTACATCATCTACACTTTTCGTGTGCTTTTCCTAGGTTTGTTAGGCTGGCCTTTTTTTCATAGTGTAGTGACTTAGAGTGTTACTCGAGCTCACAGAATTGCAAGTGATCATAGTTTCATCACAGTTGTATCAATTTTTTTTTTTTTTTAACTTAAGAGCTTGGCCACTTTGCTGATAACTTCGCAGATCCTCAACCAATTTGCAGAATCCTTGCTTCCTTACTGGCTCCAGAAGAGATACAACAGGAGGATGAAGAAACGCATGTCCTCCAAGGGAACTGATATGGACCTGTCATTAGCTGAACAGGTCAACATGGAGAAAGAAATGGGAACCTATTTGGTACGTTGTAGTACTTAAAAGAGTTAAAACTTTTCTGGGCTGTAGTTGACAGAGGCTTCAGCCAAGGCAAACAAGAATATTTTTGGCTTTCTGGTGTGGCAGCTTATTTCCAGCTTCATCAGCTTTGCTGGTAGCTGTTTATGCAGCTGTGTGTTATCCTGGATCAGGAAGTGGATACAGTGCAGGATCCTAGTAACACCAGAATGAAGGGGAGGGAATGAACAGCTCTATCTGGAGCTACCTAACTCCATGCCACTGGAAAGAAGTATTTGTGTAATACGCCCTTAATCCCCAAGGGTAACCCAAAGACTACCAGGATGAGTAGGCTGGCACAGGGAAGAGGGAAATTATTTCTGTTTTTGGTTTGATTTTGCAGTGGTACTAGTTTAAATGGTCAGTTAAACTAGAGCCTGAGAGAGAGCACTTACATCTGGATGGGGGGAGAAACCAACTCTTCCAAACAATATTTGTGCTGGATGCTCTTGCCTCTTGAAACCAAACATTTGGTATTCCCTGTCTTCTTGGTTCTGTTCTTGACCACCTCCTACCCAGTATAATTTTTAATTGTATTTAGCAGATTCCATGCAATCCATTACTTAAAATTTTAAAGGAATTTACGCAGTGGACATAAGTGTGTATGTTAAGGCCTCACAGACTGGCTGACAACTTGATCAGATGCTGCAAGCACAGTCACAAGAGTCTTAATATTGTATGATTTTTGCTCTTACAGAATAAGTACATGTAGATAGTGTACCTTTCACGTAAAAGGTAGACATTAGCAGTTTGAAGCTTGGTAATAACACCACATCAGATTCTTCCTGCATGAAGTACCATGAAACGGGAAAGGGAGAAAGAGCTATCACCTTTACAATTTAAAAACTGTACAGTTGAGTTCCTGTGTGAAGGTTGAAGGGAGATAGAATTAGACAGCCTGTCTTGCAGTGCAGAACACAAGAGAAATCCCTGTTAGTGTCTGAGCTGGTAAATCAGCACAGTCCAGCACTGCACCTGCACATCGTCCGGCGCCCAGAGTTTTGTGTCAGCCTGACCAAATAAGCTCTGCCTCTCAGACCTGAGCTGACTCCTGATTCTCAGCTGTCACATACAAAACCAATGTGGTGTCTCTGAGTCACATTGCCCAGTGCTTCTTGTGCAGAGCTGGATCAAATGAATCTGCACCTGTTGTGGTGTTGTACCCTGAATAGTTTTTCATGGGTACCCAAGAGGTCAATTGTAGAGAGGACAGTTTAGGACTTTGCCTTGGATGTGTCCACTGCTAGCCTTGGTTTCAGTTCTAAATACTGTGTTCTCAAAGCCTTGATTTTATATTCAGTCTGAATATTGTTTCGCTGTGCTTGTGAATAAATGGTATTAGACTGCTGATTTGTTTGCAAGCAGTGAGCTGTCAGCAGGCAAGAATATTTCTAAAATTAAAACTGTCACAAGGGGGAAGCATTTGACTGTTTAGTAACTGAGGAGTCTTGACAGAATTCTGTGTTTCAGGCTCTTTTGTTTTGATTCCTTCTTTCGCATACTCTTCAGCATTTAATTCTCTATACTTTTTTGTCCTCATTCTTACCTCCTTTTCAAATAACCTTGTTTAAGATGTAGAAACATCCTGCAATAATTTTAATTATTATTTTTCTAACTTCTGCTTCACTCCTCTAGTTAATCTTCTCCCTTAATTTATTCCTTGTTTTTGTTTCCTTGATGTTGTAGTTGATGTTGTGGCTGCTGATGGCACAGTTACAAATTTCTTTAACATTGTCTCAGACTCATGTTTTCCTACACAGAGTTTCATAAATTGAATAGAAGAAATACTGATTTACTTCATACTCTGCTGTTCTAAAAGCCAGTAGGCATTGGGCAAGGAAATGAGAAGTGTGAGGAAGCAATGGGAATACTGTGTAGTTACCAGAGGGAGGAGCACAAAGGAAAATTCTCTGTCTGCAGTGATTGTCTGAAAAAATGATAGCAGTAGCAGATGTGTGGCTGCCATTCCAGTGAACATTCCTGCAAATGTCCCTAAAGAAGGTGTTGGTAAAATTCAGAGCTTGTACAAAATGTTTCTGAGGAAAAAATCTTAATGACTTTAAAAATTAGGTAGCTGTTCATAGTCTGGCCTGCGGACTGCTTTGTGAGACTGAACTATACTGTGGAACTTCAAAACAAGCTCAAGTGAGAAATACAATTAATGAGTAACCCATGTTGATTTGTGAGCTTGCAGACTTCTACCGCCTCTCTGTTTCCTAGGAGAAAAAAGCACTAGGTGTTGGAGAGGGCAGTCAGTTTAACAGCTATGAGCGGCAAAAAAGAGTCGATAACCACGTGTCTGATGCATGGAGCCAAAACCACTTCCATGTCATTCTTGCAATAATTTCAGTTACTGTCAAGTCTCCATAATTTCAGTTTTGAGAGAGAGGACAATACATGTGTCTGTGTAAATACAAGATACCTAGATCTTACTTTAACTTCTCTGTGGTATTTCATCCTCCTTTGTTTATGAACACTTTTTCTTTAAAAGGGTTTGGTTTGGTTCTTTCATAAAAAATTGTTGCAATCATAGCAAACTGTTATTAATACTACAAAACTAATATGCAAATAAATATATGATCACCTACACGTGAGTACTTAATCAGCTTTTAAGTACCCACATTCTTGGTTTAACGATCAGGAGATAAACCTATTGGGATTTGTTAAATAGGGTTTTTTGTTTGCACTAATGGCTCCTTTCAGATGTCAGTGCTGCCTTGTAGATTTCAGTCTTCAAGTGGTCCACTCTGTCCTACCCATTTTTAAATAAACAAGCAGAAAAACCAGAAAAGAGTTGCCTATCTACCAGACTACCATTCTTTTTAGGTCTTTCATGGACAGTCTGTAATGCTAGGACTTTTACTGCCACAGTGCTCTCAGCAGAATGTTCTGCCAGTTTAAATGCATGGTGCTGTTTTTTTCTGTTCCTCACTATTCCTTCTGTTACTGTTTAACTGAGATGCTCAGAAACCTGCATAGGTTGAATGTGTTTATGTAATTACTTCATGTAATAAGGATAGGAAGTGTGACTTGCATAAAATGTATTAGGCAAAAGGAAAAACCTGGGCCTCCCCTTATAAGAAATTATTAGTGATTGAATAATGCCAAATTAATTGGATTTTTAAAAAATTCTTCTTGTCTACCATCAGCAGTGATTTCCAAACAACTGATTTGGGATGAGGAAATGTGTTTACAACTGTAGTGCTATTTCTGTGTTTTCTCGTAGTTTTTTTTGTAGGTTAAATTGTTCTTATATTTCCTTTGTTTTTTAGGGTACTTTTGATGATTACCTGGAGTTGTTCCTACAGTTTGGCTATGTGAGTCTTTTCTCCTGTGTTTATCCACTGGCAGCTGTTTTTGCAGTGTTAAACAACATCACAGAGATATACTCGGATGCCTTAAAGATGTGCAGAGTTTACAAGCGTCCATTTGCAGAACCCACAGCAAATATTGGTGTTTGGCAGGTAATTTTTGTGAATTTTTTTTTAATTCATTTGTTTAAAAGAGGTTTCAGCAGCAGTATGAAAGCTTTGTGTTTGTCCCATGAGCCACTTCAAAGTTCATTAGGTACTTTGTTCTCTTCAGTGCCTTGGAATAGCATCTGTCCAACTATATACCCAGTGATATTTTTGGTGGGGTTTCTGACCACATTCCTTTCAACTGCCTTGGAAAAGAAAGCAGATCTTTTCTTTAGTTCTTGTGTATGTATTGTACTTCTGCTGCAACTTCAACAAAGCAAAGCTTCCAGAGAGTGCCCAGTATTCTTTATAGCCAGTGTATTTTAGAAATGGTAACTTCTGATGCTGTTTAAAGACATGGAGTGCAGCAGGGGTTTCCAAAGAAATGGAAGGATAGGCAAGTAGTTGGATTCCTAAGCCAGGTTTGTGGCCCTTGCACCCATGGTTTCTGGTGCTCAAGCTGGCTAATTTGAAAATAACCTGGATCTGTGAGCAGGAGCTGGAGCTTTCTGCACAGCCTGAACACTGTAGTCTATCTAAACAATTTCATGGTAGTAGTACTGGGTTAAGCATTTTCTGTCCTCACTTGTTTGTCCATGCAGTCATGCTGCCACCAGCTATTTTGGGGCCTGCTGAGTGTACTGCATCAGTGAACTGATTCTGACCAGAGTTTTCTGGCTAAATTGCACCCAGAAACTTTAGCATTCCATAATAGCAGTGCTTGATAAGGGAATGTGGTAAGGTTGGGTGACCTTTCTAGGATGGGATCCATATTCTAGTTTTATTTAACAGGTTTTCTAATGTTATGTAATGGAGATAAAGTGCACAGTGAGTTAGTGGATTATTCAGTTTGGAGGGGTTGTAAATGTTATCAAATGAAGCAAGTGAGAGGTGAGAAATGAAATCCTGAAACCTCAAGTAAAACATACAGTAAAAACATGCAAACCAAGGATTCTGAGCAATGTTCATTAGACACATACATGTATATTAATGAAGGGGACTTAGAGGTGAAGTCTTTTATTAATACGCCATTAAAATGTGTGAATTATAATCTGATTGCATTTTAACATGGGATGTACTTCCTCAGTCCAGATCTATGCTGCCAGCATCTTACTGGCATGGCTGCACTGACCAACTGTGTAACCACCAGAATAATCAGGCTGTGATCATAAGTCACAAGTATAGCTGCAGGTGTATTAATAGCATTTGTTTTTGCTAGAATAGTGTGTTTCAATGAAGGGAATAGGCTGAAAAAATATAACATTATTATAGTACAGTAGTTTTGCTTTATAGTGTCATTTTTTAACTAATAGGAGAAATAAATTTACTTTGTGAATTAAAAACTAAATTTTCAAGTCATCCATTTAATATGGGGAATGAGAGCATTTGCTGAAAGATATCTGTTAAAGGAATACTGAAATTATTTTATCGGGTGAGCTGAGTCACTAGCTTCTTGTAGAGGAGAAAGTTATTTCTGCTAATTCATTGTGACAGTCACTCCAATTCTGTGTCAGTCTTTCTCATTCCAGACAGGACCTTGGAATAAGTTATCATTATATTGCAAATGTAATTGTTAAGCTATATTAATATTTTCAGACATTTTGTGGGAGCTCTGTAGGCAGGAGCTTCTTAGACTTGTGCTATTGCATGTGTTTAAATGTAAATCTGTCAACAAATGTCAAGAGGTTGTGATTTAAAAAAGGCATTCTGAGCCATTCTTACATTTTCCTCTTAACATGCAGACAGAATGTCCAAAGCCAGTGTTAGGACTACTAGTTCCTCTTGGAATTTTGCAGTTTTTCCTTTATCCTGAAATACATTTGTTTGGGAGTACAATTGTCGATGAGTGCTTGGTCTTTCTTTCATGTGTTCAGGTTACAACCTTGTTGTGGTCTTGTCAAGCTGATGAGGCCTGGACTGCTTGCCAAACAAGTTCTGTGCCATAGAATTTAAAAGATGACAGAAAATAAGATAAAACTAATGGGTCTTCTGAAGCTTTCGTGAAGAGAGAGGTATCATGCAGAGCAGTTTGGGAACTAGTAAGCTAGAGGTAATGGTCATAACAGTAAATATATTTGTGTTTTATTTCAGTTGGCCTTTGAAACTATGAGTGTAATATCAGTTGTTACTAATTGTATACTGATTGGAATGTCTCCAGAAGTTGATGCCCTTTTCCCAGACTCAAAAATGGACCTTGTTCTGACTGTGGCATTGGTAGAGGTAAGTCTACCTTCAAAAAATGCATGTTGTAGCAAATAACACAAACGCCAGTGGAAATGATAGCAGGAATTAGACTTTCTCTCACAACTTATATTAGAAGGAAATTAAGACTTTCCTATCAAAGAAGCGTTTCAAGTCTTTCTTTTTGATTTCTTTCTCTTCTGTGTTTTCATTTACTGTGAATGCTGTTGCTGTACTTTCCCAAGCATTCCCAAGATACTGTGCATTTGTTGCTTCATGTACTTCAAGTATTTAGTAGTACTATTTCCAGAAGCAAAATAATCACATTTTTTGTGAACTGTTTATTTTTCTGCTTGGGTTGTGACCCCAGCATATCTTAAAACGACTTCCTACATAATCTTTATGGATGTATCCTGTGGGGCTTATCTGAAACAACTATGTGTCATGACTGTAAATATTTGTGATTGTAACAGCATTTGGGTTTAATCTTTTCCTAATTCCATGTAGTAAGCACATCAGCATCATTCCTTTTTAGATGTGGAGGGATGACTGTGGGTATTTTAGAGAACTGATATTGCAGGACTTTGCCTTTATAAATCTTTCCTTCAGGGCTTTCTTGTATTGCATTATGTTGACTTTTACCATTATTCTATTTTAGCTTTTAGAAACTGCATTACTTTTCTCATGGCAAAAGGTCTGGATTTTGTATGTGTAGTTAAAAAAGTGCATCACCTTGCAGAAGTGCATCAGGAGCATATATTTCTTTTTTGTTAATTTTACAGGTATTAAGTGTTATGCAATGAATTATGAGCTTGCTTTGAGTTTTATTTTCCAAGCCTTAAGGTTTGCAGAGTTAGCTGTTAATATGAATCATGTCAACTGGTTTGCTGGAATTTGCATCTACAGGCAGCCTGATGTGCTCTTCTGTTATGCACATGTAGACATTTACATTAACCTCAGTGAGGTGTAGTTTTAATATAAAACTAATTTAGGAAGTCAGATGTAATGACAGAGCTCATTACTGGGCAACATATCTGGAAAGGTGATGTTGTGAAAACTAGATGAGTAAATGTAAGCAGTATGGATTTCTCACAGCTCAGAGATGGGGCTGGTTTTACCTTTTTCTGCTGTGTGTTAGACTTTTATCAGTTTAAATATGAAGCTGGCTATTTGATCACTAGGCAGATGTCTGTTTCTTGGTAGACCAAAGGAGAATACCAGCATTTTTCTCTAAATTGAAATTCTGTTTATATGCAACCCTTCAGGGAACAGGAATTACAGAGTAATAATTAGGTAGCACTTGGAACTCCTTAACATTGTATCTAAATTATCTATAAATACTGTGGAAAGGGAGTTTCAGAAAACAAAGGGAAGAAAGTTTGGACGGAAAAGGTAAATTAGTACTGAGGGGAGGAGAGGGGGAAAATGTTGTCATATATAGAGAAGCAGCTTTAGTGAAGACCACCAATCTATAATTGTCATGGTATGAAGACACTGTTGGAGGCTAATGCTGGATAAGCCAGAGGAAATTAAAGGTCTTAACTTGGTTAAAGGAAAGTCAAGTTTTCTCTAATTATTTTGCTTAATTAAAAAAACCCAAAGCAACCAAACAACAAGCCATAATGCAGTGGTCAGAAAAGATCTATTAAAAAAGTTATGATCGTAAGTATCCACTATGCCTGATGATTTTAAATATGCCGTTTTGATTTTTTTTGATGGTTATTTTTCTGTTACTACCAGCTATTTATTGTCTGAGAAAACAGAGAGATACAAAACCAACATGTGAGTCTTACAGTATGTTTCTGGAGCATAATGAGACGTGATTTTTTTTTTGGAATGTTGTTGGTGGGTTATGAGCAGTTTCAAAACTACTCAATGTGAAATGTAAGACTTTTGCTGTCTCCTTAAGGACATTATTTAAGTATATTTTAAACAGTGTTTAACATTTTCACAGGTATGGGGTTTGGGATTTTTTTGTTGGTTTGTTATAGTTTTTTAAAGAGAGCTCAGGTCATGCATAATTGCAAAAAATTTCATAACACAAATTTTGAACTTTCTAGAGTCAGAAAGTCCTCCAAAGTGAAACAATTTCATACAGAAATTTAATTAAAAAAAAAAAACGGTATGAAAATGAGCACGGCAAACATGAGTTTTATTTCTGTTGAAAATTGTTTCAATTGTGTTGACAGTTAAACATGTTCTTAGTTACAGAAATTTTTTTTTACTCAGAAGTTCCGTTGTACATATTTTAGGTTAAAACATTGATTCCAACCAAAAGGTTGGAAGAAAGGAGGATTACTGGATGCTGTGGGGCTATGAACAGCAACAGTATAGATTTATGTCAGCTTCAGGAGATGAGGCTGTTTTTGCTTTTGCTTCCTGTGTATTTACACCCATCTTATGTTGCACTGGGACTTTGTTTTACCTGGTGTGTGATGAAACAGATCAGGGAATTGGTGTGGGAGAGGCTGTCTGACCCTGTTCACTAAAGGAGCAGGGCAGGAGCAGCAGTGTGTGGGAGACACACGACAGTGCTGTGGTAGGTTTGTGCTGGATTAAATTTGAAGGACTTCTGCACCACTTAGCCTTTTTACTTTCAGTATCGCTTAATCTACAGAAAGATCTCTGAACTGTGTAAGGAGCACAAATCTCATGTGTTGGCAGTATTCCCATGCACCTTTACTCTGTTTATTAACGATTAAACTCTGCATTTCAGTTGTAAAGAAATATTCAGGAACAGAATATATTACATTAAACTTCTAGGACAAACCTGATGCATCTAAAGTGTGTCAATGTCAAGGTAGAAAAAAATTCAGATGTGTCAGGGTGTTGATAGAAAAATGTTTTAGATCACCTAGCAGAGATTCAGAAAAACAGGTGAGTTATTTTATTTTCTGATGTTTACTGCAGGTGAAGATGAACATTTTACTGTGTGGTTGCACTATTTTGACAGCATCTTGGCAGGCAGCTTGAAAATGTTAAAAGAGAAATTTCCTTGAGTTGGCTATGTGTATTTTCACATGTTCTATCGATGGGGTAACCTACTTAAATCTTAGCTGTCTTTAAGTATTTTAATAAGTTTTTAGTAACTGAGACTCCAGTTGAGTATTTATACACAGCTAAACAGAAAGGCAGTGTTGCTGTCAAAGCCAGGCATAGGTGTTAGATATGTCCTGGTTTTTTTTTTGTTCTTCTTTTTTTTTCAAAAAATACTTGTGCTTTTTAAGAGTAATACTAATACTCTTCAAATGGAAACAGTTTATATGGCAACATTTAACACCACACTAGTGAAGTAACAAAGAACTGTGTGTGATATTCTTGTAAGCATTCTGTACCCAACCCCTACTGATTTATGCAAAATATTTTTTTCCCATTAACAACTGTTAACTCTGATGCTGTCTACATTTTTGGTGGGAATATGTATTGTGTGAGTGAAGTAAATGTTAATTAGAATACCACAGAACAAAATATTACCAATTTCAAAACAATGGCAAGCATTAAAATAATAAAATATAATAATAATTTTTAAGCCAGTGATTTTTTTTGAACAGTTGACCTATTTTCATCAATTCAACATCTGCTTCCATGGCAACGTGATTTGAACCAGGAGCAGAATAATGAAACTCCCCTCTTTTACTTATGGATGGATGCTGACTGAGCGCAGCCAGTGCAGTTTTCAAATAAAAAGAAGAAGCTGAATGCCCTTAAAGCAGGAAACAATAAATCCTTATTAACATAATTTTAAAACAGTTGTATCACTGTGTGTTTAGTTATTCAGACTTCACCATAGACACATAATTCTGGTGTGAATTCAGGTGCAAAGTGGGACATTCCAAGCACCTGTCTGTGCTTGTGTGAAACTGTTCCAGATCACTTCTGACTGCGTACTCTGATTTGAAAACAGAAAAAGGAAATAACTCTGAAGAAACTTGGTGCATAGTTAGGGAAGTAGGTTAAAACAAGTGTAGCTTTAATTCTGCAGTGTTTTTTAAAATTTTTCTTGCAAAAATTGTTGGCAAAGAATTTTGTTCCTGATGATTCTTTCTTTTTGATGTGGACTCTGATAAATTTAAGGAATGTGAAGTAAATCAGAGTTGGGACTACTCTAAGAGCTGACTTCAAGGAATCAGTTCTACTCTTAAGTACAACTCTTAAACAGTCATTTTTCTTCTAACAGTACATCAGTAGTGATGTTTTGAAGCAGTAGCTGTGAAGTACAGCTCCTCATGAATGTGTCCTTAGCCTCCAGAGGCAACTTGTGTTTCCAGCCCTGAAGTGTAGTAAACTAATGGAAAGCTTTTTTTGCAGGAGTGCACTTAGCCTGGATGTTCTACGTCACATGAGGGATTTGGGAATTAGCTTGGAAATACTAAGTAGTAATGAAGGTCCTTCTTGATAATGGTAATAGAAAATCTGACATTACATCTAGAAACATGATTTTGGGAAGAATGTAATCAGCTGTGCTGTGGATGAAAATGAGGACCTTTGCATAGGGACATGGTGGTGTATTTGTAGTAAACATGGCTTAAACAGTTGGTCTGTGTTGATTTAATTTCATGGTCTCCTCGTAAGGACATAGATCTTTATCAGCATCATAGAAAAACCTGTATTGAAAAGTCGGTTCCGTAAGAAGTATGGAGTAGAATAAAGGAAGTCATCCTTTCTTATGCTTTGGTTTTTCTGAGTGAGAAGGAGCTGATGGTCCATTTTTAAGAGGCTGGAAAGCAGGAATCATAGTGTGTCAATAAAGCTTATAGAAAGTCACAGTGATTGAGAGTTGCTTGGTATACAGCTTTTCTTTAGAATTCCATTTTATTAAGTGTATTTTTTCATCAAAGGCCTCCTCGTACAGATTAGAAGCTCTCTGAGCTTCTGCTGAACAATCTTGATGTAGTAGTCCCAAGGCTCAGTCAGCTCAACAGTAAGCTTGACAGTTGTTTCTGAAATGGTGTGCCAGAGAAACTGGGAAAAACTACCAGAGTCAAACAGTTTGGATTCTAGTAGATGACAAGGTATATTTACCATCTAGTTCTAGGCATAATTGTACTTTGCATTCTCCACAAACTTGAAAATCAGTAAACATTGCATCCTGAGTGCAGTTGAAGTTCTTTTGAGTCCACTTTCTGAGGAAAAGCAAATTTAGGTGGATTGCTGTGTCAAAATTAAAGTATTTCCCCTTTTTTTTTCCCCCCTTTAAAATGTCTTAAATGTTTTCCAACAGATTTCAGTGCAATCTGTTTTCTCCTGGTAAAGCTGGGTAATTTTGTATTTTACAAAGCAGTTCTAGTTGAATTATTTCCTGGCAGTAATGTGCACGACTCCATTCTGCCTAGGTGGAAGTGAGGCATGGTTCTGCATGGTGTAGTGTGCTGCATGTGTGGAGCAAACGGCTTTGTTCATGTAGAACTCATGAGTTTGGGATTTAGAACATAGGCTAAATATACAGTTTGGGTAAGGGCCAACTTTAGTAGAAAAGGAACAAGGAAAAAATGCAGAAAAATAGGCTGCATCAGCATACACACATGTATGAGTCCTTTGATACTGATGGAGTCACAGAAAGCAAAAGTTGAAGCATAACAGCTGTGCATGAAGTGGTGTTTTTGCTAAATTATCTGTGTTATTGCCAGATACTAACATAGGATATAGGAGCTGCAGAGTTCCACATATGGAATTAAAGAGGACCCCTGGAAATTATTTGCCCAAATCTTCTGCTGAAAGCAGGACCCTTCATTAAGACCCTCAATGCCTTTATCAAGATAAGCTAGGACTTGAGTACTACAAGTGAGGGAAAGTCAACCTCTTCTCTGGGCAGCCTGGTCCACTCTTTAATTATTCTCAAATAATAGGGTTTGGGGTTTTTTTCTTACAGGAAGAAAAAAATTTCTCTGGTGCAACTTGGTAGCTCTTGACTTCTTGTTCTTTCACTATGCAGCTTTGTGAAGAGGGTACCTCTGACTTCTTTAAAACTACCTGTTAGTTGCTGGAAGAATGCGATTAGCTCTTACCCACCCGCCCAAGACTTTTTTTATCTAAATGTAACAAACCGACTTTCTTCAACCTGTGCTTATATGTCAGGTTTTCAACCCTGTACATGGCTGTCCAACAGGCCCCCTCCAAATTTTCAGTCTCTGCTTTGCAAGCTGTCAGTGGCACTTAAAAAAAAAGTGCTTTTAGTTCATGTTTATCCCATTATGTCTTTCTGCTAATTGCAGTGTATATTCTTTCTTTGTCTTCAATGTATTTGCTCTTTAATCAGAGAAAATAATTTCTGGGAGTGTTAGGCAACTCTTTTAACTTTCTTACTGCTGAAATTCTTTTGGGAACAGTCTTGAGGTATCTCTCTTTCCATGTGTTAATTAATTTTTGTGGTAATGTGTTTTTTTCCGTACTGACATGTATGCGTATATACTACATTTATAACCTGAGTGGTTTGTCAGTTTTCAGATATAACTGTAAGTTAGAGTCTGTAGTGGTAAGTATTTGATGTGGTTTAATTTTCTTCCTAATAGTTACATGTATATGAAAAAATATTTGATTATTTACTTATAATGAGAAATTGCTAATTAGGAGGTTAAATATAAATCTGTTTTTCAAAAATATTTCATGGTAAGGTGAAAACCGTACTGACAGATTTATGGTTCATTTTTTGGAAAATATTTGGCAATTTAATTAATCAAGTATTTTATTTCAGTGAATCAGACTTCCTAGCCAAGATTTACCTATGCTTGGATGTTGTCAAAATGGGAAAACCTAGGAAAATTGAACAATGCAGCATTACTGATGCTGAATATTAAAAAAGGTTAATACAAAGCACTAGGGATTTCAATTAACATATTGTTCTGTTCTAGAATACCCCTACCTCAGTTGCAAACATTTACTTAATATATATATATGTAAGAAATCATACTTAAAAGCCCTCCTTTAAAAATGAAATATGGATGTTTTTATTTTTAATAGAATCAAATTTGATTTTTTTATTCTCTGCTAGACAGATAAGCCACTGCAGTTTATTCCTAGAACTGAAATAGTGAGACATAAAAATAGTTGGATATTTTGACTTCAAGCTGAAACCCTGGCAAAGATTTCCAGTGGTTGCTGAATAGCCTCAGTGTGAGACCTAATGAAAGCTTCTAAAGCTATAAAGACTTACATAAAGACTATGTCTAAAGACTTAACAAATTCGGCTGGTTGTTTATTTTACTGTTTGACAATATTTTAAGAGTAAAAATGAAGTCAAATATCAGTGCATTTTATATTCATATTAGTTTGCAAAAGACTCTTGAAATTGTAGGTTTTATTTTAATATAAAGTGAAGAAATATTTTAGTTAAGTTATTCTTCTGAGTTACAGGAACAGATTGTTCTCAGGGTTTTGGGGTTTTTTTTTTTCTCACCTTCAGATGTGGGGAAAGATTCATGGATTTGTCTCTATAAAATTTTATAAATGTTAGCTGCTTCAAGAAGCCTCCTGGAACCATATCAATGAGGTTAAAAAAAAATCCAGTTTTTCTGGTTGTACATTACTACTGATTATATTTATTTGCAAAATCAGAATTTATCACAGATATTTTTATTGCCATCTACTGGTTCTTTTGAGATATTAATTCTGAGTTAGCGTTCATTTTTTGGTCATTCTAAATAATGAAGCTTAATGCCAGAAGCATGTCAGAATGAAAACAAACACAAAAAATTTTTAAGATCTAAATAAGTTCTGTTCCATAGCTTTCTGCTAGTATAGAAATGAAAATGCATGTTAACATCTATAGCTAGCATAACATCTATAGCATCTATAACTAGCTTAAATAGTCCAACAGGTTTTTGAAAGTCGCAGAGCTTAAAATGGTATTTTCCTGTTTGTGACTAATTTTCTTTTGTTTCTCCTTATTTTCTGTTCTTTACCCAAACCTTTCCATTTTCAGGTTCTCAATTTGCTATGTTTGAAACTGAAAAATAATCACAATGAATTGTGCTCTTCAAACTGTGTACAAGCATTAAAATGTGTTGAATAAATGGGCACATATATAATGTGTAGGACACCAAGAAATCAAGGTACTGCATCAGGTTTTTCAGCCCTGATAGCTGGAATGTGTTAATGTATTTTACTGCTGTGTCTGCCCCAACTGGAGCATTTTGACAGTAATGTTCATTCCTTGCTGACACAATTCAGAATGTGATTTTTATCTTTAAAGACAGTGTGCAAAGGATGGCTGAGCTAGAGCAGATCAGGGGTCTTTACAGGCCAGGATCCTTTCTGCAGCAGAGGCCAAGGGAAGAGTAAATTAGCACAGCCAACTATGTAGTTACACTCTTTCAAAATTAATTCCCAGAATCTGGTGATTTCCAGTGTAACCTGTCTAATAACTGAAAATGGTCTGGCCAGAGCTGCCTGGGAAAGTGTGCAATGATTTTATACAATGGTGTACTTACTTTTTCAAAAGAATTTGAATTATACTCAAGTAAAATGCTGCTTAAGCCGCTAATGTTGATATACTCTTGGTGTCATAAGTAATTACCATATTTATTGGTTCATAGGTTTTCTCTGTGCTTTTTTTTCAATTGTCTTTTCTGTCTGAGAAGCATTTTTAATTCATTCTTAAGTTGGATTCTGTGAGTGTGGTTGTGACATTATAGTGAAAGTTTAGAGCACAGGAAGCCGCCTCGCTGTGGGAAAGCCTTGTAAGTGTCTCAGTAGAAACAATGATAGCAAAAAGGTAATACTCTCTTCTTGCTGTCATCTGGGTGGTGGTAGAAACAGGGAGCCAAAAAGGTGTCAGGTTCTAGTTAGCTAAAAGATCTGAACTTTCCAGAAGAGTACTTCAGTGTTCTTTCAGCGGGAATCAGAAATGGATGTGTCTGAGACGGTGCTGTTCCTCACGAATAGCCATTTCTGGTAGATACTGCTGTATTCCTATTAGGGAGGTTGAGTGGGAGACATACTGTAGGAAAAGTGCACATTTCTTAACTATGCTAATAAGGGCTTCAGAAGTGTCAGCCTGGAAGAACAGCAGGAGAAGACAGAGTAAGAATATTTTTTCCTGTTTCTTCTGGGATTGTGCAAGGATGCCAGAACGACAGAACTTCAGAAGGGAGGATGACTAGAGAACAGATCTTTGCAGACAATTACAAGACATTTTAGAGAACTCTCTAAGAATCAGACATTCAGATCTCTTTAAAACTCGCTTAGTTGAATATTTCCCACAAAGAAGTTTCCTTTAATGTGTAAATATTTCCAGCTCAAGCCTGAATATGCTGAATACACTTCCTTGCTGGCAGTTGGAACTTGAACATCCAGACAAAAGCCAAGTTAATACCTATTAATATTAATTGTTTACTTTCCACTTGATTAGGATTAGTAATTATTTAATGACAAGACAGAGTATGAACATTCAAAGCCTTCTTGCTTAGCGACCATTTCAAAACTAGTTTAGCATTTCATGAAGCTGAATTATTTTGTTTTGTAAATAATGTATTATTCTCTTAAATTATTTAAATAATTCTCTGCAAATGTGCTACCCGTAGCTGCCAGCACAAGCCTGAATAATGGCTTTTCCTAGGAATCTGTGAATATATATAGGGCTCCACTGTATATCCATTTATCTCTGATGCAATTTGCAGCAGTGTTACTTTGTATTGTTCTTACTAGGAATGTTCGTTTTTTAGGGACTGCAATGTTTTCCTGTGTCCAGGAAAAGTTTTTTATAATTTCTTTGTCTAACATGTTATGTTTTGTTTGGTTTGTTTGGTTTTTAAACTGTGTGCAGCATAGGACAATAAACAGACTTTGTCATTTGTATCCTTCGATGATTAAGAGTGAAAATGAGTGGCTCTGAGCAGGTAGGGTAGAAAATGTGGGGTTTGCAGCTGCAGCTGGAAAAGAGAAGGAGAATAGGAAATCAGTAAAGCTGACTATAAATAGCAGGAGAAAGCCAGTCAAACATGTTGGAGCCTCTGTATTGTTGATTAGATATGAACGCCTCTTTGCAGAAAGAGTCGTAATAATGTAGTATTGTTGCTCACATGTTTCCTAGTTAGAAAATTGCAGAAAAATTTACCTTTCTTGCACTAAAATTCTTTGCAATAACTTCTGTCATTCTTATTTGGAGTGTTAAACATTCTGGATCAACTTCGGTACTCATGTTGTTGACTTTTTTACATACCTGCTCATTATTGTAAACATAATTACTAGTCATTTATTGGAAGCTTGCAGCATGAGTTCTATAGTACTTTATTTTAAAATGAGTGAAATTTGTTGCTATAGTTTTTACCCTCCCAACCCTTTTTTTTAAAAAGCTCTGAAGCATCATGTGCTGGATTCATGAAAAAAAAAAATTCCATTTGCTTTGTTTTGTTTTTTAAGTGCCACCTGGCACACTTAGATGAAAACTGATTTTGGAGCTCAAATTGTGCAGGAAAATGAAGCACTGGATTGAAAGGCTGTTGCAGAGAGTTTGTTGGGGGTTTTTAATAGTCTTTCTGAAAGCGTTCTATTAAATGCAGGATGAAGATGGTCATGAGTCATGCTAGAAAGTAAATGTCAAAAGAACTGGGCCTTAATTACTTTATTTGCGCACTGAATTTTTATTTCACAGTGGAAGAAAGTGTCAATCCAGATTTCCACTCTTCTGATCAGAAGAAATTTGTGGAATATGTAATTTTCAAAAGGATTTTTCATGTGTTGTGGCAGTGTGCAAGCTGTGAGGTGTGTCCTGCTTTTTTCATGCCTCGAACAGTCCTTTTGAAATCAAGGGAGATTCCTCATGCTTGCCTATTGTCAGCTAAATCTCTACAATGAATTACACAAAGGAGATAAGATAGATGCTGCTGAGAATTCATAAATCATAATATGTTTGATCAAGGGTAGATTTAGTCAGAGGATTTGTTGTATGATGAAAAGTGTGTGTGTATGTGCCTGGTATATGGATTATGGATAAACCAATGTCAAATATTAGGGTATCTTTTATTAAACTTGCAATAGAGTTTGTGAAACTGCAGTTAATCTGCATCTCAGCATATTTTGTATTTTTTCAGAAATTCATAACTGCTGAAAAATCTGAGACAAACTTGTTTTTAGAATCTAGTGAAACGAGAAAAACCAGTTTATTACAGGAAATGTTTAGATTTTTACTCTTATAGCTGAGCAAATTAAGTTATTGAATTCAAATATTTTGGTTTTGTTCTTCTAAGAGGCTTTGTTTAAGAAAAAAGATTATATACCAAGAGTGGTTTTTAACAGAAAAATTATTAATACATCTTGAATTATAGTATGTTGAAAACACATTGAAGTATCAGTCCATGCTAACATTGGTTCCATTTGGCAGTCCTGCTTCACTTCCTGTGTAATTTTAGTAATTGCAGGATGAAGCAGGAGAAATGGGATGGGTATTAGTGTGACATCTTTCCAGTGGTCTTGATGCCAGTTTAACAAACTAATTCTGTAGAAAGTGTATTACATTATTTTTAAAAACATAAAATGCATATGTAAGCATGATTTGAGGGTGAACTCCTTACATGTCCACAAAGCAGATTATAGACTATTCCTGTCAGTCCTCCTGTTTCTGTTTCACTCTCTGTAATTAGAGTAGACTATAATGACTACTAAATTCTGTCTGCAGCCAGTCCTTTAAGAGTCAAGAGCACAGGTGGTAGTGAGAATGGGATGTAGCCATATTCCTCCCCAAGGAGACAGCAGGTGGAAAAGGGATGCTGGTACCATTATGCTAATAGCTTCATAAACTTGTCTTCCATAAACTTGAAAGGTCCTGTCACAGCCAAATAAAACTGACTCTGGGTATGTCAGTAGGAATGAGTGGATCTGCCTCTTTAGGATTTGTAGTTATTTGGTGCTTATCTTGGCAGCTATGTGTAGCACAAAACATACGGGTAATTTCCTCTGTAGTAGTGAGACTGCAGTTCTTTGCCAGTGGGATGGTGTTGTATTGGTGTGGCTGGAATTCCAAGTTCTGAATTTGCTGAGTATGGGTAGAGTCTTTTTTTGTTTTGTTGTTCTGTTTTTATGAGTCTTGCAAATTGATCAGGCTTTCCAAGCAACTCAGGTGCTGTGATGGTTACACGAAGACCTCAGCTAGCCAGAGAAGTTAACAGTTATGCTGAAGAAGAAATATTAGGAGTGCACCTCCTCATATGGATGCTCTGTTACAGTATTTTAATAATTTTATTCTGGTATGAATCTTTAAAGTGAGAATTTTCAAATGCACTGAGTTTTAAGCCTGTTTTTCATGTCCCTTCTCCTCCCTTCCTAACTGTTCCTGATGGTGGGGTGAATAAGAGTGCTGGAAATTTGCTCTTTCTTCCCACCCTCCATGTAGATTAAACTCTGACATTGATAGCATCTACAGTCATGCAGTTTAAACACAGAATAATTTCGGCAAGGGACCAAAAGTTGTGTGTTGTAAAATGTCTTCTGAAGTTGAAGTGTAGGAGTATATATCACTTCAGAATATATATACAGCTGTATGATATATTTCTCAAATTTTAGCTAGGGAAGCTAAATGTAAGAATTGCCTTTCTCCCAGAAACTGAACAAAAAGGAGGAGGAAATCCAGTTTCCTTTGCAATGTCACATTACATTAATAATGGCACCTGCATCTTGCTTTGGTCAGCTCCCCTCTGAAGACATCTGAGCTGCAGAGATCTGGTGAGTCACAGGATA
Organism: Onychostruthus taczanowskii; assembly: GCF_017590055.1. NCBI lineage: Eukaryota > Metazoa > Chordata > Aves > Passeriformes > Passeridae > Onychostruthus > Onychostruthus taczanowskii. The sequence goes on from NW_024500128.1 coordinate 2,483,217, forward strand.
TAGTCTTCGAAGCCATAGAAAGGGACAGATGCTTCTTTTATCCCACAGAGTAATTGTGGCTAATACATGGGGGAAAAAAAACCCCAAACACTGTATTATGAATTCTTTTAAGAATTTGGTGGAAGACTTTAAACTTAACTCTGTTTCAAACAAGATACCTCCTCTCTTTTCATTTTCTCTTAGTGCATTGCCTCAAGACACTGCCCTCGTACAATTATACTGATGGATTCTGCTCATACAAAAGTGTCCTTTTGCATGTGTATGCATTGTATAACACACAATGGCAGCTTCAGCATTTTGGCAAAAAAGCCAAGACTTAGAGATAAATTTATGTTAGATTCCTTAGGCCTACTGCCATCTGTAGCTATAAACTGCGCCTTTGCCATGAGTACCTTTCTAGTGTGCTTTATATTACAGAATTTAGTGGCATTTGGAAAACCAGTGTCGAAAACATTCAGGGCTCAAGTGGGCTACCTAGTGTTTCAGTGTGTAACTCAGAAAAAGCTTCACTTTGGCAGGACAGGGCTCAGGTGTGCATCATTCTCCCTCTGCTTCTGGTTACCCCATTTTTCATCAGGAGAAATTGAGGGTGGCTGTTTGACAGTGAGGAGCTGCAGTACCATGTAACAGCCCTGCCAGTCTGGCTGATTGAAGGGGAATGAAGATTCAAAGTGTTTTGTAGACCCTGCCTTAAGTTCAGTGCTATCTAACTTTCTTCAACTGCTCTGAACCCAGATCATGCAGTCTTGACCAGACCTGCAATGTGTGAGATTGCTGACATGAGGGCTTTGAGCCTTGAAAAGTAACCTATTTATGAGCTCTCTCTTCTTGTGAGTCACGAATTTTTTACCAAAATCTCCCAAGTACAAGTTAAGCTGGTTAATACTTTTAGCATAGAAAAGTATTTAGTCACTGTTCCTTTCATGATCACTTTCCAACTGCTGTTTTCTGAATCGCATGAACTTAATGTCTTTAAACTTTTCCTCACAGATCAGTTATTTCAAAATACTTGATTTTGTTCTCACCAGGGTTGTCACTGCTTTTAAAATGATGATACCTGAAATAAGCTACAAGTGCATATATTTCTGAATACAAAAAAGGTTCAGGTACATCCTGTGTTGTATGTGATGCTCTTTTTAGCACGTCAAAAGGTTTTTTGTCTTCTCTGCAGTAACTTTGTACTGAATATTTCTTTTTTTCCTGAATTAGTGCTACACATCTTCTAATGTGTAGCTACATTTTCTTGTACATTGGGACTGTTTCCTCTGTTTTTCTCTTCAGTAGGACTGTCTTTTCAGTTTTTCTGATTGCTGAATTCTAATAATGCTCATCAGAGCACTTGGATTTCTCCTTGCTTGGTGTCATATATACAGTTCTTAAGCAAATTTTCCTGTTTAATCACTACAATAGTCAGTGAAATTGTTGAACTGGAATCCGATCCATTGCAGATCTTTGTAGGCCACACAGAATAGACATTCCAGCCTAATAGTTGTCAACAGTTACTATTGGAAGGCTTTTTCTTCCAGTCTACTGTGTGTTTCCCTGTTCAGTTATTTGGAGAATTTTGAAAGTGATACAGCTACTGTCAATCTTGTCAGAGTAGTTACATTTACTTTTATTGTTGCTTCTGAACATGCTTTTCAAGTTTATGCATTTTTGCACTATAGTTTTGTTTGTGAATGGCTTTGCAAGGAGTTTTGCAAGGAAATATATATTAATACTGAGTTTCTGGCTGTCAATTTGCAACACAATGTGATTCATCCTCTGCCACTCTTCTCTGAATTATAACCATTTACTGTTATATCAACGCATGTGCATGATAGGCAGAAACCACACAAGAAATGTTTAAATGGAGGCCAACAATTACTTTGTTGTTGTGTTGGTGGAGTTTGGTTGGCACTTGCACTTCCAAAGAAGTTTTCCATTTGAATTCCACCTGGTAGGCTTTAGGCTTGTCAAGTGAGAAAGGATAGGGTCTGTTCTGTGAGCTGATGGTGCACCATTGGTGCCTAAGCTCACCTCTGCTCAGAACAGAAAGGGGGTCTGAAGTGTTCTTAGTAGGCAGTGTTTTGTGGAAGGTGATTAGGGACCTCTCCCAGCAGAGTCTCCTTCATTATCCCTGCAGTCAGTTTGCAAACACACCATGGTACTGTCACTGAGCTCTTGAATCATTAAAAACATAGTGCAAGCTCTGATCTGGCCAGACAGATAATTCTGTTTCATTAGTACTGCTGAATATGTGGAAATATGTGCCAATACAGAATCGCTGTTCCTTTAGACCCTTTTTCATGTAATAACAATTTGTTGCATTGCTGTGTTAAAGTAAGAGAAGTTTGTGGATGGGAGAATTTTGCCCATGCTTGCTAATATAAAATAGAACTGTTTTATTTTAAAACTAGATAGCATGTTAGTCTTCTGTTATGAAATGTTACCATAATATTTAGGAATTTTTGACAGTGTTAAGTCTGGCAGTGTGTGAAGCTGAGTTGCTTCAGATAAAGTATCTGATGCATTGGTAATGTTTGGCCAGTTATAATGCAAGTCACTGCCACAAACATAGGTCAGCATCGGTGGTGGTTTCTGTTATCAGGTCACTGACTAGTATTTAGAACTAGAGAATAAATATTCTTAGGGAAGGGAAAGGAAATGTAGTAGCTTAGAATGAAAAGAACACAAGCATTCACTCATGATTTTGGTAATCAAAGGGCTTAGTTAAGTGCTAGTGTGTGGTGGAGTTCATTGTCTCTGTATTGGCATACTTCTTAATCATAAAATCTGGGGAGTTCTGTGACATTATCCTAAATTTGTTCTGTACCTTTGACAGTTCTATTCTGTGTTAATAATTACGTTTTTATCTCTGGATTTAGTAACAAAGCCACCACTCATGCCCAAGATGAAGTTTGTCATCTTCAATGAATAGCTTTCAAAAGAGGTTGTGGATAGACTATTAGTGGCTCACCTTTAGTTAGGAGGTATTAGGAGGAAAAGATTTTTGTCCTGGAGAGGGGGTGCACAGAAACTCTGAATATGGTGGGTCTGACAGTCGTTTTACCGCTAGAGGGCTTATTTGTATAACAGTGAAGATTGTTCTGGAGAAGGGTGCCTTGAGACAGCTTTCTGATGCTTCATATGGTCCAAGAAAAACAGATGGAAGTGTGACGTTCAGGGGCTGGATATCAGACTACAAAGTCAATAATGTAGTGAACTAGCTAGTTCTTCTAAACTCAGAAAATTAAATAAGAGATGGTATCTCAATCTGCAACTAAACATAGAGGCTGATTAGAAGGAAGAAAGGATTGGAGAAAATAAATTAAAATATCTTGTTAAATGTGTTTTAAGAATTTTGCTGTTCATTTGACTTCTGCTTAAAGCACCTCTAACAGAACTATGTATTTTTTGGACATAAGTTGAATTGTCTTTGTTTCTGCTTCTCTTTCAATTTTCACTGCAGCTGAGCATTTCTTCATTTTTGCAGTCCATGCTAGCATGCGTGTTTCCTTGGGAATCTGCTTAGTACGGAATGTGCCTGATTCACAGTGCCAATGAGAATCCCAGTACAAGTGTCCTCTCTTTCCTTTTCATGGAGAGTGAGTTGTAATGGCAGAATATAACATCTCTTTTGGCACTTTCCAAGAGTCTCTCTTTTGTTTTGAAACATTGCTTGGCAGTTGCTTGGCTTGTCAGTACAGAATCTGTGGAGACAGCTTTCCCAAAAACTGCCACTAGCTTTGGATTTTTGCCTGCATATGCACTTAAATTAATTTTTGCAAAACTAGATTTCTTGGTCTGAGTCTCTTCTTTTGTTTAGATACTGCAAATTCTATTTAATGATTCTTGAAATGTGCAGTTGTCAATATGAGTTTTATGTCTGTCATTAGATAGTATGGAATCCCTAATAAAGATAGTAAAGCTTCATATTTTCTCAGTAATCTCTAGATAAACTGTGGTGAGGTTTTTCTGTTTTGTTTTTTTAATAAAAGGTACATACAACTTGGCAACAAAACAGTTGATCATATATATTGGAGCTCTTGATGGTGCTGGAAGTAGTTACACAATGGAGAGTTTAAAGGAAAATTTGGCAGGTTATCCCTCTTTAAAAAAAAAAGGCAAAACTTTTGTATTTTGCAACTCATACACAAAAAGGAGTAGTTGTCTAGTTTTTATGTCCATCTTGTTCACTGATGCTTCTTTTCCAGAAACAAATCTCTTTGGAAGTCTAATGTTCCACATCACTACAAAACTGTATTTCTGTGCAGATAATACTTTTCTCACTGGTGTAGTGGTTTGGTATCACAAATGCTGTGACCACAGAACAAGTGGTGGCATGCATTGCGTTTCCGCTCTAGCTTGGTGTGTAATAGTTGTAGATAGATTTGTTTTTTTTCTTTTTCCTCTTCCTGTTCCCCAACTGTTTTCAAAATCTGTAGACAACAGTGACTTCTCTCATAAGTATTCCTGACAGCTGTAAGACCCAGATGCCAAGTTCTGGCTCGCAAGCCTTGACCTGCTTTTGGGCTTCTTTTCTGCTCTTTTGGCTGGCTCCTCTGCTTGTTGCTGGGGCAGCTGCAGTCGTCTCTGGAGTTGATCGATGCAGGGCTGGCTCATTTGCAGTGTGATTCATTGTTGTTGATGCCACTTCTCTTAGACTTAGCTCAGGGAGAATTATGTTTATGTTTTTAATATATTCCAAGAGCAGGAATTCTTAACATTCTCAAACTACTGTGATTACAAATACTGACTTTTAAATTTTCTGACTGTAAATAGAAAGTTTTGTTGTGGTTTTCTTGGAAGGAGAAACAGTCTGAATGTTAGTGCAAGGCATAAAGAACAGTAAACCTCCATCCCTTCATGTTTTTGTTGGAACTAGGTATCTGGATAACAAGAGTGACAGTATTTTCATTGTATGAAATATTTCAGTGACTCCTTAAAGAGCAAGTTCATCTGAGACATGTTTAAAATGTCTTAAAAGGAATATGCTTATAATTTGAGGACCAGAATATATTTAATGTGTTAGCTATTCATGGATTCAGTATCAGTACCTATGCATGAAGAGCATCTAATCTGGTTTGGAAGAGGCTCTGTAGATTAGTAAAGGGATGAGGAGAAGCAAGTGTGTCAATACAGGGTGCAGGGCCAGATGATATGTCTAAACCTTGTTTTAGACAACTGGAATTTATGAAAAATAAACAATTGATTTTTTTTTTAATCTCAGTAAAATGTGAAGTTTTAATGCCCAACAAAACCACTGAAATTTAGTGTCATCTTAGAGTAAGAAAATACAAGTAAATGACCGTTGGCATTGGAGGTGAATCATTACCTGTGTCTTTAGAAAAACTAAAAAGCAGGACCAAAATCAGCTTTTCAATGAGGATTGCATGGTTGCATGTTGGCAGAGGGTGTGCAGGGTTTTAAGAAGAGCTGCTGTAATTAGATAAATGTATGGAGAGGTTATCTCAATGCCTGTTATTGTATTTCAGAACAGGAGACAAATACGAATGGAGGTTACAAAAAAGAGGTATTAACTTGCTAAATATCTCCAGAAATACACACTGTAATTTACACAAGTAAATTCCATGCTGTAGGTAGTTTTTAATTTTTTACTACTTATAGTATAAACACTAGTAACAAAAAAATAGAATAAATGCATATGCCAAGATTTTGTTCTAAGTGTAACTCAAAGCTGATTTAGTGCTAGTGATTTGTCTCTTAATGAGTATACAGTTTTGCAAGATCTTGAGGGTTAAAACTGACCATACTGACAGTTTTCTTTCTATAAGCCAATTGTAAGTATATGTTCCCAAATGAAAATTTTGTACAGACCTACCTCCAGTTCTGAGATGCTCCCTTAATAGCGTAAGCCTTCATCCTCTGCCTTCTGGAAATCTTTGAATGTGGTTTCAGGTTTTCAATCTCTGTGTTGGTGCATATTTGGATCTAGGTTTCAGCTCTGTCTGTGAAGACATGTAGCAGAACACAGCCTTTGTTTTGCACAGGAGAAATCTTTTTACCATTGGATGCCATGAATGCTGGGCATTCTTTCAAAACTTTGTGTCTGAGATATGAGGGGTATGTTCCTTTCTTTAAAGGGTTTTTTTTTTGTATATGTGCTTTTTCATCCCAGTGTTACTGCCTTCTGCTGCCTACCAAATAGCATTGGCAAACATTTCCAAATGTGTGCTTTCCTAACTTTATATAAACTCTTCTGCCACTCTGTGTGCATGTGTGCTTTTTTGAAGTTTTTTTGGTCAATGTGCATTCAAGCCCCCAGTGAGCTTGAAGCCATCCTGGCTGTGTGCAGATCTATTTTTATCTGATAATTGGTTTTCCTGCTTGAAGGATTCACACATTGTAGATGAAGGTACTGATTTCCCTGGTCCCTGCATGATGTTTTTATTTCCTGGTGAATTGCCCTGTCGCTTGATGAAACTGGTTTATTTTAGAATATTAGCTGCAAATACCTCAAATCTACTAGAATATATCTGAAAGAGAAAAAAATTAAACATTTGTGATGGGATAATCACAAAGTTTGATAATTAATTGCAGTATGCTTCCTTGTGTGCATGCAGAGGAGAATGTTCAGTTTAAGGGCATCTGTTTTTTATACAAAAATAATCAATTGATACATGATAATGTATTCTTGAAATTGGTTTAAACCAAAATTAAATTTCAGAATTTGCAAGTTAGGAAACAGAAGTTGAGGGATGGGGTTGTTTTTACTAGAGCTAAGCAATAGTCCATGTATTGGTGGAAGGAAAGTAAGGAATTGAAATTCCTTATTTATCTAACTTAGATAATGTCTTATCTCGGAAGTGGTCAGTTTTCTTCAGCTAAAGCTGTCTTCTTCTATAGAACAGAACCCCTGCCCAGTTTGATCAACATTATTGACTTGTAGCTCTGCCTCTCTTCCCCCAGCAATATGTCTGTAGGCAGATTTCTGTTTTTCTGGATCTCACTGAATGTTTCCTCTCACATTGTTCCACTCCTTTGTCAGAGGCAACTTCCCGGCTAATCTGTTGTGAGAGTACTCCCATATCCATATCAGTCAAAAAGAGTCATTGTAAGTCATGTGTACTTGCATATCTAATTTGAAATGGATTAGGGGTCAGTGACCTTCAAATTCTATAAAGGTTGTCTCAGAATAACTAGCTTAAAATTTTCTCCATGTGTTCTTAGAAAACTGCTATTAGAAAAAGCTGGAGAAGACTAGAATGTGTAAATGCATAGAAAATGTCTAGTTACCATCCAGGGAGGCATGGTCCAGGTAATTTGCATGATGTTAATGACTGGGGGTAGCTGGGCATAAGCAGGATGGTGAATTTGATGTGTCTTCTAGATTAATCCTCAGAGTTGAAGTTTGCTGCTGCATGGAAATAATTTATTACTATGCCTTTTCATATGTACTGTTACTTTGTAACTTTGCATCAGATATTCGTATGTGGCACTTTGACAATGTATTTATTAAAGATGCAGTTTGATCATAGCTTTGAATTGAAACTTCCGTGTGTTCAATGCAAATATTTGAAATATTGGGTCAAATGAATACACAGTCACTAAAGCATTCTGGAGTTTCAGTATCAGGATGATATTGATCAGTAGAAATCTGTTCATGAAAGATCCTATGCAGATAGGTTGTGTTTGTGGTGAACAAAAAGAGGGAAAAAAGTTTGTGCAGTTCTGTATGAGTGATTTCTCAACCTGTTTTTCCCAGACTGATAATCTTTGATTTCCCATTTAAAATTGTATGCAATGTAATTGAGCATTATGTTAAAACTGTTAATTCAGTTGCATAGCTATGATATTATTCCAAAGTAGCATACTAATGTTAGTTTAAATAAACTGCAAAAAAAAAAAAATCTGTAAGACAGATGTGTATATCTCCAAGCTGATAGTTAATTAGGCAGGTTAATAAAAAGGAGAGCTAGTATGTTTACAGCCTGTTAGCAAAGTGAAAATATAGCAATTGGGATTAAAGAGCCACTTTATGGGACAGAGCTAATTATGAAAATGGAATTTATAATGGGAAAGGTAATTTTATGGTCCATGTGTGAGTTATCGCCCTAAAATATAAGCTGGAAAGATTTTTTAAATTGTATCTTTAATTTTTTTTTTTTTAAATTTTATGAATGCTTACTCAGTAGATTTTGTTTTTTTGTGTTTAAAATTTTCTAAGTGAACAATGCACATCCATTACTGCACTTGTTCTAAGTGGTATTTGCCTCCATAAATACAGAACATGTCAACAATAGGGTTGAAAGAAAAAGTTAATGTATTGTCATAGAAGCATGTTCTTTTTGAGGGTACTAAAGAGGATATTTCAAATGAAGTTAACAAGCTTTTGAAACTTCTGTCTGTTATTTAATATACTAATTTCTAGTGTGTTCTAATATGAAAAAAAGAGTCTTGTTTTATTTTCATGTATGTTAATTTATTGTAGCAATTGTTCTTTAACTATTACTCTTGAATGAGTATCTCTGACTCCTTCCCTGGAACACCTTTGGAAATTCCCAGTTAACTATATATATTTACAACTGTGGTCTACTTCAGATAGCTGGAATATGTATCAACAAGATAGTGACTTGGGTTTATGTTACACAGTTTGTACATCCAGGAATACAACATAATTATCTTTGCTTACGGTGTTACACTGCGCATGATTGTTCATAATCTTTGGTCAGTAGAGAGTTTTATTTTTCTTGCAGATAGTTACCTCATAGTTCTTTCTGCAAAATAACTTGGAAATGCAAGACATGTAACAATATATAGTTAAGTGAAAGCAGCGTGTAGGATTACGTTTGTGATTATGCTTCTTTTTAAAGAGCTTGAATAAATCAGTGTTACATGTATCTGTACCTTTGAGAAGAGTATTGAAATGAGAGAAAGTTTTAGTAGAGAAATGCCATTACCTTAAATCTAGAGATAGCTATCTCATTTTTATTTTGGATGACCCATTCAGGGTTTTTGTTTTTGTTGTTGGTTTGGTTTTTTTGTGTTTTTGTTTTTTTGTGTTTTTGGATTTTTTTTTTTTTGGTTTTGTTTTGTTTTGGTTTTTTTTTTTTTTTTTTTTTTTTTTTTTTTTTTTTTTGAGGTTTGGGGGTTTTTGTATGTGTTGTTGGGGTTTTTTTAGTTGTTTGTTTGTTTTTCTTTAGGCTTTTTTTGGCTTTTTTTTTTTTGTTGTTGTGTTTGAGTTTCAGCCTAAAGGAAGTTAAAATGGTACAATATTTGGTTGATTAATTATATCATTTTGCCACATGAACTAAAATTCTAGCAGGCCTTCAAAGCAACCTGATCTGTTCTTGTACTAGAAATAAAAATATTGGCTAGGAATTATACTGAAGTAACCCTAGTAATATGAATGTGCATGTTATCTCATTGGTGTCACTTCTGGATTAGGCAAGTTCTAAACATTTATAATATGCATTCCTTTGTTTTGGAAGTTGACCTTTCTCCCTGCTGATTTACCAAAGTACTCAGAACTCAAAACAGTTTCTGCTTGTTTATCATAGAGCTTTAAATTCTGTCTGTGTTAGCATTTTAAAAGTATTCAGGAACTTGATGGGCTTTAGAAGTTCTTTAGTATTGTTTGGGAGATGGGGATTTTAGACCAGATTCAGTTGTTAAATGTATTTGAATTCTGATAACTCTTGAAGGGTTTTATGGAACACACTAAAAGGAGAAAATAATGACATGAAACAGCAACCCCAAACTGTTTCAGTCTAGCAGAACTGTGAAATCAGTTTTCAGAAGTGCTTTATATGTAGAATTTTTGAAAAACAAAGGCAAATTATTACACTTTTTCCTTTTATGCCTCCTTAGATATAATAGATTATTTGCATTCCTGCCCACAGATGTTTCCCCAGTGACAGGATGTTTGGGCTGCGGGAAATAAACTCAATGAAAGTTGACTTAAAATAGCTTTAACAGCTCTTTATGATCAGTGACAACATAGGTGTGATGCCAGAATAAGCAAAATAATGATTTTTCTTGATAGAGAAGAATGAGTCTGTAATGACTTGAAATAAGAGTAATCTGAGAACTTAAACAGTTCTCACTCAATACTGACAACTTTTTAAATACTACACAAAGACCCATTTCACTGTTACAAAGGCACGCTGGCTTGCATGCAGTAAAATTAAACTGCTGATCCTTTGAACCAGTAATGCATTTTAAGTGAAGAAAAATGTTTTAAACTTAGGTTGAAGTATGTAGTGATCATGCACCTGTTGTGGTATTATCTCAGCAGTTGGGGACATTGCCTAAGCCGAAATAAATGGTCTGACAAAGACCAGTGTTCTGTTTCATTTTCCATTTGTAGGCATGTTTTCTCCTTTTCAGTTAAAGTGTGTGGGAAAATGCGTAATGATGGGTTTAGAATTTGGTACAGGGCAATTAATTTATTTCTTCTAATTTTCTATTACTTATTCATCTTGTGGTAAACAATAAAGTTCTTGTGAACTTATAATACTCTGCTTTTATAATGCAGCTAAGATACTATTTAAAATCCCAACTGTGGGAAGCAAACTTTGGAAAAAAAAATTACATAAGCAGACAGGATGTCATTTGCTCTCCTTTTCCTCTGCTTGACACTGAACTGGCTCTGCAAGTCTCCTGTGTATACTCAGGAGTATTTTGAGCCAAATGTTTCAATATTTATATCACATGCAAGCAAACAAAAAACTGGCAAAACAACAGAGATGGGAACCCCAGTGGGGTTAATTTATCTTCCTCTGCAGTTCAGATTTCGTGTATTTATTTATTAAAGTACAGTTTGCTCTTCTTATCTTAACATCTAGAAGATACTTTAAGAACAAAATCATGGTTGTGCAAGTCCATCTATTTTTAAAGGAACCTAATGACGAAAGGAGAGTTGCTATGTTCATCAGTGCTATCAAGTTCTTTAGAAGTAGTTGCTAATAGTTGTTACTATTTTTTTTTTGTTTTTAAGATGCTGTTAGGATGAATACATCAATCAAGGATGCACTTTATGTATAGAGCATATAATTTTAGGGTTAAAAAAAGCATTTTGATGTTAACAGTTTATTTGGTCAGTTTCCTTATAGCAGTGATGCACAGTGATCAGGCTGCAAGGTGTAATTTATGTGTTTTCCATTAAGTTTTTCAAAATGTTTAATGAATGGAAAGACTAAGCCTAAGCTACACACACAGCCTCTGGAATGAGTGGTCCTGAAGAAGCAGTTTGCTTAGAGGAATGCCATGGGAAATTACCATTATCCACACGTCTTTTCTTAGCACCTCCTTCCAGAGACAGGATGTTGGATGTTTCTACACTCTGTTATCAATAACACAATAGGATTTATTTTCATAACCTTCTAAAAGCAGCTTTCATATTTTTCGGTTTTGAAACCACTATCAAAGGGGCAGAGCAGGGGAAGAAGGGCTAGGAGACCCAGAAGGTAAGGGCAGAACTTCTCCACAAGTTTTCTGGGTGATCTGCAGTCTGATGCTGCTGTCAGTGCTAACTTCTTCAGTGTGCATTGTCCTGGGCAGGGCCAGGTGGGTTTTTTTTTTTATGGAGAACTGTGCAGACAGAACGAAAAAATTGCACCTGTTTCAGTGAGCATAAACAGTCAAAAGAGGAACAAACTTGGAGGGAAGCGCAAGAAGCCAGGGGAATCACCACTGTACTTCTGCAGGAGCAGCTGCCTTTCCCCAAACTGTTGCATTGAGCAAAAACTGAGCACTATGGGTTTGAGAAGCCTGAGCATTAGTGCAAAGTGCTTCACGACAAGGGAAGAAGCATAATGTGCACAGTGAGATGCATCTGAGGGCAGAAGAGAATTTAGGCTCTCTGGGGAAAGGCTGGCGTTGCTTGGAGATGGTAGGATCTGAGTAGGATGCTGTGCAGAAGCATTGGGTAGGAAATCTTCCTGAAAAGTTATGGAGTTTGAATTTTCTTATATTTAGCTCTGAATTCCTCAAAATGTGTGAAGCTTCTCCTGAGATCTCAAAAAACAAACTTCCAAGCCATTTTCTCAGTCTCTGGTGTCTTCTTCTTGACTTTTGAACTTTGTTGGCATGGCTCTGTTGCTATTTCTTGTCCCTGACAAACTTGGCCGTTGTTGTCCACCGTATTCCTGAAGTCAAAGGAGCTGATTCAGGAATAGTTTGTCACAAAAGCTGCTCAAAGTGCTTAGAGTAGTTGCTCAAAAAGTGTTCTGTATTGCATCATTTTGTGGATCAGACTATGCATTGTCTGCTTCTTTTAGTATGTTTATGTGCATAAAGGAATGGATGCTAAAATTTTTTTTTTAAGTGATGCAAATAGTGATTTGAACAGTTACAAATTACTGTTTGGAAAACCTCTGGTGGTCTCTCCTACTTGTTTATCTGAAGGAATATTCAGCAATAAAAAAACCAAAACATTATGGTTACATGTGACAGCATAGTTCCCTTATACATCTTGAAGTTTTTATTTAAAAATAGGTGACTGGTGTAAATGTTTGAAAGCATTAAATTGTGCTAAATAGTGTCAGATGTCTACCTAACAATATATATTTCTCCTGTAGTTTGACAATGATCTTAGGGAAGGAGAAACTTCCAAAAATAGTAGATAGTGATTAAGGAAACCTGACCTAAACAGAGTGGACAGATGCTTACTGTGGCCTTGTTTGGTAGCTTATGTCTGAAAGGACATGGGAGGAGATGATAAATATTACAGTGGAGTTGTTAATCTTCAGGTATTACTCTGTAATAAATTTGTGTTCCTGCAATTTTCTCTTGCTACTTCTAGCAGCATAAACCATAGGAGGAGTCTCAGTTTGGTTTTGAAAGGAAAATCCATATATAAATAGTATTAGAAACAATGAACTGCCTTTTAGAATGCTTGATCATTTCTCCTGTACCTAATCCTGCAGTCTCTGTAGTGTGTAATGCAGCATAAGGTTGGGAAATACATATGGCTTTCTTGGGCATGCAGTGAAGAGAGAGGTGTGTTGCTAAGCTTTTGCTCAGGCTGAAGAGAGTGCTATAAAATATTCTTTAGCCAGAAACATTATGACCTTCTGCAAAGCCTGGAAAGTCGACTGATACTGCTAAAACTTGCACTCATAGAAATACACAAACATTAATTCCAGACAAAATCTTTAACCTCTTATTCAGCTGCCTAAAGTACTTTTTTTTTTAGGGTAGGTAAAAATGTTATATAGAAATTTATGGTGCTTTCATATATAAACTGAAAGTTTCTAACTGAAAAATTGCTCCCTACCTTGCAGACAGCCTAAAATTAATTTCATACTTCTGTTCCTACCAAAACTCTTATTTACCATAATTACTCCCTCTAATGCAGTTTCATGATTTTTGCTGAAATTCTGTGTTCTGTTTTTCCTTTCATGGTAAAGTTGGACTTCAAATCCTACATTACATCCCTTCCTTCCTAGTGGTCCAAGTGACTGCTGCTTTTGTTTTTCTGTGGCTGTTTCTCTGTACTTATATGTTTAATGAAAAATAAAGGAGAATGAGCTTTTGGAGTGGTAGCTTATGCTGTTCATGGTGAATAGTGAAAAGAACAAGGCCTTACAGTGTGGCATCTACTGCTTTAGAGTGCATTAATTACTTTTTTTGGACAAGTATACTATTGTACGGATTTTCTACCTGATATATTTACAAGTATGACATAATTCAGACTACTCGTATGTACTTCTTAAAAGTTCAACTTCGTATATGCATGAGTTTTTCAGATGATTTTTGTTGCAGAACTTTATTGGATTTTTTTTTTTTTTTTTTTTTTTTTTGAGAACTGTACTACCTTTTTCCCTTGCAAGCTAAGCATTAAGATCTGAATGATGCATTCTTGACATTTGTTGCTGAAGTAAACATGGGCAGGATGTCAGGCAAGACTCTTAGGTGATATTTGGAGGAACAGAGAACAAAATGAATTGTTTGGAGTCTATTTTGTGAACAATGGAGGGACCAGTCTCTTAAAGTCACTCACTCTGCAGGTTACCTGTCAAATAGTAGTTTTCAGAAATAAAAAATTGCAAATTTGTTAGTTCATTGTTTCTTTCTTTTATAAATAGAACAATAACGTTTTAATTTCCATATTTGAGGTTTTGTTTTGAAAAAGGAGCTAGCCAGGAAGTTGAACGATATTAAAAATACTTGATTATTTTAAGTTGTGGGAGTGTTTATATGCTTCTTACGTAACACAGTCTGCACTGTCAGCCTGGAACTTTTCTACCTTTATTATGGATTTGGACGATTTCAACTGCTAGGAAACTGCTGAACTGACAGATGAGATTTTTTTAGTTTAACTTTTTTACCAAAACAGAAGTAAAACTTGAGTCTCAATAATGACAAAAGCAGTTTAAACCTCATTTTGTATGTTGGAATGATGCTTTGTTTGACTTATCTGAGTTTTGTCTTCACTGTTTGCTTTAACTGCCTGTGCATTAAATCAAGAGAAAAATTATTGCAAGATGTGTATCTATAGCTTTAGGTCAAAAGATTCAGTGTTCTTATCTAAATACAGTACTTATTAAAATACAAAATAATTTGGCATGAAAGCTAACTTATGCCTTATTAACAGCTGCATGATTATTTTACAGTTAAGTATGATTGCTTCATCCTGTTTAAGAAGATTATCTTCTTTTTGTTTCTAAAACTCTGTCACCTCTCCTGGCTAAAGATAGAAGGAGGACATTTTAAATTTCTGATTAGTGTAAGGCTGTGTGAGAGCTTAGTAGAAATCTAGATAATTTTAATAAAACATCAGTAGAATCAAGTGCATTTATCCACTTTAATTTTACCCCTTTGCCAAAATATTAAATCTACAAATGGATGTTATTTTGGTAGGAAAAAGTGACTAATGGATGTGATAAGGGCTTCATGGATTTTTTTTAATGGATCGTGCTCTGCTTTCAAAAATAGATAAGCCTTGAGCCTCTCAGATTTTGTGAAGATCCAAGTACCTCTGTCCCCTGAACACAAAATACAGTTTTAGAATCTGAATGATTAGCCTTAGCAGTTGAAAAATTACCTTCTAAATACCTTTTCCCATTCTAAATTTATCGACTTCTGGGGATTGAAATGAGTGCACCGAGTGAGCATACATGGATATCCCTGTTCATGTGTTACTGTACCTAGGGCTTGTGCCTGAGAGATGGTAATCATTGTATCACCCAGAACTGCAGTGAGAATTACAAATACTCAGCATTTCTGCATGGTGCTACTTACAGTTCATACCTATTTCAATCTAAAAAAATAGTTTGTGCTATAGTTAAACAGGATGTTTAAAGATATATCATAGGTAAGAAGTTTGGAAAAGGAAAATATGTAAATCAAGGTTATGTACGGAATCATCTGCGTCAGGCATCTGTTTGTGTTACTATTTATTTATTGTTATGAATTTAAGGAAGTTATCCATAGGAAGGTTCAGCTAAGGTTTTGTGGGGAGTTTTAACAAAGGAATAGGAAATGTGGACAAATGTATGGTTTATCCTACATGAAAACAGGGTCCTGCAAGAGAAGAAAGGGCCTAGTGTGATTTCACAAATACAGATTGGACTGTTGAGATGTACACATTTTATTTTCTGTACAGCTCTGCAGTGCTAAGTGGCATTTAAAGTACAACTGAATAGCTAAATTAAATACCCTTGCCTGTACTGTCCTTTATCCTAGACTTTGGTAGCTATCTAGTAGAATATAATAGCTTATGTTGGTTGTAGGGGATGCTGAAAGGCAGTGACTACTTTTTTTTTCTTACGAAACCCATACATAAGTTCCTGGCTGAAAAGAGAGGATAAATGGTTTCTAGAAAGCCCAGGTCCAGACCAATGTCTTTATATGGCCCACAGATGCACTACAGTCTAGACAGTAGTTGAATTAGCCAAGAGAAAATAACTAATAAAAAGTTCTCACTTATTTAAACACAAGCAATTCCACATCCACATTTGCAGATTGCTGGTTTCTTGAAAGGAAATAGAACAGAAAATACCAGAGGGTCTTAACATGCTGTGGCTTCAGTGCATCTTTATGATCTAGGTAGTCCTGGGTAACCTGTTTGGAATCTGCAACAAGTAATGCATGTATTAGAATAATTTCCTGCATTGCTAATAGTTACATTTTATAAAATTGTAATAATACAACTTAAAATTGTTCAAGGATATAATTAATCAATAAATGAAAAATACTTGCAAGAAAAAAATTAGAGTGTCTGCAACATTTTTAGCTGTATAAGAAAAGGAAGACTGAGTTCTAATCCATATGGACAGGGAATGCTGCTAGTCTATTTAAACAGTGCCTAATGATTACATGGGCCAACCTCTGGAATTGTGCAATAAAAGTATCTCCTGGAATTGAACAGTTCCAGATGTTAAATCATCTTGTGTGTGTCTCCTTTTACAATGTTATTTCTATGACTGATTTATTTAATAAAACTCTTCTTGAGTTCTGAGTGAAGTATGGATGAGGACTAGCACAGAATGCCATGAGCCTGAAGATGCAGCAGTCCGTGGTGCCCAGGGTGAGAGACTTACCTCTGTGGCTTAATTCTCTGAGCAATTGTCTCTACTTACCTCATAGGGATACTGTGGCGCTTCATGTATCAAATACTTTTATGCTGTTTGAATTATTCTTCTTACACTAAACCAACAAGAATGGAAGAGAAAGGCTAAAACTTTTCTTGTGTTAATTATTTACCCCTATGAAGGTTGTTGCTTGTTACTTTCTTGTTTTCAAAGTAGATATGGCAATCCTTTCAGAGTTGTGTAATGCCATTTTCAATACAGACCTGAATTAATTATTCAAAGTTATCCCCCACTTCCAAAAGGAAAAGATAGATCAATTTCTCATAGGCATTTGAAGGAGGCTCCTTGATGGTTTTATGCAAGTTCCAAGTCTTTCAACAAAATACGTTGTTCATGGAAGCAGCAGATTACCATTTTCATTCACATAAGCTTTATTTCCTGTTTTTGATTGCTGTCAGAATCTTCCCTTCATCTATGAAAATGGAGTCAGGTTACTAGAGTTAAAAATAAAATGTCTTCACAAATTGTAGCTGCTTGGAGTTCCACCTGAATTCTTGTAGGGAGTTCCTTTTCACTTTTGTTTTTTTCTATTTCTGATTGAATATTGAAACACATTGGTGTGTGTCTCATGAGTTGTTCTCATTCCAAAGTAGGGGACTGGTAAAATTTCCATTATATTGCTTCTCAGGTCTTCTAGGCAGCTATCTTGATCTGCTTTCCAGTTAATCCTAAAATGGGAGCATAAAATACTTCATAATTTGGGAACTGACAAAAGAAAGGATGTTGCATTGATCTCATGCCTTTTATAGCAGCACAGGTGCATATCCACATTATCCACTCACATTTTCCTCCTGCTTGAAAAGTCCCTTTATTCCATATTTTACTAACTAAAGTTCAGAAGAGTGTTAAGAAATGCTGAATCCCTTGGCTTGTTAAAATTACTTCAGGGTACAACTAAATATTTATTAAACAGCAGTCTCTTAGCAGTTTAAAGCTATATGATAAATTAATTACTTTCTTGTGTTAACCCCCTTAAAATCCCATATCAGCAATCCTTCATTTATTTATTTTTTTAATGTATATTAATGTAATATGAACTAGTAGAATTTTACTTTAGGCCATTTTCTAAGTCCCTCCAAGGTAACTGCATTTTACAAGGGCTGTATATCTGCTGGAGATTGACATCATCTTGAATAGGGTTTGATCAATTTGTCTTCCTTTGTTGCTTTGTCTTTGCACTGAGCCTTTAAAGCGAAGGTGGGCTACCTGTACTCGAGTTCACAGATCATTACAGAAAGTGTTTCATCTTCTGTTTGAGTGCTCTCTGCAGATTTGATGTCCTTTCGTTGAAGTTTTCCTTTTCATATACATTGAAAAGCTTGGTTCCTTTTAGAACGTGACAAGCAGAAGCAAAAATGGACAACAATAAAATCCCACCACTTCCATTACTCAGGAGCTACCTATTTCAAAATAAATGTTTGGCCTTACAAAGTTCCAGAGATTTGACTGAAAATGCTGTTCTTGTGAAGAAGTGACTTTTCAAAAACTGATGCATCACAGGGTCAGCTGTTGTTCTTCTCTAAACAGCAAATAAAATTCTGCATCATCAGGCTTCTTTTGTGATAACAAAAGGATTTCTAGGCCCTGTATCTTACTGAAAAATTGCTATAAAACATAAGTGAAATGCTAAACTTATTTTGGAGTAATTTACAAGGAGAGCCTTTGAATTCTTGGCCTGATTGTTCATTCTGTTCTTATCCCAGTGGTTCATTTCTGCTGCCATAACTTTCAGTCTGTTCTCACTGCTCATGTCAGAGAATAGACAATTTATTTCAGTGTTAATTAGGTGATTTATGTCTTTTGAAACATAAGCAGTCTGATTTCTAAGAGTTTATTATGTTATTATTCTTATATCTTGCCTCTTTTTTTATTCTTCACTTTGAAGTAAAGAGAACACAGACTTTATACATTTGGTGATTCTTCACTTAGTACCAGTGTGCTGATCTGTTGAGGCCCTTTCAGCTCATCAAATGAAAGAACGTTCCTTAGCTATTACAGTAAAACTACAAAGATTGCCAAATGACATTTGCACTTGTGAAAGTACTGCACAGAAGTTTTAAAAGCGGGTATTTTGCATAGAACACTTTATACACAGAAAAAAATATTGTTCAGGTAGTAGTACTTTATTTGTATTGAACATTTCTAAACATGTCAGGCTTTAAAGCTGGAAAACCCCTCAAGTTTTCTTAACATAGACATGAATTCCATTATGTTTTCAGTTCTTCTCTCTTAAAAATTTGAGCTGGTAGTACATTCTTTTTAAAAAAAACCCCAAAAACAATTGATGAAAATTATGCTTTCATAAGTTGCAAAAATGGTGATCATTAGTATCTTCTTTCATGCATAAATGGTGCCATTTAAGAAAAGAAAAATCGCCTGTTTTACATTTGACCATCTTCAGTTTCTTGTCCTTCATTGCCTCCCTAATGTCTCACTTGTATACTTTAAACAAATTACCCTTTAATTTTCTTCTTGGTAAATAAAGGCTTCTTTACTCTGTCACTGTGATTCTTCAGTCAAAAAAAACCCAGGTTTTTTTCTGTGAGCAATTCCCATTTTTGCAGCATTGGTCTTGTGGTGGAAATCCTCCATTTCCTTTGCTTTTCCACTACTAGTCTCATCAGTGTCAGAGGCAAAATAATTTTCTTCTGTCTTCTCCAGATTCCTTTGTTTACCACATTTAGAACAATACTTCCATGCTGTCCAAAGAATAATATCCAAATTATTATTAGTGAGTATCCAGATCTCTTTTTTTGAGTTACTGCTTCTGAGGACAGTGATTCCCCCATTCTGTCACCTGACCCTTGTAACCATTTGTAGGTCCAGCCTTTCACTTGGTTGTTCTGAAAGTTTGTCTTGGTTCTATGTGGTCAGTGAAGAGATGTGGTACCTCTGCATCAGCACCTTGGTTTCTTCAGAATTTATTGTTGCTTAGGCTTATTTTTCTTCCAAATCATCAAGATCTTAATATTCTGATCAACAAGTATTGTGTTTTGAGATGCATCATGTGCCGCTGCAGAAAAGGTACAACCATACTAAGGATGGTACTGTTGAGCTCTATCATATGTCTCATTTTTAAGCCTTTGTAATTTACATGATGCTGTTTAATCAAAACTTTCTGTAATTCAAGGCACATGTTTTCAGATGCTCTAAGCATTCTTCATCAAAATTTTTTATCAACCAGGTTTTATAGTGTTCTCAGGAAATAGTTTTATACTGATGCAAGATGATTGGCATTAATTGTTGGTTGTTAGTGGTGACAAGAACTTTTGACTGAGGCATAAATGAGGTGGTGATGGTGTAAACCTTCTGTGTTATGCTTTTTGTCTGTTTATCAGATTCTTCTTGGGGTACTTCTGTTTGTATACACATTCTTTCTGATCTTTCCTAGTTAGCGCAGTGTGTCGTGAAAACAGTCACGCTATTCAGGAATGAAGATATTCAGGAAACTTAGTTGTGCTTATAAATACATGAAAACAAAGACTTCTGTTGCAGAAACAAGACCTGGCCTAATAATAGAGAACACCATAATAGAAACAGTCTTCTTATTGTTCCTTTTGGCATTCCTGAGCTTGCAGGCAAGGGGGTTCTGAGACTGGGTGGGATTCTTTGTTACCTGTAGGTACGTGTTACTGTGATGGCCCTACCAAGTTTACTATTCTATGTATAATATAACTGTGCTCTCCAATGGGGGTAGGACTCTTAAAAACTCCTGATGTCATTATTGAATGTGATGTACTGTTGACAAGTCCTTGATTTCACTTCAGATAGGTCAGCTTCCTCTAATATGCCATTGTATAAGCTAAAGCATTTTTAGTTTTGTGATTTTGTGCTTTTTATTCACTTGGAAAGATGCTAAAAAGAAGAGTACATTGATAGTGAAGTGGATTATTAGAAAGTCTATAGAAATATAACAAAACCTGAAATGGCTGGAAATTGTAAGCTTAAATTTATCGATCATTGGGATCCTTTTATTTTCTTAAGAGCAATTGAAGCAATTGTACTGGGATATGGCAGGGAAAACTTACCCTGAAGCTCCAGAAAGGAATGAAAAAGGCCAACCATTCTAGTTTTTATCACTGTCTAACTGCCAGAATGGTGCATTGATGCTGTGAACATACTTTTGATACTCTATTTCTATTTCAGTTACATGCTTAATTTTTTTTCAGTTTAGTTCAATGTCAACACAATAGAAGAATATGTTCTTTATGGATATGGAACCGTGTCCTTTGGGTATGAATTTCATAATACACAGGTTTAAATTGGAGATTGGCTTTGAATTGTGTTTAAAAGAAGGGGGGAAAAAAGGAATTTTTTTCCCCCTCTCTCTTACATAGCTTAAACCCTTTTCCTTTGTTGCATGACAGGGTAGCAGGTAGATGTATCAACATAGCCAAACTCCAAATGCCTGTTACATTTCAGCATTGTTCAGCAGCTCTTATATAGTATTTTAGAACTAATGTGCAACTTCTCAAGGAAGTTACTCTTTATATATTGTATGGTAGTTATGTTTTCTCTTTCACTACATTTTTTCACCAGGATTTCTTGTTAAAAAGACAACAAATATCACATTGTCAATAGCTCAGTTTATTCTGTGCACACAAAGCAGGACTGTCTGGAGGTGACTATTCAGCATCCCAGCAGGCTCAGGAACCTTGAACTAGTTTCTTTTATGACAGTGAGATCAATGCTGCTGTTGAAGCTGTCGAGTGTGTTCAGGCTGTAGTAATGTCTGCACCATTATCTACCAGTAGAGTTCCAGAGGCACATTGTGTGAGGTATTTGGTAGGGCTGTACGTTTGGTGGGTTGCTGGATTTAAGGAAAGGGCTTACTAAAGCAAGCACTTACTAAATGAAATGTCTAGACTCCTGTCTGCAGGGATCAGTTGTCTCTCACCTATTTGTATATTCATAACACATATCTCTAGCATCATCGTTTTTCTCAGCTGTCACTTCACAGCAACAAAGCAGCAGCAGCAGTGCCTGAAATGTGGCATTTATAACTACTGGAGCAGCAAAACAAAATAGGCAGTCATTCCCAATGGTACCAGGCTTCTTTTGTCTTTATGAAGGTACAGAGGGGTATTCAGTGTCCTAAATGTTTTTCCAAGATTAAAGTATGTAGGTGTTTCTGTTCTCCTAGCTGTGATTTTAAACACACCTCCCTTGCTTTGTTGTTTTCAAACCTGCACTGCATTTTCTTTTGAATACAAAGGCTGTCCACACTGTTTGGTTATGCAGCTGCTTTCATGACCTGTATGGCTGCTAGTCAGACTTGATTGACAATATTTCCTCTTAGACATGCTGGACAGGAATGCACAGGAGGCACTCTTAAAATTTACAGTACTTTCTGATGCCAGCCTAAAGCACTCTGAAAAGAAAAAAAGTCCCCATAGCACTAATACTGTTCATGAGAAGGGAAGTAAAACTGAAACAGTGCTTTGAAATACAAACTTCTAAAATAGTTGCAGGTGATTGATGCCTGTATACCCAAATAAATTTCAGAAGAACTCATTAGATTATATCCCATACATATATTTCTGCAGTAGTTTGTTCTGCCCTCTTTAATGTGTAATACTTGTGTCATGAAGCATCTCATAGTATGTAACACTTAATATCATAATTAATAAAGACTGTTTTCTGTTAATAGCATGTCAAGGATTTATTTTCAGAAAGTCCTAGTATTTGCCTCTCCACCACAACAAAATGAAGTAAAAGGAGGCTGTAGATGCTAATTCTTGTGAGGTTTTCTGGTAAGCACATGATAATTATTCTAATGTAATTCTCCAGTGGAAGAAAAGCTCCTTTTTCTGTGTCTTCTCTGAATAAATCCCAGGCCCTTTTTCCACCCAATGCTATTCCAGCAGATTGTGTCATTAGCTTTTGAATTGGTTTAAAATAATAATACCTTATATAAAGAGAGTGTAACACTTTTATGGCCCCAATAATCCATTTGTATGGTTTCACTTCCATGAAAATCTATGAATTTGAACTTGATTTTATCAAAGATAAAGGTTTTCATTCTGCTACCAAAAATATCAGGGGACTGCTGCGTATGTACAGATATTACTGGTTTCAAAGATCAAGTTTGACACAAAAAAGCCTTCAGATGTAGTTTGGGACTACATCTCAAACACAATACAATGGAAGGATGAGTATATGTGTGTTAACATAAGGTATTTTTATAGTTAGGAAAGATATCTTAGACTATTTCTTTGGGTTTTTTTATCCTTCTTTTCTATCTTTGAAATACAGAACTTCTTAGTTAATGAACTGGAAAGTGGATGTGTCCTGCAGGATGTGCCTGGAAAGTGGATGTGTCCTAACTGAGAGGGCTGATGAGCAGTCAGTGATGTTTTGACTATGAATTAAGCATTTCCTACACTTAATCAGAACACCTGATCTCCTGAGTGCTGACCAGGCATCCCTGGTCCCTGACTTCAGATTCATCAGTGCTTCCCTTCTTTGAAGATTTTAAAAAACCCAAAACATAAAATATAGGTGTCATTAAATTAAAAAAAAAAAACCAAACCCCTCCTTTCCCGCATTGATGGGATATTAATTTTTGTTTGGCTTTGCTAACCTGTGATTTTTATTATATGGAACAAATAAATGATGATAATATGTATCATGTCTAGTAGAGATTATACTTTCAGTTTCTGCTGGAGTGAAATACTGACAGTTTAAATAGCCTGAGACAAGCGATGATTTATTTGTGAGCTTCCAGAGCTTTCCTCTCTTCTTGAGGCAAAGTTGGTAAGGTCTTTCCTTACCTTACACAAGGAAGGAAAAAGTGCTTCAGAAGAGGCCCTGTCCTAGGCTTTAATCCTGTAACAGAAGTGGAAGCATGAGATGGGAAATTAATTACAAAAAATAGCATGCTAAATAATTAGGTGTTCGTTCTTCACATCTGCCCATGTTGATTTGCTGTATTAGGCAACCTTTGGAGTCCAGGATTCCTGTCTTTCTTGCTGATTATCCATTTCCTGGAAAGTGCCACTGGTATGAATTCACTCACTGCTCCAGTTCCTTGCACTGAGAGGCGCTGGCAATGGCTGCAAACCAGCTGGATCAGTACCTGTGGATGGGAGGTACCTCACTGATGTGCTGTGAGCTTGTGCCATAATGACTTCTCACTAACTCCTGAAAAGGTTTAAAGATGAATCTCTGGTCTTCGCTTAATTCAGATGAGCCTGTTCATTTTATCCTAAATGATCAAAAGCTGCTTGGTTTTGCATAGAATGTTACCTTGAATGGAGTTGCTTGAGCACAGAGGGGTTTTTATTTATTTTTATTTCCTCTAGTGAACGCAAGGTCAAAGGGATTGAAATAGCTCCCAGCTATGTTATGTAGTTCTGACTTGTGTGATATTCTTTAAAAGAGTTTGCTTTTGTGGCTTTTTTTTTTTTTGGTGATAAATCAGATCATAAACACCTGCAATTTCTAAAATAAGTAGTTGTCCTGGTTTGGGGCAAATTTGGGAGAAAACCTCTAAAGGTGTTCCTCTAGAGAGCAGAGTTGAGTGGAAAAGATTAAAAGATTTCTTTGGAGAAAAGTGGAAAAAAACTTTTATTTAAGAGGCAAAGCATTCACCAGCGCACACACACACACACACAAAAGAACAGTATTAAACAATAAAACCTGTCGCCAATCTGAAGAGATGACAAACTCAGAAAGTCCCCTTGGTGTGCTGTAGCTCAGCTCGCTCAGTCTCTGATCAGTCCCTGCAGTGCTGGAAATGCCATGGCCCAGGCCCAGCCCAGTGGGCCACAGGTGCGAGCTGCTGCTGCTCCTCTGGGTGTTCAGTCCAGAGAAGGTTTGAGCAGGTCCAAGAAAATGAAAACCATAGTCCACGGAACTTCTGTGCCTCAGCTAGCTAAAACGAACTAAAAAGCAAAGGGAAGCACTCTCCTGCTGTCTGTCTGTGCGCAGACAACACAGTCCAGGAGAGGATGCAAAGGAGCAAGTGCAGTTTCTGGACACAAACTGCTTCTCTCCCCCCTTCACTCTCAGAACCAGTCTTAAAGGTGCAAAACCTATTTCTGGGCTAAACAGACAAACAGGGATACAAGCATCATAAAGTCCCCCCAGGGCAGTAGGAAAAAAAAAAAGCCTCGGTTATCAGGTCCTCTAGAGAAGGATGAAAAATCTTTGTGAATTCACTGGAGATAGGCAAAATTTGTGTAGGGAAAGTCCTTTAACCAAAAAGCATTAATTTCACTGGAGGAATAACACAGCATTGCAATGAGCAATAGACAAAATGATTCATTCTGTAATACACGGTCAAATAACTTGAGTAAAATCTACTCTTCTACCCCCCTGACATCTTCATCTTTTTCTTAAGGAAGAGAAAAAAGTTTTAGACTTTATAATTGCTGTGGTAACCATGTTACAGTGACTTGTATACCTGGGTTAAGAGGTTTTCTCAGTGTCCTAATGTTCTTTTTTTAATTAAGAATTGTCACTACTGAGGGAACACGTTTAGCTTTATCATTAAAGGGGATGTGCCATATAACAAAATCTTCTAGCTTCTTGTTTACCATCAAACACTGACAGTGTCTCAAAAACTTGGATATAATTAAATCTTATAGCTGTATCCAATTGTCTAATTAATGCTTCAAATATTTTTTGAGTGAAAGCTTAGAAGAGTTTATCAAAGAAATAAAATGCTATAGTCTAGTTCTGTATTCTGGGCATGTTTGATTTTTTTTTTTCAAAGCTTTTGCTCTACTGCTGCAGTAGTACTGCAGAGAGTTGGTTTGTATCAGATTTTACAGAAACTTCAATCTGGGAAAACTGAATTTTTTAAAATGGCGATAATGTGATGGGTGCATGATTACTAAAACCTGATAAATTTTGTTACAGACAGGTTCTTCATCAGCTCATCAACATTGTCTTAGAAGTTTATTAAGTAAAGGACCTTTTAGAGCAAACAGTTCAGTACTGAAATCTTGTGAGCATTATTGAATTTAAAAGTAAAATATTTTCTATTGGTTTTTTTTCAAACTTCAGGAAACCTCAATATTAAAATACTTCGTAAGCAACACAGTAAATAAAACAGAATGTTGCACGTTACTATAATTCTGGTAAACCAGAAGGAGTGTTAAATCTGCACAGTTTCAGTCTGCATTTGTGTATACCCAGATAATTTACTTTTTTTTAGCCTTCAGTAGTGTTTGCTCAAAACTGCATAAGTGTGATGGTTAAAAACAAAATTATTTTTCAAGGTTTGTGTGTTAAAAGCTTGGTATGTAACCAGTTGTGAGTTTAGACTGGAGAAAAGCTTTATTTACAAATTGGGAACATTCTGGCTTGATTCTACAGGAGGGCTGATGTTAGTAATTTGTTTCGCATCATCTTTTTTTCTGTCAAAATAATCACGTTTATCTTTTCTGAATTAGGTGTCATACTGAGTGGAGAGCCTAGAATTACTGATTGGTGTTTATTGTAGAGATTAAGAGAGACAGAAAGGTGTTTACTCATTAGAAGAGTGTGATGGTTCACTGAGCTCCTTCTATCTCATAGGAATTCTGTCACACTTGGATAAAGCCATGGTTTGATTCATGTATAGTCACTGTAAACAGCATTACAGCTCTAGATTTTATCATCACCTGATGCTGTGTGAATGTTCCTCTGTGAGATTAACTGAATATGCAGTCACAGTGAAGAGCAAGATTTTAAGGTGGCTTTGTACTTTTTCAGAAGAGATGCCTTCTGGATAGTTCTATCCTTGAAGCTTGCACTGCAGTCTTGGTAGAGTTGTTTGTATGGGTCTGTGACATGGGTAAGTTTACATCTGGTTTTCATATGGTAGGGCATATAGGTCTTAAATACTTAAATAATCTATCTGTTGGGGACAGTGCACATGTGAGAAAATGAGAGGTTTACTTCACTAAGCTTTACTTTGCTGCTTTTTTATTTTCCTGTTCCTGAAATTAAAAATAAAATATTTTCATTAGCTCTTTTTTTTCCCCATCATACCAAAAACACATACTGAAGTCTTAAAAGTAACTTAACTAGACTTTACTTTTTCATTCATTAAAAACCGTAAAGCTTTTTTTTCTCTTACAATTTAGTGCAGAATTGCAGGGGTTTTTTTTTCCTTGAACTCTTCTGACCAATGAAATATTTAGATTCTTTTTCTCTTATTTGCAAATTTTCTTCACCATGAATCTTACATTGTAAATGAGAAATAACTTTGTCATACAATACAAACTAGCTTAAGAGCTCTTGTTATGGAAGCCAAGTGTTTCCAAATGTTGTGGAAATGGAAGAGTGGGCCTGAGCCCAGACTATTTCTCCTGTGTCTGTAAGATGATTCTTTTCTTCTTTTATCATAGTATTTGCCACCAGAGCACCTACTTAGAGCTACTCAAAAGGAATTTCTTCTCTGCATTGCACTTGAATGTAGGACACATTTTCACCTGTTATTTTCGTTCTGTTCTCGTATGTTTCTTTTAATATTTTTGGATATATTGTTTGAGCTCTAATATGACACTTTATTGCAGGAAGGGTCTTAAATGTTGTTTTCTAATCCAGCATTCATGAGCTCAATCATCATCAGAAAGTGAGCTATGGTGGGAGAAAAATTTGGCCTAAACACACAGTCAAAATACTTGCATAAGAAAATAATTAAACGAGAAAATAAAATACACATATTTAAAGCTGGTTTACTCTTTGTATAATGAGCTTTCTGCTTTTAATTTTGCCATGAAAATGAATTTATTTCTAAATTCTAATTGTTCTGTTCTGCAAACAATAAGATGGCAGTGTAGGTAGGATTTTCATTTTCCAGCTGAATCTGTGTTCAGAGTTTTATTTGCATAAAGTCTCGTAGAACACAATGAACTTTTTTTTTTAAATGGGATCTGTGTTGTTAGGTAAGACAAAGAGGATGAAAGGAATAATTTAATATTTCTCAAGTTATTGGTGAAACCTCATGAGAAATCCTGGCCTCATTTACAAGAGTGCAGTAGTATTGGCTTATTGACCTGAAGCACTTGAAATAACTGTCTTAAACATCTTGTGCAGAGGCTGGATTCTCCAGCTGAACTATCTGGGCATGAAGTAATAATGTTATAGCTAATAATATACAAATGTTAAAAAAGAAAAAAGTCATTTGCAGCTTCAAGAACTAGAATAGTCCTAGAATTTTTAGGACATGAGACTGATGTGCTGGGGTAGCTGTTCATCCAGGTTGTTGAAAAGGTAATATAGAACTGTCATGAAATGGGGAACTACAGATTTCAGCATTTTAGTGTACCCTGCTCTTCCGATTCGCTGCATAGCACTGGGGAAGCAGATTAACCTCAATCTTTTCTTCAGAAGGGAGAACAAGTTGGTCTTTTATAACAGATGGTATGAATAGTTCAGTTTATGATGCAAGTTCTAAGTGGTTTTATAATACTGTAATCCCTCTTCCAGCTTAAGAGATGGAGTAGTATGCAACAGCCCAGTAGGTAATCAAGAAACTGGCATTTGGGATTGCGGAAGACTAATGAAGCTTAAAATGTTTGCATTTGACTTGTTGGTGGGAAATACTAAAATGGAAATACTAATGGCTAGAGGGCTTTACCAGTAAATTGACCTAAGTTTTGTAAAAAGGTATGAGACTCCTAATTTAATGTGTCACTTAAAAGCACATTTGACTGCACTAATCTGCACTAGGAATTCATAGAGTAGGGAGAATAGTTGGAAGTGTGTGGGGGTACTACAAGTTATCTGTTTTGATCTGGAATGCCTGGACTACATCTGACAAAAAAATTATCTCTGAACACCTACTCTAAGAATTTCAGAATGCTGCTTTTACCCCAGTTACCTTTGTTTCTTCATTTTTTTTAATTAGAATTAATTTCTTGTTATCTGGGTCTTGTTCCTGGAAGGTGGGCTTTTCTTCATGTGTTTGTTTCTCTGTAATTTGAATGAATTTTCTTCAGCCATGTAAATGAGGGGTTGCTAGGCCAGTAAAAAACAAGGTTAAATATTTTCTGTTGGGAGACTGGTGTAATGAAAGTACTCTTTTCATCAAGAAAAGAAACTGTTAGGAGTGTGGTCAACAGCAGCTGATCATTAACCAGCAGTGTGCCCAGCTGGCCAAGAAGGCCCATGGCATCCTGGCCTGTATCAGCTGTGGCCAGCAGGAGCAGGGCAGTGATTGTTCCTCTGTACTCGGTACTGGTGAGGCTGCGCCTCAAGTCCTGTGTTCAGTTTTGGGACAGAAAGAGCATTGAGGTGCTGGAGTGAGTCCAAGGAAGGGCAGCAAAGCTGGTGAAGGGCCTGGAATACATATTGAATGAGGACTGTGTCAGGATGTGGAGCTAGGATTGTTTAGCCTGGAGAAAAGGAGAATCAGAGGAAACTGTCTTACTCTCTACAAATACCTGAAAGGAGGTTGTGGCAAGGTGGGAGTCAGTGTCTTCTCCCCTGTAACAAGCAGTAGAACAAGAGGAAATGGCCTCAAGTTGCTCCAGGGGAGGTTTAGATTGGATATAAGGAAAAACTTTTTCCACTGAAAGGGTTATTAAGCATTGGAACAGGCTGCCCAGGGAGGTGGTTGAATCACCATCCTTGGAGGTATTTAAAAGACCTGTAGATGCAATGTGTAGGACACAATTTAGTGATGAACTTTGTTGGGCTGGATTAACAGTTGGATGTGATCTTAGAGATCTTCTCCAAACTAAACAATTCTATGTTTATTTCCTCAGCACTAGAGAAACCTGCACAGCTGCATGATGATGAGAGAGACCCAGAAAGCTGAAGTGATCTTTATGTTTTGGGAAAGGAAATTAATTCAGTAATTTTACTGTACATGAAGTGTATTATAATTTCATTCCAGAAGCTTGAAAACAGTGCATCTTTTCTGATATTCTTTTGATGTGCTTGTACAAATGTTTGGAATGTCCCAGATGATGAGTTAGTGAAGATGTAGCTTTGTGTGTTTGGGTGTTTTTTCCAGCAGAAGTTAGAAATTTAGAAAAATGTTTATCTCCTGATAATCCAGTGTAAGCACAATACAGTAATTTAAAAATAGTTGAGACTGAACACATCAAAGCATATACAAGTCATTTTCTAAAATATACTCCAGTACTGTAGTTTCAGCATCCTTTACCTATGCAAAAATAGTTCACAAAATTTCTCTAATATTCTGTATTTCATATGTAGGTTAACGGTTTTCTGAAGTCTTTCTTTTTAAAATACTGAACTTATTACCGTTAACACTGTATGGAAGCCCTGGAGACATCAGCATAGTAAAATGTGAGACCTCTGCCTGCACCCATTCATGTAAATGAACTTAATAAGTACACACTTCACAACCTAAGCAAGATAACTGCTTCAGCAGTTAGCTTCAGTAATCACAACAGGAACTGTACCTCCTATTTCATAAGTTACACTGTTTTTAATGTTTCAAAGTAACTTTTCTACATAAAAAGGTTTTGGAGTATTTCTTCTACTCAAGCACTGTTATGCTTATTTCCCTCCAAGTTCAACTGGTGAGGTTTTTATAGGATTTACTCTTAAAATCCTACAGATTGGAAAGTCTCCCCTAACCTTTAACAATGTGAAAGCTAGTATCTGTCTGAAGCCAGTTGCCTAGACTACTGTCTGGGCAAGGGGAGTGAATTGACACGTGCAGAGAGTCATTCCGGCCTTCATTTGGAATGAAACAATATGCCATCTGGGGATGTGGAACCTGCTAGCTTTGGTTACACTTGATTTATTAGATAAATTAAACTTAGATGAAAGAAAATCTCATACATGGCTTTAATTTACTTTTGCTCAACAAAAAAAGTCTTGATCCAACTTTGCATGTCTAGTCTTTAATTTCAGGGTAATTATTATGAGTGCTTGTCTGTTTCAGTGATTCAAGTACTCAGAGAAACCATAAATATTGTATAGTAAAACAGAACTTATAAAATACAGGTGTCTGATTTCAAGCATCTGCATGTAGGTACAAAAGTAGCATTGACCTGATTTTCAGAACTAGAGCACTGCTGGTTATGCCAACAAAAATAGAGCATGCTGACACTTTCTCAGAAACTGGTTTTCAGCATGTGATCTCCAAACTCGTGCTCTGAGGTATGTGGTGATAGGGGATTGCTTTCATTTTTCATTTCCAGAGCTATTGTCTGGCTTAATAATATTTGTTACTCTAATCTGTGGAGGAAGATGTGTTTGTTCCACTTTTAGTCTTGCCTCTGCTATGAGGCATACAGGGCTTTTTGTCATGTGAGCTTCATAGCTAAATGAATTTTGCAGTAAAAAGGAAAAATTGCTATTAGTGTTCAAGTTTTAGGAAGGAGCCAGTACTAGTACCAGTACTAATGGCTTCACCATTCAGCACTAATCTTTCCTTTTTAATAATAAATCTGTGACTTCTTGCTTATTTTGTCATTGATCAAAACTGTGGTGCTTGGAGCAGGAGCTCAGGCTGAGTCATCAGTGCACATGGAGTGTGTGGGACTGAGGAATATGCAGGTATCTAGCTGGACTGAATTAAAATGGCCTCGCCCAGAATCTGATTATGAATTTTATGTCAGTCATGCTGCCTTTATGCTCCCACCCGTCCTCATGCAGCGCATGGCCCAGCCCTGCCTGCTGTGTGTGCTGGAGGAGAAGGCTGCTGCTCCCAGCTGGCTTTCCTCTGTGCTGAGGGAATGCTTTGCTGATGGACTAGAAACAGCAAAGGCTATTTGCACTATTTAAGCTTAAGCAGAGTAAGTGAGCAAGGGAACACAAGTCTGCTCCCTCATGACTGGAAGCTGTGTTGGCAATCATTCAAGATAAAAACAAAGTTAGTGTTCTTGAAAATGCTTTTAGTCAATTTAAATCCCCTGTTTTCATGATGGAGCGTTGTTCAGTTGTAAGCACTTTCAGATAAAGGGTTTACTTTGCAGGTGAATATATAAAAGCAAAATTCATAAAGGAGCTTTACTTTGTGTAAAGTTGATCTATTATTCAGAAGATTGTAACAGAAGTTCATACAGGTTATTGAAGAATAGATTGTCCACTGGGAAGCATCTAAGTGCATACAAGGAAGAAATATGATGCACTACAGAGGGAGTGCACGTCTGTTCTGTCATCTCTCCTAGACCTATTATTGACTGAGAATTACAGCATGTGCATTTTAGATAGCAGACCTGGTTGGCATTTCTAGCATGTTAGTTTTGAGCTATTGAACATAAGTCTCATAGCAAGGGAAAAGAAAGAACATCAAAACAAGCCCAAGCCTTGATTAGCATTGTGATTTTTAATCATTTCTGTTCAGTTGGAAATTTTTACTGGAAAAATTGGATTTTACAACTCCTTATTGCCTTACAGAAAAATGCAAGGGATCCCTGATCTTAATAGCAGTTTTTTCCCAGT
Organism: Onychostruthus taczanowskii; assembly: GCF_017590055.1. NCBI lineage: Eukaryota > Metazoa > Chordata > Aves > Passeriformes > Passeridae > Onychostruthus > Onychostruthus taczanowskii. Next base: position 2,515,121 of record NW_024500128.1, read on the forward strand.
GATGCAGTCTAACCAGACTCAATCGCAGAAACTGTATGTGTTTTTTGTCAAGAAAATGTGTATTATATTTGAAGGGAATAATGGCTGTATCTGTTGTTTTTCTGCATTTAAGAGACAAGTATGCATTCTGAAAAACAGCTCTGTGTAATGTTACAAGCAGTATTATATATTCAGAAAACTGTATGGTTTTAAATGAATCTTTTTTTAAAATGCTGTTGCTATACAAATATCTAGAAAGAGAAGACACATAACACTTGAAAACAACATGTGAGCCATCACCGTAGGTTTTCTATTCATAGCAGTTCCTTAATGATTGCAGTAAACCTAAATACTAAACTGTTACTATACCCTGTTTGGAATGGGCCACGATTGCTGTGTTGGATGCAAGCTATGGGTCTTGTGCATCAGTCCTTGGATTACACAGGAGGCATGTTAATTGTGTGATGGTTATATCCTCACTGTTAATACCAGATACAGAACTGGGGGCTCCTGAGGCATAGCACCTCAGGAGCTTTGGGCCACAAGAAGAGTATTAGAGTATATTTCTAAAGGGAATATGTTGAGAAATGGCAGAGTGAATTATACATTGACTAGAGAAGCCTAGTAATTCATCCTATTAAACATATCCTGCTGCCGATGGGGCAAAAAAATACTACTTTTACTGTGCCACAGCAAGTTCACTTGCAGATAACAAGTTTGACAACATTCTAAAAGTGTGAAGGAGAATTTAAATTAAAATAAAGGTCAGCCATATATATTTAAGCTTTAAAAAAAATCAAAGGACAAAAAAATTCAATTTGCCATGTGAAGATAAGATTGCTGGCATGGTGGGGAATAAAAAGAAAGGAAAGAAATGGAGAGGTGAACTTTTAACCCAACCAAAATAAATCGTATCTGTGTCCCTCAAAAGCAGAGCATTGTCGGAAAAATTACCCTTACTAACAACCAAGCATGTCCTTAATGAGATCAAGGACTTAACCTCTGACAGAACAGGGTAACAAAGCACCTCTCCAATCAATACAACTGTATCTTTTTGTCTCTCTTTCAGTGTTACAGGATAATTAAGTAAACCTTCTCTGCAATGGCTTTCTTTCCTTCAGAAATGATATTTTAGAATTCTAAAGTGTGTTTTATATTCACTTCAGGCAAGGCAATTTGACAAAAATACTCTTGCAATTTACCTGGCTTCAAAGTCGGAGTATTCATCTTGGCAGAGTAATGATTCTGAAGAACAGCTTATATCTTCAGAAGCATTCTGGACATTAATGATCCTCAAATGTTTTTGTTTAGAACTGTATTACCTAATGCTTTTTGTCTATGGGAGAGAAGTTAAGCAAAAATGAGTAAACACAACATGGAAAGATGCAAAATTATTTAAAAGAAAATAATCTCTTCCCTGCAAAGCAACAGTAGAAAACTCAAATTTCTAAAAGTCTGGGCCTGGATGAAATAGGGTGAGATACATGTGCTATGTGTTCAGTGACACAGTGTTTGAAACATAGTAACTAATGTTAAAAGATAGGTATGCAAAAAAAAAAAAAAATTAAAATTCATTGCCTTCATGATCACATAAAACAAAAGCAGAAGCAGTACAGTGTTTGGAACTTTACTAGTTTACATCTGACATCCCTGTAAATTCTGAAAACAGTCTAGGTACTTTTCAGATGTGAGAGTAATATGCTTGTTCCCATTGAAAGTGAACAAGGTCTAGTGAGCTAGTCTGCTGACTAGTAGAGATACTGTTTCTGGCTTCAGAGAACTTGGTATCTGTGGTGCTTAATGTGTCATCATAAAAATGGATTTTAAATTGCTGTATACAGTGAAGTCATTTTATCTAACCCAAAACCATTCAGTATTATCAAAGAATGGTAATGTTCCCCTGGTTTGAAGAAAAAATATACTCGATTTTATTCTCATAATGATTTTTGTCATGCTGGAAGGTCTTGCTTTTGAATGCTGCTTGACTGAGAAATTTTTTTCCTGTGTTTGAGACATATTTCTTCTCCAAGTAAAAATGTTGGATGAGACGTTAGGGAAAAAATCTAAATAGCCAAACTGATTTATGAGCCTGTTTGTTATCTGACATGACTTTAACCTTTTGCTTTGTGTAACAATTTACTAAGTTAGAAGATAATTCCTTAATTGTTATACCATAAAACCCCATATATCAAGTACTGACAGACTTCTCAAGCATTCCTGGAAAAGTTCTCCCATTGTATTTTTTTAACCTTTTTGAGAATATTGGGAAGACTTCTTTTGTACACAAGGATGTGTGTGTTTGTGTTAACAAACAACACTTGGTCAAGGATATAAAAAGGGGGGGAAAAAAGATAAAATCTAGGCCAGGAGGTTTTAGAGATTTCTACTCTCAAGTATCGGCTCTTAAAGAACTTCTAAGGGAAAAAGGCAGGGTCTCAACAAAGTGAAAATTTTGTTCATGTTCTGCCAGTTCACAGTGCTGTTGTTTTGTTTGTAGTTCAGATTTGTGTGACTGTTGAGGGAGTCTGTTTGGATGAAAGATTTGAAATGCTGTGATCCTTCAGTGTTTTCACTTCTATAAGCGTGTTTCTTTTGAAGACATTAATTGCATTAATTTATCAGGACTGCCTATTTTTAGAGGTGAGCACCTGTTTCTGCACACCAGGAGTCATCTTGTCCCTTTTGGAGCCAGCACGGTGTGGAGATGGTAAACTGGCTGACATTGCTGTTTGGGGGCAGTGAAGCTGGCAGAGTGCTGGGGCATCACAGTCCATTCCAAGGCATGCTCTGTTTGCAGAAAGCCTTGCCCTGATGCACCAGCTTTGCTCAGTCCTGTACATTCACAGTTCTTGTACCTGCTTTTGCCGTTTTCTGTGTACTTCTCTCATTTATCATGAAGAACTCTTCTTGTCCACACTTAGAACATAAAAGGAGCAGTAACTTGCTTCATCTACAAACAAAGGGCAAGGCACTGTAGAATACTTCAATTTCCAGCATTTTCTTAACTCAAGAGAAGAAAGAGTATTGCTTTTCAGTCTGGTCGTAAGGCAAATTAGTAAGTACAAATGGTCCCCAGATTCAGAAAGTAAATACCTGCTTTTCATCAGTCTCTGTGTGCAGACCCAGGACTGATTCAAAACTCAAAGTCTGTGGGATACACACTTCTCTAACACCTTCATCCTGGTTCACAGGAAGCCCAAGTCACTGCTGCCAGAATTACTCTTATAGTGAGGTAATGCCTCTTCACAGGTTTCTCTCATTCCCAGAATGAGTTTTGAAGCTGAGGTGCTCTTCTTTTTGGTATGGTGTTACCTCTTTGAATTATTAGTAGCAGAGCTTCTAAAGTCACAGGTGGAGGTGATTGCTTCCTTCTGTCCCTGGACTGTTCAGGATCTCAAGCCAGCCTGAGTCAGTTCTGTTGAGATTCATGAGTGAAGTGTCTCTGTTTTCCACCTGTCTCTGCTTGCATGCATTGTTATAATTACACAGGGGCCTGTTCAGATTTAGTTACTAAGGTCCTGGATCTTGTCTGACATCTCAGTGTTAGCCATTTGAGATTCTTGAGATATATTTCAGAACCATGTTCAAAATTACTACTTACTTAATTTTAAATTGAAAGTGTCCTTCTCAGCTGAGATCATTTCTGCCATGGAACAAGCCAGCTGCAGGTTTTTATGGCTGATTATTCCTGTATGATAATGTTTCATAGCAACAAAGTGATGCTGAGCCCTTGCTGCAAGTTGGTCTTTCTCCAAATGGTCTTAAAATTCTAATTGAATCTGTAAATAGAGGTCTTTTAGTTTTTTTGGGGTTTTTTTTTGTTTGTTTGGTTTTTTTGGGGGTTTTTTTTGGGGTTTTTTGGGTTTTGTTGTGCTTTCAGGCTTGGTATTTGTAGGGAGATGAGAAATTGTGCTCACTACATGTTGTCAAAACTCTTACACCACTGAGATTAAACTTTTCGTTTTCTATTCTGACTGTAGCTCCAAAGGCCAAACTACCAAGTCTCAGAAAAAAAACTCTTAAATTTGTAAGTAAAGGTACTTGTTGATGTATTATCATATTTGCTGGTATTGCTGGTATTACTTTCTCCTTGTACATCAGAGTTCAATTGACAACCTCTTCTGTTTCAAATGTGAATTTTTTGAGATGTCACAAATGCCCACTGAATTTGTCAAGCTGTAAGTGTTGGGTTGTGCTGATATTTTTGGAGAACAGTACTACACTGATGGAGCTATGTATATCCCAGTGTATACAAATTACTGCTTTGTAATCTTTGTGTTGGGACTCACATTCTGACTCACATTCTCAGCTGACAGAAGGACTTGGTAGAATCACTGAGTGCCACTGTGTAGAGCATGGCTTGTTCTTCCTCTCTTGTGAAGAATACACCTTTCCAAGGGCTTTGCATTCCTTAAAGACATAAGCAGTTCTGGAAGTGTTTCTTAGGCTGCTTTTACGTGAGTGCATAAAGTTAGGAGGTGTGTTTCTGCTGCAAAACTCCATTACTTGCATAGGACACAAAGAGTTCAGCATTAACTACAGTATTTTGTCTCAAAAGTGAATTTGGCACACAGTTAAAGATTCTCTTTTTGTCAGCTTGAACAACCAATTATGTTCCCAAGAAGCAGGTTAGCAGCTAAGGCTAAACTTCGGGCTCTACTCTGTTGCAGGGATCTGCCATGGCCATAAAAGTTGATGTGAGAATTGCATGGCTGGCTTCCAGCAGCTATGATGAAGAACTCCTTTTATAGCTAGGGCAGGTAATGGTGTTCCAAAACAGAGAAAATGGCGTGTAGTTTTATGAATACCCATCCAGAGAAAAGACAGATAAAGAGGGCTTGAGGAGGATGTATAGGTCTTTGTTTTTTTTTTTTTTAAGATACCGTTTTAATGAAAGCTTTTTAGGAGTTGGCAGCATATCCAAACACCTGCTGCAATGTTTAATAAAATACTCCAGCTGAATGGAAAGCTTTCCTCCTGACCTTTATAGAAAAGCAAAGGATTATTTGACTTCACATAGTTCTGACAAAAAAACCCCTTAGTTTTCACAGGAAGAAATGCAGGTGATGAATTCCCAATATGAAAAATAGTCAGTTGTGATTTTTCCCTACACAATTGGTTCAGATTAGCTAGTTTTATTGGACCCTTTTCAATTAATTTGTTTTGATTAAAGTTGCACAGGAATAGAGATGACAATTAATCTGCAGATTAGAGTGTGATATATTGCAATACTGTTAGTTTATTCTCTGATGAGTCATGCCTGTGACATTTTGTTTATTATTTAACATTGCATGAGTCACCTTTTGGTCCAGATTAAAAAATGTGCCATGTCCTACAGAATTTACTTACAACTTCAAACAGAAGTAGAGCAAAGCAAACCACTTAGAACAGGGTGAATGCAATACAGTAGGAAGAAAGCTGTGCATTACACTAAAATCTTGACTCATTCAGTGAAGATGCATTGGCAGTGTGGTGAAACACTATGTTTTGTTTAAAATATGTTTATTCAGTTATGGTTCTTTATTTATCTTGGTGTTATGAGGCAAAGAGATTTTTCACTAAGATGAATGTTGTTGTGAATCAGCTTTGAAAGCATCCTAAGACTAAAGCTAGGGAGTTGTAAGAGAAATAAGCAAGTGGCTGTAAATATAATGTAATGCATCTAGTTGGAGAACTTGTTATTCACAGTTAAAAGATAAAGAGTGTATCATCTTGAAGAATGGCTGGCTGAGACTTCGCTCTTAAAACTAAACACCAGTTACCATTTTTGTTTCTTGCTGTTAAGGTGACAGAACATAAATTTCAATGTTTAAATAGTTTAAATTCTAATACAGATGCAATATCACCTTTTCCATCACCAGTTTATCACCATTTTTGAAACTGGAAAAAAAAAGTCAGATAAGTCTAATTGTCTTTCAGTCTCCAGAACCACACCACAGTTTTGGGAAAACCACCTGTAAGGCTTGTTGAAGTATAGTGGATTTGCTTTCATATGTGTACATTTTTGGTATCTTTGCTGAATCTGTCCACAGCTCAGTTGGAAGTTTTATATCTGTTCACTTCAGCTTGGACTAGGACAAGTGAGGTTTGGTTGAGGCAGGAACAAAGACTTCCTAAAATCTGTGATACTTGCAGTAGGTGACAAATTCTGTTTATCACTGAACTAACAGTAGTTTTAAAACCCTGGCAGAAATGTTGCTTCCTATCTCCTTTCTAATCACAGGTCATCTAGTCTGGTAACCAAGGAGGAATTTTTGAGCCCTGGTGAGCAGAATTCCTTATAATGCATAAATACAGTGACTCATGCCATAATTTCCTTGTATCTCTTTTCACAGAGAAAATTGTAGGACTTAAATGTGGAAAGAAGTATAAGTTTTGCAGATTAATATAAAATGGCAATTTTCACTCCATTCTTTGATGTGGAGCATTAGGGCATTTTGACAGTAAACTATACCTGTCGGTATGGAAGCCAATATGTAACGTTAGCAATCAGCTAAGAGGCACCTTCATATGGCTTGTATTAATCATACTGTCAATTTTAATTCCATGGGCATCCTTCTTTCCACTTTTCACTTAGAATTTATTTCAGAGCATGATCAAAGCTCTGCTGTTCATTACATTCAGCATTAGCTAATTTGGCTTTTGGCAGCTCTCATCCCAGCTCCTATTAAATGCTGGCCATAAGCTGAGATAAGCATTGTGCCAAAACATTTCAGGATTACCTAATGGTAACAGAGATGGGTGTATTATCATGCTAGTTTGAAGACTGTTGGGTTACTATAAAATTAACCATTAGCAGATACTTACAACCTCCAAGACAAATTTACACCTACAGTGATTTTTTTTTATGTCTTCTAAATTGACTACAGGATTAAATGAATGTGAGAAAAATCTTGTTCCTGTAACATGTCTGAAACAATGTTTGTGTATGCTGGAATTTTATAGAGGCTTTTATACAGACAGTTTTTCAAGTGTGCTGTATCGTAAAATATTTTGTGTCACAGAATGTGCTGTGTTTATACAGCAAGATTATTAGGTCAACTGTTTTTTCCCAAGCTGTAGTGAATTAGGAGTATGTATAGAAGACTGATACCAGAAGATCTTTTATTTAGAATTTTTTCTTTCAGCAGGTGTTTCTAGAATATGCTGAATCTATAATTTGTAGTGATAGATTTAAAAAATGGCAATTTCCCTGGAGAGAGGGGAAAATGCTGCTTGGGTATGTATGTATGGTTTGATATAAAACACCCTCTCTACTAGCACTTGGCCCTCTTTTTTTCATACTTCAGTCTCGAAGGTAGGCTTAAAATCCCAGTGTAAAAAAATCTGGAAAAGCCTTGAACAAATATGTAAATGTTGGGAAGTAATGAACTAGTGGGTTTTTTCCAGTGCCAGGTAAGTTGGTGACAAAATTTGTATTGATTTTTGGCTGTTACACATCTTAATTGTTATTGTTGGAAAAAAATGACAGAGAACAGTTGAGCTTCTAAATCTTTTCCAAAAGTCTAATAAAACCAGATAATGCTTCAGTTCATTACTGGCTGAATATAATATGTAACAGCTGTGGCTTAAACACTACTAAAAATAAGTTATAAATAATGAGAAAATTTGTTTTTTAAAAAAATACTGAATTACTAGAAAGCATAATAGTGTCATAAGACAGAAAAATAGTCACAATTATGTAACTGATCAGATTACTTGTGCTTTTGAGTTTATTAGTGTATATTTTGATGGAATATTTATTTATGTGACTTCCCCTGATATAATAAATATTTGTCTATTTAATTGGCATATTTTAATTTATGTATATAATAGAATTTATATATTATAATTTAAATACTTTCTAGGGCTTTCCAAGAGCAGGACTAAGTTTCAGAAATAGGACTGAATTGCTGTGCTTGCTTTCCAAGCAGTTTTGTAGAGATCTTCTTGAAAACAGAAGGAGAGTGCAAAAATATTTAAGGGCAGAAAAGACCAGCTTCCTCACCAGGAGATGATGTTTGCAGTATTTTATTTTTTGCTTTGCTTAACTCATTGCTTCTGCAGTTGCTTCCTGGAAACATGAGCACAGAATCTGTTTCCTTAGAGATTATCTTAACTTTTTCTTTTTTTGTTTACTTAGAAAAAACCTTTCTTGTTGTCTTATATGTTAGTCTTTTGTTCAGCAGTGCTGGTCTGGAAATGTCTTATTTTTTTTTTTTTTCCATTTTGATAGTATATAAAGCAGTTGTAGTATTCAGAATAAATTTGCTTCTTTGAAAGAAGCCAGTTAATTAGTTTTAAGGCATAAGACAGACTTATCTGGAAAGAGGTGAATTTCAGTGCTTCTGGAGGCCAGAGTTGGTAAAATGAACCCAGATTCTCACGATGCAGTTTAATACTTTCTACTTTGAAATATATCTCAGAACTGCGTATTAAACCTGATATCTTTTTCAGCATAGATTTCTACTTGTGATGTTTTACACTGGATTTGTAGTAAAAATAGATACCAGGATTTCTGCATTACCTAAAACAGTTTCTGAAGTGTAAATGCAGTGTAAATGGCAACCTGAATCATCAAATAAATACAGGCAGACACTGTGCAAGCTGGCATTTTTCCTTTTAAACTCATTAATTTAATACATGTCACATTCAGCCACCTCCAGGAAAAAAAGAAAGCGTGATTCAGCCATTCAATTTGAAGATCCAGATTCAGCAAATGACTTGGGCATTTTCAGGCTTAAATGTTTTTCTGAACCTAAGTATATTCATAGATATGCTTTAAACTAAACATCAGCTTAAGTACTCCGTTGAGCGGGTCTAGGTTTCAGATGTGCTGGTGCGGTCAACGGGAGACGAGTGATCTGCCCCTGCCCTTCTGACAGTCCGTGAAACATGCTGGCAGAAATGGAGCTGCCAGGATTCCTTGGGCAGCTTTTGTGTGTGTGTGCTCAGGATGTGGGGGGAGGAAATGGATGTTCTATTACAGATGATAATGCTGTCTGCTCACGCTGCCCGACACGTTTTGTAATAAGCTTCTGCTCACTTGCATCTGCCTCAGCCACACTTTAATGGGACAGGCTGAAACTCTCCCTGCTGGACAGGCTCTTTTAAGTATGGAGTTTTGAGGCTTTGTATTTAAAATAAATGCCTTTCACCTTTTGTGAAAGTTGAAGATCTGTAGGTAAAGAAATTAATATATGCTATTCATAAATATATAAAAATTAGATTATAGTTGTGTTGAGGCGTATCTGTGCTCTGAGGTAGCAGTGTGCAGGCTGACAGAAGTTTCACTCTGACCTAAAGAATGTGCTTTGGGATGCTCCTATTAGAAAACTGTCCCAACTTGGTAAAGATACAAGCTTCTGAAACATCTCTGGTTTATGTGCTTTGTGGTGTCTTGAAGAAGCACGTCCGGTGTAAACGCATGAACTTTTCACCTGTACTGAGCATACTCCAGTTGAGAACTGAGACACATTTCACTGTGCTGGAGTGGCAAGAGGCATTGATCTGGGGCAGGAAGGCTGCACTTCAGTCCTAGTGTTTCCCTGGAGTTTCAGCAGGGAGGATGGTGAAATGAGGGAGAAATGAGCTATGCTGCTTTGGGAATAAATAAAAATAAATATGGTAGATGGAGCTTACAGATCGTGGCAGGTGTTAGGATTGTGAGTGTGTGCATGTGGATGTTTGTGGAAGAGAAGATTAATGGGAGAGGTGAAGAAGCCATGAAATAGACCCAACATGTAATAACTTCTTTGTCATTTCTCACCTCTCCTCCCCCAGGATTTTGGACATGTTTTTGGATAAAATAAAATTTTGAAAGAAAAATTCTATAATAATGTAGGGGATATGTGATTTTAAAATCAGTATTTATCAGAGTAGCAGAAGAAAAGCCCTTTTTAAAGTCCCTCAGCTGTGATAATTCTGTCACATTAGCAAGACTCTCTATTGAAGCCTACTGGAGGGAAGGAAGGTTTGGTCATGCTTTCTTATGTATATTGCAGAAATGTTTGCTCATAAATTTATTGATATCTGTTAAAGACAGTTTAATTTAGTTGAACTTCCTGAGCTTTATGAAAATTTTTCCTTGCCTCTATTGCTCCCTTGACAGAATTATTTGTCACTTTCCTCCTGCTTTTTTTGGTCCTCTCAGAAAGATGCAAGACCCACAAAACTAAAGACTGTTGCCACTAAAAGACAGGTTTTGGTTTGTTGGGGTTTTTTTTTTTTTTTTTTTTTTTTTCTTTTATTTTCTTTTTTTTTTTTTTTTTGAGGGGGGGTTGGTTTTTCTTTTTTTTGGTTTCTTGTTTGTTTTTTGCCTGTTCTTAGTGTTTGAACTTAGCTTATTTTAATGTCAGAATACTGTGATATGGAGTCCTAGCAAGGAAGCTAATGATCTGCCTGCCTTCTGCTCTGACAGCAACATGATTCTGCAGTGATGCTTTCCTCTGGCAAAGGCCAGCAGAGGACAGAGGTTCAAGTGAGGAGCTGTTCTCAGGTGTTGGCTTTTGTGTAGGTTCTTCACTTGTGCAGAGTTAGTAACCAGAGACCGCCTTGCTTCAGAGTATGGACTGGTTCTAGGCTAGTCTAGGTCCAGATTTCTGATGTTAATTGAAAGTTTCTATAAGTAGTAGATTATAAAATAGGCTTTTGATGCAAATTTTTGTTAATGTCTCCCCAAGCTGATGTTTGGAATGCAATTTATCAGCTAACCAGCAACACAGCTACCGCTTGTGTTCTTTTTTTTTAATTGTTTTCTTCAGTTGAGTAGATTTTGTCAGGAATTGCTGTGGTAAATCCACTATAAAAATCAAATTAGCTGTTCATAATTTCAGGAATTTAACCCTAATTGGCAATTTTTGTTTTAGAAGAGGTGAGGTTGGGGACTCACTGCTGCAAAACACAGCTGCTGCTTCTGCTCTTGCTGGTGTCTTTGCAGAACAGAATAGTTCTTCTGGCTCACCAAGCACCTGGCACAGGACCACAAGAGTTTGATGGCACTGCATTTGTCAGGGGGAAGAAGTTCAGTGCTATTTGTGTGCTCACTTGGCTCATTGCAAAATAAGAGGGGATTTTGCTGTTGGCATTGGAGAACTTAGAGTTGTGGGAATGTTACCCTGGGTTTTGCTTGGAGTGGAATAGTCCTATTTTAATCATGAAAGGCATGTTCTTGACTTTCACTGCTTTTTAATGGTTGCAGATAGAAATAATGTTTGGGTTTGTAACCTGATTTCCACAAAAAACCAAACCAAAACAAAAGATACAAACTAACAACCAGCTCTATGAAGAAATTGAACAAATACGTTTACACTAGTATAGAAAATTTGGATAAACTTTAGTATTTTGGTTTTATAACATATTTATACTCGTGTTAATGTAATGAAAGTACATCTTGTTGTCTTCTGGTGATTTATACTATACTCCTTAGACATTTCTTTTTTGAAAGCAGATGTCTGCTTTCTGTGGATCTGACTTCCAGGAGTTATACTAAACAAGATTAAGAAATCAGTATGGGAATGTGCCTGGTATAATGAACTTAACTACTCGACCCCCTGCTTTTTCATTCAATTTCTCTTGAATAACTACTTACATTTCCTTTGTCAAGTTACAATTTCAAAATTAAATACCAACTGTTTATAAAAAAATCCATTTATTTTCAAGAGGTTTCATGGATCACATGACCCAGGTTCATAAGTTCCTCCTTGACAGTTTTATTAATACTGTTCTAAATTTGCAAATATGAACAGCTGGAAAAGTTATCCGAGGGAGGCTGTTTATCTGATGGCTTTTTTCAGGTTCACAGGAGGTATGAGGTGGGCTTGAGCTCAATTTGCAGTCTGTTAAGTCCAGTGTGGTTTCTGAAGTCACAGGTTTTGCACGCAGGGACATCCCCACAGTCTGGGCACCTTATGACTGGTAAAGCTTTGTTTTCATGGGAGGGAAAAGAACATTAAAAAGCCATTCAGAGGAGTAAAACAAAGGTCTACCTAACCCTGTAATTTTTAATTTATTTTTTTTTAACAATGGTCTTTAGTGGATGCCTAGGAAAGACATGACAGTGGGGCAGGCAAAAGTAGTGACTTTCCACATCTGTACTCCAACTTCTGATCCCTCTCTGGCTTGATCATGAGTCAGAGGTCCTGCCTTCTTGTTTAAGACTGTATCCTTGTGTTTGTTGGCTGAGTAGTGCTTGCATGAAAACTAATTTCTGACAAGCAGCTACTTAGTTAATCGTGCAATAAAAGTCATTACACAGTGAAGCAGTTTAAAACATGTTGCTCTTCTGAATTTATTCTAAAAGATACAATGGTTTCCAGCATTAACTGCAGTGTTTTTGTTGGGTTTTGCTCTGGTTTCCCTAGATGTCTCTTCTATTCCTTCCTCACATGTATTAAAAAAGGGAAAAACTTAGTCAGTCTCTATCCTCCATAATATTATCCTCATTTCCTTGAAATTATTTGTTGTATTTTCTTAAAAGCTGTTTGAATTTGGAACTACTTTGAAGTCTCTGTGTAAAGTTACTCACTGGGCTCATGTTTTAAAAATTCCTCAAGAGGCAGTGCTTGAATAATTGCAGTTGCAAACTTTGATTTTTCACTCCTTAATAGGATTTCAGAAATACTTTTTTTTTTTTTTTTGGTTGAGTAATGTGAGATGAACCCGAGTGCAAAGGACTTTAGGCATCTACAAGTGACATTGTGTGATGCTGAGTCTCTTTTTAACTGCTCATTGTAACTTTTCAGATAAATATCTTTCTCCAAATACCTCAATTTTTGTTAATTCTGCCTTAAGCATAAGATTTTAGCCCAGTTCTGTTATTTAGTTTTGAGTAATTCCCAAGTTGATGTCTTTATTTCTACATTTACATACCAAAATTTTATCTGTGGATTAGTTACTCCCCTTCAAACTGTGATTACTTATGACTTCTGCATAGCAGTATTGTTTTTCTTGTTCAGTTGTTGTTTTCAACATTTTGCCTTTTTCCATTTAAGAGATTCTTCCAAAGCTGACTCTGATACATGTTTTATTGTTGTGTGTTTTTAGCATAAACCAAAATTGTTTGCTATAATTTTTTTTTGGAGGAAAGTTTTCTTAGTAGCAGATAGTATTAACTAGAGGGAGAAAAGAAAATCTAAATGAGGGAGAGAATGTTGTATGAGAGAGAGAATGTTTACATAATTTTTAATAATGTGGTAGTAACCATTGCATTACACAGCAATCAATGCCAATTGATTCATTAAACTTTTAGTCTTCGTTCATTGTATAAATTTTCAGCCTTCCTTTCACCTCTTTAAAGAAGGTAATGTTTGTTTCATAGACCTACTACGTTTCTGCAATACATTTTAAGAACTATTTGAACATATGGCTCTTTGTCATTGTTCTCTTGTTACCATAATCGTACTTTTCCCTTTAACTCTTACCTCTTGGCTTGTTTAGAGTTTCACCACAGCTCCTGTGAAGTCTGTAGTATTTTCATTAGCTTCTTGCTTGTGTAATACCAGGCTCTGAGGGATTTTTGGTCTGTTATGTTGTTATTCATGTGCCCAAGTCCATCAAGATCATACAGTTCAGGAAAATGGTATTTGAGAGAGGAGCACTGCTCTGCTTCATTTTATATTTAAAAAATCAGGGGAATTTGGAGGGTAGTTTGGATGTGCTACCTAAATTTAAGCACCTCCGTGAGTATCGTCGTGGCAGTGTAAGCATGTGCTTGAAGTTAAGCACAAATATATGAGTGTTGCCTTATCTTGGTCAGGGTGTTCTCAGCTAGGATCAAGTTCCTGCTTACAAATATGCAGCATAACGTCAGCTCAGTCCTGGAGAGAAGAGAATTTATTATTTAGATCGTAGTTGACATAAATGAAAAAACAAAACTACTGCCTTGACAGTTTGGCATTTGTGTTTTGTGAGATAGTGCATAGTTAAGTGAAATTTAGAGACTGCTCAGTGACTAGGTTGAACAGAACTTCATTACTGTTTTCTCTTAAATAAGATTATAAAATTTTGCAATAAATTATTACTAATTTGACATAAATGGAGTGTTTCTCCATTTCTTGAAAAGTTTCTGTTCATGACTGTGCCACTTCTTTAAGGATTATATTTGTGTCTATATATGTATATATTTATATACATGTAAAAAATTCTCTCTGAAACTGTATATACTGGATGCAGTATATACTATATTCAATTCCTGTACACCAATAATATGTTTTAAAAGCTATTATTTCATCTGCAATCACAAATACAAAATTCAGTTAGAATGTTATAGTATACAGTGAAAACAGGATTACTATGGAAATAAGGCAGACTATCTGTGTTTAGATTCAAATTATGAATGACTGCAAACAGAAAAAATATGGAGTAGCTGAACTTTAATGTGGTTATAGTAAGCTGTGTTGTACGTGTCAGAAGAAATCATTGTTTATACCTCTGTTACTAAAATTCAGGAATATTATGCTGTTTTCTCCATGATTCAAACTATAAAACAACATTTTTATTTTTCCTTTTTTTTCACAGCACTTGCTACTAGCAATAAAGTTTATCATGGCATTTGTAATTCCTGATAAACCAAGAGATATCCAGATGAAACTCGCCAAATTGGAATTTGAATCTTTAGAGGCTCTCAAACAAAAGGTAAGAGCATTTCAGATGCAGTTTCATTTTCTCTTAATCCATCATTACTTAAAAAGTGGGGCAGAGAGCTTTGACATATTTGTCTGTCCTTTCAACCCACCAATATATGCAAATCCACACCAGAAAAACGATGTGCCCTTTCAGACAGCTTGAAATTCCTGGTGTGACTGGTAATGTAACACCTTATAATGTCTGTTGTCCTTGTGTGTGCAAACATACTTTGTTTATATTATCACTTTTAAAGGACATTGGGCTCTGTGAAACCTCATTTCATCCCCTGGAGGTGTTATTACAACACCAGAATTTCTTTCGTTTCTGAAATACCATCACAAGTAAACAGTTAACTTGGCTCTAGTATTAATCAGAAATTGTAAACAGTCTGAACATGTTTGAAATAATTGTGTTGAGAAGTGTATACATGTGAGGAAATGGTAATGTTGTTTTATTTTACTGTCCATACAGTATTCTCATTTTATTGTGTAAAAAAGTGTATTTTACAATATACTTAACAAACATTCCAAAGCAATTTAGGAAAATAAGAAACCAGATTGTTTTACTGAAAATTTCTGTTTTAACCAATAATTCTGTAGGGTCAGTGGTGGAGATCACAAGAGAAGAAGAATTGCATGGGATTGGCTTCAGTAGGATACAGAGATATTACAGAGCTGGTTTTTCAGTGGTGGCATTCTTTAGGAGTTTCTGACTGTACAATGCTCGATGGGATTTCTAAGCTATTTTACATATCAGAAAACAAACTAAGAATAAAAACTCCAGCATTGAGCTGCAGAGACTGGTTTCTCTATTTGTTGTTATTTCAGATATTTTCACTCCTCAGATGGTGGTTTTACATGAACATGTTCTTTGTGTGTTTGACATGCAAATATATAAACTCCTCTGTACTATTTATTATGTGAAATAGAAGGTTATTATTGTTAATACTAATTATAATTATTGTATTTCACACAATTATTATTGTGTGAAATTGAAGGTTACTTTTTAAAGCATCTACTGTAGCTGCATGTGACAAAATGATCTCTTCATTCTGAACAACCTGAGTCTATAAACAATACACTGCTTTTTGTAGTTAAAATCCCACAGTTTTGTGTGATACTAGAACATCACTATTGAGGTCGGTGCTGTCTTTCTTAATCAGCCATAACAAACAAAATCCAAATTACAGTCGTATCTAATTCCTGATAGTTTTGTTTTGCTTTTCTCTAGTGGGTCGATGTGAAGTTACCAGGAACTGGCCAGGGATCTCATGGGGTTTTTAGATGATATTAAAAGGAACAGGACTGCATTTCTATTTCAGCTGTTCTTTCTCTGTTTTTGTTTTGTAGACAGGCAAAACTAGGTCACCCACTGGAATGTTAAGGTCAAGTGAATATAGTCACCTTTGGTCACAATGTTCCAGCTGGAATATATACAGAGTCTCTTTCAATATGAGTGTTCATGTCAGCAGTTAGGTCTACATCTCCTGTCCTAGCATCTGTGCATTCCTGCAATAATATATGCCTGATGCCCAGTTTTTCAAGGTTGCTTCATTAATTCAGTAGCAAAAAGTTAGTCTGAATTTCAGCAAAAACCAGAAGCCTGGCCTAATTCTCACCTATACTTTCAGGCTTCCTAAAGGATCTAGGAAGAGTATTGGCTGAGTTTCAAGTGTCTTGATAAGTAGTTTAAACACAAGTATATGCCATCACCTTTTTAGATTTCCTCTGATTGATACTGTGCTATGTATGCCACAGACATGTAGATATTTGGGCTTTTTTCCTTGTTCTTTAGTGTTTTTTGAGTGAAAAATGTCTGCATTTGAAAGTAGTACATTGATACCAAAACATTTCATTCAGAAGCACATTTTCTATTTCTTCCTCTTGTTACTGAGAATCAGTATGGTAATTTGTGCTGTATATCTTACTTTCAAGCAAAAAATAAAACCAACAAAATCCCCCAAAACATGTATTTAAAACAACAGGAATAAATATCTGGGGTAAATATGTTGTGGGATCAAATGTTATGGAGCAACTGGTTTGTATACTTTTGTGCAAGTATGAATTACATTCCTTTCTTGATGCTATCCAGACATGCATTCCATTGTGTTTTGCCATATAATCTTTTGGAGTACTGCTGTTTTGGGATATATCTATTAGAAGGATGTTAGCAATGCCACACTGTAAACCTCTGAGATGCCAAAACAGATTATTAGGCTCTATATACAGTGCATGGAGAGAAGATCTCCTAATACAGCTGACTTGAACAGTTGTATTGATTATGCTTGGGATCCTTAACTTTAGGGAGTACTTTTACATTTTCATTAATGCTAAGCTAATTGCTTTTTAACCTGGTGCAGTGGGACTGTAACTATTCTGTTTTCAAATCCATTGTTAGACTTGAGTGTCTGTTTGAAAAGGATTTTAGAGACTAGAGTGTCTCAGCTCTTTAATAAAGATGAACAGTCATAATTAGAGCTTGTTAAAAAAAACCTTCTATGAAGGGTGAAAAATGCCATTAAAAAAATGGAAGTCATTTTATATTGTAATGTCAGTCTTGCTTTGAAGTTCTCAAACTTTAGGAAAGGTTTTTAGAAACTCCTGAAATGTTTCTTTGAAACATTTCTTTACATAGTTTGTGTTAGGACTGTTGTAAAGGGATAGACTATTGAATGGGTTGAATAATGTGATTTATTTTGAGAAATACTTTGTTATGATACAGTTCTAATATGATAACAAAGTTTGTTAATGTAACTCAAGACAAAGTATGTTCATCTTTCTGAATCCAGATTGGGGGATGTGCTACAGCTGTAGATTTTGCTTCAAATTTCCCTGGTATGTAAAGATAGAGGAGGCTGGTCAGCCTTTATTTTTGGGGGAAGCTGGGCCAGAAAATAAATTAATGTGAACTTTATTGTAGAAGACTAAAGAGATTATGGATCAAGGTTCTTGGGAGGAGCAGAAGCGACTCCTTTCACACTCCCTAAAGTATTGTCAGGTTCTTTGTTGCCTGGAAGGAAGCCTGGATAATGGGCATCTGGAAGTGGGTATTGCCAGGGTGATGAGCCCTTTTCTGGTGAGCATCAGGATCCTTCCTGGGGAAGTAGCCCCTTGGTAAAGTGGAGTGAGGTGCCTGAGACTCTCTTTGCATCTTTGCAGAACTCTGCTCTGGTGCCTGTACTTGCTACAAGCACAGAAGCACGCCATGCTCTTTGGTCTAGTTCCTATTTTAGGGAAGCCTAAGTATAGACGTGCCTGCAGGCAGCATGGGAGCAGTCAGTTAATTCTCCAGTGGTTCAGGAATTACCACTGCCTACATTGTACATGGAAATAATGATGTCAAACTTGTGTGAGGTCACTATCTAGTGTTTTCAGGGCAGTGACAGTAAAAGTTTCACTAATAAATACTTCAGCTTCTGGATAGATCAAAGCTTAATGAACAGACAAAAAGCCCTTGTGATTGGAGTGGGTCAGCCATATATCCTTATAAAAGGTCTAAATTCCAGAAACACAAGACAACCACAGATGAAACAGCATAATTTTCATTTTATGGACTAGATTACAGTCATGTTTTCAGGTAGTAGGAGATCTCCCCAGTATTACCTTCTTCCAACTGAGGCAAACATCAAATATATACCTTTTTTTCTGCACTGAAACTAGACCCAGGCAAAAGATCTCCCAACTGGAAAAAATAGTTATTCATGCAATTATTTTCTGATCATGAAGTACAGATAGTGTCAACTTCAAGATAATGTATAGCTAGTAGATATTTTTCAAGGAAGGATAGTGTGTTAACACTGATTGACATTGATGGGGAATGCCTATCTTTTCACAAAGTGCAACTATTTACACAGCATCAATACCAGGTCTGAAAACACAAGCTCATTGATATGAAAATGCTTGTTTTTATTGTGGTACTTTTGCATTAAAACATCTGAATTACATAAATTGGGTAAAGATATTTTTCCTTATGTCATCTCCTGCACCTGAGTCTCTGAGCAAGATGAGCTAGCCCTGATGGCAACAGTAGAGAAATACATTTTCATTCAAGAATTGGCTTTTTCAGAGTAACTGTAGAGGACAAAAACTGTCCTTAAGCTGGAGCAGAAATGCAGATATGGAGGATTTTTTGCTTTGTGCATCCCTTCCCAGTTTCATCCCCATCCCTTACCTCCAAGGGAACCTAATCTATAAATATCCTGTCATCCCTGTGCTCTTGACTCCTTCCTTAGTGTTCTAGTATCTTTTAACAGGAATGCCTTTTCCTTCTGATATGTGAAGCCTTTCAGTGCTTCCTCTGAAGAAGCGAGTCCATCTGGTAGGTATCTGGTGTCCATCTGTAAATATTCCACCAGAAAGCGACTCCAGACAGATAACAGGCTCATGAGTAAAGGGCCCAGTGAGCTGAGTGACAGCTGTCACCCTTCCTCAACTGGCAGTAATGAAAAGGGTCAGGCTTAGTGAACACCAGCCATGAAAAGATGCCTCCTTTATCCTCCCTGGTGTATTTCTGTTCAGAGAGTGATAAAGCAATGCAGTTAAGACCTTTTGCTCTTTCATACACTATCTCCCTCGGCAGTTGTACTATCCATATGCCATTGCTTAATGGCAATGATGTAGTCTGGATATCCATAAACAATTGCTTCAGTTGCTTTAGAGTAATGTCAGGTGTTTGTAAGTCAGTACTGTTCCTTGCTAATGATTTCCAACAGAATATCAAGTTTTTTAAGCAACAGTAGGTGCAATATTCACTAGAATTTCTCCAGCAATGTCAGCCTTTTCCTGAAAATGGGTCTTGTGCCTCAGTTCCCTCTCAAGGAAGTGCAGGAAATTAGGAATGCTGTGACTGATCTCTGCATCATCATCATCACTGGCCAGAGGCTTCTTCCAAACATGACAGTGTGTTGACAAGCTTCTTTTTGAAAAGGATAGTGAGACAATGACAGAAAGAAAAAGGTGTCTGTTCACCTAGGTGCAGTCACGTGGAAAGTTTAAACCCTTCGTCCCTGCCTCTGCAGGTAATTTGGTGTGTGAAAGTTGCTGTTCTCACAGTGAAAACCTTCTGATTAAAGTAATTTCAGTGCCTTATCATTGCAATTCGCTACACTGCAGCAGCTTTAATAATGGCAAAGCTTTCTGGTTTCTGACTGCAACTGCTGAACCTTGCCATTTCCCCTGGGAATAGTACCCACTAGCACTAATCACATCCTTTCCAGAAGGAATACACTGTGCTGGCCTGTTAGAGTGTGTAGCCTCTCTGAGAACAGCTTTCTTTTGCTCAGATCAAAACAGAAGTATTGCTAACTTAAGGGTCTTCTGTACTGTGTGACATTTGTGCATTCTCCTTGCACCTCTTCAAGCTGTTTTTGTTGCAGAGATTTTCTGTGTGCTAGCATGTCATGTGTCTCAAAATATGACTGTGGAGGTGATGGGCCAAGAGCTGCTTGACGTATCAGTGAGCCTCAGAAAGGACCCTTCTCTTTTTGTGGGGAAGGAAGAGAGCAGGATCTTTGTTTTTAACTGTCTTAACATCGGAAAAGCGTAAGTCATTAGTTCGTAACATCTTGTTTATTTGTCATGCAAAATGGGAACTGAAGACAGTTTTTTGTGAGTCTGAAGCAAACTGCGTGGCTTTCTGTCTTATTTGATGCTGTAATGACCAGAATTTAGAGGGACTTGTAGTTTGAGGACTGCCCTCAAAACTGCCCCCTCTGAAGCTCATTCATTGCTTGCTGGCAGTGCTGAACAAACACAAGGCTGCAGTCAGACGGGAGGAAGGGCAAGTAGCTGGCATGAAGAGATTTCATTCAAATAATCTAAGATTTGCAAAACAGCCTGTAGGAAAGACTGAAGAAACTTGAGCTCAGATATTGAATTTAGGTTAAAACAGAATGTGAGTAAGTAAACCACTTGTTTTATGTTTTGACACCACCCTCCCACCAAAAAATTCTTGAAAATAGCATTGTTTCTAAAGAAAAAAAAAAATTTAAAAGCTTCATTTCTTTCTGAGGAAATATGCAGCTGCACTTTTTTTTCATAGGCTCTACAGGTTCGTGTAATCAGATATAACTCACAGCTGATATTAAAATACAACCATTGCTAATCATTGTTGGTTGCTGTAGGTTTTTTTAAGAGGGCAAACCTGTTACTTCAACTTCACAAATTCAATTTTTTTTCATGTTGAATAGGAAGAACACTTTCAGACATGTCAATATAACATTTGCATATGTTTGGTAGCAGCAGGATATAATGCAAGTAAGATTCATTATATTTTCGTAACAGTTTTTTTAAGCATAGAAAGACTTGCACCCAGTCATAGAACAGACTGTGCTCAAACATAGTTTTGGCAGGGTATTTTAAACATTAATTCCTTTAGTCCTGGAGCTTGCTTGAGAGTATGTTAATGAAAATTTCTTTCAATAGAAAAGTGTTAGCAAAGCAAAAATAAATTGTGCTCTTTGAAGAAAAGAAGAGTAAAAAATTTGGGAAGGAGATTTATGTGTCTCCATTTGCTACTTTTCATCTGAAGGTGAGATGACAAGTCTGTCTGGTTTGCAATAAATTAAACATTTAACTGTGGGACCCTTGAGAGCTAACAGTATAAATATAAACTTTTTAATAGGCATAATGAGATGGTAGATGATACTTTTGCGTGCTCTTAATGGGAACAGAAACAAATAATGCACCAACTTTTCAGCAGGTGTAACTTTCCTTTTCAGCCAACTCTGTGGCCGTTGCTAGGGGTAAAATTGTGCATCCCATTATGTTTCCATAACAGTTGAGTCTCTCTGGAAAGATAACCCATTTTACCTTTTTTTGAAATCCTGACCTAGAGCCTGGTGGTGAAATGAACATCAGTCAGTTCAGTACTCTCTTTTTTCCTGATATCTCAGGTCTCTGACAAGATGTGATCTCAACAAGGAAACCTGGAGTAAGGGGATAGGATAAAAACTAGGTTAAAATGGTTCTTACTGTAAGACTGCTGTAGCTGCATGAGGCTTTCATAGTTTCAGAACCCAGTGGGGATCCCAATTATGTGTGTACTAGTTTGAATGCAAGGCAAGAGGCAATTCCACTTCCCATACAAATGAGGGTAAAGTGCACAGTGAGATTTGATCTCAAGAACTCTGGTAACAGCCTCTTACAGGGCATTCATGTGTCTGTAGTTACAGACTTCTAAATGTGTTTGTACCTGTTACAGAGAAGGTGAAGAACTAGAGTGAGAAGTAAAAATTAAATCTCTTCTCATGTTAAAATTCCTTCAAAAGAAAAGAATCCTGCCTGGTTACGCTTACCATGCTTTGATAATGGGATTGTCTTTGTAGAACTGAATAGAATTTGATGATAAAAAATACAGTATTTGTTGCAAGCAGCTGTGGACTCCTCCACACCTATTGCATTTTAAATATCCTTTTCCCTATGCCACCTCAAAAAATCCCAGTTGGAAACAATGTACTTTAAGAGGAAATGCTAGTTTATGTGAAATAATTAAACTTGACTCTGGAAAACTTTCTCTGTGAGCAGGAAGACAATAAGTAGGATACATCTCAACTTTCGGAGATGACGATTTCAGGCAATTTTAGATGTTTAACTATTACTGATTAATACCACTACCACCCTTCCTCCCAAGAATATCTCTGTCATCCTGTCTGCAGGAAGAGCTCTTTCTGACATGTAAGTGGTGACTAAAGAGCAGGAACCCACAGAACTCCTGAAAAAGAGGAAAAAATTTAAAGTGGGTTCATGTCTGCATGGTGATGACACTTGTACCACGACTGAGTCTTTGCACATGCTGCACACCTGATTATGTTGATTCTAAGAACAAGTCTTCACTAGGATATGTTGCCTACACAGGCACTGGGCTTTTCTTCATTTTTGATTTTGATAAAATCTCTATGCCTCCTGGTGCCGCCTTGAATACTCACACTTCCTGTGATATGAGAAATAGCACTCTGATATATATTTGCTGTTTCAGTAAAACCAGTGGCAAATAGTCAAGTTCTTGCCATATTGATTAACTTCTATAACAAAATGCGATGTTAATTGCTTGTCTGGATAGCATAAAAAAGAAAAATAAGTTGTTAATGTGTGTACATTTTGTTTAAATTCAGTAGTGTGTATAAACTGTGTTATATATACATAACTGTAGCACATGCTTTTGGTGTGTTAGAGTAGTCCTTGTGCAAATGTTTTTCACACTTTAATCACCGAGAACTTTGTAAAGGTGGTTTCATGGACTGCTGCCTCTGCTTTCAAATAAGCAGCTGCTTTCAAATATGTAATTCTGTACCTTCTTCCAGCACCTAAAGAGCTGATATAGTTGAAAATGCATTGAGAGAGTGATTTTAAAAAGGTAAAAATCAATACTTGTCTCTGTTTTGTATTATTTTCTGTATTTTTCAATCTATGGTGTTGACCTGAACCTGTAAGTTAGAGGCATTATTTTAATGGGCAGCCCACAGGTTATTTTATAATCACAGATATGTACAGGCAAACCAGGTATAAACAGTGTCACCAGTGTATATAAATACAGAACATTTTCACTTCGTTCACAAGAGACAGCAAAATCCCTTGGTACAGTCAAGGACTGTGTTGCAAAGTAAGAGAGCAGAAGCTACTGACACTTTGATCTGTCCCTTACTGAATCCCTCCTCAGCACCATCTTTCCTTATACTTCTGCTACAGCTATGGCTTGAGCTTTAATCTTGTCAGGGATCTCTTCCACAGAGACCACTCCTTTGCCTGCACAGAGTGAACGCTATCCTGCATGGCTTGGATTCCTGTCACACAAGCAGTGACAATTTGTGCTGTACATCTCCTGACTACGGCTCTGTATCAGTAATATCCACTAAGACAATTTTTTTTTTCCTACAAAGTTGTCTTAAAGCATTAACTTTCCTCTCCCTCACCCTCTCATCTGTTTGGAGTTCAGGATGGATGGAATGGTTGCTCTTCCTTCTCCAAAACTAGGCAAAGACTGCACTGCAGAAGACAGAAGATTTCTGTCTTTGAATGCCTCTGTCTCTTGAGATGTTTGTCTGGGGACACCTGCCTGGCAGGTAGTGCAAATGATTGACTCTTAGTGAAATTACCATTCCCTAGGAGTCATTGAGTTCCCAACATATGGCAACATTTGAATTTTGGCTTGGGGGTTTTCTGCCACTCATAATTTCCTAGAACAAATTAACAACTTATATTTCATTTGTAGTCTTGTAATTTATGCATATTATTTGGCAACCCAGTTTTGTCTACTTGTCCTTTTTGCTGCTTCTCAAAATTTGTAATAATTTGAACGTAGTCAAATTTGTGCTGAGGAAAACCTTCCAAGTGAACAGACGGATATGAAACAGCTCAGTCCAACAAAGGTGGTTTTATTTGTTTTAACTCCATTGTATTTGAAGGCTTCTGCAAACTCTGCATATGCTCATCCATGTCAGCTGAAAAATAATTATGTGTGATGGTATCTCTGTTGTATCAGAATAGACACCACCCACTTGTTCATAGATGATGAGCAATTATGTGTTCTGTGTGAGCACCTGTTTTCTAAGACTTGCTGTATCCATGATATAAGGAATTTTGCTATAATGTCTTAAATAATTTGTCCCTTTATCAGTAACCAGACTGCCACCTAGGCTGTATTTAAACATGTTCTTTAAGAGTTTGTGATTTCACAGAATTATAGACTGGTGTAGTTTTGAAGGGTCAGCTAGAAGTCATCCAGCCCACATCCCCATGTTGAGCTAATTGGTATAACTGAAGGTCCTTGTGGACAAGGAAAGGTCATACTTTTAAAATAAACACTTCTTACAGCGTGACATTTTTTCAGAGAGGTTTTTGGAGTTTTCTCCTATTTGCTTTGGATGATTAAAGTAAAATCCATCTTTTTTCTTTCTGGGACACTTTGAACTGTACGAGAAATTTGCTTTGTGAAAACGTGCCATGCTTGTGTCACAACAAAAAAAAACCAACCTCTGTCACTAGTAGAGACGTAAGCACACTAACACCAAGTTGAATATATATGTGTGGCAGAACAGCGCCAGCAAAGTTTAGTGTATGGGTTTCAAAGATGTGAGGAAAGTAATATTTTCACTAATGATTGTGTAACTGTGGTGGAGATACACTGTTCAGTGGTGGACACTGCTTGATTGAAATAAAACTGGTAAATGATGAGAAACTGCAGAAAATGTGATCCCTTAGCAGGGCATGACAGGATGTCCTGTGTCTGAGGAAGATGCAGAAGGTCTGTGCATGAAGGGGAGGGGAAATGGAGAGTCCCTTTTTCTCCCTGTGCCACCTCAGGCAACAAAACCAGGACCCTCTGTTGAGTCACTTCACTAGAAGCAGATGTGAGGTATCAACCAGAAAGAAGTTCTAACTTGCTTCTTTCTTAATTTCCTGCAACCAACTAGCTTCCTTACAAGGAGATTGGTAGCACTTGTATTATCAAAGGAACTTGGCTTTGGCATTTCTTAATGGGCCTATATGATTAGGGAATCAGAAAGGAGCTGTGATGGCATACAAGAATGGAGGACATGATGATAAGAAAGTCTGCAGAGATTAAGCTCTGATACTTTTTCAGCTAATGCACATTTAAGATGGGTGTGAGAAGTCTCTGTCTACCACAGGGACATTTATAAGCCTTTGTTCCAGTATCAGCAGTTCTTTTTAATACATGTACAGGTGATTCTCATAAATAATGTGACAGCCTGAACTAGCAGTTTGTTGCCTTTGCTGCCATAATACAGGGGGGATTATTTAGGGACAATTTATTTAGCCTGTCAAGAAAAGGGTGAGGGAGTAGTTATGTAAGTTATGTAGGTGTGTATTGGCTAGTGCGTGGAAGTGTAGTGGAAGACATTTTGACTACTTGGTGCAAATGTCATGTGGCCCAGTGTCTGAAATTGGACATTACATAAAGGAGGCATGATTTTGTATTTGTGAAAATAGGTGGATGTTGGTCCAGACTAGAAAACAAACATATCAGGGACAAAAAGAACTTTTATCAAAGATAGTATGCCATCTTTACCAGCATCCACAAACAAATGTCTAGAAAAGAGCAGGAAAATGTGGCAACTAGGTGATGTGTTTCTTCCTAAAACTCTCCCAATTTCCAGTAATTTCTAGATCTTGATTTTATTAAGACAGATGCAGTATCTTTGTATTTAGTAATCTTCAGTAATGCTTTCTTCCATGGTAGCATTATGTTCCCTTTTGAACCATTTTTGGCTTTAGGGTCTACAGTATCCTTCAGCAAGCAGTGCCACAACTCATTATTCTTGGTGCCAAGGATATAGGATTATTATTTGCAGATGTTTTAATATATTTCAGTTGAGTTTGGTGGGAAAAAGTCTTTAGTTTTTATATATGAGAAGAGGTATTTGGCCAAATTGTCATGGAGGTCCTTTTGCCTTCTGTAATACGTGGTTTTGAGTTTCTGTAACTTTATTTTATGGGCTTTGTGGAAAATATGATGGTCTGATTTACTTTCAGCTTGTTAATGATGCTTGCAAATTTGCTTTAAGATAATTAGTATAATCAAATCACATGCTTCAGGGCTTTAGCTGACTCCTTTTTTCCTCTGTGTATAGATGGTCAAATGATGTGCATTGGTACAAATAGTCCTCTTTCTTGGAGGCCAGGTTAACATTTTGCTAATGTTAAAATATTTCAATGAAAATGAAAGCCAGACAGATTACCAAATTTGGGAAAATTCCTGTTGGCAAGATTCCTGTAGTTTCTTTTCTTCCACGCGATTATAGTACCTGAATTGATTCACCTAATCTGTTTCTTGCCACCAGAATGGGGATATTAGATGCTAAGGGTACTTTCCTGTTCATTTTTCATGGAAAATTACTTCATCTGCCAAAACATGAAAGGTCTTGAACACTGCCAGTTTGGTAGCTGTCATTAGACAATATATTGCTTCTTGGTTGACTCATGGCCTGTTGTGTTTTTGAAGTATGCTCAACAGTTACACCACAGCATAACAGTGCCATGATATTGTTTATTTTCTTAAAATAGCTAAGGTCATTTCTGTCACTTAGGACTGGAACAATTAAAAGTCCAGTCTTTCAAATTTTGTTAACTTTATGGAAGAAGACAATACTGCACTGATGAGGAATAGGTATGTATTCATGAATATATTGGGTTATTTACATGTGTGACTCTTCTATAAAGTTGTATTGTACATCTGAAATTTTAATTTAATTATAAATTAAACATTTCATTAGTAATCAGCTTTCTTATGAGAGGCACTTATGTGCAGAAGGATGTAGAATTTTTTTCATGCAAGGAGTACTTAAAAATACAGAGGTTGAATCTTTCTGTTGGGAATCTCCTGTACTTCTAGGGGGACATTTTGCTTAGGGAGTGCTGGCCAGCACCTCCATAATGTGTAGCTGAATTCCAGCAGCACCTGCTGTCTGCCTACCACGTGAGTTGCATCTTTCCTTTGTAACTACTGATTTACAGTATTTATTTTCCTAAAGGCATCTTTATAGTCACAATAAGCAGGTTTTGAAAAGTTCAGCTGACTATAGGCAACTGCTTTCCCTGGAGGATATGCATTTAAAAGTTACTGTCTTTCTGCTTAGGTACTGTGTGTGCTTAATATTTTCCAGCAAACATTGATCACACTGGGTAGCTTTGAGGGCAAAACTGTTGCACTAAGATAAACATTTGAGAGTCTCCTTTAATGCCCAAAGCCTCTTAGCTTTTTTAGGTCAAATTATCTTGTATCCTCTGACTGTGTTTCTAAGCTTGCTACTGCTAAATGCTACTTCTAAAATTCAGATTCTGCATTCCATTTTTGTTGACAAGGTTAAAGAGCGGGTATCTCACAATTAAGGTCCCAACTTCAATGGCAAGAAAACCAGACCACTTCTACTTCCTTAGAGCTGGCACTTAAGAAGTAAGGTAGTTGTTTCATACTTGCAATAGCATCTCTGCTTTTTGTATTTTGCCAATGTCATTATAATACTGGTGCAAAATGAGGCTGTTAGGCTGCAACAGTGTGCTAGGAGTTAAACTTTTTGTTGACTGAGAATGTAGCAGTTCATTATTTATACCTAGAATTTCTTTATTTCTTTGTTTCTGTGACTTTATTTCACAAATGTTGTTTTCTGCAAGCTATAAATTACTATAAACAAACATGTAAAAAAATGCATTATGTATCATGTAACTATGCTAGAAAAGGCAAATAGAGGTAATTGTCTTAAAAATGCCTTGTTATTTGCATTGATATCAGCAGAGATCTCAGATATCAGTTGGTAAGAACTATTTTTTCACAGGATATGTTCAAAAATTGTAACTTTGTTAAATACTTGATTTAAATACTACTTAACCACACAACAAATTTTCTTTCCCTTCCTCCTCAGTGAATGCCCTTGGTTAATATTTGCCATCCACTTAGCTAGAGATTAAATTACTGGGGACTGAGGAAAAAAAAAGCACTTGTAAAAACACAGGTTTCTCCTGCTGTGAAACCGTGGCTGTAGTGTGCAAAATGTGATTTTTCTAAAGTTGGGTTTACTGGCAGGGGATATATGTGAAAATGTCCAAAAAGCAGAGACCTCATCTGTTCCTGCTGGTAGCTAGCATGATGCCATTAGTGTCTGCAACTGGGGAGCTTGGCAGGTGGGGGAAGTGAGGGAGGATTGTTAGGAGTTCTTTGAAATATCTCCTTGAGAGCCGGATAGTGAGAGAGTTAGAGAGGGAGAGCTGTCAGATAGTCAAATATCTGGAAGTTGGTTTGGCTGTTGCAGTATATGAAAGTTATGTAAGGTGTGTGAGCATATTACATAAGAGCTCCCCTATGCTCCAGGTCACCGGCTGCTCTTCCAAAACTCACTGCCACCCGCCTGAAACCAGCCTGGAAACACGCAGCACACTTGGAAAATGGGCATCTCTGTTATTTCTGCAGCAGTGGCAGCATGGTTGCATAAGACACACATATTACAATATTCAAAAGTAATAAAATTATTTGTAAGAAGAAGAGAATAGAGTGTCCATGAGAAATTAATTTTTTTTTAACTGAGTATCAGTATGAAAGAGTAAATCACATACAGCAACTTGTATTGCAGTGGAACATGTTTCAATACCATGAAGTGGTGGGGAGTTTTTAGGCCCAGCAGGAAGGGCCTGCTCTTTATATGCAGTCTGAATAAGCATTTCTTTGCATTTGCAAAAAAGAATTGCAGCTCAGCAATTTTTGCTAGTTATTTTGTTATTGCTGGTAAAATCTGCAGATTTAACTTCACTTCTCCTACAAATAGAAGCATGGATATTTCTCATGGAGTAATATCTGCTGAGACTTCTTTAATCCATTGCAGTTTAAGATCAAGATCAAAAGGTGCTTGATGATGAACCTTTTCCACCCTCTGCAGCACATTTTAATGGTTGCAGTAAGAGCTCCATTCTTCATGCTTCGGTCAGATAGCTACAGCTCCTTCCTGACAGCGTGACAGATTTAATTTATATTACAGGTTAAATGGTTGAAATCACTGTAGTAACTGTAACAGATAACAGATCAGAACTCTATAAGATATTCTTTTCTTAAGTTATTGGGAAATTGAATTCAGCTTTGCAAAGGATTATTCTTTTTCATCCTTCAGTCTCCTCTCAAAAACTCGCTTGGAGGCAAGAAAGACGGCACAATGCCTTCGTGCAGATGGCATGGAGTGTTTGCAAGGAGCGTCTTCTCATCCAGATGTTGTGGAGCACAGATCATGTGTCTAGAGCCAAATGCTGACAGAGTGCTGTAATGGTCACTGTTCAAACAAAA
Organism: Onychostruthus taczanowskii; assembly: GCF_017590055.1. Lineage (NCBI taxonomy): Eukaryota > Metazoa > Chordata > Aves > Passeriformes > Passeridae > Onychostruthus > Onychostruthus taczanowskii. The sequence goes on from NW_024500128.1 coordinate 2,544,485, forward strand.
CAGGAGCAGTGTTAGTTTCACTCTGTCCAGAAACAGTTTGCTTTGGTTGTGGGATAGTCACCATTAAGATGAAGCCTCTGTACCTGACTGACATTGAGCTAAACTGAACACATTTTTTATTAGAGACTGCTAATACATGAGTCCAGCCTATAGCCCAGTTACCTTTTCTGCCTGATGGTGCTTCTCCAAACTAGAGTTGGGTTCTGTGTTCATACCCAGCACTGCTGCCCCTGGTGTGTTACAGTGCAATTTACTGCCAGAGTGAGGGGCAGTTCAGCTGTATGTCAGACCTTCCCCCCCAGCCTCCTGCAGAAAGCTTTCTGCTATTTCAGTCTCTTGGCTGGTGCTACAGTAATCTCAGCTTTCCGTGAACTCTACAAAGAGACATTTGGCAGAAGTTACTGTGGCCTGTTTTCCTTCTTCAGTGCCATGAAACACATTTTGTCACCTCACAGTTGCTGGGATCTCAGTGTCTAGTTTGTGAATAAGTGCTTCTTGCATTTTTAGTGCTAACTGAGTTTCATCTCTTTTCCTTGAGGAAGTTCTCTGTCCTTATTTCCCATGTCTAGGAGGATTGCCCCATGAAGCCATATTGCAGTTCCTGTTCTGTTTAAGTAGAACATTTCGCACAAACATCCTGTCCACTTACAAGTCACTAGTCACTGGGAGCAAGATCTCCGCAGGCAGTTTTTATGTAATGAAATTATATAATACAGTTATTTACATGTGGAGGTCAGTATGTATATGCAGTATGTATAGCCTGTGTTCATCATGCTGCACTGTATTTTTTTGCCATAGCAGAGTTTGTCTTACTGGTTTCTTATCTATAAAGAAATTGGGAGCTGGTTGTTTCTTCTCCAGTTGGGATTTCAGGACTGGCTGTCCACAACAATCATGGGCATCAAGTGTATTAGCAGCAAATCCATACAATAGAACTTAAAGAACCAGCTAAGGTAAAATAGTCGGTTTTTAGCATTAATTCTTTAGGTAAACAAGGGACAAACAAGTTAGCTGATTGCTCTTGCAACAAGTTAATTCTGTACATCAATCTGCAGCTGGATGGTTACCCTTATCTGACAAAGTGTCCCTGAGTATGAAATAAATGCGGTTTACAGAATTGTTTGGTATAAAAATAGTCTCCTCCCCTTCCTCTGTCAAATTTATTCTCTCAAATTTTATACCTGCTTTTTGTATTTTGTTCATTCTGTTTTGTTCCAAAAGGGTTTTTGTTTTGGTGTGTAGACTCTTCTAATCTTCCCAGTTTCACATTTCTCTGTTTTACTTATCTTAGTATTTCTTGTCTCCATGGGAGAGATTGTTAGGTTGTCATGCAGTGAGTTTCCTGAACCTGATTTCATAACTACACTCCTTGCTTCATTGCAGTTCACCCTGGACTCTAATCAGCTGTTAGGCATTTTAAAGTCCCTGTATATCGAGTATTTTGTAAACATCATTTATTTACCACTATGAGTGTTCCACAGCTCTACACAAAGTGACAATGGAATTAATCCAGGAAAAGAAACAAGCTGAAAAAAGTCATTTAAGTACCCATGGCAGCCTTGCTCTGCTAGGCAGTTTGTTTACATTGATTTTTATAAGGACACCAACAAAGAACTACGGAAGAAAAGAATCTATTCTGAATTGTTCAGTTCACTCATCAAAATATTCAGTATTTGAACAATATTTCCCAGCCTCTCAAATAGATTAAATGGCATTTAATTTACCCTCATTATGCACACATTTTTGTTACAACACTCAAAATACTCAGTTCTTGAAGGCCTTCATTTCAGTGATAACAGAATGTGATGGTTTCCAAAGAAAGCCTGGTGCAAAAAAAGCTGAATACTGAAAACTGAAATTGAAAGTTGAGGAAGGTGGAGGAGTGACAGGAAAGTTGCACATGGCACATTTAGAAGATCTTGTTCTTTCATTTGCTTTTTAGCTTTGCATTGATACCAAAATCAAGCAATTTCTTTGTCTTCACAGTAGAAAAAAAAATGAGCTATTCCAGCCCTCATTATCATGTTGAAATGTATGTTAAGTGTGAGTTCTCTTATTCTATTAGAAGTACATTTTTGTTTTCCTAATACACTAACTCCTGTGTATATACACACGTGTTTGTACACCTGCATTGTCCTCTAAGTCTGTACCTAGCCATATACCCTTACAGCTGTCTTTTGGTAATACTGAATCAACTTGTCCATGGCAGTTTTTAAATGCTGAATCATTCAGTAGCTGCTTTGTTTAAATTTTATTTATTACTTCAGGGGTTTTTTAAGGTTTGGGGATTTTTTTTTTCCTTCTTTTGGTATATGTGCTGCCTATGGCCCCTATACTGCATATGCTTATGTGAAAATATATTTTTTTCTGTATGAACTGTTTCTTCTCTTGTAAAATGACTTCCATTTTCATCAGTCTTTTAGATAGGGGTTCTGCAGTTTGATTAGAAAGGCAAGGCTACTCAAGAGAAATTTTTAGATATATTAAGTCCTGGAATACTGAAAAAGAGGGTGGTTGAATTTCACTAGCAGGAATGGAAAATGCAGATATAAGATGGGCAAGTGAGTGATTCTTTTACAGCTGAGTGGAAACAATAGTTTCTGCAAAGGGAATTGATGAATGAATGCTCTGGGGATGTGCTTTGTAACTTTCTGACAGTGGGAGATAATAGAAGTTAGGCGGCCCTTTGCATGTGAGGAAGAAAAAAAAATTTTTAGCAGCATTTAACCCCTATAGCTGATTGGAGGTATTTATGTAGCGCTGGCATTTTACTATCATAGCTAGGACTACTAAATTACCTGCACTGAATATTATACATACTGGGAAAAATTGCTTTAGATATGCTAGTCTCCTCCATATTTTGAAGAAAACAGAGAAGGAGGTTCCTCAGAAGAAGAGGAATCTCACTCTGAGTTATGAGCAATCTATGAAGGAACCTACCCCCTCTGTTAACTGTTCGTGGAGCACCTTGGGACAAGTCGTCTTCAGGGTGAAATGTCAGTATTTTCATGGGTAGAAACCAGTTAAGAACTTGGCTTGTAATTTAAATCCTGTTTGAAAATTGAATGTTTATATGTTGACCAAGTAAAGGACAAAATTAGGTATGTCATGATTTACTTGAGGGTGAATAATGGGGCCCATTTATACAGGACTGAATTTGAGCTTCAGAAAATATGAGTGTCATTCCCTATCAGAGGTCCTGCTTGATAGTATCTCTTCCTGTCCTTTTTTTGTGCTTCATTTAAACAAAGTGGCTTCACTGAAATGATGAATGGAATGTCTTTTTAAATGTTAGTCCTCATTTTTACAAATACTTTATCTAAACGTAGATACATAGAAAAAAAAAGAATGTATCCATAGAAGTAGAGCATTGGGTGGTTTTTTTGCTTGTTATCTTGTTGGTTTGTTGTTGTTTGTTTTTTTTAATAAATATCCTAGATCAGTTTAAAGAACACAAGGACCAAATTATACATTGATTGTTTATGCCTGAAGGTTTTTGCATTTTTACTTTCAGGTTTGTTTCCTCCATTATCATAATCGCCCTCTTATGCAGAGGGACAGTATACAATTGAGTTTCCTGGCCGGTGTTATGCAAGAATATCCTCATTTCCCAAGGACAGTACAAAATAAATAAATAAATATACGCTGTTGTCAGGGAGCAGCATTGTAGACCATTTCTGTTCTGATCTTAAAAACTTTTGCACCTGCACTGTCTATAAAATTAGCAGTTGGAAATTTGACTTCAAATTGACTGAATCCATTGAAATGAACACACTAGAGCAGTCTTTGTTTCCAAGGCAACAGTCAGCTCTGTTCCTAAGGATTCAAAAGGTGTTTAAATGACAAGGTTGCCTTCAGAACACATCTTACTAAATTTAAATTTTACATTCATTCAGAATATCTGGAAATATAAAACTTTCCTAATGTGAAGTACAGCTCTCATTATGTCTTTGCTCAGTCATAAAAAGAACTCACTCCTACAAAATATATTCCCTTCCCAATACTATACTCTAAATATGTTACAGGTCATGCTGCATTTCCAATTTCTCACTGTAACTATTATGGGAGACAAGTAGTGATATCTATAGCTAAGTTTAGATAATACTTTCTATTACATTAAACTACAATATTAGAACTATAGCAAAAATAGGTTCTAGAGAACATGGTAAAAAAACCTAATCAGGTATTTTGGCAGTTCTAATCAGATCTAATGAAGAGCTCTTAGCTCCTCCAGGAGAACACGTTCGTGATAAATGACTAATAAGTGCCTGATCATAGTTCTCTGAACTGTTCTTTATACATTAAAAGTGATTTTTCAGGGTACTTTTTCTGAATGCTTATGGAGAGCTTTTCCATACCTGTGTGGCCTCATGAATGAACAATGATACTGAGGGAGAAGCCTGCTAGAAAGGAATTACTTTTTGGCAAAGCCATGAGAAGAGGTAAGTTCTCTGTGTCAGAATGGGGCAAGTGGATGCAGAATAGATGACAAACTTCCACAAGTCAGAAGAATTTAGTTTCATGTGAAGGAGCAGTAGGCTGAAGAGAATGGTGAAAATTTAAAGGCACAGATCAGAAAGATAATTTTAACTGTGACATTTGTGGTTGGGGTTTTTTTTGTTTTTTTTTTTTAATGAAAGAGAGGGAGGGAAGAGTGCCTCAGATTCAGCTGACATGGGGACAGAGAAATTTGGTGTTGGGATAGGTTCATATCTGTGAATGATTCTTTGCTCTCTGGTTACATATTTTCTTTCATGAATTGCAAATTCAAGTTCTTACCACATTTTGTAGATTTGTCTAGCTTGTTTGTGAAGAGGAGCTTTGGAAAATAATGATCTTGAGGCAGTAGTATTGGGGAGAAGTAATTTACTCCATCATGTAAGTACTTCTGCAAATCCTTTGAGACAATTTTCAAATTAGGATTTCTAATTCCTTGGAAATACGTCAACTTGAAATTGTAACACATTTAATTCTATTTATACAGGAAAGATTTGTTTTGGAGGTTTGTTAATCAACAGATATGCTTCTGGGAGAGGTATCATTATACTGCTTTGCAAAGCCTCAACTGTTTTCTAAAATACAGGTATTAAAACCTGTGTAGCTTTCCTGTAGAGTTTAAATGGTGAAACGTACAAATCTGTTTCACTTCATTGCTTTTAAAAAGAGTCAAGAAACATGAAAGTCTTTATCTGAAATAATCAGTCCAACTCCATTAGGTTTGAGAGCCTCTTACTTTCAAGCTCAGAGGGATTTTTTTTTTGTGATGTTTGAATGCTTAAAATGCCTAATGTTTTTGAAGACCTTCTACAACTTATAACAGCATTAATTATCAGTACCAAAGTGAGAACTGAAGGTTTGTCAATGATACAATGATTGTAAAATGGGACTGAAGTGAGAAGTAGTAAATTGAAGGGAACTTAGCAAACCACAGCTTTGTTCCTTGAGCTCCATATTTTTATTCCACCCAAATGTTCTTAGCTCAATCTAAGTCACAGGATGTTCAGTGAGTGAGGTTGCTCTACCTAAATTTTCACTGTTTAATGGCAAGGTAAATACTTATATTTCTCTGCTTAGAACCTAACTGCTGTTCCTTGATTTACATCATGTTTATTATTCAGGATACTCAGTTCCCGCACACACAGTACAGAGTACAAAATAAGTGATGTAGATTCAGATTGTCTCATTTGCAAATAAATGGTAGCTCTACGTAAGTCTTGGATCTTCAAAATCGTAATTACACTCACTACTTTTTTGTTTTTCTTCTTGCCTGCCTAATGTATTCCTACTTGTAAAGAAGATAGGGTTTTTCAGAAATAATGTATGATAATGTAATCAAAGCCAAAGTGAGATTTTCAGAAATGCTGATAGATTAAGTGTCTAATTTCCACTGTCTATCACTACAAATAATGTGTGGCCTTTAGAAATCTTTTGAAAAGTTCACCTTTCATTCATTGCAGTTGTCAGATACAAAACTGAATCAAAGCCATAATCTTCAATCTCAAGTAGCTCTCATCAGACTGGCTAAGATTACTTTTTGGGTGTGCATTCTCCAGAACAGTTTGTGCAGTCCAGGTGTTACTCATAACTGCAAACAACTGGAAAGCTCTTCATTTAATCTAGCAGGTGAAATACTTCATCTTGAGCATTGCTGGGCTGCAGAGAAGAGTTTTCAGTAGCCTCAGAAGATAAAATACGTAATTTCCTCTTTCCTAAGAGTAACTGGCTGGCTCTTCTCTCTTGAAATCATTTATAAATGTGCTTGCACTCTAGATCTTGTTTTACTCCAAGTTTCTTCTGTTTTTGTATATTGTACAGTGTGTTTGGATGCAATGTAAGGAAATCAGTAAACAAATCGCTTTTGTCCTGGGAGGAAAAATTTCATAGTAATTTAGATTCTGATGAAGCAGGTAGAGGTTAACACAGTCTTCTAAAACTCATTCTATAAGACACTTGCTTTCATTGAGCTGTCTGGTGCTCATGAGGTGTTGCATTTGCTGAAAAATATGGTTTCATATATATATAAAAATAGGAAGACATAATTATTTATTGAGGTATGTCATCATTTGAATTTACTGTAAGTTCAAAATACCGTGAAATGCACAACAAAGACGATAATGCTCACGTGCGTGGCAGACTTTCTGCTGTCCATTTACATACCAGACTGTAAATCCTGTAGTATCTTTTTATGCTTTTACGTGTCTCAGAAATTTCAAAGTTTCATAGTAAAAAGGCTTTACAGTACTTCTAAATATAAATAAGCTTAAAAATAAATCCTGCAAAAGTGCAACATTCCATTTAATAAAATGCCCATTTTTATAAATGCCCTGAAATGAGTGGGTGAAAAATAGTGTGACACATCATGTGGGCTTAATCTGTTTCATATAAATTTGCTGTGAAAGCTCTAGTTCAATATAGATAATGTGCAATCTGTTCTAAACATCCAGTTGTACAATAAGGGTAATTTGTGGGAGACAGTTATGGATCTCAAGAGCCCTTTCATCATGCAGAGTATTGAATTAATCTCCTCCTAAATGCTCATTCAGAAAGTGCCAGAAGACTGCTCTGTTTGGTTGCCATGGCAGATATTATTCTCCTGGCTCCTTTGAGAGCTACGTTTCTATAAACTATGAGTGTTTTCAAGTTTATCAAAGCAGTAAGTTGTAGTTATTCTGATTTTTGTTGCAATTGGCAGTTTCATTCTGTCATGCTTGCATTAATTTTATTATTTTAAAATGTTATAAAATTTCTTTTTACCTGCTTGCTCTCTCAAATAGAATAATAACTTTCATTTAGAGACAGAAAAGGGCTAAAACGTATTTTGAACACAGAGTCTTACAGTCTTTTTTTAAATAAAAGTAAAAAGAAATAAAAAAATTGGGTACCTGTATGCTGATAAATGCAGTTGTAAACAGGGAAGGGAATGAAAATCAAGACTGTATTTTATCAAGACTGTACAGGGAGAGATACTGTGAAGGAGATTGGACTGATTTCTTATACAATAAACTTTTCCATTTGCATGTTCTCCCATTGCAATTTCCTTATAGGCAGCAGAACTAATGAAGCCTGATTTCCTCAGGATTTATGTTCTGTCTTTCCTGAGCCTGTAGGCAGCTGTGCACATGTCTTCATTAAACCAGCGGCAGTTACTCTGAGCTACAATTCTGTTTTCAGTGATAGACTGTAGGTTTGGATTTCCCTTCATACAGCTGCTGATTTTCATAAGGTGAAGAGACACTGGACATTCTTTAGACCTCTGCAAAGTATGCCTTCTGTTGAAATTGGCTGGTGGCCAATTTCTCTAGAAAGGTCGAAAATTACTTTGTGGTCCCTTGCTCCATGCCCCTGACCCTTTAGACATCTGACTCAGGTGGTTTTAAAGCGACATACTGTCACTATGAAAACTGCAGATTTTAGGAGATAGTTGTTGGCCACCACTGAAATTCAGAGACTTGCTTGAATTTTAGAGAATTTTATTATTGAATAATTATTCTCTAGTAATGCATGCTGTCACTTCAATGCTTATGTTACTTGCTTGTCTTGTTACAATTTGGATGACCATGTACTTTGAACGCTTGAGCTTCAGAATTTTTTTTTTTTATTTAACTCTGATGTTTTGGTTATTCAGAATAATTATACTCAATATAAGCCTGTCACTAAGGAGACTAACAGGGTAACAAGTCATCAGTTTGCCATGAGATACTTGCCTGCATTTACTTACCCATCTACACCTATCAGTGTTTGAATTAGTGCTGAGCTCATAGGAAACTCTGTACTCCTGACATCCAAAAAGTAACCCCCTTGTTTGCTACTCTGTTACCAAACTCTGCCCTTTTCTAGAGACATCCAGAAGCAAAGCTGTTTTTGGCGGTTCTGTGTCAGCTGTGCAGCCGAAAGACTCAAATCTAACTCCTAATCGACTGTGAATATGTGGGAGGATACTGCTTTGAATCAGAGACAGTGTGAATGATCATGTGGACAGGCATTGAAGGGAGGAAGGGAAGCAACCCATTAATAGCTGGACTTGTCAGAAGCGTTTTGTTGATATGCAAATCTATAATTTACCTACTTCCAAGTCCTTTAGTTTAGCTAAGGGGACACAGCATACATAAACTCTTAGGTACTGGATAAGCAACAAAATATTAATTCTGCACTTTGTTATGAATATGCACCCACAGGAGGAAACTGTGTGGATGCCATGTGTTAGTCTTCCTGGGAGAAGAGATTTAGTGTGTGCACAGAACCTCAGGGGAAGGCAGATATTTAGAGAATTGAGAAACTCTGAGGAGGATTATACATCTTAGAGCACTGGAAATTGATTCATTATGATTGCATTTTCTCCTTAAATCAAATTTGTTTCTTGCACAAGATTGTGGAAAATGCCATTCTGACCAGAACCTACATGTAGTTCAGACTGCCAACAAATCTGTTAGAGACCATCCCACTGAAGCAACAACTGAGCTATGAAATGGTTGAACTATGAAGTGATTAAACAGAGAAAAAATAATATAAGAAAGTTAATCACAGTAACATGAGGGGGTTTTCAATATGTAAGCAAAATAGGGAGCACATTGAGTGGGGCAAATAAGGCCTGGTGTGCTTACAAAGGATGGTAGGGAGTTTTTAACCTGGATGTCTGTAACAGCCAACAGACAAGCATTGCCTCTTCTTTTATTGTTCTGCAGAGCATCATAAAGACAGGATTTCTACTGCATTTGAAGGCTCATACACTTCTATGGAGAAGCAGCAAGGCTTGACATTTGAGAAATTCGAGAGGTTTTGTGTTTCAAAGAAAGCTGGTTGGGGTCAAAGGGCATGTCAGTCTTTAAGTAGTATTCAGCATCCTTTTAAGTTAGCATGGTGAATATTTTAGATTCTAATTACCTAGTGTGCAATTAATTCATTACACACTGTGCTGTAAGAACTGAAATACTTCTTCTGACAAGCCGAAAATAACATTTTTTATTATTCATACAGAGACTAGGATATTGAATGTTGTACATAACAGATTAGAAAGTAGTAAAATGTATTCTGGGGTAATTTAGCAAGCAGAAAAGAATGGAGTTCCTTTAACCTTCTCTTCCTGAAATAAGTATTAAACTGAGGTGACTGACATTCTACATTTTTGTCAGCTCAGTATAACATTCTGCTAAGAACTTTCTGAAATTCTGGGGCATGTACTGCAGCTTTCTATAGACAAGCGTCTATACATCATAGCATGTGTATCAATTTCAGTGTTGCTCTCTTATAGAAACAATATTATGTTGCTGCTCTGTGCTTATTTAATAAAAGACTGAAGTCTCCAATATTCCGAGGAAATTTACGTAAAAACCAAATTCATTTATGTATAAGGAAAGCAACACACTATGGTATAAATAGCTGTGTGCTTAACCAAAAGAGTAAGTTTTCCTGTATGTGCTCTCAGGATTGGTTCCCTTTGATGTGCAGCTCTATGAATAACAAGTAACAGGGCATGGGGTGGCAGGTAGCTCGTGTGCAAAAGAGAACACTGTTTAGAGCAGGTCTTTTGGGGAGATAATGTCTTTTTTGCTTCTGAGAAGCAGGCTGTCAGGAGGGTTCAGCAGTACTGTTAGGCTCTGCATACTAAAGCATGCTTCGTAAGATGCCAGCTCATATAAAACGGATTAGAGAAGCCAGGAGGAAAATATCTGCCAGAAGAACTGAATTCAGACAGATACTTTTTAAAGCTTTATTGTATTTTAAAGTTTTAGTAAAATAAATGAAAATTATAAGGAAAAGCAAAAAGTTCTATTGAATCAAATGGAACATTTTGTAAGTTAAGGTACTGTAATACTCTCTTTCTTCTTCATTTCTTTTCTATTGACAACAAGTAAAACTTCAGCTATCATTTCAGAGCAATTGTGCCTCTGTCATTTGCTAGGTTATTCACTGTATTGTAAGAGCAATGTGCACTGCTTCTGGCTATATATCCTCTGAAATAGATTGAAAACAGAAAGATTTACTTTTCTGGGAAGCATTTGGAGAATCTGAAGTTCATTAGTTTAGTTGCCTTGTTTGGTTTTGGATTGGTTGGTTGGTTTTTCTTCCTCATTTACAGGCGCCACTGACTTTTTTTTTTTTTTTTTTTTTTTTTTTTTTTGAGAGTGCTTTAGTTCTTGAGTCTTTGTTAAGGCTGTATAACCAATCTATGATTTTTTTTTTTTTGTCTGATTACCTTCTTTTCACAGGATAATATTTTTTTTCTTTTTATCTGTTTCCTCTGATGATAATAGTATTATTCATATTCCAAGGGTTTGGTTTTTTTCTCTACTGTCTCAATTTTTGTTTCATGTGGAATAAATTACAAAACTTCCAAAAGTCAAAAGAAAGTGGAATGTGTGTAGAGAAATGAGCCATAGCCTGGTCTATCTACCCTGTTATCTTAGAGCAAAGTTGTCCCAGAGCAATATATACTGTAATAGTGCACTTCTCAGCTCAAGAGTCTGCTGCCTTTCTGTGACCTCTCCTTGGTCCCCCAGAGCAGAGGAGGCAACATTTAAAACATGTCTTGTTTGGCCAGAAATTGTTATCTTGTCAGACACTGAATGTTTGGTGGGGTATTGGCTTATTAAAAAGAAAAATACAAGCCAAAAAGGACCATCTCCCAGATAAAAGTCTGGAATTAATTAATGGGGCAGCTGAGCAGAAAGAATGGAGAGGTGAGGAGAGTAGTTAATCTCTTTTTAGGAGAACAAAAAAGGAAGGAAAAAGTCAACAACTCTAAAACCCCAGGAAAAAGAAACAAAGATGTTCAATGTGATAAAGCACTGACTTTTCAAAGATGAAAACCAGTTTTTGATACCTGAGCAAGTGCTGTTTTCATCCTGGAAAAAAGAAGGCTCTGGATGACTTAATTGTGGCCTTCCAGTACCTCAAGGGAGCCTAAAGGGAAGATGGAGAGAGACTGTTTACATGGGCATGTAGTGAGAGGACAAGAGGTAATAGTTTCAAACTGAACTAGAGTAGGTTTAAATTAGGTATTACAAAAAATTCTGTACTGTGAGGATGGTGAGGCACTAGAACAGATTGTCCAGCAAAATTGGGGATGCCCCATCCCTGAAAGTAAAGGTTGGATGGGGCCCTGAGCAACCTGGTCTGATGAAAGGTGTCTCTGCCCATGGCAGTGGGATTGGAAATAGGTGATCTTTAAGGGTCCTTCCATTTTGAGCAATACTGTTCTCATGTCCAGATTGAGTAATCAAACTTCCAGGGATGTGACCAGTTAGAGGTCCTTCAAAGACATGTTAAAAATTTAAATTTCAATGCAGAGAAAATATTTTGCAGGTTTAGCAGACATGCGCAGGCATAGTGACTCCATAGCTTTTGATAGGAAATAAATAGGAAAAAGTGGAAGGAATTTAAAAGTTTTTGTAATTATCTTTATGTAGGATATGATACATCTGTCAGAATGGATCACCAAACCCAGGTTTTTATTATTCAGGTCAGACTCTGAGACTAAAGAACTGTGTGTTGGGTAACTATTTATTCTGCAGAGTTTATTTAGTTATAGCACTTAGAGAGCTTAAGCACATTAAGATTCTGTTGCCTTAGCTCTCTATAAAAAGTTCCTGCCCCACAGGTCTTTTTGTGTGTCTGTGCTGCAGGTACAGGTCACCATCTCCTTGCCTATGCAAGTTTCAAAAGCTTTCTACAGCTCTGCCTTGTGCGTTGCTTTTGGTTACCTAGGAAGGAAAAAAAAAGACTTGAAAAAGTTTAGGCAGCAATACAGCCTTAGATATTTAAGGACAATTTTACATGCTGTTGGAAGAGCAGGACTGCCCATAACACAGCAGGGATTGCTGGATATTTGTTGAAGAGAAATTCTGTGTTTGAATAGTTTGAAATAAATTAAATAACTGAGGAGGTCTGTTTCTGTGAAAGGGGGTGAGGATTGTTATCTTCTTGAGCTGGTGGATTTTTTCAAAAGGTAAGATTACTTTTTATATATAAAAGAGTAGTAAATCTGCTGAGTAGATACGGTTCTTGTGACTCTTGGTCCTTCCTATTTCTGACTGGAGAAATTCTATCAAATTAATCAGCCTGTCTTGTCCTCTTTGGGGAGATGGAAAGGTATGCTCATAACCCATTCTAGCTAACATTTGGTAACCAAATGTGGTTAATTTCATTAGGAATTTACCTCAGTAGTGAGGTAAATTCCTAATGAAATGAAAGACAGGTGGGTTTGGGTTGGTAGAAGTACTGTTGAGTAAACCCAGAATTTAACTGGTCTGCCAGTTGAGAAACTCTTAAGTGGCTAAATTAGACTCGCATGTGGCAAGAACACACCTTTCTTCTGCAGGTGGGACACACCCAGAGCTTCCCTTACTTGTTTTTAACATGAGGATGTTGAAATTACCAGACCAAATCATTAATTAGTTTATCCAGTAACTTCTTCTCTGGGAATGATCTGTCCTGTTGTTTCCATGAGAAGTATATGAAAGTGTTTGGAGCAACAATTAATGGGAGCAGTTCCTTACTTGCTGTATCAATTAGTTTTAAGCTTATCTCATCAACAGGGAGGATTTTCATATCTGCTTCAGAAATGAGATTATTTTTAATGCCACTGTGAATCTTCCAGTTTGTTGCATAAGCATTTAATATAAGAGCATTTATAAGGGTCGTAGTGATTCTGAGCTGTATTTTCTTTTCTATTTTTTCACTGATCAGCAGGAATCATGAAAGGAGATTTAGCCATTCACTAACACAGGACAAAACCCTCTTTTATTTTTAGTCAAACCCCTGCAGATTTCAGAAGAGAGAAAGCTTATTTAAGGTGTTATTTATATATTCTTTTCCCAATGGTGTTGGTGATTATTCCCATGTCACAGAAAGATGAAACAAAGTCAAGAAGCAAGTTCAGCAGATGCCAATTTCAATGGGATATGTTTCTTTGATCAAAAGTTAATAGGAAGGCAAAATTCTAATATAATTCCTTGAAGGTTAGTTATATGAGATTTGTACTGAGTAATACAGAATAACATATATAAAACATATTTTAAATTAGTGCTCAATGCTTATTAGTGTTTAGTATATACTGCCTGCTGAAAAACTCCTTTTCTGGGCTGAAGTGTGAATTCCCTATAGCATTATGGTGGCAATATTGGCCAGTTCCCAAATCTCACAGTAACAAATGAGGAAGGCATTGGGAGGAGAATTTTCAAGGTAGCAAAAACCAACACATGGAAACCAAAACCCAACAGCCTCCCATTAATTTTGTGGATGATGCCCCTTCAAATACAAATTGTTAAAGTCTTCTTTATGAATGCATTTTCTTTATTTTTTAGATAGATAAATAGATGCAGCATACTGGTACAGAGAGAGAGAATGAGAATCTGGATGTGTGGATTCTACTCAGGTCCTCGGTAGATGCATTCTTCCATTGACTTAGTGTAAACCACAGCCTTTGCTGTATTTCCTTACACCACTAATAATTATTGTAATTTCCTATTAGTAGGGGAAATCATGTTTCTGTCATTTTAGTACATAAGAGATACTTGCTTTAGTTTATTGAAGAAATCTTTTGCTGTAGTTGTGAAATGTTAATATTTTCAAAAAGCTTGTAAATAATTGCCATGGTTCCTGCAGTTCTGTTGGTCCTATAATGGTGTGTCTTTACTTTCTGATTGTTTCCAGTGCCAAGAAAGGAGCAGGAGCATGTGAGCACTGACATATTATCAAGCGCAAAGTGCAGAAAATGGATCTCTGCAGCTTGTTAATATTTTGCAATTATTTGTCCTGCCCTAGCTTGCATATTTGATTTGCCCTGAAGGATCTCTGGAAATGTGTGTTCACCTTCCATCTTTTACCAGCACAGAAATTTGCTGTGAATTAGCTAGGTGACTCACTGGATAATATTGACTCACTTTACTGATGCAAAATCATATGATGTTTTCAGCATTTATTTAGAGTCTTTTCACAGCACTTACTGGCATTTTTTTTAAAACACAGTTGGCTTGACAGATGTAACAACTTATTTTATAAAGGTCTTACTATAAAATTTACAAGACAACACATTTTCTCACAAGTTGTAATGTTGTGCAGTGTTTCTATAGCAATCGGACAGTTTTGATGTGCTACAGCTAATATGTTGAAGAGAAAATACTTTACATTTGTGTTGAATGCTAGAGAATATATTTGTTGTGATAGATTGAAGTTGAGGAATAGGAGTGTGATGGTACTGGTGACCCAGGGTATCCAGTAAAAGCACTTTGCAATGTATAAAAAACATTCCAAAGCCAAGGCTTGAGGTCTGATAGAATTAAATTAGTGTGGCAATTTAACATGAATCACAATAGTTAATCCCCCAGTGCATGCTGAAGCTGGCACCATTAGCTCTGATTTTCATTGAAGCAAAAGAAGGAGGTCAGTCTAGAACAGCAGCTGCACTGGAGCTGCTTGTATCTGTTCCACACATTCATTTCTAGGCTTCAGTTTATTGTCTGGCTTTATCCAGCCCCTCAAAGCAGAGCCCCAAACAAGGGCTGTGCTGGCATGTAGTGTCCTTCCTTTGGTTCCCACTGCCCCTAAAAGGCAGAGCAGGATAATGGGAGTGGGAGGAGGAGTGTGGCTCTCTTCCCACCAGGAAGCTGCCAGCCTCCAGGGCCAGTCTTCTCGGCAGCTTTTCTGCCAGCAAATCTGGCCCTTACCCACCTGTGAATTTAGAGGCAGAAGGGAAAGATTTCTCATTTTGGAGGATTTGAAAGTGAAAATGTAAAGGAGAGGGTACAGCTAGGACAGAAGAACGGTGGGGAATCCACAAGGAATAAATAAGGAAAAGAAGTAAAATGCTTTATATAAAGCAAATATTCTTCAGGAAAATTAAAAACCAGAAAAAAATAAGGAGGAATGTTACCAAGGCATATGAAAATTGCCTTGCTCTGTGCATGGAAGGCCTGAATAGACACAAGGTTCATGTTGACAAAGTAGAAGAATAACTGCCATATGCATGACCTTTTTTGTAATCATTCAGGTTTTGTTTAGAAGGTAAAAATTTTAACACTAATTTCTAAACTTAAAAACCACAATGTTATTAAAGAAAGTCTTACAAATGTAGATGTATTTTATATAATACATGTACTCTACCTTTATGTATTGTATTGCACAAAATTTAAATTAACAGAAAGAAACTGGAATTATAGGGTTGGCAAGGCATAAAAATAATAAAATTAAATAGTCAGAAATCATTCATCCTTTTTTTTTTTCAATTTAAACTTCATCCCAAAATCTTTTTCTGTAGTTTCTCAGTTACATAGCATAGGGTGTTCAAAGGCACTAAAGCAGATCTCAGAAAGAGAATAAACACTAATACTCAACGTATCTACAGGTTGTTGTTTGTCTTTATATTACAGAGCTGCTTAAAATATCTTCCCTCTTCAGACTGAAAATACTAGCTCTTATACAGCTTTAATTTGCTTTTTATTGCAAAAGAATTTCATAAAGCTTTGCAAAGAAATTGCTGATGGTATTAGAGGCAGAAAGGCACCGAATTTTGTGAGGGTCTCTGATACAGTGGAGGTAGCTCTGAACAGGAGGCCGTGGAGGTAGAGCACTTGATCACTTCAAAACAAAGATGGTGAGCAGCAAAGAGGTTTTCTTCCCACTAATGTCTTGTTCACTCCTAACACAGGAAGCATAGAAAGTCTGGTTTCACTGAAGTAAAAGAGAACTTTGCCATTGCCTTCATGGAAACCAGACCTTTACCCTTTGCTAAGTTGTTCAAAATTGCAATAGGCTTAGCAGGGCAATTCCTAAAGATTATAAATATGTAAATATTGCCATACCTATAATTTAGGACTGTGTCAGCTCTTACAGCTTTACTCATTTTGAAGAAATGCAGCTATAAACTACCAAACCAACTTTTTACTCTCCTGCTGCTTATTAGACACTTTTGTAGTACAGTGAGAGTAATGCTCTGTGTCCAGTTGTGCCCCTTCAATGAAAATGTCACGTTCAGTAAGCTGTATCCTTATTATATATTTGCATACTGGTACCAAAACCTCTAAAGTGGCAACCTGCAGATGTCTAGGATGGGGTGAAAAGCAGGAATAACATTTATCTCCCCATCCTCTGCCTGTGCTTTGTTCAAGAACTTCCTGAGCCAGATCAAACCATAAATCCGCCATAACTAATTTGAGTAACTGAATCTATCTGATCTGACACATACTAACTTAAATATAGATTTAAGAGCAAATCAATAGCCTCTAATCAGTTGATACTTATGTTTGGCCCTTTTTATGGAAAACAATTCATTTCTTTCTATGGGTACATAGTCTTCCCAAGGAGCTGGGAATGTGGCAGGAGGGTATTTGCCTTTTCACAGGAATCTCTGGTGAAGGAAAAAATTCTGTCAGTGATGCCACTGCCATTTTGTAAGTATTTAAAGACCTATTTAACACACTTTAACATTCACAGAGTTGATTGCTTCAGAGTATGTATAAAATTACTGTAACTGACAATTGTTTACTGGCTCTGTGTTGATTATTTTTCGCTAGACTGTAACCAGGCAATTGCAGAGCCCTCACAGGAAGTAGAAGAGAACTTGTCTTTGAAGAGAAAAGCAAGAATGAAAATATTACTCAAAATTATATTGTAATAACATGTGCTTGGGTCAGGAGACCTTCTGCAGGGGAGGAAAACAAGATTGCCTAGCAGGTCCCTTCATTGCTGGCCTTGGACTCCTTGCCTAATAAACTCTTGAGTAGAATTGAGAATAGTTCTTCACCAAATAATCTAAACATTGACTAGTTTTTCATACTTTACTGTATTATTTTTTTAATACTTTGGTAACAGTTACTTTAGAATTAAACTTACTTTTCATGCTGATACAACAGATAAACAAAGAGGCAAATTCCCTCTTAGAAAGAACTCCCTTCGCAGCAGTGGTTACTTTTCCTATGTGTCTGCCCAGCATTGAAGTCTGATTTCTTAACCTGTAGCTTTTACTTCAGATATACTGTAAAATTTTCTACTACATTTTTCAGACATTTGATTTTTCTGGCATTTTCTGATGTATTTGTGAGGCTGAAGTTTCTTGCCTGCCACAGAGAAATGGAAATTTTGCAGCGTTGTGGCTGCTGTGTGGCAGCAGGACAGAGGACAGCCATGCCCCCTGCAAATCTTTCTACTTATTTATGTCAGATTTATGTCACAGATGGTAATTTCCAAAGATAATGCCTGAAGCTGGGTTCTTAGTTTCATATCTGGAGGCTGATCTAGATTACCCAGTGAATGTCCTGCACAGAGGAGTAAGCTTCTTATCTTGTTACTTGTTTTATTTGAAACCAAGTTGGGCTCTTTATGACTCCACAAATTAGGAAATGTGGAGAGAAATGTGAGCCTGGGGTAAAACTGCCCCTGGGCTGGGGCTGGCCGTGCCTTTGTGTCCACTGGCAGAGCAGAGGGTGGGTAAGACTTCAGTAGTGCTTAGATGTTGGGGTTTATGTGCCTGGGGTCCAGGGATAACTAACTTTGTGTCCAGAAAGTAGCAGAATATTTTTTTTTTTTGTCTTCTGAGGGTTGAGCATAATTCATTTTGAGAGACTGTCTCTGTTTTTCACACAGTCTGTTCCCTGCTGTTGCATGGATTACAGGGAGACACGTTCATGCTCTTTGAGTTTTTCCTTTGCTCATTTTGTGGCATTAAATAGTTTAAGCTGGCCTCTTGCCTTTTGTACAATAAATTTGCTAAAGGATGTTGGCAAGAGCTGTGGGCTTTGGCCTGTGCAACACCGGAATTGATGCTGTGTGGTCTCCCCTGGCTAAACCTCTGTGACGTGGGTTTGTACACTCAAGGGAGGCTTGTGTCTGTGACCCAGCAGGTTTCTTCCAGCTTTAAGCTGGAAAAAATGGAAGCAGAGTTAGTCTGAAACGTATCTTCTGCAGAAGCTGTAGTGAGCTGTGTATTTTTTCCCATCATCCAAGCACTTGGGCACTCAAGCAGTGTGAGGAGGAAGGACTCTCACTGTCCCCCTGCGGTGCCACCGACTGCCTCCAAGCCCTTCACCCCCACTGCTGGTGTTGCTTCGGAGGCTGTTTGGCTGCTTTCAGCTGGGCCTCCTCAGTCAAGAAGCAGAGTGAGTGCAAGGCATGTGAGCTTCAGTGGTAAATTAGGGCAGATTGAGCAGCCTGCTTGTTAGCCAGGCTGTTACTGCAGTCACAGAACCACAGAATGGGTCAGTTGGAAGAAACCTCTGGAGATCAGCTAGTCCAACCTCCCTGCTCAAGCAGGGCTCTGTCAAGATGGCATTTGAGTATCTCCAGGGAAGGAGATTACAGTTGCTATAAAGCTAACACAGCTATGTCTACAGTTAAGCTTCAGTGTCAGCCATACCCATATATTAGGAATTTGTGTGCAGAAGGTTCATAAAACTCTCCAGGTGCTGAGTATTTCTCTTCCAAAGGAGATGTGCCTGCTCAGGGACACCCTGCTTAGTGAATAAGCTTGTTAAACTTCAGAGACGCAGAATAGTTTGATTTACTAATTTTCTCTTGATGGTAGCTAGTAATAGCAAGCAGGTAATTAACATCCCCCAAAACCCCTGAGAAAAGAAATTGTATCACTGCTCTCCTTGAAACCATTAAAACATCGTTGATGTGTAGGGGCCAACTGCACCCTGAAACCATAGTGATATCTGCATGACCCAGGGCGCAGAACTAAAGAAATTAGTGCAGGACTGCACAGGCCATCCCTCCCCTTTGAGATGTCACCAAGGTCATGTCACATTGCACATTTTTCCATCATTGCTTTCATAGCCATTCAATAGTTTCTGACTCCAAAATCTGTTGACCAGCTGCTGATTGGGTGAGAGGAAATTGCATAAGCTGAAGGGGAAAGCATCTCTTGGGCTGGGCTGGCATCCTGGGAGGGTGGTTTTGGCACACACACCTCATCAGATATTCAAATGTTGTTTAACATTGTATTTATCTGTCACTTGGCAATTATTTGGCCAGTTATGATAAAAAAAGTTATGAAATATGAGCTACACGAGGACAAAAAATATGTAAATATTTTGAGGGATGGAATGCATAAGCTATATTCTGAAGAAAATACTATTAGACTGTCTTGTATGACTTCTACTATTCTTCATTTTTGTACTGTCTACTGAACTAAAGTAAGGTTCAGCAAAGGGTGACTAATACTGTAAGAATATTGTAATGAGTATTAATTAATACTTTGCAATTTAAATCAGAGACAATCTGAAGTAGATCAGGAAAAAATCCTGGGAAAAAAAATGTACTAGAAATGGAGTTGCTTTGACTGCTATTCCTCACAGTGCTATTAATCAGGTACAATACTCCAAGGCACAAATTATGTGATTCTGCAAGTTTTCCTGACTCTGCACTTACTAATTTTGCAAACCCATTGTTTCATTAACACTGGCTTTGTGTTTGGTATTCTATCTTGAATTAGGCATACAAGAAAGGAGAGGTTTTTTTTTTTTTTTTGCTCTTTCCTGTTACTTTCTATTTCTTGTAGCAGATCCCACTCTGGGTCTGTGGTGTCCAGGCAAACTTCCTGTCACAATTCCTGTAGAAACAACTGTAAAAATCTCTCAACCTGGGAGAGGTCTCAGAAGGTCAGTAGTCCTACTTCCTGCTCAGGATAGGATTGGCACCAAATTTAGACCCCAGAGCTGTGGGAGGGTGGGGTTTCCTGTCAGGTGCTTTGAGGACAGAGACTCCAAAATCTCCCTGGGCACCTGCTGCAGTGCTTAGTTATCCTTGTAGTGAAATGTTTTCTCTTGGGGCTTTCTTGGCTTATTTTTTAATGACCACTTCATTTTTTGTTCTCTGGTTGTGCACCCTGGCTAAGACCCTGATTCCATCTTCTTGCGGACCTCCTTGTAGATATTGGCAGGTGTCTCAGGGCACATGCATCACCTCCCTGCCCATCTTGGATTCCACAGTTAGGCTTGGGAGAGTTGATCAGTATTCTTCTTATACTGGAGGGCCCAAAACTAGATACAATCTATCTTTCAGGTGTAACCTAGAAGTAAGGAGATTAGTAAATATTCCTCAAAAAATTAAAAAAAAATTAAAATTGCTCACAGTCCTTGTGAGAGTGACATTTCAGGATTTGTTTCTTTGTTAACTTCTATTTAAAATTCTTCTTGCTTTATAAAAAATCTGTATTTGACTGTTTAATGCTCATGTGTGGCTTTCCTTTATAGAGAGTGGTTTCCACTGGGTTGCAGCATCACAGGGCCATTGCTCTTGGCTCTGGGAAACGAGGAAGTTGTGAAATGGTTCCTACAAGTCTTTTATCATACTACTCAAGGAGGGGAGAAACTGTATCCTGGAAATCAATAGCTTTCAAGAAGAATGAGGGGTTGTGCAGGATGACTCAACTGAAAATAAGCATTCAGTGTTACATCGTGGCTGTGTGGTCCTGGGATTTATAAACAGGAGTGTACTGGTACAGGGGTTGGTTATTACTGCTGTCAAGAAGCATCAGTTACCATCTCCAGCTAAGGAAACAAACATGTTGCTGGAAAAGTGGTCAGAAATGCAGTTTAAAAATAACCCCAAGCCCAGAGTCCTGAAGTGCCGTTCCCTGCAGAGTGTTCAGTGCCATAGACAAAAACCTTGAGGGAAGATTTGTGATTCTAGGTATGAAGTTACCATAACCTTACACCATTATAATCAGTGAGAACAAATTTCCATTAAATAAGCTTTTAAACCTTTACACAGAATAAAATACTACATGTGGAAGAGGCTTACTGGGTTTTGAAGTGGGTGTTAATTTGCCTCTTCTATAACTGGTTGGTACTTACAGATTAAGCTGATAGAGTTCTTGAGACAGCTCAAGTGCCAAGAAACTACTATTGTTGTGATTGGACACCATTACAAAAGAAGAATTTAATATATATCTGTCATGTTTTCATATTATAATTAATGCTAGAAAGTGGGAAAGATACCATATACCACTGCTCTTTCTAACTGCTTATGAGCTGTTCCACATGGTGTATACAGGAAAACCAGAAGATGGGGATGCTGATAAAAAGCATCTGCTTTCATGTATTCTTATATTTAGTATAAACTATTTACATGTTCTTCATATGTATGAACTTACGTGTAGATTGAGTATACCTGTGGAAAAGCACCAGTCCAGTGAGTCAATAGATCCTGGTTTCTTTGGTTTTCACTTTTATATGCTTTCTGTTTTTTAAATTGTTTTCCTCAGGTTGTGGTTGAATTGTCAGTTGGCATTAACACACACAGTGGTAAAATTAAGAGTTGTTAGAGGCTGACTTACCAGGTCCAGGCATAACTGGAAAATAACGGTGTTGTAAGCATCTGACACAGAGCTCAGCAAGGGCAGTAAATCAACAATAAACCAGCAAAGGCTGTTAGTGCCTGTTAAATGTTGGCTGTCCCACAGAAACCATAAAGGAAAGGTGAGGGTGTTTGATTAGGTTATGAGTGTGTGTGAAACCAGCACTGGGGCAGCAGGAGTGCTGGGTTCCCTCTGTTATCCTCTGGTGCAGGAGGAAGGTCACAGATGGATTGGCAAGCTGGGGCTGTGAGGGCAGCTTCTGCCTCTCAGCCCAGGGCAGAAGGAAGCCACGTGCTGGGACACGCCGAGTCCTGGCCCAGAGCAGCCCTGCTGGGCAGAGCGAGGGGCAGAGCAGCTCTCAGCCCTGGGCAGGGCTTGGACGACAAGGTGGGCCAGGCTCCTCCTCGTGCCATGCAGAGACATCCTGCATTTCCAGCCAGCCTCGTGCCATGCAGAGACATCCTGCATTTCCAGCCAGCCTCGTGCCATGCAGAGACATCCTGCATTTCCAGCAAACCCGTGACTTGAACCAAGCCCTGGCACTGCCCTGGTAAATCCAGCTCCTCGGGTTTTGCTGTAGTTGAGGTCTCTGGTGCTGCTGTGTATTTCTGTTATTTCATGGTTTTAGCGACTTAATTTTGTGTTTTGGTATTGTTGGCAGCACTAAATCACATTTTTAGGCCTCCATAGCCCCTCTAACTGGAGAACTGCCACAGCCATACCCTGTACACTGAAGTTGGTGTTTCTGGAGCCCACAAAGGAAGTAGCCTGATTTCCATGCTTGGTATGCAGTTCTGTTTGTGGTGTGGAAGTATCTGTTCTGTTTTAATAAAGTCCTTTCAGAAAATTTAATGTTGAAATGTAGGAAAATCTAAGTAATTGCTAAAGCCTATTTGTAAACCACATTAAAGGGGTTTTGCTATTTCTCCTGGAAGTACTGTCTAATTATATTACATGTGCTTTACAAGGAAATTTTAACTTAATAAAATGGAAATAGCAAATCTATTGAATTACAGCAGATAAATATTTAGAGCATTTCCTAATAGTAGATATTTTAGGATAAACAACACTGTAGCCCCACTAAAATTAATACCAGTTTAAACACGTTTCCCTCATGTATTGCATGCATAGGCTGCTGCTGCTAAGGGTGCTGCATAAAACAGAGCGTTAAGTATAAACCTTTCACTAGTAACTCTCAGCTGATAATAAATGAGGAATGGCTTCTTGAGCCAACTCATTTCTGAACTGTGCCTCTGATTAGTTCACAGGGGCTTTTAATATCCCTCAAATGAGTGTTTTTTGTCATTATGTATCTAGTAGGTTTAACAAATAGATCAAGACATTTTGAATACCTCTTTTCCATATTTTTTAAATACTTCTTAAAGCTTACAAAGAAATGTATTTTTGAGGGAAGAGCAGTTAACTCAGCCCCACAGGTTTCCCAATGAACCTGTTGGGGCTCTCAGGGGAAAAGTGATTTTAAAAGGTACCTCATCAGTTCCCTTTCTCAGCAATAAATTTTAAAAATACACTCCCTTTCCCATATGTTGTCTTAGATAAATATTTTCCCATTGAGCAGGAACATTTACTTTCACAGTAAAAAAGAAAGAAAATTTAAAAATTTTTTAGCCTGAACTTGGCAAAGAATGTCTCTGTTTAAAGGTGCCACCACATGTTGCTTGCCCAAGTGATAGCTCTTGGGGGAGCCTGCTGCTGCCAGGTACTGCCAAACACATTTTGGTATTACAAACTGTAAAGAAGACATTAAATACACAGCTCTTGGGGTTCTCACGTGGCTTATGATTCATTTCCTGAAATATGTGTATGACTGCATTTGGACTGATTCTGCCCAGCCCTTATGTGCCATGGCAGCATGTGAAGCTATTTTAAGAGGTTTTTCTACTCTCTGGCCCGCTCAGGAAGCTGGGATATTTGTTTGTTCATATCATGTACTTTAAATACAATAGCATAAGATTGCCAGCAGAAGACAATCCTAATTTAAGATTAGCTCAGTTAAAATTAGGAGGGCCTTCAAAAATAAATAAGAGTGGTCCAGCTTGTACAGAGTTTTTGGACAGATTACATTTAGTCATCATTAGCACTCGTGCTTGGTTCTTTTCCAGACTTTGGCGAGGCCTGCAGAGATCAGAGAATAAAAATACCTTTCCAGTCTTCTGCAATCCTCATCAATCCCCATACAATTACACCAGCACTCAGAATTTACGAAAATCATTCTGAAATAGGAGAATGTTTGTGTTTGATGAATCGGGAACTGAATGAAGGTGCTGTCTTCTGTGTCTATGTTTTTGTGATAGGAGAAAACGTCACTTTAATTAAAGATGCTGTAGTTTTATTCAGACATTTATTTCAATAAGTGAATCAGGATGTAGAAGAGGAATCTATCTGTATTCCAGGCTTTAGCTGTGGGTTTTTTCCCTGCACTGTTGCTATGGAGAAGCATATAAATATTTGTATCACAAACTAATTTTACTTCACTTATAGATGGCATGGAAATAAGATAAAAATGGTGAAGAAAAGTTGTTGTAGGTGTGTTTTAGCATGCAGAGTAGTGTTTTGGAATAGGTTTAGGCCCAGACCAGCAGCAAAGAAGAGGTAGAAGGTGCTGTTTTGAGGCATCTGACATCTTTGTATCCCTTGTTGTGGGATAGAAACTGAATGTTAGTGTACACTTTGTTTGCAGCTTTGTCTTTTCCAATTTTGTTATAGCATTTTTAGGTACTTCACTTTCTAATAGCCCATATGTCATGGGCCATTTTTATGAGATCAAATACAAATGTAAAAAGAAACAACTACAGCTCAGTAGCACACGTCCATCCTCCACTGGGGGAATGACACAGAACCCACCCAGAGGCTTAGGAGTTGAAAGCTGCATAAGTTGTTTCTTTATATGATCACTCACATTTTTCATGTCCAGCCTTTTAGTTTCCCTCTCTGCCAAATTACCTCCAAGGAGGTGGCATGCTGGGCATGAGTGAATTGCAGCAGTGCTGTGCATCTCCTTGCCTCTGCTCCTCAGCCTGTCCTTTGGGCTGGTCTCCCTCTCCTCTCCTTCCTGAGACTGTTGTCTGTCGTTTTTCTTTGGGGGACTTCAGTCACTCCATTATTTCTTAGTATATCAGGGTGGTTCCAGCCTTCCAGACATTGCCAGGCCCTTGGCTGACAATCCCCAGGTGATGTGTGAGAGATGCCTTCAGCACAGTTTGAACTCTTTCTTGTTGGCTCTGTAAGTTCCGTGTTATGAAACATTCCCTTTAGCAAGAAGCTTCACAGAGTGGCTCTGTTTTCTTTTACTCAGCAGATATTTTCATCACCTAGGATTGTTATCCTGGTTTCACATGGTGACATGTCTCTGGTGACATCCTGGGTTAATGAAAACAAAACTGGTTATCAACAGGATTGGAAATAACATGTATCACCAGAGCAGTCTGCTATCTTATATCACAGGATGGTTTTATTTAATTCCACAACAACAACAGAAATACTGAATAACAGTTAACAGATTGTTGCAATGGGAAGTGGGGGCAGCAGTTTGTCAGTTCATTGACCTTTTGAGATCAGCTTAAAAGCCTAAATATTTAGGGCTAAATGATTTTCACATAAGGCATTATTCATCACAAAAATAATTGATTAACATACAAACTGCATTGCCATTTGATGAGTGTTTTGGAGGACAAAAGTAATGCTTCTGTTAAAATAGTGTATTTTGTAAAAATCAGGCATGACAGACTGGTGGTTTTTGTTTTTAAATGCTCAAGCTCTTTTTTTGGTGTGGTTTTATTAGTCAGCTGTATTCTGGAGCGTCCTGTTGGGCTCTAGCTGGTTTGTTAATTCCTCCTGTTGCCGCTGTACTCAGCTTCTCTCTCCGTTCTTCTGTCCTGGCAGCAAATGAAGCTGGCGGCGGAGTCGCTGAAGGAGTAAACACGGAGGAATGAGGATGACTAAGGCGGTCACAAGTGAGGCGGAGCCAGCGTTTGTGGCCATGGGTGGCGCTCCGAGTGCACCCTCCACCATCTACTGAGTAGGTGGCACCTGCTTACATGAAACTTGGTAAATAATCTTTGCCTGGCACTGTAAAAAACTGTGTATTTTACCCTGCTCTCTGTTTCTGATACGCAATTGCTTGTGAAGGTAACACCAAATAAAGCACTCCAGCTTATGCCAGGTCTGGATAAAATCTGCCAGACTCCCGGTGCTTTGAGTGATTGAAAACAGATCCTGTGAGGAAGCATCCAGAAGCTCACTAGAATTTTCAGCTGCAACTTTCTAAAGGGGAAAAAAACCACAGACTATTATTTAATTTACTCTCCCTTTATGGTTATTGCCCCTTTTGTTCCTTCATTACAATAGTTAATCAATCCTCTATTATTTCAAAGCTTTGCTTATTAGCTACCGCTTGTCCACAGCAAATTAATTTAAGTATGTTATACATTTCATAGGGAACAACAATGTATTTCATTATGTGATCTGAGAAATGGTTGAACATAAATGTTTATAGAGTATGTGTTATATACTCCTGTTTGCTAGTTCTCTAAATAGGACCCAGCTAAAATCTTTTCAAAAGCTAGGTTTAAAATAAATTAGTAGGAAATAGATGAAGCATATTTATTTTCTAATTTATATTGGATTTTGGTATTACTGCCCTGGATTCTGAACTGCAGTATTGTATGAATGGATCTTCTGGTTAAATGAACTAACAGTAAATAGTTCAATTAAAGTTGATACTTGATACACCAGTACTTGTGTTTGTAGTAAATATCTGATTTGGTTTTCCTTGCATTTCACAAAAAGGTAGCTGTCCTGATGTTTCATTGTTTCCTGACAGGAATAGGACAAAATCTACAGTGTTTGCTCCTGTGTCCTTGAGACAGTTTATTTTTGGCTGCTGTGATGTTCAGTTTCAGTAGATGTAACTTATGTGGTACTTGCTGGAATTTTGTTCACAAAAATCTGCTGCTGCCATAATTAAGGTGTTTGCCTACTTTGCACATTTCAGATTTCTGCCACTGGGCTTCCACAGCAGAGTAATATAACTAAGCCAAAATAATATGTTTTGTCTGAAACTAAAAATTAGAATTTCTCAGGCTCTGCAGGTGTGACCCAGTAAGAAATGACTGTTCTCCTGGGAAGAGGAGCAAACCTGTGCTATGGCTACTCTGTTCCTGCTTCTCCCACTGTTAGTTGCCCACGGTGCTGCTGTTTCAGGGGTATCTCATGGACTGCTGCTTTCACAGCCTGTTCCTGAAGCAGTGGCAGGGCTGTGGCTGCACATGCTGGGCCCTGAGGATCTCTGAGGGAAGCATGTCACCCTTCCTGTAGTGCTGTAGAGATCCCAAAACCAAAAGTTTTTTTAGGAGAGGACCAGTGTTCTCTATGAAAACTCCCCATCTTTGCAATCTCCTGCCCACTTTGATCCGAAGTAGCTCATGTTTCTTCAAGTTTTAACTGCCTGGTCAGTGTTTTTGAGGGAGCATTTCCCGAGAAGAAAAATCCATGGGATGGGTTCCTGTTGGAGTATGTTCTTGTGACCTTGCAGCCATTTTGAAGGGATTCGGCGTCTGCTAATGGATATTGGTCTGGGAGCATGAAGTTGTTGTGTTCTGCTGATGGCAGCTGTGTCAGGTGTCTAGAATAACTTTCTAAGATGGGTTAGAAAAGAAATCAAGTTGTGTGTCAGCTGTGATCAGGTGAAACAAGTAAGTCACCTTCTGCAAAACTGACTTCGTGGTTTTCCTTGTGGGATCCATCTCTTTTGTTTTCTGTGGATTAACAGGAAAATCTCTAGTGAGGTGTAAGTACCCAATGACTTCAGTAATGTTGGCTGTTGCCTTTGTCTTGGGCAAATCCCTTCACTTCTGCTTAGCTTCCTTATCCAGAAACAGAGATAATAATACTGTTCTTAGGTGCCTTCTCCACCAAAAGTGAGGACTGTGGAGGGATTCTGACCTTCCATGGTGTGAGAAGTATGGGATGGGACTCCTTTGTTTTATAGGGATTAAAGTTTGTTCCACTTACTGGAAGAACTCTTGTTTTACAGATGCTACATGGTCAAGAGAGAGACTGTTTCTGTCCTAAAACACACACTTTAACCTGCTGAGAAATGTTCCCTCATAGTGCCAAGCAGTATTTTGTCACTGAACTGAAATTTAGCTCCTGTTCCTCTGTATGCAGCTCTTTGTCCTTTCACTGGGGATGGGGTTCCTGTGTTTCATACTGCCTGGTGTACTGGGTTTTGTCTTTTGGGCTTTTTATGCATTCATGGTTGCATCTATTTTCATTTCTCATTTGAGAGTAAAAATTCTTTCTGTTTCTGCTCCTGAATGTGTTGTTTCCTTTCTGCTATAGGTGCACCTGTAAAAATTGTGGGATGCCAGGGATGAAACTCACTGATCAAAATCAGTTGTCAGGTGACAATGTCAGAAAGAAAAGATATTTATCAGTAGCTGCCAT
This sequence comes from Onychostruthus taczanowskii, assembly GCF_017590055.1. Lineage (NCBI taxonomy): Eukaryota > Metazoa > Chordata > Aves > Passeriformes > Passeridae > Onychostruthus > Onychostruthus taczanowskii. The sequence goes on from NW_024500128.1 coordinate 2,572,746, forward strand.
TCACAAGGTATGGAATCTGAATGTCTGTCCCCAGGTCCAGGCAGAGTCCCTTACCCAGCTGAGAAGCCTCACACCTCTAGACAGCCGTGGCTCTGGGCCCTGCAGGAGTGCAGGCCACCAGACAGGGCTGTGTGGCAGTTCTGCCGGTGCCTAAGCCATAAAATAAGTTTATCTCTGGTCTAAAGCTTCAGGGAAAAACCAAGCATGAGGCTGGAGCATCCTGTTTGGGAAGATGGCTGTGTGGGAGAAGCCCATATCTGTCTATTAAGACTTGGATTTTACAAATCTCCTTAGGAGCAGCAGTAACAATCCAAGAAAGCTGTTCTTAAGAAGAGCACTCACAAACCACTTGCTGGTGATACAAGAGTTCTCTCATCAGGTACCTTGTGAGTGCAGGTTTAATTGTGTGGCCCAGAGGGATCTGCTGACTCAGGGTATCTACTGAGGAGAACAGACGAGGAGAACACTCATTACATGGAAAGGTTCCTCTGTAAGGAGACAAGCAGTTATGGATATTTTAGCCTACCTAGGCCTGAGGGAATTGATCTTGAATCTCATTCTGAGAAATTTGAGTTTACTTCCTTATTCATGTAAGCAAAGCCCCTGGGAACAATGCCGACTACTGTGATGTGCTTTCTTCAGGAAAGCTCTGCCATGCCTCACCCAGGAGCTGGAGGGGCGAGTGCCAGTGCCAGGCCAGGGCTGACAGCAGGGCTTGGTGACTCAGTTCCAGCCCTGGAGGCTGGTGCTGAGAGAGGAGGCTCCCCCTGCAGCCCAGTGCTTGAGACAAAGCACTGTGGTGATGGCCTCTGTCATCACTGGCATCATGAGGGCAGCGCTGGGCCTGTCCCAGGCTGAGGGCATGTGGCACACGAATACCCAGAGAGAAAAACCAGATCCTGCCTCCCCTGCTCTGTATTTCTCAAGAGAGAGCAGTGAGAGGGAGGAAAGAGGAAGATGTTACACAAGGGCCTGCTGAAATGAATTTCTGAGATGAATCCTCTGAGAGCCCGATGAAGTCTGTGTTACCTTTCTGAGCTTCTCAGACCCTATACTTGCATTTTTCTTATAATTCTTCCATTAGATCTGAAAATAGAGGTCATCTCATTCTTTAGCCCATGTAATAAGACTCTGCTCTGTCTCTAATACCAGGTTCTTGACTTCCAGAAATTGATGTCATTTGTAATACAGGCAGATAGGCCAAACTGATTCATCTCACGATTAAAATTTTGAAGAATAAATAAATAGCCAGAGCCTGTGGTACAGGGAGGGAGCAGGCTAAGACAACTGCAGAGACACTGCTCTGGAGAAGGGCAATCCAGCAGTCCTTCTAAACATTATATGGATGTGAAGGAGCCTGGCTGGCTGCATGCAGTCAGCAACTCAACAAGTGAGTCATTGCTACACTTTCCCAAGTACAGTCACATCAAGGTGTTACTGCTCAAACACCTTTTATTGAAAGCAAGTCATCATTTGGAATTAATGACAAACAAATCAGTTCTGATTTATTCACATAAGCTTAACCATGGGAAAGGCTAAGGGGGTGGCATGGGTTGTCTCTGATGTTTGGGGACATTCCAGCTTGCCCCTGTTCCCTATTTATTGCTAGCCAGCTGCTTTGGGATTTCCCTTTATTTGCTAATGAAAAAATCCTTAAAACAAATCTGACCTGAAAAGTATCTGACCTGCACGTACCGGCTACTGAGATGTTACTGCTTGGCCTTGCATTACATGATGTGTTACGCCTTTCCCGTCTCAGTCACAGCCACAGCCCTGCAAATTCCTTGGCCACTCCTTTCCTGCTACCGTCTCCACCCCGTTCTGCAGTGACCAGGGCTGGGAAGCTCCTCAGACAGGGCAAGGTCCCAGCGGCACAAGCCCGCAGGTGCAGCTCTGCACAAGTGCCCTGGCCTGAAGCAGGGGTCACTTAATGCCATGTGTTCACAGAACCTGTTCCGTGCCCTTGCTCCCTGTGTCCGCACCTGCCCTGGCTGGTTACGCTTCGTGCTCCAGGAGCACTTAAATCACTGCTCCGAGCACAGGCACCAAGAGACACCTCTGAGGGACAAGATGCCAGAAGGCAGCCCCGTGCACCTCCCTGCAGCACGTGCTGTGGGGCAAAGTGGGCTGGCACTGCTGCCCCCCTCTACTTTTACTATTACCCGCTTTACCTTACAAAGAGCCATGGTCTGGAGTTCTGCCTGAGGAGCAGCTCCCTCAGCCTTGAGACAAAGCAGATGACGACTGTGACAAGCGTTAAGCCCGAATGAAGGCGTTTGATCAGTGCAAGAGAGTAACTGCCGGGTGACAACTGGATGTCCATCCACACACCAAGCCGGGCTCTCCCAAGGCAAGGCCCCTCACTGTTCCCAGCTGCTGCAGCGCAGGGAGCCTGGAGGCCGTGCTGCCCTCACACACCCAACGCCAGGACACACAGACCCCATCCCCGTGCAAGTCACCGCTTATGCATCAATCAGGATATCACTTTTATTAACTGGATTTTCCATTTCTGTCGCACACCATGAATGTTTGTACAATGAAAAAGCCAAACATTGCCAGAAGCAATAAGATCAGTTGATATTTCTGTACCCTCTTAACACACATGGATTCTTTCTCGGTGAGAAATTTTTATACTTCTGTTCATTAATTCTGCTTATTTAGACTGCTACTCTTAAAATTCTGTGTCAAGATTGTCACATCTTAAATACAGATTAAGTTGCTAGAGGTACATTATTTTTATATATTTTTATATACACACATACAGAAAAATACAAGACTAACTGTTTTTCCACAATATTTACTTTATACACTACTGTAACTATATGCAACTCTTAAAGACACGTTAAGGGGTACAAGAAACTGTTTACTTGCTCTAAATAGTTTGGTCCAATATTATCTTAATGTAGTGGTTATTCTCGCCCTTCCTTTTACGTGACGACATAACACGACGTACACCACATGCACAATCATTCACCTATCAACAGAGGGGGAGAGGACAGCACTCAGACTAACACATCTGTACACATCTGTACACCCAGAGGTCCAACCAGCCACACACAACTATAAGGCTATAATACAACTATGCAGCATAAATGGTCAACACTGCTGTTCTAAAGTGAGCACCATATATACAGTCGTATATAAAAACATTGGAAACAAAATACACCCGGGGTTAGTTAAAAGGTGCCATTCCAAGGCTGTACATATCAGGAAAGAGTATTTACAATACTTGGAAAAAAGCTGCAACAAATAAAGTTTATTGCCAATGCCCTTTATAAACTTGTCTCCTACGTGGATGTTACGCTCACTGTCTGTGAACCACACATCTCGTTTCTGGCCCTTGGTAAGATCCCTGCTCAAAAATTCAAGCAATTATGTTCTATGGCTTCACCCACACGTCTATGCTTGTAGCTTTTAACTAAACTGCAACTAGAGATTAAAACTTAAAGAAGCAGAACACTTCTCCTTTGCCTTGTTCCAGAAGCAGAGCCCCTGGCTCAGCTCACCAGGAGGGACACCCCATGCACTTCAGACTCTCTGAAGTCTCGCAGGAATCACAAGAGCTGTTGTGAGCTGTGGCCATCCTGACCCAGCCATTCTTTGGTGCTCTGCTCCCTCCACAGCAGACACAAAACGCGCTGTATTGACCATTCTGAAAGTGTTACAAGATGCTCAACAGTGTCAGACTCCTCTGGGACACCCAGGGTCTGCCCAGGGCGCTGCTACATAGTACCCCCAGTTTCACTAGCATTGCTTAGAAGACCCAGTGCACAGCATGAAAAAATAAAACATTCTTGCCCTTCCCAAAACTAGGAATCTGCAATATATTTTATTCTAGATAATAAAATTCCACAAAGTTAATTCATCTGGTCAAAAGTATCCTTTTGTACAGAAATACTCTAAATCAAGACCTTGCCATGGCAATGGGAAACCTGACAGGAAGGCTCAGAGCTGTGAAAGAAACACTTTCCTACAGGCTGTTTTAAATGGACTTCATGAACAAGTGTATTACTGAGGGAAAATAAGTGATGTACATGTGGGGAACAGCAGTATTTTAAGTCCTAAAAAGAGTAATAATAACAAAACTGTAAATGACAATTTCAATGCAAATCCAATTACCTAAAGGTTTTCCATCCCTTATTGCCTTCTGGAATCTCAGGGAGGGGAGGCGAGAACAGCAGAGAGGGTTTACAAGGTAGAAACCTAAAATACTAAGTGTCATGATATACTACTAACAAAAGTAATTCATACAAATACTTTTTTTTCAGTTAGCATGTAAAAACTCAGAAGTAGACTTAATAATTTACCTTTGTTATATTAAAAAAGATTGTCTGCTTGTAATATTAACATATTTCTATGGGAGAAAGCTGCCTTGGAAATCTACTTGCTTTTTTTTTTTTTATTTTTAAAGAAAACTGCCTCTAGCAAAACAAGATCTTTTCGGTTTGATTTTTGAGCCACAACTTCATCTATATCATAGCTTAAGACAAATAGGTGTGGGTTTAAAATCATATTTCAAGATCACTAATTTTCAGTGCATCTTTGCTTTGTACAAGCCTTGGAACATCTGAAAGCTCCCTGAAGAGTTTTCAGCATCAAAACATTATTGCTTTGGTTCTGTTTCAGACACATAGAATTATGCCACATATCACATATTTTAGTTTTCACAGAAGGTCAGAACAAGAATTAACATTTCATAAGCAAACAAAAGCTTCTCTTTCTAGTTTAAGTGCAGAACATGAAACTTCTAAGTGCTTCATTTACATTAGGATCCAGATCTTTATTTTAATTTAATCCAGATCTTCCACAGTAAAATTATAAATGTAAAAATTACACAATAAAATATTCTGTTGTGTTGAAAAAGAAAAACATATCTGCTAGCAGCATGCAAAGACCATGCATTGTCATACCATCAAGCAAACACAAAATTAAAGTATAATAAATAACTGCTCGAAGCCCATTAAAAATCTTAAGACAACAAAAGGGGGTCCGTGACAAGGTGTTCACAGCTCTGACCAGGAAGAATGACTCCGTCAAGCAACTCGAGCTGTTCCACTCAGGTCATTGTCAAATGACGTGACAGCAACTGGTTTGACTGGAGGTGCACAGCAGCCCCTCCTTTGGGTTCCGCTGAATATTCACAGATATCTTTTCACACAGAGGTAGTTGTAGCACACTGTTTTTCAAGTTCCTGTTCTTTAGCCGTTCCAATTCATTTGTTGTGTGTGACATTTGGTCGGAAAAAAATTTTAGGCTGCTCAGTGATGAAGCCTGGTTTGCACTTCCGCCGGAGCTTATACACATTTTCCACGTTGATTTCTCCTGTACTTTTACACTGGAAAAGGACAGATTGTTTTGAGGATCAATAATGTATTTCGTGCTGCCGTGAATCTGTGAACCTAGACAAAGGCTCATGAGCTTCAGGCTTTCAACCAGTTCCCCTGCGCTTCTGGATGACAGCTGCATCGAGTTTCCAGATCCAGCGCATCTCCGAGTGGAACCCGAGGTGGTGTTGGTGCTCCCCCCAGAGCTGCCGGAGGGACTCCCCCCGCCTTTGCTGTTGTCTCCCGGGCTCGTTCTGTCCACCCCTCCGTTCCCGTTGCTCGGTTTGCTTTGTCCGCCGCCGTCTCCCTGGCTGCCAGGTGGCCCTTCGCTACTATCCCGTCTGTGCCAGGAGTAAGTGAACCCGCTGTCTTTGTCCAGACGCCTCCTGCTTTCCGAGTCGTCATCGCTGGTTTCGGAACTGCTGCAGCTGGAGCCCCGTCCCTGGCTTTTCCTCCGGTGGTAGCGTTTGTGCACGGTGCTGGGCGAGGCGATGTTCATCTTTAACCTGCTGAGCTTTGGGGGCAAGTTCTCGTCCATGTCAAACTCATCATCTGACTCGCCCTCCTCGAAGATCTGGTTGAGGACTGGGGCGCTCTTTCTCGAAGTCAGACGATTTGTAACCGAAGGCTTACGACGCAGAACGACTTGAGTAGAAAGAGAAATAGGTTTTTTATCTTCCTCGTCCTCCTCTTCATCTTCTTCTACTCTGAACAAGCACTTCCGGCCGCTGGTAGTGGGTTTTAAGCTCACCGATGGAACTGCTGAAAGTGCTGGCCCAGCCAGTTCAGGGATCTCTTCCTTCTTTGTGGAATCCCCAAGGGCCTTGCTCCGGTGCCCGTTGAGAACGTTCTCAGCCGTGCGAGCCGGCGAGGACTGAGGAACAGTGGCGTGAGAGAGAGGGGTTGCTGTAAGGTCATCCTCCAGATCCTGAGGCACATCAATTTTTGTCGGCCACGACTGCCTGCATAAAAAATGGAAGATAAACAGGAAGTTTACATCACAGCAAGCATTTCAGAACTTACAAGGAAGTGTAAGATCTGCACCAGAGAAGCACAAGTACTGACACACAAATTGGGCTGCTGAGTGGCATGTCTGTAAACAACAGTACTGAGTGACTGAGCACAAGGAAGTGCTCTCCGAGAAAGCAGCATTTCTAAAGGAATGCACAATTTGAAAGGAACACCATCTATACCAGAACACGGTTTAGAAATAATGTTGGTTACTGTCAAATCACAATTTAAGATTTCACTGCTCTCAGAAGATGAATTAAGCAATAAAAAAAAACTGAAATGATTGGGTTTCAAAAAAATAATCTGAGATTGGTACAGAACCACCAGTACCCAGAGGCAGATACAAGCCTATTCAAGCACAACTTAAGGAAGATTGTATTGCAAACTACTTCTAATCTGAACTTTCTGGGGTTTTCCCCCCAATATTCTTAATATAAAAATTAGGTTAGAATTAACATGAGTGACACTGAAAAGGTGAGTCAGATGAAACAGTCTCTCACCAAGCTCCATTCTACAAAGTTCCCTTACATTTTAAACACATGCAAACTGAGATAAGACATTTATTTGTCCTTAGCTGAGAATTTGGAATGATACAACTGCATGAATTGAGAACTGAAGCTGCTTAAGAATGTAACACTTGAATAAACTATCAATCCAAGTTGAAAATGTGTGACTCTGTAATAGCATTAGCTCAAATCAAAATGAATGTAACATGAGTGTCCATCAGTTTTACAAGTAGGCAGCTGATGTCTCATCTCCGGTATCTTAAGTTACTCTCTAATGATTTGCATTTAACTTTAAATCTTAATATATATTGTAATAGTCCAGTAATGCACACAGAATAAACTTAAGAACAAACACTGTCAGTCTTTACTCTCTCTGTTTTAAAAGCCTAATCCAAAAAGCCAACATCTACAGACCAACTTGTTAACACTGAACAATTCTTCAACTTCTTCACTCAGTGTAAGCTCCACATTTCTTGTCTTTCATTTTAAAAAGTTTGCCAATCCCTTAACTTTACATAACAAAAATACTCTTGCCACTGCATGAAAAGCTGTTGTAAAGACCTCTGTTCACATATGGACAGCATATTACGAGACATTCCCAATCATACTTTGTGTGTGCCAAAAGAAAGGGCTGCATGGCTTCATGGCCTAGTTTAGAAGCAAGAGGAGGAGGACAGCAGAGAACTTTTCACACCAAATGTGACCCCAGGTATCTGCCTGACAGGCTGCATACAAAGACACAAGAATCACATCAGTTTCCTGCTCTCTGCCATGTCAGGTCAAGCAGAAGGAAGAAGGAAGGCTCAGACACCTCTGCTGTGGCAGGACTGCATTTGCTGAAGGCTGCACAGAAAAGGACCTTCAAGCGTGAGACACTGATCTACACCAGGTTGTCTCTTGACAACTCTCTCCCCAGTTGTACAAACTTTGAGGAGAGGCTGTACTAAAACCAGCAATAAACTCACCCAGCCTTGCTGCAGGCTTTGCTTTGAAGCACTTGTGTCACTTATGCTCAACCAGTAGCACCAGAAACCTCTGACCTCCAAGCCAGGACCCTCCAACAGTAGGGCCTGGCTGCCCACACACTGCCTGAGCCTGCATGGTGCATTCCCTGCGTGGAGCCATGCAGGCTCCTGCCTGTCTCACTGGGAGCTGCTGGTGGCCTCCACCAGTCTGTCCAGCGGGGAGCTCTACCTGGAGGGAAGCAACAAAAGCAGCAGCTCCGAGTGAAGCCTGGGCTGTGGTCTTCCTTGGTTTCATGCAGACACCCACCCTTAGGTCCCAGCTGTCTCCAGAAATGCTGGGAAACACTTGACTCAGTTTGCTGATGACTTGTGCTCTGCTGCATATTTTAAACACAATTGCCTGTAATTAACAAACAGGACTTAAATATGCTAGAAACATATCTACAAACATGACAGAAAATGAAGATCTCAATCTTACAGGAACGTGCCATGCTAAAAGAACAGACTGGTTTGTCAGCAAAAATAGGAAGAGTTCAGTACTTGTCACAATAAAAAGCAAATATAGTATCTTACAGTACTGTAGTTGCCAGGCAATAAACCTCCTCACTACAATATGTTTATCTCTCATAGCAGCCCATGTTTGCCTCCCTTCCCTTCTGCCTCTCCCCTTATTCCCAGTGGGCCTGAGGGGAGAGAGGAACAGAAAACAAGCTCCAGTTGGAAATAAGTTGGGTTTTTTTTAGTATTTTGAGGTCTCAAATTCAAAGTAGTGCATTACTGTGTTGTCTTTTCCATAAGGTCATTCTGTAGAAACACCTGGAATTTAGAACCACCATGGAGGCAAAGGACAGCTACGAGGACCATAAGAGCAAGGATTCCCAAGTTTGTGCAGATGTCTTTGTTATGAAAATTCATACTCATAGGGCAGGCTACAGCTACTCCAACTTTACTAATTCATACAAAAATCTAGATTCATTGAACTTTTTGTTCCAGTTTCTTACATAACTAGAGCTGTTCTTTACTGAAGGAGTAACACTGAGGGGAAAAGCCCCAAACAATTCAAAAGCCAACTTTATAGATTTAGAATTTCCATGTGAAGATGAATTCCAGGTCTCCCTCTAGAGTAATTTGTTTGATAAGTAATACTTAGTATTAGGCACATTTGATGGGATTTGTTTTTTCAAAGAAGCTGACATAAAAATGAGGGGATGATTCATTATGAGAGAACTGTTGAGTCAAAGTTACAGAATCACCCTTGAAGAGAGTTGAGCTCCCTAACACCAAGCTCCAGACCATTTAGGTTCTGTAGGCAACCCTTCGATGCCTGCAACAGTAACTCTTCTCAAGTACCTGCAACCACCTAAGATAAAATTTCCTACATCAGTGACCACTGAGTGAATGATGATCAGGTGTGCACAGTGCAGGGTGCAGTCCCACCTGGGTATGACAAGGACACTGAAAACACTGTAACATTCATGGAGCATCGACTGATAATTCAGGGAGACAGAATGGTATTCAGAAGAGATGCCTCTAAAATCTCAAGCCTAAACCCAAGGTGACAACCAATGGAGACTTAAACCTCTTTTCCCAAATATGAGTCCTTAATCTGTAACAAGTGTCCATTTAGTTTAACACTTAACTCAGGAAAGAAAAACCACAATGTTTAAGAAAAATAACTACTCAAAACTTGAATCCTCCAATGTCTATTTGCAAGTGGAAACTATACTATTTGCCTTTTGGGTTGGGTGTTTTGGTTGGTTGGTTTTGATGTTCTTTTTTTGGTTGGTCGTATTCTGCTGTAACTGAGAATGTGGGATGCTTTGGTAGCTGACTGCAGAGCAAATCAACTGGCTGACCATAGCAATACCAACTAGAGGCCAGAAGCCCAATTCCCCCCTTTTAGTTTTACTGTGTCACAAGCTGAAGCTTGGAAAATCTCAGGAACCCTTACTATTAGCTTTTTTCTAATTCATGTTTTTGTCAAACAAAACCAATCTATTGCAGTATATTTAAGTGACTGATTGAAATGGTAAATTCAATAATTTTTCTTAGACAACCAGCACAGCAACTGACATGAAAAAGAACATAACCTACAGGGCAAATTTAGAGTGATTTCTCATTTATAACTAATTCCGTATCAGCAGGTTTATGTATTATGCAACTAATTTTTCTCCAGGGATATTACATAACACAATTTGTATGAGGAGCTGAAGGTCAATGAACAAGCCCTTTTCTAGGGGGTGTGAAAAGTTGCCTCATTAGGTACAGATTTCAAATTGCCTTGTCATTTCCTGGGAAGGGTAGGAATTGAAAATGTTATGTGCAACTGATTTCTGAACAGTTTCTGAAGCGTCCACAGCCCTTTGAAGACATTAAAAATTTGCAATGAGTATTTTACTGTTTTCAAGAAAGCAGTACTTGAGAAATTTAATATTGTCATTAAGACAATTTAAAAACTAAACGAACAAAAGAACCCCAAACTCCTCCCAGCCATTTAGATTCCTAAATTCTCACCTGAACTGAGCTTTGATGTTGCTGGGGCTTGCAGATCTGGTCTGAATTTCCTTCTCTTGTTTTTCTCGCAGGATCCTTTCAGCTAGTAAGAAGTAAGTAGCAGTGATGTGATTGTATTTGTTAGTCTCCAATGCCCTAAGGAAAGTACAAAACATGAAATAACCCATCCATCAGTGGTTTCTAACAATCGGACATGCATCTTGCAGCTTGCTGTGCTTCCCATAGCAGGAAGAGTGCCTGAAAGCAGGACTGCCCATTTCTGACCTTTTGACAAGCATGCCTTAATTTTATTGAAAAGAAAGAGCCAACAAGTGTAGCAATTTCAGCTGCAGTTGGAAGGAGACATCCTTAGAATATCATCCAACAAAAGTAAGAAATTATTTTTTATTTTACATTCTTTAAATGATAACTGTTTTTTATTAATGTTTTGCACCAGTGATGGGCTCTCCCACTCGCACATGCAACCACAAAGTACCAATATTCAGTTATGCAACAAATGGAAAAAAACTTTCATTATTTTAGGGCTGCCACATTGAGTTTATAGTCAAAATAAGTTCATAAGCCAGTAAGCATCACTCAGACATTGTAACAGAAAAGCTGCCCCTGTTACACAGCTAAAAACTTAAGAAGAGAGACTGCTGCTTTCCCTTCCACATAAACAGTTTTTAACAGCTGAACACATAAAAAAAGAGAAAATATTTGAGACCTCTTTCAATTTGGGGAATATTTTTTGGCAGTTTTACTCTATTAGAAGAATCTATGTAGCTTTCTAGCAAGCTCCCTCAGTGACAATGACTATTGTGAATTACATAGATACAGGGAATAATATTTTAAATTAATATTTAGGAATACTGGAAATGCACTCAGGGAAAAATGCTAGAATTTGTCACCTTCAAATATGCATGAGATGAAGAATAAGCATGGATTCCAAAGCATTTAAGTTTACCTACGACAGCTACTGCAGGAATCAAAACACTGTTCCAACACATTTTCTCGAAGTTTTTCCTAAATTTGGGTATACTTAAGTACCTCTGATCCCACAATATCCTATCACAGAACAAGACTGCAATACTTTGTTTATTAACTGAATGCCCTGATATTTAAACACCGAAGTGCCCAAGGTTCTTGTCATGTTTTTGCATCAAAACCAAGAGGTGCACAAAACAAACTGCATGTAGAACGCTGCCAACTTACTCCACTATGGTGTCTCTGTCTGCGATGTCCCCGAGAACCATGCGCTGTATTATACTGTTGTGCTCCTCCTCAGACAGATTTTTGTATGATACCAGAGGAATATTATACTTGGTTGCAGGAGATGGATCAACTCCTTGGAGCCATGCATGGTTTTCAATCTCTTCCAAAGATGCCCTTCGCTTCGGGTCTCTCTGCAACATCCGTGTAATTAGACTGTGAATAAAAAATAAATCGAAACAAAAATGCACACACGTGTTTAAAAAAGCAGCAGTTGTAAGAGAACATTAGGAAGACATTTTCTGCTGTCAGGTCCCATAGATCTTCTGAAGTCTCAAAGTAAACAATGTGATGGGAAACTGTTTAGTTTTACCAATGCTGCTAAATTGAAACAGTTTATTAAAACTATAAATACCATAAACACTACAGTTTTAATTTACTGTACTCGGATAATTCATCTGATTTTTCTCATTTATTTGATTTTACTAGGTTTTATAGGGCAGTTACAGGTCACAAGTGGCCTATCAGCTAGTCGGTAAATTAATAGAAATATGATCTTTTTATTCTTGCTGCTGTGAACAAGGATATGGAACGGCAAAATAAAACAGAAATATTTTATTCTGAACTATCAGAAATTTGAGTCTTCAGTATTCTTGAAAAAACTGTGATTTGTTCTACCCACGTTAAAAAAACCTAAACAGAGCAATGCACTCTCTGCGATGATGTAGGGACAAATCTGCTAATGAGCTGATACTGAGATTTTACAAATGCTGGAAAGAAAATGCATGAATTCCCCAAGTAAACAGAAAACTAAGACTTTATTAGCACAGCACATCTCTGTTCGCTTACTATACATGGAAGATTCTTGAGGGAGGTATTTTTGGCTTTGTTCAACAAATATGGATATATGGTTTTGTTGCCAAGGTTACAAAGAAACTCTATTGCTCCAACATGTTCTCCAGTTCCCATACAGTTCTTTTTCTTCAACTAAATATACTATACCATGCAACTTCTGACTGCATGGCCACACACAAAGCACAAAGTTAATCACAATTTTTAATGGGTTTTTTTTGTTTGCCTTTTTTTTTCTATGTGAGATGATGTATGGATTTCAGCAGTGGAGGTTAATCCAACCTTCTTTAAGAATTCTACAGTAAAAAAAAAAAAAAAAGCCACGTTTCTTTTTATTAGCTGTGGTCTCTGCCCTTACCAAGAGGAAAGGCAGGGTAAGACATGGGAGTCCTGAGTTTCTTTACTTTTGTTATTATGACAGAAAGAGAACAAACTCCGTATTTAATTGGCTTTTTTTAAACTACACCTGTAGTAAAATGGCAGAAATGCAGCACATGTGCCTCCTGCTTGAAGCTTGTTTATGCATCTCAATCCACAAATGCTTTCACTCTAAGCAGGAAGTTTAAGCATTCCCAGAGTCTTTTCTCTAAGAAAACCTAACACACTGAGCACCTGGCTGTACATTATTCATGCTTCACACCGAGAAAGTAGATCTGGACACATAAGCAAATCAGTATTAGCAAGTATATTAAGCAAAAGGCTGCAAAAGGTAAGTTTCCTGGCCTCACCATAGAGCATCTCAAGAGATTGATTTGATACAATTCACTGATAAGAGCTCCCTCTTAAACCTCTTCCGGTGTTGTACTTTAAACCTCTTCCTGTATGTGAAGCTCTTCAAGCTCAGAGCAGCTTTTCCATGTTACTGGAGGGTGCTAATGGCAAGACAAGAACCAGCTATGGCACAGAATTACAGAATCATTAAGGTTGGAAAAGGCTACTGAAAGCATCAGGTCCAGCCACTAAAATAGCACCACCATGCTCACCACTAAACCACCTAAGTGCCACATCTGCGTTTATTTTGAACCATCATCACCTCCAGGCACAGTGATTCTACCACTTCCCTGGGCAGCCTGTTCTAAGGCTTGACAAGAAATTTTTCCTAATATCCAATGTTAACTCTGGGGTCATTTCCTTATCCTATTGCTTATTACCTAGGAGAAGGGACTGACCCCACCTGGCTACAAGCTCTTTTCAGGTGGTTGTAGAGAGCAGTAAGGTGTCCCCTGAGCCTCCTCTTCTCCAGGCTAAACAAGCCCAGCTCCCTCAGCTGCTCCCCAGCTTCACTGCCCTTCTCTGGACACAGTCCATGACCTCAGTGTCTTTCTGGAGAGCTCAAAAACTGAACACAGGGCTCAGGATGTGCCCTCACCATTGCTGAGCACAGGGGATCACTGTCCTGGCCCTGCTGGCCACACTGTTGCTGATGCAGGCCAGGATGCTGTTCACCATGTTATGCATTACACTCCTGGGCTACACAAATGACAGTAAAGAAAGGAATGGTGATCATGACCACAGCTGTCACAAACCTCATTCTTTGGCAAGTAACAAAATCCTAGATGCTGGTCCAGTTTTTTTGACTGAACCAAACACATTTTTCAAGCATTTATAAAGGCATCTGGTTCTCTGTATTGAAAATTAAAATACATTCTACTGCAGATTCAAGAACCCAGACAAACATTTTAAAATGTTTCGTCTTAATGATGCAACTGGGATATATATTTAAGGGCCTGAAGGTCATTAACCAATAGAGAAGCATGGGAAATACTGGAACATATCAATAAAAAGGCTCCAGTGAACATTGCAGAAAAACACATCAAAAGGAATTGTGACTCCTAAATGGTTATGGTATTTCCAGACCAAATATTTTTCTCCCTTGATAGCCTAGGATGTTAATTTGGAGTTGCAATTTCAGTAGGAGAAGAGCAAAACTTGCTGTGTGACAGGTTTTGGTAACTTGTTGTTTGGACAGAAATTGATAAGCAGCAGTACCTTCCTAACCCTTGTGACAGAATAATCTCAACACCACCTGGTAATTTGTCCAGCAAAAGAGTTGGCCAAAGCCAATCAGTACTGAGTAATTTCTTCAATTCTTTATAAAATGCATGACAACTGAGAGACATAAAAGGAAGAGTATCAAGGAATATTCTACACATTAATAATATAGTATGGGGAACTCCCAAAAGTAATGCAAATCTACTTCTGTGAATGCTTCCAAGTTGTTTAGTACTCTACTTACTCTTTACATTCTTTGGACACATGAGGTGGCACCGTGTATTTGCAGTCCATTATCATAGTCAGAGTTTCACTGTCATTTGCTTCTTGGAATGGTGGTTGTCCACAGACTAACATGAAGAGAATGACCCCCAAACTCCATATATCTGCAAATATAAAGTACATATTTAAAAAACCCAAACTGTTGAGGATACAGACATAATTATCATCCAACCCATGAAATATTCTTAAAATGCATATTGAGGTGATTATTGCACTCTTCATTATGAGCATTACTTATGGAAATTGCAATTCCACTGAGTACAAAATACAGTAGTTCCATTGCTTGACAGCTCTTACAGTTTTTGAAGGGGAAAAAAACCCAAAATTTATTACTTCAAGGATGCATAACAGTTTGAGAGGCATTAACACGTTTGACAGCAGTGTTAGATAAAGCTGAAAATAATCTGGTCACTTAGAAGGCAAGAATTCATTACCCTTTTGATAACAAGTAGGCACAGGTTATTCAAGAGACTTGAATTCAAGGCACATTCCTTTTTCAAGGACTTGCATAAACTGTTCTCTGTATTGTTTACATGGTACTCAGAATCACAGAATCACTGGGCTGGAAGAGACCTTCAAGATCATCGAGTCCAACCCATGCCCTGACACCTCAATTAAACCATGGCACAAAATGCCACATCCAGTCTTTTCTTAAACACATCCAGGGATGGTGACTCCACCACCTCCCCTGACAGACCATTCCAGTATTTTATCACTCTTTCTTCAGTAAAAAACTTTTTGCAAACATCCATCTTAAATTTTCCTTGGTGCAGCTTTAGACTGTGTATTCTCGTTCTGTGAGTTGCTGCCTGGAGAAAGAGACCAACCCCACCTAACTCAATCAAGTAAGAAATAACAAAGAAAGTCACTTATTTCAATAAGACTGATTTTGCTGTTTTTCCTTCAGTGATGTTGTGTTGCTTTAAAACTTGGCACTTCCAATAGTAACTATATTAGTTTATGTAAAACCAGCTTTTTATACCAATTCTACTACAAAGAGTGGAGTAGTGGGTTTGGGTGCTGGGTTGTTTTTTTTTTTTTTAAATATCCAAACATAACAATTAACAGTGATTTCTACTACACTCTGGGACTCTTCTTGTTTCCTTCTAATTCCTGCTTGTGTAAAATAAACATTTAACAACTCTCTTGTTCCCCAGTGGAATGGCATACCAAAAGATGAAAAAGAAGCACTTTGGGGCATGAAGCCCTGTAGTTGGTTTCTGCTTAGTTTAATAGCTAATATTTAGTTCAAATCTTTAAGAGCCCGCCTAAGAGAAAATATTTCTTGAGTGTCACTGCATTCAATAAAGAAAACATAAATATTAAAAAATGCATCATATAGCAGAAAAATAAATAACTTGCTCCAATATATGCTTAATAAAATCTCCATGATCTTAAACTTCAGCTACAACTCCATGCTCTGGGAATTTCAGCAGCAATTTTGGGTCTTAAACTCTTAACATATCACAGATCTGTACCCAGTAAAAGCAAAGAGCTGAGAAATGATTGGGCAGGCACCTCCCAAGGAAAGAGGGGAGAGCAGCCAGCAGTGATCTGGGACACAGAGCACACCAGCTTCTTCCTGGAAGGAATTGCAAGAGGGATCCACATAAGCTACTCAACTGCATCTTGTCCATTCAAAATACTCAATGTGCATTTCATGCTGAAGGATGGATACAATTTTATTTAGCAAAGTAAATCACACAGATTCAGCCCTAGAACAATTACTCATTTTGCTAGTTATGACCTATTCTTCTTATGGTTTAGCTGACAGGGGAATAGAAACACTAGATGGTAATTTTCTTTAGAGCTCTCACTTGTTCTAAGTGTACACTATTAAACTCGGACAACGACTGGATTTCTGCTATGCTCACTAGAGCCTCAATCCTGCAGGTACTCAGCATTTTGAGGCTGGTACACCGTATCATGCATACCTGCAAATTCAACATGACCATAACCATGTTTACAGATTCAATAAATACTTTAGTACTTAGACAGCTTGATGCCAGAAAGGCAATGTTTAGGAATGCAGGACTTTTAAAAGCCCTCACAAGACAGGAAGGCAATTTCATCTAAAAGGGTCCATCTTTAATTTTGTAAAGTTACTTGTCTTTCTGCCTGTTTAGTTTCCATGCAACCAAAAAGTTTTGGTGCATTATCTATCTCCCATCACACAACAGATTACATGAAGTTTTTGCAAACACAAAAGACAGGTGAATTTATGCATTTCTGTGACCAGTCATCTTTTGGCTATCAATATCCTTCCTAGATTTTTAACTTTGCCTAAGGTGTATGTTTTGATTTCATCTATCCTACTATTCTGCTCAATACTTCCCCACAACAGAAGAGAATGCTTCATGTGTCCTTTTAGCATGATGTATTTCACAAGAATCCACATAGTATTCATTATTACAGACAAATTATATCTGCTATAATAAAGCAATACATACTGGCTAAATTTAAGCCAAGAGAAAAAGTACTGGGGAGGGGAGCAATCTAATTAACTGTTAGTTAAAAAAAAGCATACGAAAAGTTTATACAGAAGGAAGAAGACAACAGTGTAAGAAAACAAGCTTAAAAACAGTAAGACAGTCCTGAGAAAAGGACAGCAATCAAAAAGAAGAATTAAAGTTCCATGAAATTGCCATATACAGGAAACTCTACCAGACGTTGAAGTTTCAACTGCACTGAGTAGATACTGAATGCATCATTAAGTATTTTCCATTACAAGGTAGCCTCCTAATTTATTTTCTATTCTACACACATGGCTTCTTCTCTGGGCTATACATCACTTTGCTGTATTTCAGTTTGAAAGGATATGTGCAATAACAGGTACTGTTTGAGTTTTCCAAAAGTTATTTACATAAACATGTATGCACACTTCATAAAAATAATTTTCAAAAAAGCACTTTTTAGAAGGAAAATCCAACTGATTGTCTAAATGCAAAGAAAACCCCCAAACCACTATTGCTTGCCATTATGTGATGTCCATTAGATATCAACCTTTATGTTCTGACAAATAAAACAGTAATTACTGATTAGCTAGCACGTAACAGAGAATTTCGTGTATTTCTTCTTTCACTTGTTACTATATTTTGTATTCTGTACCCATAGGTCTTTCCAGATAAGAAGAGCTGCAAATAGTAAAATAAGATAATTTTAACACAGCTGTATGAAAATCAAATAAAAACTCTGGTTAATAATGAAATATAAATCATGCACTGAACTGCTACTGTATTTCATTATCACTAATACTGTTCAGTGCACAAAATATACACTAAAAGGGCATAATGTGTATGCAGAAAAAGGTTTTTTTAGAAACTAAAAGTAGTGCTAAATACCATTTAACCTTGGCATATTATGTAGATACTCTTAGCCTGTCAGTGAAGAGCACTAGAGCAGCAACAACTACACTTTACCTCACTCTTATATACTACAGGCAAGGCTTCCTATTGCACTTTTCTAATGAATGTATATTTTGTTACCCTGCCAACATAGCAGATTGTTTATTCTGATGTGCCCAAGAAATAACACTGGACAGAAACAATTACATGGCTTTTATTCTCAGCCTATTTTTACAGCTGCAGCTGTAAAAAGATCAACTTCAAAAGATTGCACCTACAGCCAAGGTGACTAAAATGACTCAGCTTGCAGTGTCATGGACAAAGATGAGCAGCCTCAGCAAAACTTAAAAGTCTACTCATAACCAGGAAGCGAGAAGATAGTGTGCCTGAGAAAGTCTAATCCCCAGGTAACACTGAAAAAGCACTGGGAGGCTTAGTGCAGACCTTATTATGTCACAAGACAGATGTCATCTTAGCAACATCTTCACAAGCCCTGCAATACCATATAACAGCAAGCCTCTCATTTCTGGAAGCAGAGCCAAGCATTGGGATGTCTGCAAGTGTACCAAGAGAACATATTCAAGAGTTCTGTCCTGCCCCTTCATATCCAAACTCTCCAAACAAGGAGTTGATTCCTTGTCCCTTTTCTGTGCCACAGCTTAACCAGACCACATCAATTGTTTGCAACTCCTCATGCAACTAAAGCAAACCAACCAGATGACTGAAGCAACACCACCTTTAACGAGACTCTTGTTAACACAGCTGCATATTTTTCAGTCAAATTCAAAAATTTGAAAATATGCTGCAAAAACACTTAAATATACAGTTTTGTTCTCTAAATATACAATTTTTATTCACCCATTTAATGTAATAATCACAGTTCATTTTGGAGAATTCTTCTACTCCAGAATAGTGTAATCTGGCTGAAAGATGCAGGATCTTTAAGTAGGGTTATCTTAGAGAAGTTAGTAAAGGATAATCAGAGGTTACTTTATTATAATGTATATTTACCAAATTTTATTATTTCCCCAAGCAATACACAAAGCCATACAAACAGTGTTCATTACCAGAGCTTTGCCCTGTCATAATCAGTGTCAGTTCTATATTTGGGACCCTTAACTGAAGGAACACAAGGAAGAGAAGGGTTACAGAGACCACCTTTAAAATGCAGATTCAAACAATAATTTATTTTTCACAATTTCAAGTTCTTTTCCTACTCTTAGTAACTAGCAATTAGCAGATGAAGGCTTTATGGAAACTGCTTATTTCTGTCCTTCAAAGGTCATCTAATTTGCGCTCTTTAGAAAACTGATGGAAAAGTAGAAATTAGGCCCAACATACTGCATGCATTTAGCATTCTTAATCACCTGCAAAAATGCAAGTTATTATAGTCAAGGAAGGCACAGTTCTATTCTGCAGTAGCAAAAATCAAGGTCTCTTTCAAAATTCCTGTGAAGATCTCAAGATACAATTTAGCCTTTAAATTGGCTAACTTGAAACTGTCATTGCTATGACAAAGAATAAAATAAGAATAAAAGCAGTAGTAACTAGCTGCAGTAGATACTTTTTGTTTTCTAAGTCATTAAATAATCAGAAAAGGACCATGAACCATGACAACCAGGGCTGTGTATATGCAACTTCCTTACATAATATGAAGTCACTGCCATAGAAACCAAATTACAACATTAGCTGTCTGTGCTACGCCTGTCTTGAACACAGGGTGGTCAAACATCTGTCACGTTCAAGTTTGCACACTGCACAAAAGATATCCATATTTATCTGCTTCACCATTTCATTAGTCACTTACTGCTTTCTGGACTTTGTGATTTACTCCTAAAACAAGTACTTAGGATTTCAGTAAGTTGCAACTTAAGTGACACCTTCATACCTTCACATTCCTTCAAATTTCTACCGTTCCTCAGAAGTCACACATTTGTCACGCTTTGAATATGCTACATGAACTTGTGATTTTAAGCAATGAAAAACCCAGACTCATTTTGGAATAGACACATTTGCATTTACATACATAATGTAAATTGAGTATACTTACTGAAGTTGTTTATTTCAGACCTTGATGGGAAAAGGGTTGTTTTTTTCCCTCCTAACTTAAATTCAGAACTGCTCAACAGTTTACAGTGTATATTGCTCAGCTGATAAAATGTATGCTTCTACAGAAAGTCACTTTCTTGAAAAGTAACTTGTAATTGAGTAAATTTAGCCAGGTTTTATACATTTCTCTTCACATTATCTACTATAACAGCTGAACATTATAGTTGTTTTCTAGTAGGAGTCTCTTAAGCTAAAAGGAAACAAACCCACTTTTATGAAGACTACAAAAGCGATTACATGTTTATTTTGTCCCTACAAAGGTATCAAGAAACAGACTGTGGATAAATGAAGGGTGGAAATGGACCCCAATTCCCAGGCAGTTACTCTAACCACTGTGTTAAGGCACTGAAGAATGTTCCCCCTGCTGCTGCTACCTCTTCAGAGCAGATTTCATGGAGAAAGCCCAATCCACAGAAACCTGCTGAATACAAGCCTTAGAATGGATTCAACACACCAGCACTTCAACACCTAGTTCTTGTCTGCAAAGCTAAAGAGGAAAAGAACCTATGTAAAATCATCAGTATCTCTGCACTGGGGGCATGTTCAGGGCTAGGGAGCAACTGGAGAGCTGCAGACTGCTCTTTTGAGCTCAAGACACAAAACCCCTGCTGTAAACTACTTCACGTGGTTGGAAGGATGGAACCGTGATGGGTTCAGGAGCAGCTACAGGCTGGTAGCTCACGAGGATAAGTGGCGAGCATGCTTGTTACAAGTTAGAATTCAAGAACCTGTTCACAGAATAGGCTGAGGGAAACTGAATGAATACTCAAAGTATAGCACAGCTTCACATTATTGTCTGAAGAACCAAAACACATTTTAAGAGTAAAAACTCAAATGACAGGTGAAATGCTGCAGAAAATGAGACTTCTACTAAAAACAGTGATAAAACATTATATACAACAGTACAAAAGATAAAAGCTGGTATCATACCACTGAATCATTTGAATGGTGCTTGTTGATATACTTGTGCTTTTAAAAGAGAGTAAGAGAAGTATTTCCCTCCTGTATAAGCTAAAAATCTTTAAAAGCTGCTTCCCTTGCATAAAGTCAGTTGTGAGAAGGTAGAGAATAATTGTGAAAAAAGATTTCAGCATTTCTATATATCACAAGTATATTTACACTGCCATGTGCAAAGACAAATCTAGCATACGCTCAAACCAGACCAGTAAAATTTCAAGTGTAAGAGTAAAGAATAAGGATTACTCTTTCATAGATACTCAGCTTCTAGCTGACTTAACTATTCTTTCATGCTTTGATTTTTAATGAAAAAGGCTCTGAATAAACTCATATACTGACCTCTCCAGTTCTCAGAGATGCTACCATCTGTTAACCCAACATTTTTTGTCTTTGTAAAATGGCATTTATTTTTCCCTTGCTGAAGGCTGAGAAAGAAAACAGCCACAATCAAGGCTAACATTTTTTAAATTAACATGCAGAATGGAGTTTTTTCTTTGTTTTAAAGCACTAAAAATCCCATCAATATTACTATTAGTACACATAGCAGACATGAGAATTAAAGGGAATCTTTTCCTTTCCTGTCCCTCCAAAAAAGAGCATAAATAGCAAATGGCATTTAGCAAATTATTTCCCTAATTAGCTTATCTGTCTGGTGAAACAGTCTGTTCTAAGTTATTTCACTTGACTAAGACACAATCATCAGTAACTAAATCTTATCTTCAGAAGTGATTCCTATTTTCATTCAGTCTGGCAACTAGTACTCATCCTCTGGCAGCCCCAGCCTAAGGAGGGCATGGAGCTGCTGCAGTGAGTCCAGAGAAGGCCATGAAGATGATCAGAGGCTGGAGCACCTCTCCTCTGGAGACAG
Organism: Onychostruthus taczanowskii; assembly: GCF_017590055.1. Taxonomy (NCBI): domain Eukaryota; kingdom Metazoa; phylum Chordata; class Aves; order Passeriformes; family Passeridae; genus Onychostruthus; species Onychostruthus taczanowskii. The sequence goes on from NW_024500128.1 coordinate 2,594,661, forward strand.
GCTGAGAGAGTTGGGGTAGTTTAGCCCAGAAAAGAGAAGGTTCTGGGGAGACAAGACAGCTGGAGAGGGACTTTTCACATGGGCATGGAGTGACAGGACAAAGGCTGATGATGGCTTTAAACTGAGAAAGGGCAAGTTTACACTGGATATTTGGAAGAAATTCTTCACTGTCAAGGTGGTGAGGCACAGGCTGTCCAGAGAAGTTATGGATGCCCCATTCGCTGTCAGTGTTCAAGGCTGGGTTGGATGGGGCACTGAGCAACCTGGCCTAGTGAGAGGTTCCCTGCCCACAGCAGAGGGTTGGGAATGCATGGTCTTTAAGGTTCCTTCCAACTCAAACCATTCTAGGATTTCACGATTTTTCCCTGAAGTCCATAGAATGGGTTTTGCTGGTTTAGTAAAACCACTAAAATAAAAATAGTTGTTCTTTATTTTAGTTACTAATGCATCTCAAGTTTCAGTAAGGGTGTTTTAACAGAAAACACCACCATTGAAAGGTCTTGCTGAACACATGCCACTGCCTCTATTCCAAAATAGCCTGTTTTACTCCAAATCATCAGTTCTGCATTCAAAAATACATTCTATCTACTTTGATATCTGTTGCTATACTCCAAAAAGTTACTGAATCTATATGTAAAAAAACCAAACTAAACCAACATTTTCTGCATGAATTCCAATATTACTACTCCAGAAAATAATTAGCCAAAATAAACCCCAATATTAATTAGTTAAACATAAAAGGAAGTTTTTTCTTTATAAAATATATTCTCAAAATCATTGGACATATCAAAGTCTATACAGCACATACAGCTATTGCACATGTTTCACTGCAATGACTTTGGAATATAAAGATAATTTGCTCCTGGCATCTTAAAAATTCTTCATGATTTTGGATAGACTATCTTTTCCTACATATTTTAGCTGTATACTGCATAATTTGTACTTTATTTAGAAAAAATTAACATCTGAATACAGCTTTACACATGAATGCAAAATTTGGGCATCTGGTTTATAACTAGGTAGTACACCACTGATTTCGGTCCCACCAGATCTGTGTTGCCAAATTAGTCAGCCACAGGCTGGAAATAATTAATCTGAGTACTTTTTTGAAAGATACATGAAATTAAGCTCCCTGGCTGTGGAGATGTATTCATCATAATGAAACCCTGCTCCACACAACAGCAGCTTGAAATACTATGAAAACAGTTCTCCCATGAAGACAGCAACATTACTGTATCCCTGTATTTAAATCACAGTTTCGCTGATACAGCAGTAACTGAAGCCTGTCTTGACGGCTTCTTCTCTGTAGTTTCACTTGGATAAATTATTCTTTGTTTCACCCAGCTGTTTTCTGGTGAATGCATGGAAACTTCTGCATAAAGTAATGCAGAACAGAACATAAATTATACTTCATACATATTAGCTTGCTCAGATTTACTGAGAAGTTATCAGGATCACAGATTCCCATTGGTCACTGCAGCCCCATCACATCAAAGCTTCACTTCCAACTGCAAGGCTCCAATACTTGCAATGTAACATCCTCAATTTTAAGCACTAAAAATAGCTTCTAGTCAGTACAGTAATTAGATTGAGGGGGAAAAAAAAAACCACAAAACCAAAAAACAAAGGACAGCATACTGCATGAAAACTGAACTCCCATTTCATTAAAAATAAACTTCACTATTTGCATGCAATTTGCCGCAGAACATAAATACTTGGTTATCCTCAAGACTCTGGCTTTCTGAAAGTGTTCTACAACCAATTCCTTCTGTTTGCCCCTTCTAAAAAGTATAAAAAGTTAATTTCTGATTTGACTCAGTTTTTTCAGCAGCATGAGATACACAGCAAAGTAAAGTGAAGGCAGAAAAGCATGGCCACTAACACCAGTACACTGGAGAAGACAGCAGGAAAAAATACACCTAGTACTCACATCAATTCCTTCTGTTTTGCTTCAAAAAACACTTGAAGCCAAGAACTAGAGTGTACAATTCTCCTAAAAATACACTGACAATGATGATGAATTTCAGTCAAAAGAGTTTATCTTACACAAAAGGTGGAAAGTAAGTGAGGCAGGCAGAGCTGATATTACCTAAACTTGCTAACTCAAGAAACAGGTCCTACCACTCTCCCCCAGAACTCTACTCCAAGCTCCATATTCCTTCCATTCAATTCCTGGGCACCACCTCTTCCACCCAATCCTAAGGGAACAAACAGCTCTGCTAACCTGGCAGAAGTTAAGCCTGCAAAGAGCAGGATTTCTGTCAGTTTTTGGCTTTCTAACAGTTTTCTGTCAAGTTAGCTGATAAAAGTCAGTTCATCAAATGGCCAGCCATGCAGCAGAGTGCAGCACAGGAGAAGGGGTAGCTCTGCACTGATGCAAGCAAAACAGAAGGGGAGGCACACCTTATACTGGAAGCAGACAAGTATCACACTTTCAGCACCCTTCCAGCCTCAAGCTCATTCCATAGTGTATCTAAGTATAAATGGTCTGAAGTGCTGCAATACAACAATAAAAAGGGAGATTTTCTAAACCAAACAAGCAGAGATATGCTTCTAGTTTCTGAGAACTTGGCTATTATCTGATTTTGAGCATACTGAAACTCCAAAATGCTGCCAGGTATGCTCAGTTATTCAATATCGTTTGTGATCTGCAAGTATCTTACAATCGTGGTTTTTTAATACCACTCAGTCAAATCTTATAGTCAGTGTTTTTTTAGTGCAAAAGGTTACTGTATATAGCGACTGGGCACAGGTTTACATTAGTGGTTCAGTTTGAGAATAAAGTGTTATACACACCCAGGAACATCCAAACCAGCTCCACACAGGCCAGACAGGGTCACTGGGGCTAGCTGGCTATGCTCAAGCACCCTGTGAACATGGCTGAAGCTTTGAAACACTAAGCACACTCCAGCAACACTTTATTGAAGTAAAAAGCCCTTGCAAATGCTCGATGCAAAAAGAAAATAGAAGAATTTAGGGTCATTCCAACAGACACAAAGTGGGTCTAAAGGCAGTGTATCATCATCTCAGGAAAGCAGAGAATATGTATAACAAGGCCTCTGTTTCTGTAGTCAAAAACATATGACTAGGCTCTGAACACAGTTTTACCATAGTGACAGAAGATATCCAGGTCTGAGTTGTGCAAGCCCCTATCAAACTACTAAAGCAGCAGAAGTTATCTGCAACTTCCAGGGCAGCAGCAAGTTGGATTTGGACAACAAAGTACCAGTTGAGTAGCACTGAGCTACAGTAACCACAATATTCTTGTTAGTCATGTCTTTTACGAGGAACATGTTGCCACCATTCTCTTTGTGTTGCTGCAATGACAAACTGCAATGCTAGGTAACTGTGATGGTAACTACAATGTTATTTGTGTATTACAGTACTTTTCTAAAGACCAGTGCTCAACTGTGCTAAATATACAAAATACCAATGCAACAATCTGCATTTGTCAATTTTTCATCCCCAGAAGAATGAATTTACTCTGCAAATGTTTCCATGCATTTGCAAAATACCCAACTACAATAACATGAACCTATCACAAGTGTCTATGTCTTTGTAGCCTACACAGCTCTTCACACTTTGTAGAGATGCCAAGCAGTTAAAATAGAACCTGCCCTCTTCTGAAAGAATCAACTAATCTGAGAAACTCCAACTAAATTTTATCACCTAGGAAAGAGGCAATTTCTATTTCTTTAATGATCCAGTTCCTGTTGATGCTGGTAGAGCAAGAGGAAGAGTACTACCAGAAGCACACCGTTCTTTCCATCTGTAGTTATCAACTTTTAAATACTGATAGAGCTCATGGTATCACACCACTGCTCTAGACAGAACTCTGATCTAAAGTAACATGTCCATTGATTTAGGAAATGAACCTTATGTCCAACAACAGTCCTCTCACTTTCCTCTGACCGGAACAAATATTAATTAAGTATGAAAAAATCATGGGAAATTACAAGCAACAGAACTTCTCATTATCTAACTCGCTCAGCTTTTCGACAAGCCCTGGGAACATATGATCATTGCCCAATATTCCTCTTGCATCATTTTAACTACAGCTCTAAGCACAAAAGGAAATGAGAGACCTAAATTAACTAGGTTCTTTTCAAGTGTGCAAACTTTCAAGTGACATCACAAAGGGCAGATTAATCCTTCAACTAGCTGAAACAGTTGTTTTCAAAAAGCAAGCTTTTCTATTCTCTTTATTAAGCATATAACTTAATAAAGACTTGCCCTAAATATTTCAGTTGTTTGTTGAAAGAAAATGCAAATTATCTTCGTTTATATACTCATTCTAATATTATTCATAAGAGATCAAAAAAGCCACATTTTTGGCAAACTCTTTGGCCAAACAAAAGCCTCATACACCCTGATCAATTTTTCTTCCAACAATTTTTGCAACAATTTTGCATAAATAAAAACAGGTGTGGGGTTTTAAAAACACAATGAATGCAAAGGAACTTTAATATGCACAGAGTGTAAGCAGGGGAATCCATTTCAATTTGTCATTTTAGTAAACTGAGTTGGATTTCAAGTGGTCAGATGCTCACAAAGGGACATGACCATGTCACTGCACTGGGGAAAGCATGACCTCCTTTTTACTAAGGAATAAGCTTTTAGATTGGTTCAGCTGTAATGTAATTTCATCCTAAGTGGTGGAAGAATCTTTGCCATTGTCAGTCACTATTATTGCAATATTAATATCCCCATTCAGCCAACAGCTGAATGAGTTCACAGCACTCCACCACTATTTCAAGCTATATATACACACCTTACACATTACTCGCATCACAATGGAACTGATGAAATTTCTTCCTTGAAAGTTTCTACTTCTGAATTTATACATATTCCTAGTTTACAAGTACAGTCTCATCCCAGCATGAAAGTTTATCTTTCAGGTTTAAGAAAGGTTTGCAGAAGCTCATTTCTCAGTTACATAATTACAATTTTAGTGATAGATTTCCTAAACTTAAGATTTCTTTTGGGGGAAAGAGGACCCTTCCCCTCCACCCCCCCATGATTTTTGTATTTAAAATACATAAATCATATTTAGAAATTTTGTATCGTGTATCTTACCTTTGTACCCATAGTTAAAAAAGGAAAATCCCGACCCTTCAAGGTCATCATGTTATTGGAATCTTACAGTAAATTTTGGAATTTTTACTCTGGTAAAGTACTCTGACAGTACTTCAGAGAGATTTCGTAGTGCATTACAAAGTGATGAAAAACTTGCCACTAAAATGTTAGGATACAAGCACTGCAATTGCTCAACTAGGATAGAAGTTTTAAGTATGCAGTAGCTGAGACAGCATACTGGGGAATAAGTAAGAAAAACTAACCTTGGAGGTATATTTAAATATTCTCAAAAAGAGAAGATAACTGGCATCCTTAGACAGTAGTTAAAAGAATTTAATTTTTTCCTAATTTTTCTTCTGTTCATATCAATCCATTCCATACTAACCAGACCTCACCCTCTCTGAATCATTCAAAAATTTTGTTTTGGCACTACTGACAAGTTTACCTCCCTAATTGTTTACAAAGTCCTCTAACAAACATTATTACATTCATCATTAAGACGTCCAAACCATGATTTGTTAACTTTATAATTCAATTTGGACCATCTGGTCATAATGCTCCTAATTCCCCTTCCCCCATTAATCTCCACACATCTCCTTTTTCCCAAGCATCTTCAACTGGGCAGCAATATCAAAACCTAATTTTTTGCTCATCCTTCAAAATTTGACTGCTATTCCATTTTTCAATAAATAATTCACATAAGGCATTGTACAGTGCATAATTAACAAATGTACTTTTCCATCTAGTTTTGAAGGCCACTGCTGTCAGTTACACTCATGCTTCAGGAAATTCTCAAAAGTAGATAAGAGAACACAAAAACTCAGGCATTAGGAGCTCTAGTTTGCCACTAATAAAACCAGAACCAACTCATCTGAATCATCTGATTCCAAATAGAAATAATTTTGTAAAGTATCACTGTAGCATCAACATCGATTTGCAAACCCAGAGGTAACAAAGATCCAAAATTCCTAATTATAGCGCACTTGGGAAACTACTTTCAAGTTCGGAAAACCCAGAGTACAATACCTATTCAAAGATAAAAGCCATAAAGTGTTGTCCAAATGTTTAGGCAAAGAACCTAAATATTTTACCTAATAGCTAAAAAATAATGCAAGAATTGTAGTTTAACAGTGTGCCTGTCAACAACACAAAATTAGCTGATTGTTCACCTCAGGTAAATCAGCAAAAACCTGGACAACTCTGTCTTAATTTAAACCATCACTACAGTCACTACTACAAAACATAACAAAACACACAGAGCCATGTACAGAGTCCTAATGGGTCCTATTAACACCTGTGAAAGTATCAGATACTGATAAAAACATGCTGACTACCAAAAGCTACTCTTGAAGAACCTTTTGCAATTATATGTGCCTACACCTGTTGGGGAAGTGAGCTGTACCTCAACTAACAGATTTAAGCAATCTGTATGACTACAGGACAATATTCAGTGGCCCCATCAATGTTTACAGCTATTCTAAAAAGACTCTAAATTACTTCTACTACAATAAGCAATAGACCTAACAGAGACAGTAAGAGAATTACATGTAGCAGTCCACCATGCACACTCTACTCTGCAGCTACAAAGATGAAGACTCATTTACACATTACTATTTCTTTTACCTTTTATACAATCAGGAGCAACTGGGAACTCATCCACTATGCTTCTCAGACAATGAAAGGGCAGAGGTGGGATAGAGGGAGTTGAAGCTTCCTTTAACTTAACTCTCTCTGTCTCCTCCTTTGGAAGCTAAATTAGTACTTGGTAGAAATGGCTTGAGACCACCTTGCAGCAGAACATGTAAGCAGCCTGGGCTCACAATGCTACTCTTACATGGCTAAATCGAGCAAAGAAAGTCACTCGTGGTTGGGTGCAAGGGAGTGTGGGGTCTTGCTAAAAATAAATTTGAACAGAAATGAAGATGGGTTCTCTCTGAGTATTTACAAATATACCCATTGCATCCACATTTTTTTTTTTTTAATAATTACAATGTATACGATTGCATCATTTCATACAAAAAGAACTTTTAAGCATTTTTGGGAATGCTTGAGTATCTCCTTCAAACAGAGCTGCCCCAGCATGACCTCATCCACAGCTCATCTGGGTTATATTACTTCTTGCCAATTAGCTGCCTTCCATATTTGGCATTATCGTGAAACAGAACATAGAGGTATACAAGATCATGGTATTTATATTTACAGATTACTGGTTGAATTCAAAGCAGACATACATACATACCCACTGCTGGTGCATCATATTCATCCCCAAGTAAAATTTCAGGAGCAGAATAGGCAAGAGATCCACAGCTTGTGGTGAGCTTCTTTCCAGGCTGAAATTTGTTGCTGAAGCCAAAATCAGTCAATTTCACAAGTCCTTGCTTTTCAAAGAAAACCACATTCTCTGGTTTTAAGTCTCTGTGAACTACATGCAGTTTATGGCAGTAGGATATAGCATGAACTATTTGAGCAAAGTATTTTTTTGCCAGATCCTCATTGAGACCTTCCTCATGTTTCATGATGTAATCAAACATATCTCCACCATCCCCTAGCTCTAGGATGAGATAAAGCTTTGTCTGGGTGTCAATCACTTCGTACAGCCGCACAATGTTGGGATGCTGCACTAATTTCATGCACCTGACTTCTTGAAAAAGATGTCCAGTGGCAAGAGTGTCCAGTTTGGTCTTGTCAATGACTTTTACTGCTACTTTTTCACCTGTAAAGACATGCCGAGCAAGTTTGACCACAGCAAAATGGCCTCTGCCCAAAGTTTTATCCAAGTCATACAATCCTGCAATTTTTCCATCATATCCTCGTTTGAAGCCTGCCATTCTGTTTCAGAAGATGAAATAATATTTAAGCTCTTTGGAAACGTGGTATTTTCATATAAGAGTATCTGAAGCAAATAAATAGTCCATAATCACTGCCAAGCATACCTAAAAACAAAGAGACAAGATTATATACTTGCATAAAAGTAAGCAAATTTATTATCCTGTAATTACCCCAAGTTATGTTAGCACATTACTACAGATTATTTATGAAATAATCTTCAAAAATTTTTCCAAAGGATTTAATAAGGCAGGCTGTGCTAACTTGCAGATTTCTGACATCACATTATCAGTATGCTTGAAGAAAGTGAGTTTCAACTCTGCAATAATGAAAATTTGTCACAAATTCAGTGGCCTTCATTGCCGTGAGTCAGAAACCTTTCAAGCAGAACTTGAAGAAATTGGTGTTATAAAGACTGTTAAAATTGGTAAAACTGAAATCTGTAACTTTTCCACATACACTATAAAACAGCTGGGCAGCACAGAATATCATCAAGAGGAACATACTTAACACACCTTTTTTTGGCACATCCCTTTGTATGGTGCATGAAATAGCTCTAATACAAAGTTCTGATGGCATGACTTGGGACTTTTACCTCCTCCTTTTTAACAGCTTTCTGTTTAGTAAAGCTCAGTGACATACAATGCTTAATTTTGTTACTCTAATTAGCTTGAGCATTATCAATCAATACTGTAATTACAGCAAGTGAACAAAGCTTTGAAGGCTGAAATGAAACATTTGGGTTGGATGTACTCAGTGGCAAATAAAATTTTTTGTTAAATATTTTGACTGAAGTTAACAAACTGGTGATAAACAGTTTGGAGGTAGGCTGCATACGTTCATCAGGCCTGGGAATAAGTGAGGAGAAGGGGAAGAAGAGTGGGAAAGAAGCAGAGAAGACTCAAGAGTTCAGCTTTTGTGTAGTGAATTCCTGCTTACCAGGTATTTGGCATTTAAACAAACAAGACCCAACTTATAAAATATTCATATTCAAAACTGGTTTTGAAGGTCTTATGTCCCATTGTCTTTTTTTTTTTTTCCACATACAAAACCTCCCAGAACTTTTTCCTACATTAACTTAGATTGAAGTTTAAACAAAAAACTGTAGCTATCAAAAAGCTAACCATTTCTCCAACTTTGAGTACAAAGTAGTTAGAAATATGAAAATTAGATGGCTCATTGCCAACTCTAAAATACAGAAAAAACAGCTCTTTAGAATATATTTTCAGTTTCAAAACTGAACTTCAAAAAGAAAAACTTTGAAAAGGAAGCTGGCAACCAAACAGCCCCTTACATTAGTTATTCTCAAGTTGAAATGTAAGCATTATATTAAAAACACTCCCTGCTAAACAAGTTGTTTCACAGACAGTGAAACTAATGAACCTGGTTTCATATGAATTCAATTACAAGGTTGGGGGTCCTATGAGGATTCTGTGATGTTTAACAAGCTCACCTTACTGCTTCTCTCAGCTGGAGCCATGGTACAACCTCTTCACTATCCAGCTGTCTGCTTCCACAAAACCCATAGAATTCAGTTTGAGACCTCCACGCCTGTAAAATTTGAATGAAATCAATTAACTTCTAAAACTTCATAACCTAGACAAGGAACAAGGTTAAGTACAACAAGCATTAATACAATAACAAACAATATAAACATTGAGGTTTGGGGTTTTGTATTTCTTTAAAGATAGTCATCAAGCTTCAACAAACTTCACTGGGTTTTGTGTGGCTGTATGCACCCTTTTATTCTGCTGCTAAGCACTACGCTTCACATGCTCTTTCAAAAACCACTCCACTAGAAGATGGCTGGCATATCTGCTCCCCAAACACTTCACAAACTGTTCATCTTACAGAGCTTCCCCTACCATTCCCATGTAACACCATCCCGTCCTTATTCAAAAAAGCACAAAACTGAATTAAAGCATGCTACATTAAACTAAATGCCCACTCTCCTACCTGGTAGGAACTATTACAGAATGCATAGGGAACAACATAATACAATGGCAAATACAACAATAAACAATAAAACTCTCCTTATCTTTCAGAGATTCAAAAACTTCTTTACATCTGAGAGCAGTGGGTTTGTGTTTAATAGCACTTGATGGATTCTACGCCACCCCTCCCTGTGAAACTGGGCAGGTGCTTTACTAAAGCATGTGAATTTTTAGCATCAAGAACATACTGCAGCAGAGCTGAATAACTTAACTGTGTGCTGTGAGAAGAACCACTTCCTCTTGTTTGGTTTTAATCTCTTGATAATTTGTGCATCTTCTCATTCACCGTCTGTTCCAAAACAAGAACTATCATACTCCATTTACCTTGCCTCAAGCAACTCACAGAATTAGTTTCTTCCCTTCTTAGCTTCAGCACAATTTTGTTCCAATCCTAGTCTATAAATCCTTTTGCAGAGGTTATTCCACAGGCTTTAGCATTCCCCTCACCCTTCTCTACTCATTTTCTGGTTTGTTCTATTCTACTTTCTTAGGCCAGTTTGAGGGTCCTTTCACTGCTACTGCACACTAACAATGTTTTCAAGCAATACTTTAGAGTTGTATAATGTTCCACCATACCGACCTAACCCCAAAAAGAAGACTACTGAAAAACAGTCCACGTACACACATAAACCACCTAATCTTAGCCTGTATGAAGCAGGAGGGGATATATTAATCAGCTGTGCCCCATATGGTTGTGCAACTCTAGAGTCTCACTCCTAAAAACCCAACAACAATAACAAAACCCTCCACACAAACATGCTTTATAGTACTGCTATCTCCACAGCATCCTAATCTGACTCCTAACTGCTTCTAGATTAAAGAAATTAAAGGAAAACTGGAGCACACAAAGACAGCTTGTCTGAATTTAACTGCAACACTCAGCAGTAAGGAAAGATTTATGTTCATTACTTTGTTCACTTGGCACATTCTCAACCATCATGAACTTGTACAAGTTCAACAAGTGATTTAACGTTAAATCACAGAATACACATAAAAATCAACCTGTCAACAGAATTCCAGCAAAAACCAGTTATGTTTAAGCAATGGAGAAATATATCAGAGAGCAATCAATAGGATAAGAGCTTACAGAAATGGAAGATAAACTATGTTTACTAATGTTGCAGACCTGTTAGCTGTAACAAAATTAATGCAAATTCATTAACAGTTTAACTTAAAGTCTCCACAATAACAGACCAACTAACCCTTAACTCTGTGGTTTTAAAATAAATCTGCATAGATGAAGCTCCACCACTAAATACAGAGATCTCAGATGCAACACATGGCTCGAAAATACAAAAGTTTAGTAGTTCAGTAGTAGGAAGTGGATGCAAAAAATTTCATAGTGTATGTAGATACAAGCCTTGGTTACAATTTAAATATGCTATCTAAAGGAGTGCAGTTGCCATACCAATATATTTCAGAGCAGTTTCTTTTCCTCAGTTTCTCTTAAGAGTAAGAAAGTAGAATTTTGACAGCACTTAAAAATCCACTATTTCAAGCTGGAGCCTCTTTGAGACCTTTGCTGTTGTCTCCTTAGTTACAACAGCAAAACTTCTGGGGCTGACTATAGATGAAACCACACAAGCCTCCAGTTTTGCCATGATCCTCCAAAACAGGATTACTTTTAACGATGTATCACTTTGGTGATCCATGTGATCTCTTGAACATTTCCCAAGTGAAGAAACGACAGACTAAAGCAGACAACAAACAAAATTTCCACCAGTCACATGTTAGCAGCAAGCCAAATGACAACCTGCAAAAAAGCATTTAAAAGACAGTTCTATCACAGAAAATATTTACCTGTCTTTTCATTCACAATATGTTAAACCCCTGATAAGTTCATTTTTTCAGCATTAGAGTTTGGTTTTTCTAGCTGGTGAATTAACTAACCATTAGCAGCACTTAATCCATGCACCTAATTATGGTTCTAAAAATGCATTTTTCCCTAATTATACCAGAACTCAGCTACGCCTCCAATACTCATTTTATGCAATGCAGACATTTACCAGTAAATAAATTCAGAACAGATCCTTCTTTCCCCAGAAGCTCATATACCTATCCCACAAAACACTGCAAACAGCCCCTAATGGAGATCTGCAGGAGCTGTTTTGTAATATCACATGCATCCTATTAAGAAGCTTAGCAACAGTATTGTGATTCAACCATCTTTAAGAGATGGACGAATAGATCTGTTTAGAAAAAGAAGCATGTTTCAGAGACACTTGTTTTTCTTTAAACAATTCACCCTATTCAAAGTGTCACTAGATTACACACTGCATGTAAAACCAGCCTAGTTCATCTTACCCTAATGTGTGTATTAGCTTACTTTAGAAAATGAAGCTTCATGGTCCCATTTAAAGAAAATGTTGAGAAACTATCAATGCAAAGACTTCCCTGCATCATCAGTCTAACAGACATAAAAGCTGAAGTAATCTTCACTGGGACTTGTCCGTCTACAGACAGCAAACCATTCCTGTCTCCCTTCGAGATAAACGGAGATTCAGTCAACACAGATAAGAGTCTGTGATAAAACAAATTGCGCCCTTAAGCAGATAGCCAAAGAGATCAGATGAATCATTTTGTAAAAGCACATGCTTTCATTTTCTGTAACAGGAGTTTAGAATGAATAGTTCAGTGGATGCACTCATTATACACATCCACCAGGCAGATTAAAGTTTTACCCTGCTTCTCCTTTTGCTCTCTTTTGTCTCTTAAGCAACAGCATATATACCAATTATTTATTTACTACATAATTGAATGCTGAGGATATGTTGATTGTGACTTGATGATACTTATGTTGATTGTGTTCCTAGAAACACTAAATCCAAAATTTGACATAGAATATGGAGATTCAGACGCAATTTTTTCTCACTCTGAAAATAATTTGTCCAAATCATTGGAATCTGAGAGCAAACTGAAGAACATATTAACTCAGTAAATAAACTGTAAATATAATTTTTCATATTTTTTCCAATATTTCCTCCCAATTTTTATTTGCTTTCCTAATGTAAGGTATCTTTACAAGGTAATCTAGGAACCTTTAAAAACACCCTGTCGTTTTACTATATTACCCACTACTTGCACTGTTACACCTTCACTTATGTGTCAACCTGCTTTCCCCCAGAGGACTTTTCATCACCTTTCTTCTGGTATAAGGGAGCACCAATGCACTAGAAGCAGGTAAAAGGCATTGCAAGAGTGACACGTGAAATACACCTACACTCAATACATATCACATACCCAGAAAACTTATCATTGTGCAACTCCTCCAGCACATTCCAAACTTCTTAAGTTTGAAACTGTATTTCTTGAATATTCAAGATTCAGTATGGGATTCAGGATCCCAGGAAAGTGTATTCTCCTTCCGTTTGCATACAGGTGTTGTGATACAGCAGAGCCCTTCCTCCTCCACCTTCCTACGACCTTCACAACTACCATTCAAAGGTACTCAAAGGAATCATGGCAATCTACACTTGCCCTACAGCCACACATTTTGTACATGCAGCATTTTTGGGGAGCAGAGGCAGACACAATTCCCAGAGACAGCTGTGTTACAACTCAGACCTTATATACGCAATGCCCTCTAAAGCTTTATTTTCTACTTTACACGACTGCACCACAGCACACATATCTTCCCTTTCACTGATGACAAACCCTGTAAATTCTCACTTGTTCCCAGTGAGTTCCACGATAAAACACTACAGGAGATTTTTTCAAGGTGTACATGCACTTCTTTAATTTTCCTGTTAGGCATCAGTGTCCACATCCACCCCATATGGTGTTACTGAAATGTCAAGATATATCAGCAAACCTCTCTACTATTCAGCACTGACTACCTCTAAAATGATGATCATGATGAAGAGTTATCAAGTAATGCTGTTACAAACACAAAAAGAAAAATTAACCTGCAAAAGATGATGAAGATCATGATGAAGAGTTATCAAGTAATGCTGTGTTACAAACACAAAAAGAAAAATTAACCTGCAAAACTTAACTGTACTCCTTAGTTTTAAACAGTCTGTAGAATTTCGCTCTGAAAAGATACAAGAGGTGCCAATTACTGATACAAGTTTTGTCATTCCAAACATTTGGGAAATCGCTAATGCAATGTGTTTTGTCATTTTAAAATGTACTGCAGGCATTAGAGCTACTGATGTCTAGCCTTAACTCTTCTTAGTATTGAAGTAAAAGCAAAATGCCAACAAGAATTCTTCAACTCCAAGGTCCATTATTCAGTGAACAGCCAGCAGCAGAAATATTTGGCAGGTCAATAAACTTGGTAAAACATTGCTCCTGGACCAGCAAATTGTTGGAGGATGGGAAGGGCAGCACTATTATAGATTTCAAAAGAAAAGGTTACTAACAGCATTTTGTAACAGAAAATTATGAGACCCTGCATGACCTGACTTCTAAGAGCAAAACACTATGAGGTAGATCCAACGCATGAGAAAAAGAAAATGTAAAAGATACAATGCGTGATTCTGGTTATCATCAATTAAAGAACACATTTATTTATTAGATAAGGAATTCCCAAACTTTTAGACCTACAGATTGCTGTCTACCATCTATTTTCTTGAAGACTAGTGCAGTAACATCAAGCACAGACAATTTAAGCTTTGCTCTTTCACACAGTTAAGCTGTGGTACACTTCAGACACACAGTGGTCGTCAGAACATTAGCAAAAAGCAAACTAAAATTTGAGAACTGTGTTGTAGAAACTCCACCTGATATTTGGTATCTGTGTGAGAATCACCCTCCATACAGACAACTTAAAGCAGCCACTGGATCTGAACTGGTCCTTCAAGGCCTCCACTTTAAAAGTCAAGAATGTCTATTTCCTTTTTCCTTCCAAGCAGGTGAATGAGAAAAAATAGAGATAGAAAAAAAAATATGCTGATGTACAGACTCCAAGGTAATAGTAAGACAGCAGCAGTAACAGCAAGATTATGATTATACACTCCAAAGCTATTAAGAGGACAGATGCACTAGGACCGATGGAACTATGAGCCACTGACAAACCCATCACCGGTAGTTTCTGGCACTGGTTCCAATTGTGAAATGTGTTAAAAGCCCAAAGCACTTTCACAACCTTGCTGATAATTCGCTGCAGTTCACAAGGTACTTTCCATTTCTAAGAGGAGGTATTACACAAGACAAATACAAGTTGCCCTACAGATTTCAGAACTCAGCAATAGCTGTTCACCATTTAAAGTCCTCACACTAGCCACAGCTCCAAAAGCAATTAATCTCATGTTGCATGTTTTCCTCTTATGCCTTCTCTCAAAGGCCAGCATGTGGCCTTTCATTTTTAAAGAAAAAAAGTAAGAGACACTACCCTGTTTACATACCAGAGGCTTCTGCAACACAGCACTTAAGGTCTGAAGCTGCTCCTGAAGTATTATTGCATAGAAAAATACCAGATATTCCTGAATAGCTACATCTCATAAATTATCTTCTGCATAGTAGTATGTGATAACATCTTTTAAAAGTACTTGCTCCAAGTTTTGTGATATCTGCTAGTACTTTCTTTCTGTATCTGTAAATCAGCTATAAAACTTCGTTCAGACCCTGTGATGTCATAATATATAGAAAAATTAATTTCAGCTGATAATCTCATGGTTTGCAGTTCCCACTAACAGAAAAATTTGTCCTCAACTACAAAAAATTAGCATGGATATCTTAGTTACAGACATTTGTACATTTAACCAATCCAGATCTAGTACTTCAGTCAACAACTGCATAAGCAAGACAGATAACTCATGGTAGTTGGACTCCCTAGCCCAAAATTATTCTTTTTCAAGCTTGACAAACAGTACCCAAGCAGATTTTTGAAGATTTTTAATATTCTAAATTCCATCATATTTCCTTTTTTTTTCTTCTTATTTCTTTCCCCAAAATAACTAGGAACATGAACTGATGAAGAAATATTTTGCATATCAGGTGATTCACTATGGTATCACCAGCTTTTAAACAGCACACTAAATCTTTCTATCCAGGAAACTTACTGCAGAAACTTTGCAGAAAGCAGATAACTCAGATTTCTCCACCAAACTACACTCCTTTAGAGAAGCTGCTTCATCTACTCCATGTTCATGAACTTTCAGAATTGTTTCACCCTTTTCAAATGTCTGTTTATTAATATTACCACATTATTTTGTCATGCCAGGCAGTGCAGCTAAGACCATTAAGAGGAGCTCTAAACATTCTTCCATTTATCAATGAACACTTCAGTGTGGCATAACACTTCAATGTTAGCCCTGTTTTAACACCTACATCTTTGTTGTGTAAATTCAGAACCGAAAATATTATTTTATTCTCATATCAAGGGAGGAGAAAGCATCACACACCATCTCAAACACAAGTGTTCAGATGCAAATATGCGTGCATACTCTTAGTACCTATTGCAAACAATAATAATTGCTATTCAATTTCTTAATATCTTCAAGGTCAAATACCATATAGTTTCATTTGTTTAGTAATAAGTCTGGTATCATAAAATTCAAGTACTGAATTGACTTAAGTTGCCACTATGAGACTGGTGTTTTCCATCTAGGATACAAACTGCTTAAATCTTGATAAATAGATTGCCTCCAACCAACAGTTACTCAGTTATTCTCATTGTAGCATCCTAAATTAGTCAGGAACAGCCAAACACCTGAAATTTGCCACACTTTAACATGAACTAAGATTATAATAAAGCCTAGGCTATCATCTCTCAAGTAAAGTCCAGTCAGTAACTAGACAGTAGTCAGTAACTAGTTCTTCTGCAACTTTCTGCTAAAAAAAAAAAAAAAAAAAAAAAAACCACCCACAATGAAATATAAAGAAAGAAAACAGTCAAATACAGTGTAACATTTGTGTCCCAGCACTGTTGTAGAAGATCACTATAACAGAGGGATTCAGCTTTTCAGAAAGTGAACATGCTCTGTTTTACACTTTGCAAGTATAATTATTTCTCATTAAGTTCTTAACATTGGTGACTCAATCAACTTATGTGTACTAGAACTCTGCCAGGGTGAGTTATCCTAGAATTGTAAGGGAATATACATTTTTTTTTTCAAATCCTCTTAAGCTCTTACATAATACTGTTATGTGTATTAAAACAACAGGTACTTTACATTATTAGAGCAGCTGTAGCATTTCAGTTAAGTGCTTGAAAATAATGTGACACAGAAGATGGGCAGAACCTCAGAGGCTACTGAAGTTAAGAGCTTATACAATTTAATATTACTATATTCATCATAAACTGCAGCTCAGCTCTACATCCCTGATCTGAACCATGTTTCACTGGAAGTCTTATTTTAAGACACAATCATCAACACTATTAAGTAGGGATGGACAGAAGTTCACCAGTAAGTTTTACAGCTACAGCATTTCAGTGAAATTTTGAGAATCCAAAAAAGGAAGTGCATTATTTCACAAGAGACACATTGTGAGGAAAAAACATAGCTGCAGCAGGATACTGTGTCCTTGAAAGCAAGGCAAGCCAAGCAAGACAAAGGTGCTACTTTGGCATTACAGTTGCCAGTGGGATAAAAGGGACAATGATACACTGAAGGTGTAGACTGCAAAAGAATTATTCAAGTATGATTCAAAGGCAGTTAGACCTGGTTGGTGCACAAGATTACTACTGCAAGTAAAAGAGTATCTGCAGTTGCATATTAGCATGCACACCCTTAACATGCTATTTCTTTAAAATAATCAGAAAGCAAAGTATTTGTTACAGTGCAACCACCCACACTACATGGCAGTATCAGTTCTCATAGCAGAATGATTCAAAGAACAGCAGTAACCTGTAGGGTGTCCAGCACTCAAACTGTACTTCCTTGCTTCTCAATTGTGTAAAATTAAAACAAAACCACAACACAGTAAGTACACTGAAGATGCAATTCTCCCTTTTCCCTGTTTTTCATGAAAGCTTCAGGTGTGGATCATAAAGATCCTCTTAAAAGAGCCAGATAATGTGCTGCCTTAGATGCCACCTTGCCTACCAGGCAAAGCTCCAGCAGTCAGGTTAGCTTCTCTTTCCAATCACTTGAAAAAACCATGTCATCATTCTACCACTTTTCTGGTCATTTACGATATTCTGGAAAATTAAGAGACAAGACTGGACATTCTTCTCCTTAGTTTTTATTATTAAGTCCTCTAATCTGGATGTTGTATGCACTAGAAGTCAAAGGGGCAAACATTAGTCTAAGTAAACATTTTGACATGTTTCACAAGGTAAAATTTGATTGCATTGTTTGGCAATGATTGTTAGTTCTTATTTGTTTCAGATTCCTTCGAAGGATCAGCAATAGTAAAAAACAACCACGAGCCAATTTCCCACTTTCTGTTATGTATCTGCCAAAAAAGTTCCAGGATTCCTCAACCCAGTTCCTAATGGTGCATGCCTTGAAAGAAATGCTTAACTGTAACACAATAAACATTTGCTAGTAAACACTTCTATACGGATTTCACTTTGCAGAGATTCGTTAAACTGGTTCTTCCCCAGAGCCTGAAGATCCAAATATATCCACAATAAACAACTCCAAAAAAGCAGCAGATATGACTAAGTAGAGACTGCACTACAGAGGGCAGGCGTAAGCATATTTGCATGCACTTCATTCATGCTAGATGGCTGAAAATCATACAATACGCTTCAGCTGCTCCAGTAACTGTAATGGTACCACCAAAGAAACCACTGCTTTGCTCTCATCTACTCATAACAAGCTCTTGGAAATACAAAACTATCTATGAATAAGGAAAAAGCCAAAGCATGTATCCCACATAAAGGTTTCTCCTTCACAGGTATACTAGCATCTCCTACCAATAAAAATAGCCAATCTGAAAATAGGTCACTTTTGACACCAACCATCCTCTGGCCAATACAGGGGGTTTTGCCCTAGTAAGTGTTGTTCTGCAACACTTCACTCAGTCTACTTACTAAAAAAAAAAAAAAAAAGAAAAAAAACCCAAAACAAATAAAACCAACCACACATATCTGCCCTTCAACTATTACCAAGACTGTACATCAACTATCTTTAAAAGTCATCTTCCACTAATGTAAGCACCTGGGTGCCAAAACTCACCTGACAATAAGCACAAAGACCTCTACGCAGGACCTTGCTAGTATTTCTACCGATTTCTATACTAATCTCTAGGCAGTGAATTCAACGTAGTAAGTGTGCTGACAGCAGCACGGCACCTACTGACAAAGAACGAGGGATACTTCCAGCCTCTGGCAGGAGGGGCACGCTCCAGCCCTGGGCACAAGGAGACGAAGGCAAACCTGTTGGCTACGCACCACTTCCGAGGGGCGAGATGCACCGTCATTCCCCTAAAGCGCACCCGCGGCCGGATCGCGGGGCTCTCGCCTCGCTTGTTTATTTTTTTCCCCCCCTTCCCGGCAACAGAACATCGGCGGCGGAGCCGGCGCGGGCAGCGGCGGCGGGGGAGCGGCGGAGGGACCGGTGTCACTCCGGTCACACGCGGGGCCGGGTGTCACCGCGGTCACACGGGGCCGTGCCGCACGGACACTCCGCCGCGCCGGGGCACGGCAGGCTCCCGGCAGCCCGCCGTCCCTGCAGGAACGCCTGCATCCCGGGAGCCCATCGTCCCCGCAGGAACACCCGCATTCCGGGACGCCGCCGATCCCGCATGTACGCCCGCATCCCGGGAGTCCGCCGTGCCCGCAGAAACAACCGCTTCTCCCCGGTTCAACCCTCCCCTCCCGCCCCGCCGGCACCGACACACCGACCTTCGGTGGCGGCCGCGAAACGTCCCCTCACCGCCTCCTCCTCCCCCTGGGCCGAGGCCGCCATTGGGCTCGGCCGGCTCCGGGAGGGGGAGGAAGGAACCCACCACACCCCACCGGCCCAGCCCGAGCCGAACGCGGCCCAACCCCGCCGGCAACTTACTGCCCGCAGCGGCGGCGTCTCCTCGGGGCGCCGCGCCCCGCGCCGCCCCCTGCATGGGCAGCGCCCGCTGCGACTGCCCTCGGGAGCGGCGGCGGGGACGGGGAGCTCGGCGGGGAGGGAAGGAGGGACAGAGGAGGAGACGGAGAGGGTCCAAGAGCCCAGCGGGGAGGGCCGGCGGGGCTGCGGCGGGTGGCGCCCCTCGCCCGCGCTGCGCTCGGACAGGACCCGGCGCTGCGGCCGCTCCCGCTGCGCCTCCGAGCCGCGACTGACAACAACGGCCGCGGCTCGCGCGGGGCCGCGAGGGGCGGGGCGGGGCCAACGCTCGCCCGCGCGCAGCCGCGCCTGCGCCGCGCGGCGGGAGGCGAAGGGAGGGGAGGCCGCGCGCCGAGCGCAGTCGCGGCGGGGGCCAATGGCGGCGGCGGTGTCCGGCCGCAGATGGGGTGTCTGAGGGGAGCGGAGGGCAGCGGGACCGCCCGGTTCGCTTCGCTCTGGGTTTCAGGGAGGTCCTGAGCAATTCCCCTTAGACATGGGAAAAGGAGCGGAGGGTGAAGTGCTGAAGGTCTGAGGAGAGGGCGAAGAAGCCCGCGCGTTCGCCACCTGCGTGGCGGCGAGTTGGCGGCGCCCTGTCCCTCTGGAGGGGACGCTGGGCTGTGGAGGGCTGTTAAAGTCGCGAAAGGGCCACGCCTGTGATTCCTGGATAGAAATATTAGAGTATAAGTGGGACTACAGCGATCACGGTGTCAATTAGATTGGAATAGACTTCTGAGATCATCGAGTCCGACCCGTGGCCGAACACACCGCTGTGTTAACCGGGCCATGGCACTGAGGGCCACATCTAGTTTTTCCTCAAACACCTCCGGGAACGGTGACTCCACCACCTCCCCGAGCAGGCCTTGGTGCCCCTTGTGCCCTGGGCAGCGGTGGTGTGAGGGCAGCGAGGCACGCTGCTGCTGGATTCCCCTGTGCTGGGAAGGGTGGGAGTGCGGTGGATGGTGGAGGTCATCTGGAAGCAGGGAGGGTGCGAGGAAAGGATGGCACTGAAGGTAGTAGGAGAAAACAGGGCGAGGAATGAGCCTGGCAGGGCTTCAGAGTTTCTCTATACACATAGACCTGGCAGAGCAGAGTTCCCCTGCACACGTGCCTGGCTGTTCGGGTTCGGGCTAAGCAGGTGCTAAGAAGGGATGAGCAAAGCTGTTGTTTGGAGCATCAGAAATAACGCAAGAGTTTTCTGTGAAGATCAAGGAAGGAAAATCTTCGAATAACCAGGGAATTAAAAGACTTGAAAGTGTCACTTTGAAAAGTGCCCTGGTGTTTTTATTTTCAAATAAGAAATGGACAGTCAAGATATATGGAGAGAGAATATAAAACCTCATTATATAGCTAAGCCTAATTTTAAGAAAATCTTTGAGAAATGCTTTTCATTTTTTTCCATACTTTTACAAAATTTAGATATAATTCTTTTGTTAATAGCTTATGTGCAGCAGAGGCTATTGAATTAAGAACCTGGAATTTCTTAGCTTGAAACCAATCCTTGTGAATAGACTAAGCCAGAAAATACAGTTCAGGGAATAACTAAACTGAAATACTGTGATCATATGTGATAAAAAGGACATCATGATTCTGTATTTTTAAGGATTCAAAAGGGAAATAAATTAAAAATACATGAAGGTTTCAGGATATGTTTAGTCTGAGCACTGCCTCCTACAAGAATGAGAATTTCATTATTTGGTCATAATTTAGACCACTCCGTGGTCTAAATTCTCTACTCTCCAATCAGGCTTGATTCTCCACTCTTGCACCATTCAGGCACACAACTGATTGCTGAATTTACAAGATGGATTTGATGCAGGAGATTGCAATAACCAGCCCATCACCTGTGTCTGCTTGATTAGCACTGATTTCTCAAGTCTGAGTTTGCACACGTGTGTGATACGCACCACTTGGATTTCTGAGCCTGCTGTGATCAGGTGATGCCTCATGCTTATTGTCTTGTAAAACTTAAATCTAGATTCCATCTCTAGTTAATAATAATTACGTATTTCCAGTTGTTTTTCATTGGCATGTTGAAGAAGGCACATCTCACAAAGAACAAATGATGATCCAGTTCAGTGCCACTAGGTATTCCTTAGCAAAATATTGTGGCATAAAGGACTTTTTTATATCAGCTACAAATCACATTATCATCTATTGCACTGCCACACAGGATATTGCGCTCAGATGTACTCAACTTTTCTGTGTGTTTGCTTATGTGGGAGAGCGGGTGGGTGGAAAAGGATACATTTACAGGGAAGAAAAAAGAAAATTCTCACCTGCGACACGGCTATTTCGAGATACTATACTTAGGGTCACTTGTGCAACACGACAGCTCTTTTACTCAATGGGATGAGTCTTTGTCGATGAGCATGTGTGAGAGCAAGAAGAGGGTCAAGAATTCATGCTGCACTCAAGTGGAGACAGCAGGGACTGGAAGGAGTCTGACAGTCTGTAGTGGGATGGAATTGCCTGTTTTCAGGCAGCTTTATCACTGTTTACACTCGATCACATCACATGCTTCTGGGCTGAGATGAATACCATTCCCCCAACAAGGTAATGTAAAACTCCTGTCATATACACAGTCACGCTGGGCTTTGTCTTCAGTGGCACAGGGCCTTGTTTTGATTTTGTGAGGGTTTTTTTACAGTGAAAACGTAATGAATGCGATAGCTAGATGCCTCCAAAATCACTCAAGCTGCAGCGAGGTTGCTGGGGGAGGTTGGCCCTGTGCTGCTGCTTTTGGCTGGCCTCGCCTGGTTTACCCTGCAATAAAAGTGCAGTGCCTCGGTCCCCACGTCAGTTACTGAACAGGACAGCTAATACACGATAGCTGTGCCACAAAACACCTCACCTGCCAGTCATTAGCCTGAATGTATTTGTCTAGGGAAGGGACAGCAACAGCCTCGTGCATCTGTTTGAGGGATTGCTCATGGCATACACGCATCCAGATCAGACCAGGCGACATTCCTCCTTGCTAAATCCAAGCATAATCTACTACAGGAAGAAAATGGTAGGTAAGATTGGTTTTTACAGAACACCTCCTGGCTGACATTAGAAATAATCTTGTTTTAGATGAGATACAAAAAGTGTAAGCCATCTGTCAAAAGTCTGGAGTGTATAAACACGTGTGAAATTGCTAGTCTACAAGATTTGAGAAGGGATATGTTCTTTAAAAGATGAATCATTAGGGTTCACCTGTTTCAAAAATTAGGCTAATACTTAATGTAAATTATTTTGCACCTTTCCAATGAGACGTGTTTGAAATGCAAAGTAGTGCAAGAAAATGTTGGGATGTTTCAAAATGCTTGAGGCTGAATAATGACTTCAGACCAGCCTTTGTGAGTATGTCCATTCTCCCTAGTAATTCCCAAGCCTACTGGTCGAATCTGAATTAAAGGGGGAGATATTTCCAGAATTACATGTTTTCATAAGTGTCATGAAACTAGGCCTATGCAGCAAACAGTAGCCTTACCTGTAATCCCTGTGTAGCAAAAGCTGCAGTGTGAGCTCACCCTTCATTAGTCACAGGAGAATCCGAATGGATGAGAGTGCCTTTTTCCTCTCAGGGTGGAAAAAGCTTCAGTCAAAATTCACACTTCATTAGATACTGGATAATCGGAGCATGAGGCTCCAATCCATAGGCCTCATTAGTTCCCTTTCATTATTAAATTATTAACAGTTTCCCTGACAAAGCAGAACAAAGCAGCTGCCTTTGGACAGATATAGAAGAGTACAATTTATACTGCAGCTTATGGAGGACATTCAGATCCGTACATTTCCATGATCGGGGAGGTAACTCAGGTTTCTGGGCTGATGCAGAAACTGCTGGAAATATCCAAAGAAATCAAATCTTTTCTGAGGTCAAAGCTGTATTTCAGATTTGCAAATGATCCCAAAGGCAACAAGAAGAGCTTCTGCCACAACCCCAAGAGTAAAAGGAAATGTGGTTTTGTTCCTGAATGGGGCAAATGATGTGGCAATGGAAACAGATGAGGTTGTGGCACCCAGAGCCACTGTTGCCTCAGGCATATCTTCGAAGTCTCCAAGATCTCTGTGCTTAGAATTCATGGAGGAGAACTGCCAGCAATGAGTGAGGATCAGTTCAGGGATTGCATGGGCTAATTTGACCCATAAACATTCATGGGATCAACAGAGCTGTTGAAGGAGCTGTCTGGTTTCACTGCAAGACTGCGCTCTTTTCTTTGAAAGATAGTGGAGACGGTCACACAACACAACCATTGGAGTGTTCTCCAATGACTCTTGAAAAAAAAAAAAGCCTAAAGGAAAACTGTTAGCTGATCAGCCTCACTGCAGTCCATGTGGAAATCCATGTCCTCTTGGAACACTTTTCTGAACACAGGAAGGGGGAGGTGATAGGGAACAGCCAATGTACCTCACCAACCCAATTGCCTTCTCTAGTAAAATGACTGGATTTGCAGATGAGGAAGAGCAGAGGATGTTATGTACCTTGACTTTTGCAATGCTTTTGACACCGTCTATTGTCTTGTATCCAAATTAACACATTGTGAGCTAGATAGACGGACAACCACATGGGTAAAAAACTGGATGATGGGACACAGAGGCCAGCAGTTGAAGGGTTGTACTCTCTCTGGAGGCCAGTAAGAAGTCAAGTACCGTAGAAATCTATCCTGGGACTTGACCTGTTTAATGTCTGCAGGAATGCCTAGAGGAGGTGACAGAGTGCCCTTTCATCAGGTTTGTGGATGACAGCAAATTAGTGGGAGAGCCAGTATGGTCAAGGGTAGAGCTGCCACTCAGAGGGACTCAGGCTGAAGGAATGGTATGACAAGAACCTCATGAAATTCAACCAGGACAAACAGTATCTGGGACAGACTGACTCCGTGCGGGGTATGGCTCTGTGGAGAAGAGCCTGAAGGGGGCTGTCCAGGGGGGCAGCTGGGGTAAACCCAAGCCAGTGATGAAGGCTAATAGCACCCTGGGCTGTATCAGCTGGGGCATGGCCAGGAGAAGGGGGAAGCAATTACCATCCTCTATTTAGCACTCAGACCGTATCTGGAATGCTGTGCTTTTCCACCACCACATAGTTGCTCTATAATGCTGCTATAGGCCTTTCCAAAAGATTTCTCCCTCCTTCTCCTAGGAAGGAAGAGAGGCACAAACACCCACCCACAGCCTGTACTACAGAGGAGGAAACACAAAGCAAGGCCACGGGTGCTCTAGTGCTGCAGAGGAAGAAGGTGTGTGCTTCCTGCCATGGGTGGAGAGAAGTGTTTCCCACCGGTGCCAAGGACAATTAGAGTTGCTGTCTGCTGTGAAGGAAGCACATTTTGTGTCCCCTAACTCCTCATTTGCTTTTTAGTCAAAGCAACTAATCCCATCTGCTGACACAAGTAGCAGGGACAGTGATAGAGGGGACCCTTGGACTGACAGGAAAACTGGGATGTGGCCCAAGCTGACTTAGGCAAGGAGAACAAAATATCAAGCTGAGACCCAGCATGCAGCCTCTCTGGGTCCTGACTAGCACAGAAGCAGTGCAGAGACTTTGCCCTTCCTATGATACCTTTGTCCCACATCTCGTTCTGGTGAGCTGATGACACAGTTCAAAAGCTCCTGCTTCAGTCAGAAAGGAACAGGACATTAAAAGAACATCAGGCATAGAAATGATGAATGAAGTAAGGTATGACATGGATTCATAATGCCTTATTCTGAAAGGATAAAAATGTGTCAATCTGGAAGGAAAGGCAGAGGCACAAAGTCTGTGGATATGCCATTAGTGTTCTAAGTGATAAACTAATTAAACATAGTAAAGTTAGGAGTGGTTCTAGGGCTGGTGCCTTGCATACTTTTTCACTTATGGTTTTGGGCTCGGCCCAAGTTATTCAGGGATTCCTAGTTACTCTTCTAGAAGAGCCAGGATAGGAAAAAGTGAGTCAGTTGTAGAAAAAAAATCCCTTAGTGCCAACATGTTTCTTTGTAGTAGTCAGGAGCCTAACTCAGGAGTACTCCCTGTCCTTCTCTCTTCTGGGAAAGGTTGGGAGGCCTTTTTGTGGGACAAAGTGCCAGGTTTCCTTGTGCAGGTGTCACGCTGGCTGGGGAAGACTTTGTCTGAGCTGGATTCCCAAAACCCCTTATCACCTTGCCAGGGTAGAATAATAAAGAAAGCAGCATTGATCTGGGGTGAGGAAGGGCAGGTATGAATGGCAGAAAGAATTATTTCAAATTCTCTATGGGGCTTGAATACCCTAAATGTGGTAGAAAGTGTAGAAAAGAAGCCATGTGTGTGCTGCTGCAGGGAAAAAGCACAAAATTATTGTGTTAAAATCAAAATTAGAATTCTGATCATGTGACAGATTACTTAACCCCAGTTGTTTGCTACTGAAGCGTAAGTGCTAATGGCTAGGATATGACCTATATTCCACCCTGCCTCTTTAATGGATGAAACAGGACCATCATGTCCTAAAAAGCAAATATTTAAAAGCTTTTTGCAGTATTATAATTGTTGCTTACTTTCAGCTATGTTCAAACACACGTTACCTACAGAAGGGTCCTTAGCAGTACATACCCCTGATTTAAACTTAATTGCATCCAGTACACTGCAGGAAATAGCAAGATGTAATGTGGAGACTTGTAGTTGAAGACCTGTACAACCATGTAATGCCATGGATTTAAAAATAAGCAATTTCTTGGAAGGAAAGCTTGAGAATTGCACCTTCGAGGGCAATTGTAGTCATGGAATAGCAGTAATAATGTTTTACACAGCAAAATGTGTTTCTTTGGAATAACTGAGGTTCATCTAAAAGGATAATGTTGCCATTTTCACAAGTGCAACATTTTTGTTTTGAAATGAAACATTTCAAAAATTCATGTCAACAAAGGGTTTCGGGTTAGGGGGTTCCGTTTCATTTATTTTCTTAATTCTGATGAATGCCATATTAAATTCTTACACATCTCTCAGCACTCAAAAAAACGTAGTCAAAATGACCTCTGCCAGTACAGTAAAGGCCAATGGTTAAAGCTGTGTGGTTGAACTCACACCCTGGAATGAAGACTGAAGGGCAGAGCAGCTTCCCAGGTTTAGCAGACTGAAGCTCTACATTCCCGAAGAATTCACAGCTCCAGCCCTGGTCTGGGCTTTGCTACCAGAGCTGGAGAAATTGTATCTCAGCTTCACTGTGGCCTATGCCTTAGAGCTCAGCAAGCAGTTCTTTTATTTTCCTTGTGTTTTTTTTACCTTTGCTCAGTCTTTCTTCCTCTTCTTAGTCTTCCTTTTCTCTAGGTGGTCTGAGAAGAATGTTGTGTGTTTAATTTATCAGATTTGTGATTTACAAAGTTTCTGGCAAATGTTTAGAATGTCTCAATCCAGGCTGGAAATGAGAAAGAAAACCAAACAGTTTTCTTATAATGACTTTGATTCCGACACTGAATAGGTGCACAAATTGAGGTCTCTGGGAGAGATAAATAAAGAGCCATTTTCACTGAAAAAAAAAAAAAAAAAAAAAAAAAAAAAAAAAAAAAGGGGGGAAAAAAAAAATATTTTTTTTTTTTTCTTCAGAAACTTCTGGTTTGTAAGGGCTGTCACATAATGTAGTGGTTAGAACCACAACACAAAATAACCATGCTCATACAATGCATGATTATTTGAACAACTAGGAGATTTACTGTGTTTTAGACAATTTTCATGCTGTTAAAGGCAGCTTGGATGTGTTCATTAACATTCTTCCCATTTTACAAAGAGAAACAATATTGGACCACATTTTTAAAAATCTTCAGGTCTAGCACCAAAAGAAAAGCAACCCCAAGCATAATTAAATGCAGAACTTGAAATTCCATTTCCATGTTTAAACAATGACATTCTCTTGCTCAATCGCTGGTAAATAACATTTGTTGTCCATTTACTACTAGGGTATTAAAAAAAGAAATAGGATGTCATGATTCCTAATTAGAACATTCACGTGGAAGGGTTGCCAGTCTTCATGATAAATGCATGTATTTCTCTGGGTTCCCACAGTAACTGTTTTATCTGAGTTGGATTTGTTGCTGAGATCTCTGAAACTGTGTCAATATTCTCTTGAAGTCCTACCCAGACCTTCCTGCCTCCATCTGACTGAGAATTTAAGGGACCAGATTCTTTGAGGTCTGAAACCGAGCAAGTTATGTCATGAAGCCACTGTTGTTCCTGTTCTCTGTTCAAGAGGAAGACCAGGATTAGCTTTTCTTTAGACCCACAACAGGAAAATGTATGCTGTTTCAACTCCCTGCACCAGTCTAAGGACTGGAAACAGAAGGAGAAAAAAATAAGTAGGGTTAATATTTTTTCTGTCTGTTTGATCACTGCCTATGAAGCAGAATTTGTCCCATGGCATTATAACCACATTCATTGTAGGATTATTTTAGAAAATGATCAAGACTATTTATTTAATACTCCTGTAATATATAAATGAGTCTGTGTTACTCATAGTGAACATATGTTTTGCTGTATTTTTTTCTCATGTCAATGCAACCCCATTATTATAAATCAAACGGAGGATTTGACAGACTACTTCATTCATGTCTTGCTCACTGCTCCCACTGTTCCCTGAAACACACACAATGGCCCATTTGTAAAAGGAACAAACTCCAACAGCTGATTTTACTTCATTTAACAGCTGAGTGCATCTTGGTGTAACCCCAAAGATGTTTTAGCTTATGTGTTTTGACTAGCAAACTTGTTAGCTAGCTCATGTAATACTTGTGAAATTATAGTGGGTTGTTAGAAATGTATTTAGAACAGTTATAAGTCACTAATATTCAAGCTCTTCAAAAGGCACTGTGCAATATTATCAGCAAGAACCAAATATTCTACTTGAGAAATAAGAGGCACATTCCTTGTCTGTTGTTTGAACAAAGAAAAGGGTGGGAACATTTCTCAAGCAATCACCCATTCAAAATATTTCCAGATCGAATCACACCTTTCACACTGAAGAGTATAAATGACTGCAGTGAAGTATATTTCATAATGGAATAAAACAAAACATATTTCATAATGGAACAAAAAGCTACCTAAATGTAAGTTTTTGTGACTGGCAATGCATTTTGTCATCATATCATTCACATTGATACAGTATAACTGGGGCAGAGCTTGGAGAAGATTTCTTAAAGACGCAATTTTCTTAACATTTGTTTTAAATTGCTCATTGCATTTTTTAGATTTTTTGACTGTTTGTTCTAAAATTACTGACCTGTTTGTTTTATCACGTCTCAAGGAAACGCAAGCATGTACATGTAATAAAACTGTTATGATACTTGTTTGTGCACTTTGCATGCTAGCTGACTCGGCAAGCAATTATGCTGATCTATCTGCTAAATGTATTTATTACCTGTGCTGCAGTTACAGCCACACCTGTCTGCTCTATCTCACACCAGGGCAGGGGAGCTGGGCAACAACAGTGCTCCTTCAATCCATGGAAAGCTTTGTAAGAATCTTCACGTGTGGCAGACCCTTTCCACTCCAAACATTCCAATCCTCAAATATCTGATGTTAAGGATATTTGATCCACAGCTCATTGGGAAGGACTCACTGATTTTGAAGTCTCTATGACTGCTTTCCAGACTTTGGTAGATACAGGGGCTTGTTCTAAGGGAGTCAGAGAAATGCAACTGGAAAGAAATTCAGTCATGTCATGACTTTCATAGCAGTATGAGAAATTCCACTGTTCGGCCCTTGTAAAAAGCTCTTCTAGTAGTAAGAGATGAAGGATCTGCAAAGCATTAGGAATCGTCTGGCCAAGGAGGGCAAAAGTTTTTTTGCTTTTTCTCTTCACAATCCCCCTGTGGGTCACCTGTACATATGACCTTAACTCTCTTATGAGCAAACCCAATGAGAGATTGGAGGTGCTGGGATACAGAAAAAGAACAAAGTTTAGGAGAGGTGCTATACTGTATTTCCCAAAAGATGCTAAATTGATATTTTGTCTAGAAGTTGGAAGAGGCAAGGTCAAGCATTGGGTCTGCAGACATCTTCCCTCATAAGCACCTTGGAGGTACATCGAATCCCTGTGGAATCCCAGTTTTGCCAGGACTAGATTCCACATAAATCTGAGTACTTAGTGTTGAGCACTGATGGCTCTAGGATTTAAGCCTTACTCACATCTCTGGAATAATTATTCTGAAGCCTTTGGGGTCCCAGCCAATAGAAAACAGTAGGCACAAGGATTTAGGTGGAATTTAGGCCAGCAGAATCTGGGACTAAGATCAATATTTAGATTAATTGAAGGTGTTATTCACCCTTCTCTCCCCCTCATTTTGGATAGCTAGCAATCAGCCTTTTCTTTGTTTTAGAGGTCTGAATATTTATGCAACCAGGAATAAATCTATCCCAACCTCCTCTAGGCTTTCCACAATTAGTCCTTCCAATTACACTCCAGAGTTGAATCATATACCTTCTAGAAGTGATGTTCAGAGCACAACTGGGTGACTGTCAGCTGGCCAAACTTGCACATGCTTTGGAGTGCATCTCTGGTTTCCTAGGGAACCTCGCCTGTGTCCTCCTGTGGTGTTCAGAGGCACCCAGGAGATATTTCGTTACTGCCACTGTTCATGGTTTTGTGCATCCCTAAGTAATCAACACATGAAAGGTGCATTTGCATTTTTTATTCTTAAATTTCTAAAGCAGTAAGATGAATTGCTGACCATACAAAGCTGTTGTACTTCTGGCTGTAAAACTCAAGAGCCTTGCCTAGAAGTTTGAAGTTGAAGCTCTGCTTTATTCATCTCACCTACACTGCCAGTATGAGCTAATGACCGGCTCTGACTGGCAGGCCAGTGTTCATCCAAGCATCTTACCTGTGTCTTTGTTCTGATTTATTTATCTCCTATTGTTCAGAACCAGTTATTCTTCAAAGATCCAAATCTGTCTCACAGCCCAAATATCTAGTGTCATCCTGCAGCCATTAACAGCTTACCTCTTACCTTGCTCAATAGGTGAGCCGGCTGAACTTTCTCCAGGAAGTCTTTAAAGCATACAAAGTGTCTTTGCTCAAGAATAGGCTATTTATTTCTTAAAAGAAGAGTGTATGTGTGT
This sequence comes from Onychostruthus taczanowskii, assembly GCF_017590055.1. NCBI lineage: Eukaryota > Metazoa > Chordata > Aves > Passeriformes > Passeridae > Onychostruthus > Onychostruthus taczanowskii. The sequence goes on from NW_024500128.1 coordinate 2,625,530, forward strand.
GTGTGTGTGTGTGTGTGTGTGTGTGTGTGTGTGTGTGTGTAAGCACTGGATATTGAGGATGTTGGCCAAAATCTTTTCAGTGAGCTTTTCTTTCAAAACACAAAATACTCCATAGAGAGCAAATGCTTGTGGGGAAAGCAAAGGCTTAATTAGAAGATTTTCAGTCAGTCTTCATATGTGCTTATTTATCTATCTCTAGAGACTCTGAGACCCCTGTCACAGATGCAGGCTTGATATGCACCTTATCTTCTCTTCTTTACACATACTGGTCACAGATGTCTGAATGCTACATTTTCTGTGGCAGGCTGAGGATTTAATGCTTTCCCCTAGAGGAGAGATAAGAGCCAGAACATGTGTAGACAGCATTACATTTTCATTTGTAATCAATGATGTGTAAAGTTTGTAAAAGTTTGTTGACACTCATATGATATATTCTATTTCCATTAAGGGGTAGTGGACAGAGTTACATGGTCAGATACCATTTTGTTTGAAAACAACTTCTCTCCTTTTACCAGTCCAGAAACATTCTCCATTGCTTCTGTCTCATGTAAAGAAATACACAGCTTATAGTTTTCCAGTCTTATTACTCTTTGTTATCATTCATATTTAATGTATTTCTACCTTTTGTGTTGTAGCCATTTACATTTTATTGATTCTTGGATGCAGTTTACAAGTCAATGATTTATTATCTTTCACTTCTCTTTGTGCTGACAGGGAACATTGCAAAATTGCTAATTCTGGTGTAGTGAGGTAAATATATTTGTGTCCAAACCCTGTGAAATTGTATGCATTTAAACTGTGCTAATTGTTATTGCACAGATTTTTAGAAGAGAAAAAAATTCATGGTTAAGGATGACATCCCATTTTCTGTTCATGAAACTTGGTATTGAACCACATGCAATTTGTTCATTATCTGTCACTAGTTAGGGGGCTGTGCAATGTCTGGCACAAGAGAAGACACGGAACATTCAGGCCAAAGCTTTTAAACTGAGGTGCCAGATGGTGGGTATCAAAGATTTTTGTGTTAAGGATGGATTTAAGAGCCTCTAAATTTGAAAATGGAATGCAATGCTATGTGTGCATAAAAGTAAAAAAATTTAACAAAAACTGCTGAAAAGTGAGCCAGAATATCTCGTGTACCGGGTAAAGTCTGGGACAGCACTACAGTGTATCACTAGTAGTGTATCACTTTCCAAGAGCAGCAGCATGAATAAAACCAGGGGACATACACAACATGGGACAGGGACCAGCCACGGCTGCGGGACACTGCTCAGTCCCCTGATGATGGTGGCAGCTGAGAGGTCTGGCCTGAGAGATTTGCCACTCTTTCCACACCAGGCATTTCCAGAGCAAGGATCAGATCCCCTGTGTACAGTGGCTTTGTAAATGATTTTTTGTGAGGGACAGAATAGGGAAAATAGGCCGTGGTAGTTCAGCTGTGTTGGCAATGAACCAGTCCCTTTTCTCTGGCTCACCTGACAACAAGGCTGGTGAGGTGTTGAAAACCTCACAGATTATTGCTGGAGGACTGAGTTCATGATGAAATGGTTTGGCAAAAATTAACACCTGGCAAAAGTGAGTTATTTGCCTAGGAAAAATAGTCATTTCCACTCCTCATGGAACATGTGTGCCTGCCATTTCTTCATTTGCACACAGAGGCTCTAGCTGGGTTCCTCTCGCACATCACAAATCAGTATTTTCTAGGAAGTTTCTCATTTTTGTCTGGCTGGGATGTTGTTACAGTGTGTTTTTTACCCATACTACACCTTGCCTACTGCAAGTCAGTTACTTGTTGCTTCACAGCTAAATTGCTGCAACTCTCTCATCTTTGGGCTACATCTACAGTCAGCGCAGGAGCTGAATGCAGCTGCTCTCTTATTAAGCAAGGTATTTTACCAGGAGCAGCAATTTTACAAGATCATCTGCTGGTTTTGATGTGAACAGCTTGCACAGGATTTACTGCATCCCCTTTCTGCTGTCAGAGAAGAGGATAGAGCACAGATTGCAGTTCAGGATAATGGAAGGACGCTTTCTGTGAGGAGCTCTCAGTTCTGGCATTTGCTTGAGGCTGTTTGGGGGCTGTGGGGAGGGGAGTGTTAATGATCAGGACAGGCTGTGAGTCTCCTCTGTTTTTCTAGGATTTCAGAAAGGATGGGGCTAGACCTGACAGCATTCCCCAAATCTGTTGTGTTTGTAAAGATTTTTAAAAATATGACCGAAATACAATCCTCCAGCTGCTTGCCATAAACACTAGCATGGCTCCCACCAGGGTTTTACACCTTGACCCCCTACACTGAGCTTAGGGTGGTTCCTCAGGTGCTCTGCAGAGAAGCACATCACAGCACTTGGCTGTTCCTCAGTCTCACACACTGCTTGACCATAGGCTCTCTCTGTCTTCCCACTAAAAGAATTGGGACTCTGTGTAGAAATCATGTGTCCCAGCCCCACAGCTGCCCTCCTTGTGCTGTTCAGCAGCTTAAGCAAGCTCCTGCCCTGAGCCCCTGAGCTGCTAGTGCTCGAGGGTTGTCATCTCACCTTTTCAGCCACCAGGGAGAGAGGAAGCAGTCAGGTTTTGTGACAATTCCTGAATAAAATGAGCATGCTTGCCTGGATGGTGTTTCGTAATGCCATGATCGGGGACAGAATATGAGTCTGGGCAAGAAATGTATTGTGTTCTTAGGTCTTATATCTGGCAAAAGAAATATACTGTTCTAGGAGAAAAAAACAAACCCTGCGTAATGCCAATAAGCAACTGTATATATTTCCTTGTTTAAATTCGGTCACTGCTTTATGGTGTTCTTTGGAGTTAAGTCTAAGGTTCTCTGAGTACACAAGATCCTCCTCTCTCACTCCTGCCCTCAGAGTTCTTCTCATCCCTTTCTCAGCTGGCTCAGCAGCTAAACCAAATCACTCTACTCTTCCTCTTCCTTGTCCTGTTTCCCTGTGTCTGTAATTCTCCCTAAGTCTCTCAGGCTTTGCTGTATTTAAGATCCCAGGTTAATACCTAATCTCTTTGTCCTGCTTCTAGTGAAAGTGTCTTCTTCCAAATATTCTCCCTGAAAACAAACTTTGGAGGACTAGTTTTCCCAAGCCTCACTGTGACCTCTAGCCTGAGGACTAGTCAAAGGAAAAGAAAGCTACAGATGGATGAATTGTCATTTTGCCTGACCTGGAAATCTTAAAATGCACTGTCAGTGCCGAATTCATAACAAGTGAATAAAGAAGAGAAAAAAGGGGGTTTCTTGAGTTGGCCAGAACACTCACTGAGAAGGAACAAACAGAACTCACTAAAAACTGGAGTATGTATGGATCATATGCAATTATTAAAAAAAAAAAAAGTACGTAAGTAATAAGTACATTCTGGTGCAGTAACCTAAAGACCTTGCCTAAATCCTGCTATTGATTTCTTGCTCTGAACTGGCAGCTGTTGAAAGTCAATATTGGACTAATTCTAGAAAGAGACTTTTGGTCATTCAACAATACCCATTTCTATCCAATACATCAAGCTACAAACACTTTCAATGGGTCTGTTTGTTGGAATCCTCTTGAAGAGCATGAAAAATGTTGATTTGTCAGACAGATGGGGAAGAAATAGAAGATTCCTTAAGGCATCTCAAGATGGGTGGAAAAAAAAAAAAACAAAATAAGAAATTAAAGGCACTGCTTTGTTGCTGAACGAGGCCACACTTCACCCTGTATGTGAATAAAAGACAAGACAATTTCCCACTTCCCATTTCTGTTCTGTATTGCCAGGTTAATTGTTGTCATTGTATTCCCCACAAGAGAAGCTTCATCAGTGGTGCCAAATAAACCAGATTAGTGTTCAGGGGCATTTGCTGGAAGTGATGCCAAATCCATTCTTGATCCTAATTATATGAAATATGCTCCAATAATTTTCCACAAGGTGAATAAAAATAACGCCAGAACTGCCGCTTTCACTGAAGCTCAATTAGGAGGTATTCACTAATCCCAAGGCATATCATAGCTGCTTCTATGCAATTATATTCTCTGTTTTATAAACTGATGTTTACCTAGAGAAGATGAATATCCCAAGTCCTGGCACTGATACAAGAGTGATATTGGGAGAGAGAGAAAAACACAGAGAAGGCCTGGCCCACATCCCAGCATTAGGCAAACTGACCTTTGGTTTCGATCTCCACAGGCAAGCTGTTGCATCTCTGCAGTTTCAAGCGTTACACACAAGAGATACACACTCCATTACACTGCTCCCAAACCTAAAAGGAGAAGTCAAAAGCCACTTCATTTTGAAAATAAATTCAGATTTAAAAAATTATCCCTTGTTAGTCACGGAACATTCCCCGCAGTGTACAATATTTTGTTCTGCAATGAATTTCAGATTTCCATGATGACTGGTTTCCACCAGCTGACTAAGAAACTGGTATGTGTCAAAAACAGGCAGTCACTTCAAACAATTGCAAATTCAGACTTTTTGTTCTAACTACGGGAAATTGATGGTGAAACTGAGACGATTATACGCTATTCTGCTAGCATATAGGTACAATGAAATATGTGTTGATTGCATTTAAAAACAATCCTTTTCAGCTAGAGTTAAAAGAGGATGTGCAAACGTGTTTACTGAAATAATATAATAACAAATTATGTTCATAGTCTGTAGTTGGTTTATATAGTAGTATCATCTTTCAGGATTCTCAAAGCACAAAATATCTTTATTTTCTGTTTCTCAAAAAAACCCCACTTTCTCAGTTTAGAGGATTTTACTTATATGTTACCTACCTGTTTTCCTTCATGCCTTTATTTTTGTGGCAAGTATCACAAAAAACAAAGCTAATATTAGAGAAACAGATGTTAGGTTTCATTACTTCATTTACCCTCTTGCCATTTTTGAACTTTCTCCTACTTCTAAAACTGCTGGGGACACCCTATTTATTGATTGTCTGATACAGAATAATAGAATCATAGAATGTCTTAAGTTGGATGGGACCCATAAGGATCATAGAGCCCACCTCCCTGTTCTTCACAGTACTACCTAAAACATGACTGAGAGCATCATTCAGACCCTTCCTGAATTCTGGCAGGCTTGGTGCCCTGGGAAGTTTATTCCAGTGACAGACCACCCTCTGGGTGAAGAACCTTTTCCTAATGTTCCAGGTGCAACTTCATACCACACACATTTTCTAGCCCAAGCTCTGGCTAGTTTGTGGGATCATATAATTGTTGGGTGTCCAACAGAGTGAAACCTGACATTTAAAGAGAACAACAAAATTTTTGAGGTGAGTTAGTGGCTTCAGGGTCAATGCATTCATAAGATGCATTCATTCATGACATACTCTGTGCTGCTGTCAGAACTGATCTCTTAACTTCAGCTGATACTTGCAGTGGTATCTCCATAGCTGCATCCTCACCACTGGAATAATAAAGTATGTTGGGATTAAGGAAAAAGATATGCATCTTTCTTCTCATCACATACACCGAATTCTGATCATACTCCCCCAGCCCTCTCACAGGATTTGGCTAAGCAGAGGAAGCACAATAACTCACACCTCAAGCTGAAGTTCTCAAGCAGCCTATTGTTTTCCTCTTGGCAAAAATTCAAAAGAGATTTCATCAGTGATTGCTGATCAGGAATAGGGACAGGAAATTGTGTATCTACTTGGAGGCTGATCCCTAAAATCTAAGATGACAGGCAAGCTCTAATGCATACACTGAGGGGTTTTCAGCTGCGGTCTCCTGATACTCCCAAATGTGAAGACTTTTTGGATTGCTGCTGCTGCTGGATGGCATAATGGCTTTTGTTCCATTGACTACATTGTCTCTGAATACAAACTAGTACCCTTTCTTCCAGGAGCACTGGCAACTTGCCAGCAAGTTGCACTCTGCAATGTTAAAGAGGTGATAAAAGGGGGTTTAAAAGGTCTCCTGAGTGAAGTCTGAAGGAGATGCACAAGAAAGCTAAAGCATGAGGGTACCCCTTGAGCTGCCTGTTTGCCTTTCTTGCCACAAGGACTTTGGAAGTGGGACACAATTAGATGGAAGGAAGCTGCATTTCAAAAAGGGGTTGGGGTTTGGGGAGCTCTCCTGTTTGTTTGCTTTTAATGAGCTGTTTTAGGATGCTGTGTAAAAGCTAGCTGTGTTGGTGAATTTCCTCAGGTTTTCTCACAAAATGCTAACTGGAACGTGAGAGATTTGGGATATTTACAATCTCTGGGCTGAGTTTGAGGAATCAATACTAGATCTTGAGGGAAATGCAGGTTTCAGGGAGGAAGCTGACAGAGAGAGTGTTTGGAGGGGAGGCTGTATGATCAACAGGTTGTACCTCACTTCTATTTGGGCAATTCCCAGTGGGAATCCTGAATTGTACTAACCCAGTGCATCTCCAGGGCAGGTATGTTCCTAGACCCTGTTTTGATGTGTGGGTACAAGACATCAGCATACAGAAACAGGCTAATAGAAATGTAACCTTGGAAACAGGTACATGGCAATCCAGCAGTAAGCTTCCACCAGGATGGCATTTGTTGAGAAATATTCACCACAGGTTACATATTCTGTTTAGTTGGTTAATGATGGTAAAGCCGTTCCTGGAATCTGAAAAACACATGTGCATAAAAAGCAGTCTCAGTATGCTGTATGATGATATTGATGGAGCTGGCCAAGCAGCATGGTTGAGTGCCTCTGTGAACTTCGTGAAGATATTTGCCTGCACTGAGGAATTTCCTGGAGGTTATGCAGGAGTCAGGGCATGGAAATGCATGCAGGCATGAGACAAAGGACTTGCAGTAAGCATATTCTCCATTGGAACAAACGAAGGTGATTAATGGAGCTGTAAAACGACTTGGGATGAGGAGACTCTTGTCTCTTTCTAGTGCCAAGAACAAACATTTTCTACTGCTGAGATGGGGTGTATATGTCAATTAATTACCATTTTTTCAATTAATTGTTCCTGCGATACACCTTTCCCTAAAGAAATTATTCAGCAATACAAGCAGAACTCAAACTAAATCTGTCACAGCTGAGAGGGTAACTGACTGCATTTGCAATTCCTGCTTCCCAGATGTCCCACATTTCTTCAGGTAATGGACAGAAGCACAGAAAGGATAATTCAAGATAGATATCTCTGCTCCCAGGTCTCATTTACTGACACTCAGCTTTCTTCTTTTTTTTTCAAATTTGTTCGGTGTGATGCTGATGATTTTGTTAGCCAGCAGTCACAGTGGATCTTGAAAAAACCCAAATGTTTGCATGGGCTGTGTATTTGCAGTGTGATGGGAATGAATGGAGGCTTTCTTTACAGCCTTCAGTGATCACTGGTGGTGATTGAAACGCTCCTAATGAGCAGCTCCTGCAGGCCCATAGGAGAAATGGCCTGCCAAGACAGAGCTCCTTTATCGTGAATTGCATCTTGAATGTTCTGTCCCAAAAATGCAACATTAACAATTTTTGTAAAGACACTTTCTCCCTTGTAGTTTTGGAGTTACAAATGATTTTGCCCTGTGGGGCAAAATCATATTCTCCTATTGTGTCATGTCCACATATTCTCAGCACCAGAATTTAGCTGGTTGAGGGAGATTATTGTCCCACTCTGCTCTGCAGTGGTGTGGCCTCACCTTGAATATTGTGTGCAAGTTTTGGACGCTTGTGTGCAAGTTTTACTGCAATGTAAAAGAGATATAAAGCTATTACACAGTGTCCAAAGTAGAGCTACAAAGATGGTGAAAGACCAAGAGAAGAAGTATGAGAAGTGCATGAGGGCACTTGGTTTGTTCAGCCTGGAGAAGAGGAGACTGAGGGGAGACCTCATTGCAGTTACAATTTCCTTGTGAGGAGAAGAGAAGGGGCAGGCACTGATCTCTTCTCTGTCATGACCAGTGGCATGAAGTTGTGCCAGAGGAGGTTTAGGTTGAATATTAAAAAAAATGTTTTTCACCCAGAGGGTGGTTGGGCACTGGAACAGGCTCCCCACAGAAATGGTCACAAGAGGTGAGCAGGTCACAGGTCAAGCCTGCCAAAGTTCAAGAAGCTTTTGGACAGGCACGTGGTGACTCTTGGGGTGTCCTGGGCATGGCCAGCAGTTGGACTCAATGATTTTTATGGGTCCTGTACCACTCAGGATATTCTGTGATTCTATGATTAGCTTTCTGTATCTTATTCTGTTCACCTGAGCACCCATCTAAAGAGTGGGAGCCAATAAGTAATAGACTGAATTTCCTTGAAGGATACCTGGTAGAAATAGCATCTACTTTCTTCTAATAAGACACAGAAGTTGTTGGAAGAAAATTCAAGCCTGAAGCACCCTTGGTTTTGTTGTTGCTGTTTCAAACTATTTTTGAATCTCCACTAACCTAGGAAGACTTCTCAGATAAATGATTGCCTAAATTAGAATTTCTGATTCACATGAAATATTGGGAAATGAGAGGAAGGGTTATATTAGCTATTTCATTAGAACTAATTCTCAGGGTCTGTATCCCAGCCTGCAGCAGAAATGTCAAGAGGAGCAGCTGCTCCAGCACACAAGCCAGCAGAACATTTCCATCCCTGAATAAGGCAAAGGGGAGTGGGGGAAGCTGAGTGAATTGCATAAGGCCTGAACATTGTAAAGTAGTGATGGACTGTATGTCTGTAGAGATTTTGCTGAACCTTTTATCTGTCCATTTTTAGAGATTAAATGTTGTTTTCTTTGTGAAACATGCAGATGTTGATAGTGTCAACATGCCATGCATTTGGGCTTTAGTGTGGTTCTAGAAGAGTATACTGTACACCTGAGCCCTTTGTAATACAAGTTGTCATCATTAGCAGGGCTTTTCTTTTTTAACCTCTTTATCTTCACTAGATGCCAAATAAGCAAACCTCTTGCTCTATTATGATGCTTTGTGTTACCAAACAACACTTGCCAGCATAAAAGCAGAGCAAATTAACTGAAAGGAACAAAGAGGATGGTCTTTCATGGGCTGTTGCTTGCACTTGAGTCTTACGACTCCTCCCTGACTAGGTGGGCTATCAGCAATGTCATTAGGATTTACCATTTCTGTCATATATTTCTTTGCCTGTATGAAGTCAGAATCCAGGTCTTCCTATTTTGCCTAGTATTTCTTCAAATATTGCTTAACACTAACACATTGTGCTCGTAAAGTATGTGAAAGGGCTGGGTTGTTGCTGTGCCTTGTTAGTTGATGTCAGCATGTTGGACTAGAGTCTCACTGTAAAGCTGTCATGGTAGTATGCCAGGCTTTGAAGAAAAAAAAAATTAAGAAGAAAAATATTGGCACTTAAAAAGTCAGGCAAGCATATAGCAAACCATGGTGCATACTCATTGCCAGTACATACTTTGTTTCATCCCAGTGTCTTTCCCCCAGGCTTGTAGAAATATTTGTTAAAAAGCAACATCCAGAGAGGGGAAAGTAGAGCAGTATGTGACTTTGGGTATTTTCACATATTTCTATGTGATGAAGCTACAGGTTTTTTGTAAAACTGCTGCTGGGTTGTGGGTGCATGCCTTCTTTTGGCTGGCTTAAGAACTCATTGCCTGTGGTTTCTTGTTGCCCCCCAGATCCTCTCTGCCCAGCTACTCTGCACGCTCAGTTGGCTCTCTGGGCACTTCACATGGGACCATTTAAACTTATTAATCTTGTGCCTTTAGAGGGGGAGCTTGGTAACACCGCACCAAGAGATCTGAGGGAACAGTGGATGCCAGCAGGGAGGCTGTGTCAGAGCTGGGGCTGGTCATTTTGTCCTTCAGCTCAGCAGTGTTAGTAAGAGGTGGCATGAACACAGTCTTGCTTCTGATCTTCTGAGCCACGCTCAGCCCCTAGAACACTGCAGCTGAGAAGGAGAACATTACTAGAGAGTTATAATTACCATGGGCCAAAGCTGTGCTTTTACCAGAGCTCAGGCTCACGCCTGAGATAATCAGATAACCTCACTGCTTTTTGTTTTCTGTTGGGTCTTGATCAGCTCTCTGGGTACATTGGCTGCTCTCTATAGCATTTGTACCAAATATCCTTGCTGAGCCCACTCAAGTGTGCAAGAACAGCACCGTGTTGGAACTTCCCATTTTACAGAGTGAATTTGCTCAGACTAAGAATTCTTATCACAGTTCAGACTTGCTGTACCATATCCAGCATTACAAAGAGCCTTCATGCAGCGTGTGGCTATCACTTCATGTAAAATCCTAGTGATTCATGGTTGGGTAACTGTTGAAAAGCTTTTACTTTTTGTCTAAATTGGGGATACCTGTAATCTATCTTCTCTGAGAAATAAAGAAATTACTTCATATTCAGTAAAAATATAGAACTGGGAGAGCCAGCTGGGCTCTTTGACTCTGGTTCCACACAGTCTTGGGCAACCAGGTGATAGACATTTATGGCCCAGAAAGGTCCACAGAGCACTTCCTTTTCCTATTCATTATCTGCCTTTTGCATAGATCTAATTGTTTGTTATTGCAAAATGACTATCTAAATAGATATTAAGGCTTAGAAATTACAGTCATTTAGTTTGACTTCCTCATAATGCTCATCCAAGTGCTCATTCCTGCAGTGGAGGAAATTAATCTTTGCTATTAATTTTGTCTATTAAAGCCAGAATTCAGATCGGTCCATTTGCAGTCCTTATTAAATAAGGACCCCTGGTGGCCCTTATTAGATAGATGAAGGACCAGAGTGAAGTTCCTTGTTACTTAAATGAAACCCATGTTTAGCAAAGCTGTTAAATCACAGCTGAAGGCAGACATCTTGATGAATAAATCAGCATTCATGAATAAATAATTTACATGAGTGCTAAAATGGGACTTTCATGTTCATGCTGTTTCTGTTCTTGGCCAAAAATTGAGACAGTCTGTGTGAGTGGCAGTGGTGGCCCTTGTGGCAGAGACAAGTAAGGTCAGGTTTCCAAAGGTGTAGATACATTTCTGGTAGTACCAACAGAAGCATCCCAGTTTGCTGGAGGCTTCAGCTCCTTCAGTTTCAATGATTCTGATGAGTTAAGGAGCTGGAATGAGCCTTACCAGCACATTTCCCATAGGACATCAAATAACGTGAGTCAGTGTTGCTCTGGGACACATTTGCACTTTGATCTAGCAGTTAAAGGCTCAGTGTCCCATTAACAGTTTGTTCAAGACAGCTGCCTTTCCCTGTAATTGTGCTGGTTATTCACACCAGTGGAACTTTCATCAGCCAGCCGCTTCCTGGGGACAACTATTTCCCACTCTGCATCACCAACCTTAAATAGGTTATGAGTCTTGAAGCATTTTGTGTACAAGGCCATGAAAAGTTTCAAGAGCAATGTTTCTGGAAAAGTCGTCATGTTTTTGTTAGCACGGTGGCAATATCCTTCCAGAGACAGGGGAAGAATCACATCCAAAGCTCATCTTGCAAAGAGCCAACTCTGGCATTTTTTTTTGTCTCCTGCCTAAGTGCTACGCAGGACCCATAAGAACCATCCCAGAGTGCCATTTTGTTTTGCTAAATTTTTTAAATACCTGTGGTTGTGGGGAAATGCCAGTTCTGAAATCTGCCACTTTAACAATACAAGTGGTTTTCAGATGCTGGGGATAAGGATGCAGCTGCTCCAAGAGCCCAAAGTGCTGGTATTCCTAAGAACTGCATCCAGGCACTTACAATGCCCTTGTGTCTCAAAGCCACAGCAAAGGGCAGGAACCGGTGCCACCCGGGAATCAAAGGCTGCCGTTCATGCCCACACAAAGCGGGCAGGCAGAGCCTCTGGAGCACTCCCAGTATCCAAAGCAAGGCTCAGATGAGACTAAAGCAGTGCCAAAGTTCTTGCTGTGGTTGTTTCACCTCACGCAATGCACGTGATAAACATCAGTGCCCTCGCTGTATGCGAAGGGCCAGCATGTGGCACAACATGCAGTCCTCTGCAGGGATGCAGTGCTAGCACACTTGAAGAGAGAAAAAGCAGGATGGTGTCTTCTTACAGGCCATTTGGGGGCTATGTCTCCAGTTACAAGAGCTCCTCACCTAGAATAAATTGACCCAGCTCCATCTGACTCAGAGTAGCTACACTGATTTACACATGCTGGAGCTCTGCTTTGGGTTTCTCTAGTGTAAAGCCATCCACTCTCTAATTTCACTGGCTCATAACTTCACCAAGTTACAAAACCAGCTAACAGGTATTTGCATATTATAAAAGCAACATGTATGTCCTGGAAACAGACGTTCCTGGAGTTCTGGGACATGCATTTCCTGAGCACGTAGCAGGATAATTGCACAAGGCAAGAAAAAGCCACTTGCTATCATCAGACACTGTGAAAGACATTAAATAGCTCTCATGGTAGCATGGCATGCAGAAGGAGCAGGTAAAAGCAGCATCAATCTCATGAAGAGGAAGAGAAGTTACATCAAGTTTATAAGGAAATTTCTAAAAATCCATAATTGGGTGAGGTAGGAATCTATGAATTTGGACCCTGACCCAGACTGCTGAAGTCAGCAGTGACCTTGCTCGATGGCCTCTGTTGTCCTACAGCCTCTTCCTCTCCACTGCTGTTGCAGCAGCAGAATTTCTCTTGACAGCTTCTGTTTCCCCACCAAATCTTCTTGTTTCTTGCCAAGTGTCCCTGTTTTATTTTGGGCATGGAGCACCTCCCCAGGATAGAACCTGTTATTTGGTAGTCACAGCATGTATCTAGGACACATACTCTCTTAGGAGAGGAAATTATGCCTGGGATTCCCACATTGTGGATGAAGCTTCTTGCTGGAAAAAGCAGAAGATGCAGAGTAAGAGTAAATTACTCTACCTAATTTCACAGTTTTGGGCAGAATGGACTGGCCACATGTGTGGTAAGAGCACTTCCTCAGTGAGGTTTAATGGATGTCATGGGTAAAGGAGCTCCTAATTTTGGACCTTGTAAGCCCTTCTGTCCTTAGCTATGCAGCACCATGAAAATTGTACTCTACAGAGATAACCACCTGACAGCACTGTCTGGGAAATGCTTGGGGACTTTTTTTCCCACTGCCTTTTGCACACAGCAGCTCCCCAAGCAAGATTTTGAGAATACAAGCAAGTCTGTGGTGAGCAGAAGCAAAGTGCAGGACATGCTGGGCCATAAGTATTTTTACAGCTGAGCTCAGTCTTCCCTAAGGATGATGCCCTATGGATCTTCATGTCCAAGATATGCTCTGGCAGTAGATAAGCTAAATCAAACACTACTCATGTGGGCAGTGTGCAGGCAGGGATGGGGCCTGGATCACCTCTGACTTTGCTCTTTCAGCACAGAAGTGCCTAAATATTGAAACTGGGGCGTCTGCACAGGAAATTTGGTGCTACAGATGCTTCATGGGGAACCTATGGACAACTGTATCAATGTCTTCTTTTATATATCCTCAGTCATGGATTTGTTGTAGATGACACTAAAATACATGTGGATGTGGGATCACTGGAAAATGTTTGCCTTGGTGATGCTCTGTTGCCAAGAGATGCTAAAACTGCCTGCCAGATCCTTTCAGCTGAGAGGCCTCTGCCAGCTGTGCAGGGCTCAGCAAGGTTGGTATAAGCCTTTCTCAACCTTGAGAAGCCAAGTTTACTGGAGAAGTCTTACAGTGCTTGTACTGTCTACAAATGCCCCTGGTCAGCATTTTATTTTACTTTGTGACTTGGTTGCCTAAGCTGGAAAAGCTGTTGTTTTGGAGTAGCTTATAGGACTTCTTATTACTTACTTCAGTGGCTACAGGATTTTGAAGTTGTGATGCATACTTTTTGCTCATCCATTTATCACCCTGAAGTTTTCTGGGCATGTGCTGCTTTGTACGTGTGTCCCCTTCATGTATGTGTGTTCCCTTATGTATCTCTGACCTACAGATCAGATATTCTAGGCTCTTGTAGACCAGATTTCAAGGGGGTTGTAAAACTGGGCAAAAGCTGAAAGAGAGCAAGACAAAAAATATAGTGACATTGATGCAGTCACACACAAAAAAAGTGCCAATATTTTGCAGTGGAGTCCCAGAGGGAGATGGTGCCCATCCAAAAATTCTTGTAGGAAACACTGTTGTTTCTCAGCAAACTTCAAAAGAGAGAAAAATCTCCCTGCTTTCATTGCTGAAAACACCTGCTGGTTCCTCAGTGATTGGTAACAACAAATAATGAAGTTGTAGAATGGCATTTATTTAACAGAAAGATAGACTAAAGTGGAATTGGAGTTCACCTGAGTCAGCTATGCAAAACTCCTTCTGACCCAGTTCAGAGGCTGACGTGCCAGAGGAACACAAGGTGCTGTGCATGGCAGGCAAGATGCTGTGCCCAGGTAATCTCACTGCCCTGAGCATTTTCACAAGCACACATCCACAGTTCATTTCAGGATCTACTGCTTGGATAGGTTTTTCTTTAAAATGTTTAAAAAATATTTTTGAAATTTTTTTACATATTCTAACATTTTAACATGTTCTCATCAAAACTGTGTTTTTAGAAGACATTTCTAATGCTTTTTTCCCCAAGATTTCCATTGACTGCAGCAGGCTTTGGCATGGACACTAACTGTACAAAGCCTAGGACTATAAATATAGATTCCCAAGGACTTGACTAGAGGGAGTGACAGATGCATAGCTTGACTCCATGATCTGCCAGGGCAACATTTTCCAGAAGCAAAAAATTAGAATCATCTGTGTTAAATTTATCCACACTTGGACTCCTTTGGTACGTGCAGGAGGAAATCGCTAGGGAGCAGATTACTTTTTAATCTGCCAGTAGTGTAAAGTTTGTGCGCAGTCTTCGAGGCAATGCTGTTTATTACATTCCTTGGGTAAATTTTACCTCTGATGCAAAATATATAAAACATCTTCACAAGGTAAAAGGGAGGATCAAAAGCACATGGTGAATATCTCTCTCTTCTTTGGCTCCTGCCTGAAGTGTTGCTGTGTGCTCTTATGACATGGTTTAGATCTTGGATCCAGACACCCAGTCATGCTGCTGACGTGCTTCCCAAGGAACTCATCTGCACCCCACCAAAAAACCTCCTCTCCACCTCAGTTGCCTTGGAACCAGGCTGAAATGCACTGATCTCCCACTGATGCCCCACTGTCTACTAGAAACCTTCTTCCTCTTTTTACTGGAGAGGGATCTTTTGTTTGGTCTGGCTAACAACTTGAGAGCAGGGTTACATTTTTTCCTCCATTTCTGGTGACCTTTGGGGCTGGAAGCATGTTTTGGACGTGAGCTCTTGAGTAGCAGAGTGCTGTGTTTGCTCCTGCCACGGCGGGGACGGAAACGTGTGTTTAGAGGGAAGTTCTGATTAAGATCATCAAAGCGTTTCTTTTCTTCAATTCAAACAGACCCGCACAATGCAAGCTCTGTAAGCCAAAAGCATGATTCAATGCTTTAATCATTAGAAGAGGTGATGGGGATGGAAAGGAGTCACTCATTTTTCAAGGAATACTGGGAGGGAGATGCTCTGTACCAGTCTCGTTGGCAAAGCCTTTCTGCCAGCGCCCAGCCAAGCCCTTCATCAGAGATGGGATACAGAGGTAGACAGGGCCATGGCCTGACCCCGAGCTGATGCACTGATGCTTTTATAAGTGGTTTGCAGCAGAGAGAACCAGAGGCAGTTTGAGCTGACTGGCTAGAGCGAAGGGCTGGGTAATTCAGGCATTCACAGCACAGGTTAGCAGGAAGGCCCTGGGCGAGCCTTGCCATTGCACCTCCTCTCATTTTTCCCATCTGTCAGAGGGAATAACACTGACTCCGCCTGCCTTGCAAAGGTACCTTGTGGGGCCTGAGTCATCTGGGAGGGGGACAGGCCCTGCATAGTGCCACTGGTCCCGTCACAGTTGCCTGATGGTTCCCGAGGGGAGACCACAGCCAGCCGATGGCAACGAGCTTTGAAGATGCAAAGAGCCAGTGCTGGCATTAAATCACAGGGGCCCACACGCCTTCACAAAAACTGTATTTTAGTGTCTCCTGATGAGCAAGAGAAAATGAATGCCTCTCTGGAGGGTCCAAGCTCAATTCCCTCCTCCCTCATCCCCAAACCAGCTCTTTCTTCTGCACTTATGGGAAGGAGAGGCTGGAGGCTGGAGGCTGGCTGGCTGGGAGTCGTTCCAGCAGCAGGGAGCACTCATCTGGCAGCATGCTGACAGTCTGGAACTGGAGGACTGTCCCCCAGGGACCCCTGCCAGATGGCTGGGATTAGAGTATCCCTCTGGCGGTTTCAGCCCCTGCTGAAGCAGGGGAGCAGGGATGTGGGACTGGAGCTGAGCAGGACAAAGATATTTTCCACTGGCTTAGCTGGGAGGGCTTCAGGACAGAAGAGAACATCACCAGCTGTATTCCTGTGGCTGTTAGACAGGATGAGACAAGGGAATAGCTGCGTAGACAGAGGAGCGTTGATGCTGGGTACTGTGTGAATATCAGCTTTCAACTCCTGTGTGTACAAATGTTAGTCTTGGATTCGTGATGACTGGCCTTTGTGTCACCACAAAGCCATTTCTGAAGGGACTGGAGATTCATTTACCAAAGGCAAGGGTGTTCTAATGAAAAGGTATGTACTGAAATATCCCCTCCACCAGCCTCCACTGCGCTGCTATTCATGGTTTGACATGGAGGGAGAAGCTGCTGTGCTGCTCCACACCCCTTCAGTGCTGAGAGCTGGCCTCGGTTTGCTGGACCTTTGTGGGAGGAGGGCAGTGGTGCTGTCTGCACGGCCAGACAGGCCCTCAGCCCTGCCTCTCATATGCTCTGGCCTCGTTGGCTCTGGGCTCCAGCACGGGTTCATTGCTCCCGTGTTCAAAAGCCACCTCTGACAAAAGATGTCTTCTTGTACAACGCAGCCTGCAGATATTCTCTCTGTAGAGGAAGGAAGGAAGGGGCTGGTTTTGGGACTGGGGCCCTGGGTTGGCATTCAGAAATTGTTCTGCTGCAGCACCACTCCAGAGTGTCAAGCATGCTGTTTACTTGCTGAGCTTCCTCTGCCCATCTGCTTTGGCACAGGGGGTGGAGAATGAGAAATCTGCTGTGGAAACCCTGGGCCTGCCGCACTGGGCCACAGTTTCCAGATATACATGTGATGTAGTGATGAGTATGGACCTGCTAGTGGAGGGAGGAAGGGCAACTAACAGGGTTGAAGCCTTACCCTTCCTGATGCTGCTTATGTGTTTCTGAATCCCATGGCGCCCTCACAGCCATCTGGTTTGTGACAGCTCAGTCACAGCTATGACCACCGTGTTGGGGGCTATAAAGTTTCTGGATAGAGACAAGAAGATGGGCTTAAGGAAAATGTCACAGCTCTTGGAAAAATACCGTGACCTTTTATAGCCAACGCTGGTGTGGTGAGTGAAGAAATTGCTTCACTGGACAAATATGATTATAAGGGAGGGGTTTAGGAGGGCTGTCCAAAGGAACCTTACACACAGGATAAAAACAGGGCTTCCAGATGCAAAAGGCACAAAGAATGAAGTGGGACAATGAAGGGATGTAGTGGCTGGGTGAGGAGAGCTTGAGGTACTGGCAAGGTGGATGGGTTGAAGAGGACAACTTATTCCCCTCAGGTCGTGTTCAGACCCTGCTCTAGTGCCTCACACAATCAAGGTGTCAGCGTTCCAAGGGCTTGTAGCTACTCAGAGAAAATAATTCTGCATAAATGTAGGATCATTATTCACTCAGCATGTCGACTTGTTTAAATTTTTGTGAGGAGAGCAAGTATATTACAGTATTGTTATCCTGTGTGGAGAGTTGTTCATGTTTAATTATAGTTCATGAGAAATACAGACTCTTACAATGCGTCGTCTGTTCAAACAGATATATACATCTAAGGGAAAAATATAATAGTGCCATTATACTGCTCTTATGAAGTGCTAGAACAAAGCACACATGCACGTCTCCTCATATCCAGCAATAAAATAAATGTAGATGACTAAACATAGGGACGTATCCTACAAATATGTGTAGCAGCTCACGGTGAGTCAAGGGGACTGATCTGTGCAAATCCCCCAGGTATCTCTATGTAAATAGATGCCCCCACACCCCAAGGGTGACATTCTTGGAAAAAGGAATGTCTTGTATTTCCTGATTTGCTTCCTTGTTCTTTAGAAATCACTAATCTTGCACTTGGTGATAGACAATTTAGGGATAAACTGCGAGCCAAAAACCCAATGCGACTCAGGGGGGCTCTTCCTGCCCACTGTGGATGTTATTCACATCACCTCACTCCTGACTGCTGAGAACTGCAGAAAACAAAGTGTTGCCACCATCCTTTGTCCTGCAGGCAGCAATTTTCTGCCTGCCTGTGGGAAATAATCCTCTTTTAATTTAATTATTCATTTTTCAATTATTTAATGCAGTACTCTGGGGTAGCAGCAAGGCTTCTGGTTAGTTTTCAAATTGCTGCCACCTCAGACAGCAGAGCACTGGCATCCAGCTCCCTGGGAGAAGGGATTTGTTGTCTTTGAGCCACTGCTTTCATTAGGAGGGATATGCTGTCACCTTTCCCTGGCACATCCCTCGGGAAGTTTCCATGTGTTCTGCCAACCTCCCTAGGTCCCACGGAGGCTTGGTGATGCCTGGCCAAAGTCAGTGGCTCCGGACAAGGACAGCTGAATGGGCCACCACCAGGAGTCCCTCGGTGTTTCTTCCTGGAGGGCCCTGTGAGCACCCTCCCTGATGCCAGTGGCTGTGCTGTGCTTTAATATTTCCTAGTGTAGGAAAAGCAAGTGCTGGCCCGGTGTGGTGGCACTTGACACTGCCCAGTGCTGGCCCAAGGATCGCTTCCCATATTGCGTGGGCCTTCACCAAGGCTCATTTTCTGTTCTGAGCTGTATCCACTTTAGTTCCTGAATGGCATCAGCTCTGATGTGGGGGGCAGGGGTCAGCTCTAAAAGATTGCTGTATCAAATATAAAAGATGTTCATAGAGTATTGAGCAGGAAGGAGTTTAAAAGAAAAGAGGTCAGTTCTGCTGCCACTTGTGCAGTTTTTGATGTAACTCCATTCATTTCAGTGTAGCTAATTTTGTTTTCTGCCAGCACAAGTGAGAGCAGACTCAGGCCTTCCTCCTGCAGCAGCTAAAGTGAAAAACATTTCTATTTTTGAAGCTGAAAGCATTTCTTATTTCTATTTATCTCACGTCACTTTCCTGGCAGTGATGGTGTAAATGGCACAGAGAAATTAAATAAACAATTTATGGGCATTGCTTATGGCCCTATTGCTTGCACATCATGACAGCTACCAGGCATTGCTGGGCACCAGAACCTAGGAAGCCTCAGTGCCTGGACAAAGACAAGGCTGATGGTGTTCACCTCTTCTACCCTAAAACTGCTAAAAGGGTGTCTTTGTTCCTTATGGTTGTCTGGTTTTGCACTGCTTCTGGTGCAAAATGCTTAACATCTCTAAGATCACTGGACATCTGTAAAATTCTATTTCCACAGTAAATGTGACTTAAACAAGGGGGCAGGTGTTCAGTGGGACAGTCTGCAGGACACCTTCTCCTGGCTGACCCTGCATCCTTGGAGTGGCAGTGGACCCTTCCCAGGTGAATTTGAAGGCTTTTTGGAGCACAAGATGAGACTTCTTCCCCTCTGTGTCATAGTAAGTCCACTGGTAAGGTGTCTCACAGAGACATTTTCTTCCCTCTCACAGGAAGAAATTTCCCTCCAGCTAGGAAATTTATTCCCTGTAAAATTGAACAGGAGAATAAGATTTCCAGAGAGAGCCCGTGGCTGTAATAAAGGATTATTGCCAATTTATTTGGCTGTGCACACAGAACTTGGCACTCAGGTAGAAAATTTCGTGTGTCCAAAACTCCACAACTGGGTGAACACGAATGCCAGGCTGCAAAGCCCTCACTGAGCAATGACCAGAGGTTTCAGGGATGCTCACCCCCAAATGCAGATTTCCCTAGAGGCCCTGTGAGGCTCTAAGGCTAACGAAGCAGGTCAGTGTCACAATGTTAATCCCAGCCCACGGTGCTTTGCCCAAATTCCCTATGGCAAACAGCTCAGCTCCCCATCTGCAAGGCAGAGAGAGGGACCCTTCTTGGTTCCTTCCACAGAGAGGTTTTGTGCTGACTGCATTAGAGATTACAGCACACCCCAAGTGCTAAGGGAGCCATACGACTACGACGGGCTGGGATAAATATAAAATACTATAATTTAAAGGCCCTTGTCTTTCAGTTGCTAATGGCTTAATTAAACAATAACATTTAACAGATGTGCTTTTTCTCCTCCAGTAATTCACTCCATCTGTGTCAACATAACTAGGCCCAAATTAGTGCATCAAAATGTAGCTGATAATGCCTTATTTCAGTTTTTATGTATCAATGTACATTTACATACATATTGTTTCATCTTCTGATGAGATGATTGCCTCCTTAGAAGGAGATATTGCACACTATGGAGTGTAAAGAGCCTCTCTTAGTTCATAGAGTAAGAACAAAAAAAAGCAAAAAATCCAAAGATAAATGCTATACAGATACTTAGAAATTAAAAGAAAATTAGGCACATGTTATATTAGGGGTGTTACATGTTGAACTGCAGGATAACCGTGGCTCTGTGCTCTTTAGGATAGTGAATAATTTGTGGCCCTTTGTTTCTGAAGCAGTTTCTCTCCTAACTTCACATGATGGGAAAAAGAAGCTTGCCTTGCTGCACATGAAAGCAGATAACCATCTGAATTCCTGGAGGATGTGTTGGGGGAGTGGATAACAATGTAGATTTATCTGTGGAGAGATTTCTTGTTTTATGAAATAGCTTTAACAGCATGAGAGATGAATGTAGCTCACTTGATTGTTATTACTGTTACTTCAAAACACCCTCCCCTGTGCTCAGAGCTTTCTCCAAAGTGCTTGGGGGTCGTTGCAGACCTCGCAAACCTCCCGTGCCATGGATGCTGTGTGTGGAAGCGGTCACGCTGCTGAATGGAGGATGGAGGCGGGGATCCCGGCTGGCTCCGTGCTGCCCTGCATCCCAACACGCACCCGCCGAGCTCCCAGCCCGCGGGAAGGATGCTGCGGGGCAGGGCCGGTGACCTCCTGCACGGGCGTGTGACAGGTCCCACTGCCAGGTCCTCCCAGCCACGCTGTCCCCTGGGAAGTCCGCAGGCTGTCCCAGAGCCAGCCGGGTGTACTGCAGGGCTGATGAGGAAGCACAGCGTGTTCCTGGCTGCTCCCGGGACTGGTTTTACGAGCGGTGCGAACTCCTCCACCTAATCCATCCGGGTGATGCCCAGGCAAGAACACTCTCGGGTCCAGATCCTTTGTTTCCTTACAGTCTGAACTGCTTCTTTTTAATACTTTTCCTATGAATTCTTATGAACTGACTAGGTTACTTGACTTTCCCCTAATTTAATTTGGATTAATTTAATTTTAATCAGTCTGTCTTCTCAGCATCCTATTAACCTTCCAATGAACCCTTCCTGTAAAGGGCTTGGTGAAGGAGGCAAGTCTACATCTGTTAAAATACTGCTCTTTGGGCTGCAAATCATTAGACATCAAAATATGTTTTTTTGGCACAGCACATGGTCAGAGGGGAGATGGTGGTCAGAGGGAATTGTTGATCCAACCTTATCCTCACTGAAGACCCCAGCAAAACCAATATAGCATCTCCCCAGATCTGCTTGGCCCAGTTCATACTGGCAGTATTATGGAAAGCATCTAAAACTGTGTCTACCATAAGTCTGTAAGCCCCTGGATTCAGAGCACCAGACTTTGGTGGTTCTGCCCTTGCCATTCTGAATCCAAGGGGACATTGCAGACCCAGAGACACAGGTGGTCTCCAGTAGATATAACATGTATAACAAGATTAGAGTTGTATCTGCTGGGCTTTTCCTCCTGTTATACTGCCCAGTTTGCCATCTGCTTAAAATTTCATTAGACTCCTAACCAAAATCAATTCCATATATATACACACAATAAATTTTCCTCAGTGTTAACACCTGCCCAGGTAAATTTTGCTGGCAATCAACCATGAAATATTCACAGCAATTTCTCAAAAATAGAGAGCCAAACTGTGCCAAGATGGCAGCAGAACTCTCATCTGAGCCACCTCCAAATTTAAATTTATTTTTCAAATTAAGGGGGGTAGGTAATAAGTAAGTTTAGCTAAGAAAATCTGGGGTGAATGTGATTGTTCTGTATTTTTTGTGGTCAGTGGGAAGTTCCTCATTCATCACCAGGAAGAAAACAATGTGTCTAACTGGGAGTCCTCAGCAGCACAGAAGTCAATTATTGCAGCCTTTGCCACATTTTGACATGGGAAAAATCCCCTGCGACTGCATCCAAGTTTTGTCTGCTCAGGACTGACATGCTGGTCACTTCAGTTATTCAGAATCTATTTCATCTTGTTAAAAATAGGTACCTAATGAACCTGTCCATCAGCTATTAAAAGAATAGATATTTATGAAAATCAGTGGGGCTCTGCCAGTGTTCTCTGGAAAACTTGTGTGCCATGTGGCTTACGTAAATGTGCATTCAGCCTTGCCAGGATGTCTCTCTGGAATAAGCAGCTGATGCATTTGCCACTAGGGCTGTTACACAGCCATGAACAAGAGGAAAAGGACTTTGGATTATCACAAATAGGATGGAGAGTCCTTTATGAAACAGCCCTTTTACTAGGATGCAGTCTGCAATCTGAAATGGGGCATGGAGAGGTGGGTGTCTGATACCTGACAGTGCCATGGCTCCATGCATTGAGCTGTGGGGCCTCAGCACAGGGCCCAGGAGATGAGGACTTGTCCCCATGGGGCTCTGCATGGGGTCCTCAGTGTGAGCCATCAGCTCAGCAGGACCACAGCACCAGGACACACCATATGATGAAGAGAGCCACTGTGTGAGATCTGCCAGGATCATCCCATGCCCACATTACAGCCAGGGCTCAAACACCCAGGTGCAGGCACCTGCCTGCACCACAGGGCCAGCCTTAATCTCAAAAGCAAAGTCTCCCTCTGCTCACTTGGGATAGCCAGCTCTGAGATCCTGCCAGCAGCCAGGGCTCTGACAGAGGGCTCTGGTGGCATCAGCGGTGGGGCCGAGGGTGTCACAACACTCGTTTCCCCAAGCCAGGGTACTCCCAGCCTTGACCAGGCAAGTGCAAGGGCAAGTCCTTAACCCACTGCCAGTAATGCTGGCAAAACATGCAGCTCATGACATCCCCCCCTGGAGTCACTCCAGGCTCAAGCAGTATTTCGCCCACAAGTGAGCATTTTCAGGACAGCAGCACGGGGAATGCAGCGAAGGCATTGCACAAGGACAACCATCCCTTTTGCTAATGCCTCCTTTGAATACTTGCTCCAGCTCTCCCTCCCTTTGTGATTTCTGTACTGGTTTGTGTGCAGAGATCTCCAACAGGAATCAACCGGCACCGCACTGCTCTTGAAGGATTAGAATTCGGTCAAGAAAATGGCAATGGCAGAGCAACATCACAAAGTCAGCCCCCTGGAAATTAGGAGCTGTTAAGAAGGACACAGGTAGTGCAATTTTAATAGAACAGTCCCTACAATACACAGACTTTAATTACTAATGTAATTGAGTGCATGTTAGTAAAAATCTATTTTTTCTATGGGATTCTTGCCATCATGGGTGCATAGGATAGAAATCCTATTTGATAGCTACTACTGAGTATAGTATTTTCCATTTTCCCATCTTGTCTCTCCCTTATCTTTCAGTTCAATTTCATTCTTTTCTGCCCAAGCAATCCCAATTCTCATTCAATTTCTCATTAATTTTCCTTCCATCACTGTGTGCCTGCCACCTGCAACCTCCATAGTCACTCCTGGTGTTGGTGACTGTGACAAACTTTCCTGGGTCCCTTAGGGATCAGGTGTGCCCATATCAATCTGCTTCAGATGGACTGATCTGCCTGCCTACAGCTGGTCACTTGGTGACTCTTCTTCCATGCACTGCCTCATCCCAACTCCCAGTGTGGCCTGTGCAGGTCAGAGCAGGGCCATGCAGTGCCAGGGAAAAAACAGGCTGGAGCCTGTAGGGATGAAGGACCTCAAAGCTCATCCTCTGCTTCAAAATTGCCAACTCCTAAAGCAAGCTTATATAAATTAGGAGCTAAAAAAGCACTTGTTTGCTGTCTGTGGAAGCGTCCTTCACTCAGGCGAGAGTTATCCAACCACCTTCTGTCAGTGCTCACCCCTCCAGTTCAGTGAGGCAGATATTCCACGGACACGGCTCAAAGCCACTCTTACCAGTCCAGCCAGAAAATGCTGTCAAGACAACAATTTCTCAGAGGCTTATTTAAACTACAAGCTAATGACTAATCTATTATGAAGCCAAACATTCTCTTCCTCGTTGTGGCTGCACAGTCAGATCTCAGACTGAGACCTTCCCTCCACATGGCCAAGTGTGTGACAACACCACAAAACTGGGACCATTTACTCACATACGTGTATGCCAGAGATTAATGCATGCAGCTTATACACAGCTTTTGTCTGAAAGTACACTCAGGGGCAAGTCCTACTTCTCCAAGCAGGAATGGGTTTGAGAGACTGTCCACTGGCTCTGCCTTTTGCAGCATGTGGTGACTCAGGACCACCTTGACCCATGTCCTTGTCCCTTCACATGGTTGCTCTGAGCATCCTTTTAACTTGTGTTTGTTAGCAGGGTGAGAACATGGAGTTCTGAAGAAACTTTGCCCCTACTTTCCACCAAGTATTCATAGTGGGTCCTGGGGATATCCAGGTGGAGACCCCAGAGCCAAACAGTGGCACTGAGTAGGAAAGTAGCATGAGACTTGGGTGAAATTATGGGGGAATTCCTCTGAATCGCTCAAGTTCTTACATGCCTCTGAACTGTATTCTTAACATATGGTCTTGTTTTCCAAAGGCTTATACCTAGCCCAAATTTGAGAAGATTTTCACAGGAACAGCAGAAGGCACACCCCAAAGGTCTCTTGCACCTGCCAAATTTCACAACTCTGCTCCAAACCATGGAAAAATAGAGCTCGTAAAGGTCACTGTTATTTTTAGCCTACTTCGTAAGGAAATACAGCTATGAAATCACTTGCTTGCTCCTTTTGCATTCCCTGCTATTGCACTGGAATCATCGGCTGCCCTCAGACAAATCTGACAGAGGAACAAAAGGCACAAAGATATTAAGTTCCCACAAGTTTCCTGAAAATAGGAGCTCAGCATAGCAGAGATCTCAATAAAAGCAGCAAACAGAGGGAAGCAGCAGGCAGGCGCTCAGCCTTTACTGGACAACAGATTAAATATCCTTCCTCTGCTTTGGCAGTTGGTTCCCTTGAGGATATAGGGGATATATTTTGGTTGGAACATATGTTAGCACATTGTAGCCTTTGGGGCCAGAGCCCCATGATGGGCTCATGGGGAAGGGTCCACAGCTCTTTGTTTCCCCTGGGAGAGGCAGCAGCTGTGAGAGTCCCTGTAGCAATGCCTTCAGGGCAGCTCTGCAGGTGGTATTAGGTCATCTCTCATCTGGTGTTGGTGTTACCCCAGTGTAGTCATATACTTGGGTGCTTGCTGTAAATTAAGCATTTTCTGTGATCTCTAGAACCTGAGGATTCTGCTAGAATACTAGCCAATATTTAAAAAGGCATGCCTGATATTTGAATAACATAATTTATTTGCATCTCTCAGTGTAAATATGGGCTAATTAGATTCTCACTTTAACTTTAATGACCTCTCATGTTTTTATGTGGCATATAACATCCTGAGAGGACATAAAAGATGGCACAAAATGTGAGGCTATTAAGGCAAAGATTTATTTGTCATGTTTGAAAGAAGGATGTTTTGAGCCTGTAAGCAAGTCCTCGAGAAATCCCAGGTCAGCAGCAGTCCAGAGGCCCTCAGGGAAGAGCCAAGCAAGGGACAGTGTCCCTTGTCCCCGAGGGGCAGGCTGAATGCAGGAAGCCTGCTGGGAGGCCACGAGTCGAGGAGGAATGTAATTGCAGTCCTACCTGTGTAGGGAGTGCAGTGCCTCAAAATCAGGACTAAAGAGAGCATGGCAACTGCCAGGAACCCTTAACAGAGTAACACGCAGGTCAACAAACAGGAGGGGGAACTAAGGAAGCATCCAAATGTTGAGGTGGTCAAGGCTAGCTGATGTATGTGCCTGTGGGGCTCTGGCAGGATCTTCTGAGACATTAAATTGTAATAGGGCTCTTATTGGAGTAGGCCAGCTCACAAGCTGGATGTGGGCATGGTTCACCTGCCTCATCAACATCTTCTGGCCCTCAGATTTATGGGTTTATGTTTGGCTCTGCTCAGCTGAGTGTTTTTTGCTCAGGTTGAGGTGATGCTGATCTGTGCTATTCTTTCTTTGGTATTGCTGTTATCCCCCAAGGTCTGTGTCACCCACAAACATCATCGGTATGGTTAAGTTTTCCTGTAAGTAGGTATCAAAAATATTAGCTGTAATGGGCACAAAATACATGATCCCCAAAGTGGCCTGCTCACAATGCACACAAGGTGATCCTTATTTACAATTTACTTTATGATGTGGACATTAAGCAGCTTGTAGTTTCTTAATTTCTTTTAATATTGACACATTGATTTCATGCCATCCTGGTTTCTAAGCCAATGTCACGCAGTACCAAGTCCAAGGCATTTTATTGCTTTCAGCAAAATTTATCATCTCATCAAAGGAGGCCGGTTAGTTTGACAAAGTACATTTTATATAAACAACTGTGAGCTGGCTTCATTTTTAGTGACCTCCTTTAGTTCTTAGAGCACTGTGCCAGCTGCTGCCTTATTTGTATATTGGCCTCACTTCATTAGTTTGAATTTAACCCTGTCCTGCAATAAAGCCCTGAAGCAGTTAATGTGAGAGTCGTGTCAGTTAATATAAAAATTACTAGGATAATTTCTGTTCCTGCAGTTTCCTGATTTTATTCCACTCCTAATCCCAAAGTAAATGAAAAATTTTAAAATATGTCCTGAAATTAAAATTCACTTTTCAACTGGCTTTTGAGTTAACTGAAAGGTTTTCAGCAACACAATGGATCTGGGATGTTTTAATAATATCAGCACACTTTGCTTAAACAAAGAAAATTGTAATTTTATCAAAATCAGTACATGGGGCGTGTGCTCAGTGTAGGGAAACATCAATCTTTCTGTCTAAAGGGGAAGTGGGTAAAGAGAGTGACTTGGTTTTCCTGTGTTGACTTCAGTCTATAACACCATATTTTACAGCCCCAGAAGAAAGAAATCCACTTTTTAATTAGAGCTGCAGCATTTATACATCTGTGTCTGGCAGTGGACGCTCAGCCCCGCTGCATTGCCTGCGATGGCAGCAGCGAAATGGGCTCAGTGGAGGCGCTGACATCTCAGAGCAGTGAAGAGATCCCAGCAGAGCAACGTCTGCCCTCAGACACCAGCTGCTCCACGAGGGAAAATAATGCTTTGGGGACCCCTGTTTTACCCTCCTTTGCCAAAGGATAACATACTCACTCTGCCCCTGTGGAAGTGGAGCTGGCAGATTCTTGAGGCGCACCCCTGGACCAGATGTGGTACCCCTTGCCCCAGGTCCTGATGACCTTTTGTTCAGCTTGTGCCTTGTGCCCGTGACTGCCACATCCTCAGCGAGCAGGGACTACCTTTTGCAATCACATGTTACAAATAGAGCGTACTTAATCAGGCTTTTTGGTGGCTGTTGCCCTTATGATAGAGGAAAACATCCTCCCATCATGTATTTATTAACATTCTGTCTGTTTTCTGTTTGTACTGGATAAATGAGACCTCTTAAGTAAGGGAGGAAAAATCCCTGTCTTACCGTGGAAGATTTCTGATTACTTTTTCTTGAAAGCTGCATTTCACTGAATGTCCATCATATTATGGCTCAGCCTGATAATCTGGATACTTTGTCTCCTTGACGACAGACAACATCCAGAGCAGAGCCTCCCTCTGTCACCAGATGCTGCGGGAATCTCGCTGTCCCGGCTGGCAGGAGGGCTGAGCCTGGAGCGGGAGGTGAGGACCCTGTTGGCAGGGTGCCTGCAAGGGCAGGGAGGCAGCCTGCAGCCAGCCTGTCTTCATCCCTGCTGTGCTCTGCCCCAGGTAATTCTCAAAAGCCACGAACCACAACAAAATTAACTTTTCTGCTTTTCAGAAATGTAAAAACTCAGTGTGATGGAATAATTAATGCAGCTGATTAAAGCGGAAGATTACACATTAACAGAGGAAGATAAGCACTTAATTTCCAGCCTTATTGCATTTTAAACTTGAATATATTGGTTCCAAAGGTGGCTGCAGACTTATTTGCCTTTCTCTATATGTAAGTACGTAATATACATATGTATGATTACAATCTCTTGCCCTGCTTTAATAATATACTTAATTGCTTTCTGGCCCCACCTCAAGCTGCCTAAATTCGTTTCGCAGGGAAAAGATTATTTGCTGTTGGCCTTTAGCAAGTAAATTGCCTGCCATCCTTAATCTGGGTAATAAAAGGTACTGCATCAGGCTGCTCACAGCTCTGCACGTTGTGTCTGCTGCCACACAAAGTATTACTGACAGCTATTTTCCTCGTGCCATCCCAGCAAACGGAGTGAGGATGTAATGTGAAATGTAAACCCCACAGACCTGCTGGGAGTCGCATTCCTTGTCTTCTGTTACTCCCACTGTGACACTAAGTAAATTATTTGCATATGACATTTGCATTACATATTACATCTACTATGCTATCATTTTTAATGCCATGCATTATTATAAATGATAAATACACTGGGGCAATACTCTGATCAGCTCACATATTGCCATAGATGCATATTTACCCATGAAAGCATGCAGGCTCCCAGCTTTACATCCACACAGCTGCAAGCACAGAAACCATGGCTGTGGTTCACACTGGTCCTGTCCATAGGCTTTTCCACCAAAGTGTCATGCAACAGGACACAAATTGAGATAAAAAGGGGAAAAGACACCTAACAGACAAAGAGGGGCAAGTGTTCAGGCTGGGTTTTCCAGTCAAGAAGGTGCTGATGTGATATTTTTCATTACAAGAGAACACCAGCAGTCAGGACTGACCAAGGACAGGGGAACATGCAGCCCTTCACTCTTGTCATTTTCCCATGGGGGACTGTGGGGGTGTAAAAGGCCCATGGTGGTACAAACATGGACAAGCAATTCCCAGAACATCAAGTGTGAGGCTGCAAAGACTCGAATCATGTTGCATCATTTAGAATTAATCCAGCATGAGGAAGGATCTCCTGAAGGGTAATCTCCTTGGGATTCATGCTGTACATCTGTGCTTAAGCATTTAGGCATCTGTGACTGTCTTTGGTGGAAGAACATAGGCCTTTAAAAGCTTCTAGACTGCCTTTCTATTTTTTTTAATATACATCAGGAGGAAGAGAAAGGATGTGACATTTTTTTTCTCCAATAAATATCAGACACATTCCACATTCAAGCTGCCAGAAAACACGAATAATGCCAGCAAATGTCAGTGCAAATTTTGCCATAGCCTCCTTTTACACTGGTTTTGTTCAGCTTCCCATCAAGTGAACAGCCAGAAAGGGCAGGAAATCGTGAGAGAGGTGGGATGTTGTCAGGCCTGGAACACAACCTGCAGCAGAGAAAACTGAACAAGGTTGGTCCCTAACATTGGCAGACACAGAAGGATATTGGATAGATTGTGAATGGGTTTGGTCCTCAATGCACCTCACAGCTGGTCCACAGTGAAAGCCAGGCAGATATGAAAACATATGGGATATTGCCAGCCTGCCTGGTTTAATGATGGTAAAATATCGTTCCTCACTCAAGCAGGGGGTGGGTGGGCAGCTTCTCAAAGACAGGAGGTAAAGGCAGTAATTAAAGAAAATTGTAAGATGCTCATGAGCTCAGGAACAGCAAGGCAAAAGGGGAAGGGGTTGCCCAGTAGGAGAGTTCTCCCTCTGCTCTTCCTTAGAGGGAAGAGATGCATCCACCCCCTTCAGCCTGTTTTATCTGCCTGAGAGATGCATTCTTTGCTCAGGATGTGAAGACATTTCCTCAGTGGTTGTTCCTGAGCCTCCCTCTAGTGTGGGCTTTGTGTTTGCTTTCTGGGTACTCTGGGACAAAGACTGAGAAACTGAGACAGTCATGCTGTTCCTTCTTCACTTGTGCTGCTTTCCAAGATGGACCAAGCGATCCATGCCATCATTCAGTCATGCCAGCAGCTGAACTCCAACAGTCTGGAGCTGCCAGTGTACTCACAGCCATGTCCAGCAGCATCATCCCCATGGCTGAGCATGCATCCAGGGGACAATGTGAAATGTTCCATGTAAAAGCCAATGCTGTGCATAACATGATGACCTCAGACAGATGATCCCACTGATGTGGATCTCCTACCTGTACCACCATTGATTCGTTGTGAGATGCCTCAGGTAGATCAACATGGCTAATGCTGCACTGCTGGGGGGAAGAAAGGCAGACAGAAATAGGGAAGTGTCTGTGGGAGGATGGGCTGGATAGACTGGAAGTGAGATGGCTGCAGGGCAAGGGTGAGCATGCAGGAGGTCCATGAAAGAAAGGGAAACAGAAAGAAACTTCCATTCCTTCTCACTAGGCTTGAAATCATAATGTAAATTTATTAGGCAGCACGTTTAAAAGAAGCAGGAGGAAAATGTTTCAGCAGTTCACTGCCATTTGAGGTTGCTGGCACAAGATGGTGTAGGTGCTGGGAGATTTGCTAAGGGTGAGAAAGCAGCTATACAAATTTAAGTGACTAAAATCCTTCAAGGGCCTCTGAACTCAAGGATGTCATCTCAAGCAGGTGATGTCTGTGAGCCACTGGGTGGAATTTCCATGGGACAGATTCATTGTATGCTTGTGCTTTCCTCATGCCCTCCCTGGACATCTCCTCTGGCTGCTGGGCAGGGGCTGGCTGCCCAGGATGGCTGCTTTCCCTCCTTGCAGCCTGATGTGCTGTGTTGATATTCCTGCCGAGTGAATCATCTCGGCCAGCTTTCCCTCTTGGAATTAGACAAGGAAAGGGCAGGAGCTGAAGGGACCCAGAGCACCCAGCCCAGTGGGGAAGGTCTCTCCTGAGCTATGTGCTTCAGGGAGCTCTGAGTGTATCTCCAT
This sequence comes from Onychostruthus taczanowskii, assembly GCF_017590055.1. Taxonomy (NCBI): domain Eukaryota; kingdom Metazoa; phylum Chordata; class Aves; order Passeriformes; family Passeridae; genus Onychostruthus; species Onychostruthus taczanowskii. Next base: position 2,656,462 of record NW_024500128.1, read on the forward strand.
CCACGCTGCGCATGGAGGCTGCAGCCGTCCAATGTTATTCCAGAATATTCTGCACGCATTTGTCACAGAGCTCCTGACTTGCTCTTGCCCTTCTTTTCCCACTTCAGGAGTACGGTAGCCTCAGTTTTGCAAAGGAATATTTTGCTCCTTGTGAATATCATGAGCAGTGATTAATGGTGGATTTTAAAAAACCCAACCACACACCAAATGAAATGCAAATTTCAGAGTTCCTCATCTGGCACCTTTCAATATCATTTAATTGTGCAGCTTGATAGGACATAAAAAATCTTTCATGAAAATTTTCTGGCATTGCCACAGCTCCCCATTCCTGTAGCTCTGGGCTAAGGAACACCAGGGCTACAAGGAGCCCTGAGCTTTACTAAGTTCATTGGGACAGAAAAATAGAAAATTTTGTGGCTTGGTGTTCAGACCTGCTGCCCCCTAACAGCAAGGAATCTTGTTTTAATTTTAGAGGTGCAAATTAAACCATATGGGAACACACTGTGAACAAAAATTAAACCACACAGGTGAAAATCCTGAAAATTAAAGCGTTAGGAAAGGCAAGGCAAGGCAGGCTGTACTGCGTGGGAAGAGGCTACCCAGAGAGTTTGCTGCAAAAGCCCCTGGAGCTGCTCCCTGGGGGAGGTCCCTGAGGGTGCTTGCTTGGGGACCAGCTGGCTCATCAGGTTCCCAGCGGCTTTAATTGTGCTTCATCTTGAATATCTGTCCTTCCTCCCCCTCCTTCTCACAAAGCAAGTCCCGCAGGACACATAAGGGGTCACAAGGAGAGGCAGGCTGCCTTGGCAAGCCCTCAGGGAGCCCTGTGGAGCAGAGTCAGACCAGTCAATCTCTGGTTTACCCTTTATCTTTCCAGGTACATCAGCTGTGTCTGGCCAAGGGCTGGCTGAGCCCACCATCTCAAAACCCCTCTGCAAAGGTAAAGGTGCAGCACTGCATAGCCCTTGCCTAGGGCTCAGCTGTCTGCTCCAGCTGTGTCCAGGCTGGCAGAGCCAGGGGCAGTGGGAGCTGCTGGAGGGGCCATGCACACTCCCAGCAAGCAGAGGAGGCCCAAAGGATGCTTATTCCTCCCTCCCCAGTCCACAGGAGATGTGGGCTGAGGTGTGCTCCTATTTGGTCACACCATCCCTGCTGTCATCACACTTGTCCTTGACTCGGACCCCTCAGAACCTCCCCTGGGAGGGGGCTGGGAATGCTGGGCTTATCACTGGCCAACCTATTCTGGATAATTAGGCTACTCCTGCATGGAGGCCATAGCCAAAGAGGAGGTGAAAGGGGACAGATTTGTCCTTATCAACTTCATTGAGCACATGGGAGGCTTGGGGGCTGCTGGCAAGGCAGCTGTGCTTGAAGCACGCCAAGAGGTGCTGGGGTCCAGCTTTGAAGGAACACCTGCACCACGGGGCTCAGCTTCAACTTTAAAATCTTAGAATCTAAGAAAAGCATCTTTTCCTTTGGTTTCTGTTGGAGGTGGGCTCAAACTGAAGCTCTGGGTGCACACTCCATCTCAAATTAGATAGGAAATGCAAGTCTGGAGTTCCCAGGCTTCAGCATTACCTGGGACTGCAGCAGCATCCCAGATTCAGGCATCAACAATGCTGGGAGTGCCTGGAGCTGGAGCTGAAGAGCTGCTTGCATCTTGGGTCTCTTTACTTAATTTATTCTTAATGAGAGCTGTAGTTGCCTGTGTATGTAAATCACTCTGTTTATCATAGTTTTACTACAGCACCATCTGTTTACATGGGATTTTGTGGCCATAAAGATAGTTGTTGTCATGAGAGAGAGTGAGAGTGTGTGTGTGTGTGTGTGTGTGTGTGTGTGTGTGTGCAGGGGTCAGGGATCTGCAGCTCTCTGCAAGCAGCAACCCCATTGTAGACAATATAATGATCTAAGAAACTCTGAATTTGGAGGCAATGCACATTCACAGCTGAGCAGAGCAGGTGACAGACCCAATTTTTTCAAGACAGTGACTGGAGTATTTGTTAAAAGGAATGTCTGTTTCCAGACATCCTTTGCTCATAATGAAAACACCTTCTGCAGCATCTGTAGCCTGGTGATAGGGATTTTTCTGCCCTGAAAGCCTTCTATTTTAATGCCTTCTAAAGTTGCTAGCATAAAAGAAGGGATGGTTATTCATTCCCCCAGTTCAGAAGAGCCTTTTCTTTTTGCTGCAGCCCAGGCAAGCAGGTTTCTCTCCCTGAAATGGGCATTTGAAACAGGGTTGGAGCAGCAGCAGGCACCTGGCAAAAACATTGGGTGCACTCAGATGAGCAAAGCATGGCAATATCAGCCCTGGTGGGATGAGTGAGCTCTGGACTCTGGAGACAAAGCACAAAAACCTGCTGTTGGAGACAAGCTTGAGAGGAGTGAAGAAGTAAATCTGTAAGAAGAGGTTTTGTATATCCAACAGAAATAACATTTTAGACCTGCAATAACACATAGCTTTAAACTGAGCTGAGTGTTCAAGCTGGTAATATATCTTGTTGTCATGTTTCTTCTAGGTTTGCTTTGTGCTGAAGGGATGCTGTCAGAGGGCCTAAGCCAGAACCTTCAGGTTTATAAAACAAATGGGTCCTTTAGTTTATTTTTTTTATCATTTCAATAAAATAATATGTCCATTGCTTGTTTAAACATTGCTTGTGTATTCCCTGGCTAGTCTTGGGAAGAGAAACAAAGCAGAGCTCTCTGACGCAGAAGGAGCAGAGAACATCAATGACAAATGCATGTCCTTGTCCCAGTCAAGCAGGACGAGAAGCACGAGGCCACCGCCTGAGTCCTGGAATGTGCTCGAATAAAAGCGCTCCCAGGCCTGAAGGTCAGCTCAGGTGACAAGAGAAAAGGAATTAAGGGGCTTTCATCTCCTCCACAGTTTTAGCAGGAGGTCTCAGTGCTTGATAACATTCTACAAATCTCAAAATACTACTGCCCTGTTGAAGAAGTCCAGGGCTATTTTTAGGTCTTTGGGATTGTTTTTTTGTACCCAAAAGTTCTCTCCAGGACTACAAAAAGAAGGCCAGCTGGAAAGCTTGGGTTGTAAGTGTGTTTTGGATGGCCAGCGCTTCCTGGAGAGCTGTGGAAGTTTGCCCCAGGCCCTGGTCCCCCAGCAGGGCTGTGGCACCAGCAGCAGGGGTGTTGGCTGTGCAGGCACCCTACATTTTGGGCACTTGGCTCCAGGTTTGGAGAGGGAGCCTTGGAGCGCTGTACTGCAAGTACCTGCCTGGCAGCCCCACCAGTTGGGCTGTGATTTCAGATGGTGAGCTGCTGCCTTCCCCCTTCCCAAAAGGACCAGGATGGAAACATCCTGATCTCATCTTCTGGGGGGGAGGTTGCTGTTTATGTTCCACACTAGTGCTGTTTTGGAGGTGTGTAGCCTCTCATGAGGGCTGGTGTGTATCCGCTGTGCACACAGCCTGCCATGCCCTGTGTCAGGATGGGGTGGACAGAAAGCTGTGTTTCCCATCTCAACAAGTCACAGGGAGTATTAATAGCCTTTTGAAGAGATTCCAAAGAATTTTGTAATGATGTTCAAAGTCTTTGAGTCAGGTCTGGACCTCTAAAAAGCCAGGTGCTGTGATCTGGCAGCGCTTGTGATCTCAGTGCAGAAATCACTGGGTGAAGATTTACAGCTGAGTTGTGATGGTCTCTTCTGGCCTGAACATGGATGAGTCAGCAAGGGAGCAAGACAGAGCCTAGCTTGGTGAAACCAGAGCATTGGGAAGGCTGTGCTGCCCTGCAAGGTAGCAACAAGGCTGTCCCTAAATCACTACCTCCTCCTGAGGATCCTCCATCAGTCCTGGCATCCGGATGGGGATTTGCAGAGGACACTGGACACAGGAGCTGCGGGATGCCATGCAGTGTGGCCCTCCTTTGCAATCCTCCTTGGCTGAGCTCAGAGACATGCTTTGCCTGGCCTGCTTGACCAGGCTGGGTCGTGCAAGGAGACTGGTGGGAGGGAGGAGCTCCAGAAGTCCATTGCAGTGGCCCTGCTTTTCCAGCCAATTAATAATGAACCACAGTTGAGCAGGCTGCAAACCAAAGGTTAAAGCTTTGCTAGAGGAGGAAAACCCAGCGGGAGCAGGTGGCAGGAGAGCTGACTCCAGGTACTCTCAGCCATGCTGGCCCACAAGCAGATGGTACAGAAAAACAGAGGCTCTGAATTAATGAATTCTGGGTTTATTTAAAGTAGGAGACAAAAAAGCACTACGGAAAATTGACCTGAGGTGCATGCCCAGAGTTGGGATTTTCCCCTATGTGTTCCTGTGGGGCTGCTCTAGGTTGTCACCTCCAGTGTGATGCAGGTTCCAGCTCTATATTTATCACACGGGGAGATGAGCCCTGTCCTGCTTGTGTGTTAGACCTCCTGCTTCGTGGTTACTACCTGCCAAAGACAAGTGGGATGTTTGTTATAGAAGAGAACCATTTTTAGACTAGGAGGCCAGCTGGTGGGATAGCTCCCTGTTATCTCTGGAGACACAGGCAGATGAACACTGAACCCTTCCCCAACATCCTCAGCAGGTGGTGGGAAGGCAAAGAGAACTTTTCAGCCTCTTGGGAAAAAAACTTTTCCATGGAGCGTGCCCAGGTGACTTGCAGCACTGAAAGCTATTCCCAGCATGGGATGGTTGAGGATGGTTGAGGATCACCATATTCCAGCATCGCTGCCCAGCAGCCCATAGCTGAAATATCTTGGCCATGTGGGGATCTTGCTGCTCCAGCCCTGGCTCCTGCAGCAGGCATACTGCCCTGTGCTCCTCCTCACAGCGTCTGTTTTGTCTACAGGCTAATATTTTCCATTTGGTGTATCCAAAAAAAATGCAGCCCAGCTGGGCTGGAGAATCCTTTGAACCTTGACACCCCGGGGCTGCAAACATCCCCCCTCTGGCAGAGACCTGCGGCCAGGGCACCGCACTCCCCACCACCCCAAGAGATCCCACAGCTGGTGGTGGGTTTTTTGCTGCCTGTCCCCCTAACGCTGGTTCCTCTGAGTGGCTGGATGCTGGGAAGAAAGGGTTGTGCTTTGCCCATGTCCAGGTTCATGGCTGAGGTCTGGGATGATGCCCCAGCCAACCACGGAGCTGCCAGGTCTCTGCACTGGTAACAGGGAAGGCAGCAAAGGTTGAGGTTGCCATCCATCCCGTGTGTTAAGGTACAAACCATCTGACTGGGGTTGTGTGCCTCTCTTTAAAATGCTTGGTAGACAGGGATATAATGTGAGGCTGGCTCCAGGCTGTTTTGCCTCCTCAGGGCTCTATCCCGTGGTGTATTTTCAGCAAGCATGGTTTAGCATACAGGAAGGTTTTCCCACAGGCTGCCCCCCACCTCTCCCTCAGGTGGGAGGAATGGCTCGATGTGGCACTGATGACCTTGCCAAGTGGGAGTGCTGCAGAGCACAGCAAGCAGTTTAATGAGCTACCTGTCCCTTACAGCGAGCTCAGGAACAGCTCCCTATAACTGGGAGGCAGGGGGAAGCATGGGGTGCAGAGTGCAGACCCCCATAGCACATCTGCCATGGGGCTGCTGCATGAAGGCATCCACTGACCCAGCAGCAGGGCTGGTGACCAGCCAGAGGAAAAGGCTGGGAAACTCATGGCCCCACAGTGTTCTGAGAAGAAAAGAGGAGGAAGAAAAATGAACATGTGCCAGGAAAGCAAAAACTACAGTGGGGAGGCATGTTTGTATAAATAAAACTAATTGCCCAGCCTGGCAGTAACTCCAGTTTTGCTGTTTATATTTTTTCTTTCCACGTTCTGCCTATCCCAGGTTGCAGGTGCAGCACAGCTTCCTGCAAAAAGCCGCAGAGCAGACCAACAGCAACAGAGGAAACTTCTCCAAACGCCTCTCCCATGCCTCTGGAAGAGTTGCATGGCACAACCTTGACACAGGCAGCAAAGACCTTGCAGCACAGCTGGGAAGCTGGCAAGCACAGCAGCAGCACCTGCTCCTCCCCAAAGGCTCGAGTAGAAATTCCAGTCGTGATTGTGCACAGGATGTGAGGGATCCTGACTAACACACCTTGCATAACTGTGACTGGGAAAGTGCTCCATCCCACGAGGGAAAGCACAGCAAAAGACAGACATGGAGGCTGAAAATAAGGAGTTGGGATCATTTTCCCAGCTAGCTGTAGGAGTGACTGGCAAATTTGTTCCGAAGGCCGGTGGTGTTTAATGCACGTCTTAATGATCTGGAAAAGAGGTGAGCAGTGAGGTGGCAAATCTGCAGATGGCCCCAAATTGTCACAGCTGCTTGAGATGAGACTGCAAAGAGCATTTTTATGGCAAGTCCCCTGCCCAGGACCTTGATCCCTGATTTGGGCTGGGACTGAAGGGCTCCCACCCATTCGAGGCTCACTGCTGGCACCCTCTGTATCCTGGCTACAGCACACAAGGCAGCAGGGCTTCAAATCCTCACAGACAGTCCATGTCTTTCAGATGGCTCCCAAAATAAAGCCTGTGAAAGCAAATTTTAGAGTCTCCTACCAGCCAGAGAGCGTGCACCCTGGGGAGCACTGCAAGCAGTGTGACAGGCAGCTGTGCAGGCACACAGGGAACCGGGAAGGAAGAGATGGGGAAGGTTTTCCTGAGGCATAGCCTTTCCAACTGAGGTCTGAGCAAGGGGGCTCCCATTCTCTTATCTCCTTAATTCTGCCCCAAAAAATCTGCCCCTCACTCAACAAAACCATAAAAGAGTGCTGCTCTCTTAAAAAAAAAAAAAAAAAAAAAAAAAAAAAAAAAAAAAAAAAAAGAAAGGGGAAAGGAGGGAAAGGAAAGAGATGGAAAAGGAAGGGGAATGGAAAGGACACAAGGACACAAATCCCAAGGGAAATGACATCATAAGCCACTTCCTTCTTGGACCAGAAAACAATAGCTTTGTGCTGAGCCTCTATTGCGTCCATGAACAGGCTTAAATGAGGTACAAAGAACAAGACACCAATATCCCCACATTTCCTAAAGATCTTGGTCAACCTGCCCTAAATTCAGGACCTGACTGACCTGAAAGGTGAGGAATTTACCAACTGAAATCCCAATTTCCATGGGCTTAAATATGACTTCAGCAGCACATGAGCCCAATGGACCAGGGTGTTTTATACAGCAGTCTGGGTAGCTGTGGAAAACACTGAGACTGGGTCTCATTGCACTTTCAACTTGCTTGAGGATGTTACAGTGTGTGAGCTAAGAAGCTGTGCTGAAGCAAACCTGAGAAAAGCAGGCTGTAATGCTGTGGTCGGTGTGTTAGACAGTGTTATCTTGTACATGGTGGGGAGCTGTCAAAACTCAGGAAGATGAATTGTGTCTAACTTCAAAAAGCATGCCTCACCTTCACATTTTCACATATATAATAGTGTTGTGGAGGCAGCAGCAGTGAAGTGATAAAGCCAAGTCTCAAGGTAGCTCAGCAGGAATGAATAAATCTTCATAATTGACAGGCTGTAATAATAATAAATACTTGAAGAGTTTATTTCTCCCTCTATCCAGTTAGAAAATGACTACATGGGAATCCTTGCCAGCAATTGGGGCTCTTCTAAATAATTACCAAGTCAATTCACAACCTCTGCCAGCGCCAGCATCTCAATAATTAAAAAGGTACCACTTGTAGCTAATGGTAAAGAGAACAGATGTTTCCCCTCAGAAGATCTCTCCTTCTTCTTTCCCATCATTTCCACTGCCCTAAGCCATCCTGTATCTCCCAGCTATGCTGGCACACCCATTCCAGCAGGTGCAGAGGGAAAGTCCTGCACCCTGGAGCACGTGAGGGACGTCTGCAGAAGCAAAGTTGGCTTTGTCGCACTGAAGGTGATCGCTGTTGTTGGCTGCAGGATGAAGAAGTGCCATGTTCTCAGGAAGCTGGCTTAATGCCCTTATGCATTTCCTGCTGGCACCTATCACTTGGATGCCAGGCAGGATGAAACACACAGCCACATGCCCAGGCTGGCCAGGGCAGGAACCTTCAAGGCTTTCCCCACCTCAGTGTGGAGGCAGCTCATATATGAAATGGTGATTTGCTGTCTGCTGAAGTTTGTGCCCTACCCTTAGCCCTGGCACTGGACTGGACTGTGCACAGCCTCCATGTTCTCCAAGTGTGAATTTTGAGGGTTGTTCTTCCAGGCATGAAACCATCTGCTCAGTGGTGCTGTTTTGCTTTCCTCTGACATTACAGCTCTTCTGTGGCCCAGTTTGCTTTGCTTGCTACTACAATCACACAGTATGTTACGAGCACTCAATAAATGCTTCAGTCATCTTGAGGTGAGGTGTGAAAAAGGAAAGCCTAAATTTTTGTCTGTTTGGAGCTTAAAAGATGCTTAATCTAGAACAGAAACTCAAAAGGCAGCATTTTTGCTGCCAAATTTGTGTTTTATTCTGCAAAATTGTATTGTTGCTGTTTGCTAGCATTTGATGTAGTAAACATGACTTACATCTGGAATGCTGCAGGTCATTAAAGGATGTTGCCAACAAAACTGTAAGCATTTGCCACCTTTAGAAGGTTTCTCTCCACCCAAAGTTTAAAATTTGGTAGGTTAAGGTTAAGATAACTAGTGGTATTCTGTATTTGCACAGAAGATAAACAGAGTTGCTGGGTTTGGTCTCTGCAAAGCTCGGTCCTCGTGCATCTGACAGACAGCAGCATGGTAGTGCCATAGACAGTTTTGTACTTGGTTGAACTCTTGGTGCCTCTGATCTTTCCATTCCTGCACACCTCATGGGCTAAAAGTGGGTAATCTGCTTTCCTTCGGGGTGCAAATATAAGCAGGTTCAAATTTAAGCTGTCCTAAGTTAGTCTTGAGCTGGAGTAGTTAAGGCACATGAAGAGATGGTGTGGGTAACATGAACTTCAACAACTTTTCACTCCACATCCCAGACATGCAGAAAGGCAGGCAGGAGAGGTGAAGGCAAGAATGAAGCACAGCACCTAAAAGCCCACAAAACCAGACCCATAAAGCCTGTCATGAACCCTTCTGTACAAATACTGCAGTCCATAGGTGAAAGCAGCAGACCTGCAAGGATTTTACCCAAAGACCCTTTACAAAGTAGGCAAACTATTGGCAGCTACAGCCAAAATGTTAAGCTGCTCTGAGCACACAATTGCTCAAGGTCCTCTTGGGGTGGGCAGTGATGAAAGGGACAGCAATGGCAGCCAGCGACACAGCTTGGGCCACAAGGGGTGACCAGACATGGAGAGAGATCTGGCAGAAAGACAGTAACTGGCAATGTGCAGGAGATGGAAGGAGAGAATGGGCCCAAGGAGCCAGAAAGGGGCACAGCAGCCTCTCCCCCCATGGTGACTGGCCACCAGGTCCACAGACAGTCAGCAGTGCCCATGCTGGGCTGTCTGGCTGTGTGACAAGAGGGGTACCAGGGCTGGGGAGCAACCCCACTGCCTGGCCCCAGCCTATGGCAGAGGAGCACCGAGTGGCCCCAGGACCCTCACACTCAGCCTGTGAGACCTGACCACTTCTCTCTGCAGACCCTGGCCTGATCAGGTCCTGTTTGACCTCCAGGTAAAGCTGTACAGACATTTGCATCCTTCCTAAGGCAATCAGGGCTGGGTGAGGCAGGAATATCCTCATTTCCCTTTCATTGTCCAAATATCCTTTGCCCTGGAGGGGTTGCACAACTTCTGCCTGCTGGGACAGCCGGACAATATCCATCAGTCTGCCTTGGCTGTACTGCAAGAAGTATTTCTAAAAGCAGACATGTGACATAGGTGCTCATATCATCTTGCAAATCAAGAGGACTTGTGCTCCTTTGAAGACTTTCAGTCCACATGAGCAAAGAACTTCCAATATTTTGAAAGCCACTGGAGAGACACATAAATATTTGCTTAGGGTCCATCCTATTTTAGACAAATAAAACTACCTACAGGAACCCTCCAAGATGCTCACATCATGCCGAGCATCATGGTGGGGCTGATGTCTCCTCTGAAGGTTGCTTGTTTGATCTGTTAGCTGTTCTCATCTCTCTTCCCTCCTACTCTTTGGCTCCTGCAGAGAAAAGTGGTGACATGATTTATAGATGTATTCTGAGGCATTTGAATACCTTGTTCCTGCAACCTGCTCTGACAACTGCTGTGCCGAGGGCTCCCAGAACAAAGGCTCGGGACGAATGAATCTTTGTCTTCACTCACAAGAAAAGTTTAAAAAAGAATCACCTCCTTCTTCTATTATTTCCTTGTCTTGTTATTTTAATTTTTTCCCCTGTGCAGACAGCAACATTAAGCCCACTAGAGAATGAATGAATATCAATGAGACAGGGCAAAGATGGAATATGCAGCAGTTCTCTCCCAAACTTATAATGAAAATGCCTACAGGGAGGCGGTGTTGCAGCAGATAACACACACTCTCACACCCACTGTTTTTGGGAAACATCCACATTTACTGGAAAATGACTCCTAAGTGGGCAAGTTTCCAATTGTCCTCTGAAGTTCATGGTGCACCCACTCTTCCAGCAATTTCCTATAGGAATTGCCTCCTTTCAGTTACAAATGGAGGTGCAGCCAGAGCCCAGAAATGCAACAGGCTGGGAACACTAGAAAGTTAGATACAGACTTTGCTGTAAATTCCCACATCAGGGACTGTTTCCAATCATAAATTACATTGGTCAGGAATTAAATTAATTGATTCTTTGCTGGCAGGGAAAAAAGATGTGTTTCTAATAGAAAACAGAGAGTTAGAGTGTCTGTAAACACTGCACCGGCTAAATCCTCCCTTCAAAACTTCTTGAGTCCAGCCCTTTGCCCAGGGTGCCATTCAGCAGCATCCCATCCTGCTGCAGCTGTGGGGATGCCCTCACTGCTCCCTGGTCTTATTAAAACTCAGGAGGGAACAGAGACTTTTAGTGAGAAAAGGATTCAAGTTCAAAGCTGTTTCACAAAACTGCTGTCTGCAGCAGGAGCTCCCCAGATGATTTCTGAGTACCCCTAGATCCTTCCTTTCCACAAGCCCCCAAAACAGGGGAACAGCAGCTGGGTGTTAGAGGGCATGTTTCCCTTACAAGGCTGCCCAGGTAATACCTAGTTCTGGTGACTTTCATGGTCTTGGGTAGAGGAGAAGCAGCAAAGGCAAGGGGCAGACCAGAAAGCAGCATTTTCCATGAATCTGTGAGCAAACAACCCCAACCCTGCCCTCCCTCTGCCAAAACAGTCTCAAAAAATAGCCAGCTTTAAAAGGAAATTTTAGTTAAAAGCCAGTTGATAGCACAGATTTTTGAAAAATGCGAGTGAGAAGCTTTTCTTCTTTCTGAACTGCGCAATCACTGGAGAGCCAAGAAGTGTTTTGTTGGGGGTTTTATTTTAAATGATATAAAACTCAATGCTGCCCTCTGTCAGAAATGCAGCAGTACTGGTCTTCAGCTGCTTGTCCTTAATTACCAAGTACTGTGTGTTCTTTCCGTGGCACAGCTTTTCACCATAAATCCCCCTCATCCCATCCGAGCGAGAAGGTGATCCGATGGCCGCCTGCCGCTCGGATTCGTGTGCTAAACATCTGACGGTGATAAATAATGCACCTCAGCGGCTCAGCTATTTACAGAGATGGCTCAGCTAAGGATGACTTCATGAAAAGAAGATCTCTTACTGCCCAGGTAGAAAAAAGAAATAGTGCAGTTATTGCTTGTGTTTAGTGCACTTTAAGCGGAAGAATACACAGGTGCTCTGTTAAATGCTGATTAATCTACGGTGTAAGGTGACTTTGCAGTTCATGAAGGCCAAGTGGAAGACAAGCTCCCTTGGTACATTGGGAGAAAAACACCCCTGGAGTCTGGCACAGCCCCTCCCCAGCTGCTCAGTCCTATGCTGTGTGGCTGTGAAAGCTGTGTATGGTCTGTGTCACCTGCCCGGGGTGCAGGGCTTGGGCTGCCTGGACCTCTGCCCAGGGGTGGGTTTAACACACCTAGAGAAGTGATTGCTTGAAAGGGATAAATTACAGCTCTTAGCTGCGTACCTTGTCAGATAAAAGGCTAAATCCAGAGTTGTTTGGTCCCAGCACACTGTGCTGCAGCAGAGCAATCTAAAAAGATTGTGGTGACAGGGGACACTGCCTGGCTAAGCCCCGTCTCAGCATGGGCTGGTGAGATTTACACACTGCAGACGTACAGACTGCTGCCTGTAGCTTCCTGTGAGTGGGATATGTGTGCTGGGCAGCCCACAGCTCCCGCCCTGAACACCAAGACACCTTTTCTATGGCATCATGTCCCACAGGCCTATGAGTCCATCCTCAGAGTGCCTGACAGCTGTGGAGGGGACCAAATGGCCAAGGAGGGGATGAGAGCTTCCCTTGTCCTCACATCCCGCCATGTGCCACCTTCTTCTGGAGTCACCACCATGCAGTCCTTGCACCTTCCTGAGAGGAGATACTAAGGTGGAGCCCACCTTGAGCTCAGCCAGCCTGCAGCCAAAGCAGGGCTGGCCCCAAAGGCCACTTTGGACAGGATGGCTACGCTCTCCAGTGTGGTTTGGCAAGGCCAGCAGATGATGGAAGGAAATTCCCTCATTTTGTGTTTGCTCAGTAGCCACAAGCACAAAGCACCAGGTTGAATTGCTTTCCAGACAAGTGTTGTCCTTGAGAAGGTGCAGAGGTCTGGATTGAATTTTCCTGACTGAAGACGGCAAAGATATCACTTGGTTTCACAATGAGTCACTGAAACTCGAGAAAGGCAATTCACCAGGGAAATCAGAAGGAGTAATTAAGAGAACATGGCAATTAAAAATGTATCCTAAGAGATGCTGTACGTGACATCCGCAGCAGACGGAGAAACATGCCTTTATCCACCCCAGGTTACACCAAGTCTGGGGAAAGCTGCAGCCACAAAGTCACCATGGTTACACATGCACAAAACTGAGAGTGATGAGATGTCCTGCTCTGACACAGCCACAGCGTTCATCTTCAAGATGCAACTATTTAAATGACCCTGGACTGTGCATTTGAAAAAGAAAGAACCACAGAAAGTCCTAATATATTCACGAATATGAAAGCAGACAGATTAGAGATTTTAATATATGCACACTGTTCAGAGTGTGTGGAGGAATATATAATACGTTATTGGACTGTAAATTGAGGCACTCATTATGCAGCCCTCATTCTGTGTCCAAAACTTCTGCTTAGATTTGTTTATATCACCTTCTGTCCTAGAGATGCCTGCATTTAACACACTGATGTATTATGTGTCTATTTGCATGCATGCATACTAAGATGTAGTTGTAATACATCATAAGCCCTGCGTACTAATTATCACATGCTAATGTAGCAAATTAACCATGCATTAGTTTCCATCAAGAGCAGATTTCCTTTGCATGCAAGGTGCCAGATACAACTTCATGTGGCCTGATCAGAGTGATGCATAATAACCACTTGAATACACTTTCCATGCTATTTTGCTGACATAAATCCAGTGATAAAAGCTTGAGAAGCCACCAAGGGTTTTAACTTCACAGTGTTTACTGCACATGATAAGGAAACTGGATTTCACTGTCTGAATGTATTCCCAAGGGCACACTAATACACAGTGTTTTTTGGGTAATGGTAATAGTAAAATCCAACTTTACTTTTCAGATTTCTTAGGGTGTCTTGTTATTTTTGCAAATGCTGTCTTTGTCTGATGCTGACAGGCTGCCATAGCAAACTTAGCAGCAAGTTACCTTGATTCTCCAAGCAAGTCTATGGGCAGGAAGAAGCTGTTTGGAAACACGGGCTGTGTTTACAGTGGGAAGTAACTCACCTAAGGGTAGCATCAGAGCCAGCTCCTGTCTCTTTCCCTGAGGCTCCCAGTCCACAGGACGATATTGACTGAAATGCCTCGCCCTGATCACCAGAGAGCAAACAGCTTTTATGTGGCTGAGGAGGCTGTTCTTCCCCCCTAGACCATGGATATGTGTGTGACAAGAAAATTACATACACATCCTTGTATTTTTTTGCACATATGTGGCTCCTAGGATGATTTAAGACTTGCTGAAGGTGTGTGAATGGAAGTACAGCAACTTCCACCGAGCCACAGAGTCAATTGCACCTCACAGGAATTTTACAGGAGTGCTCTTCTGAGCCAAGGCTGGCTCTCAGTGGATGTAACAGAATGGCTGGCTTTGTTCCTGGGAAGATGAGGAAACGAAGCAGCAGTCTCTTTGCTCAAATATCTGAGCTTTATTTTAATTTTAAAAATACAAAAATACAAGTTTGTAACTCCTTGGCTACGGATACTCAGTATAAAATATAAAATGTTTTTCCTTTGAAGCGCAGGGAACACCTGCTCTACATATAATAATGGAACATAACGCAGAACAACCCAAGTTTCAACACCAAGTTTCAGTAAAGCTTACAAGCAGTGGTTCATAGGCAATGAAATTGCTGTCAGCATTTGGCTGTAAAGAATTATTACTGCTGGGCAGGTAAGAGGACTCAGGCATTACAGAAACCCTAATTAGAAAGGAAGTAATTTGCCTACCCGTACATGCTTACACCTTCAGTTATGTCACTGCCATCTCATCTCAGTTTCCCCCCAAGTGAAGTGACCATGGTCTGCATGTAATATTGACCTTGATGTGTGGGTTTGCAAATGTCTCGGTGCGAGCTGTGCTCATGGTGCTCCTGCAGCTCCCAAGCAGCCCAAGCCCACAGTTCCCTTGGCCTGGATGAGAGAGTTCATGGGCTTTTGTGGCAACTGAAATGCCAAATGTTAACTTTTAGCTTCTGAAGCTCCTTCACCCTAAGATCTTCAAAACAGCCTTTTTCAAAATATGATTTTTTTTCTAAGCAGTTTCTTTCCTCTGTGCTACGTATTTAATTTTCTGGAGCCTCAAGCTGCCTGTCTGCACTCCTCACAAGTGTTCTTGCTGCTTTTATCAGCCTTGATGCCATTGCCAGCTCTCTGAGACATCTCTTTCCCCTGGAATTGTTCAAATATCAGTAGGGGGCATTATTGTCTGAGGATGCCTGGTTTCAGAGTGTTGCCTGTGATTCCTTATTCCATTCCTTATTCTGTATGAAGACTGTCCTTGAGCAGATTGTGTGGTGACTAGAGAACTAAGACCACTCGGGTGGGTAATCCTCCAGGAGTTAATGATCCTAGACCCAAAGCCACAGCTGAAAGGCTTGGACTATAACTATCACAGCCACCTGTTATATCTGCTATCTGTTTGAAGAAAAGTTCTGTAGCATAAATTTGTCTTAAGAGTCCCATCAGCAGAATCAGACGTTTACAGCTCAGAGGAGTTTGCATGGATCTTCTTCACGAGGCAGAATATCACTATGTCTTGTAAAAGGAAACAGAAGAGGAATACAGTCTGCAAGTTAGATTCAAAGTTGGGAACATGCCTTGAGGTTTCCACGCAGAAGAGTGGTATTTTGCAGTTTTACTTTTAGAACTGTTTATTAAAAGACCCCAGATCCCTTTCACTTCTAAATTTTCAGAATGTGTCAGCACTCCTCTGGTCAGATTTTCTTTTAATCTTTGATTTTGGAACTGGTAAAGTTGTCTTCAAACATGCCTACAGCAATGCTCTGACATGAGCTTGTGCTCTGGATCCAATTCATTCACATACAGAGGAACCAGCAGAGGGATCTCTGTGCTGCTAACACCCTGAAAATAGGACTTACAGAGTCTCTGTGCATACTTTGGCCTTGAGACTGCTAAAGGGAGTGAATTTCAGCTCAAAATTGGACTTCATCTTCAAGCTACAATGTGATTTTCACGCCTGGGCTTTGCTTACTAAAGATTTCTATTAGAGCCCTAGGACAAAAATGCTAATCCAATAGCTTTCATCTTTCCAGTGTCTCTGACCCGTCTCACTCCCCAGCCACATTCTGGAGTATGCTGTGGATAGAAGGATATGCTGCAAGGAAGGCTGAACAGATAGCCTGGTGCTTCTTTAAACAGTTGTGTATTTAGTCAGTAGCCACTATGAAAGAGTTGGATAATTTTTACTGTATAGCCTTCTCTGTGGAAAAGTTCAGTCATTTGTCCAAAAAAGAGCAAAAGCTCCACCTTTCTTCCATCCCTGCTCCAGTACTCAAGTAAGACACATCAGATGGGCACTGCACACAGTGAAAAAATACAGAGGATTATTCTGTCCCCTAAACTGAATGTAATTGTGGATGCAGCTGCATCTGAGTTAGCACAGGAATTGCCATCAGGAGTAACCCCTCAGACCATATGACCCAGCGCTCTTCACAAGAGAGTGCCAACACCATCTGACTTGGAAAAAGAAGCAAGAAAACCTAATAGTGTTGCTACAAAGGTTAGCTTTGGTCTGGGACCATGAGGACTGGCAGCTTCTAATTGCTTTGAACGGTGCATTGCTGGTGAATATAACTCTTGGCTGCTCCAGCTATCCATATGGCAGCAGCTTCTTTCAGAACCTGTAATAAAGAAAGACAATGGTAAAGACTAGTAAATACCAGAAAGCTGCAAAGAATTCACACATTTAAATCAAGCTTTAGTGAAAGACACAATTTCCAAAGTATTGGTTTGCACATTTACTGTATTGTCTGCATCCCATACCAAGAATTACTCATTCCTGGCAGCATTTTTGCCTGTGAAACAGTATTTGCAATTACACTTCCTAAAAAAGTCCAGCACTTTACCTTAAACAGCCCAATGCCTTTTTCCAAACTCACCTGCATGGAAATACTTTTGATGAAATACCTAAGAAGTCACAACAGACATCAGGTCTAACTTCAGTGTAAGCATCCCTTCACGTGACACATCATTTTTGTGCGTGGAAAGGAAGATAAAAGCCCTTTCACCACTGGGTGCTACTCTACAAGTTAATCACTGCACTAACGTGCAGATGTTCTTTTGATACGACCTTTTTCATACTCCACACAGCGGGTTGTTTAGGTTTTCTGTGAAGAAAATTGAGAGAGACCCAGTGGGTGACCGGAGTGCTGCATGTTTGTTATTATCCCCCCCTCACTCATCATAACATCATATGAGTCTGTGATTTCTTTTTTTTTCAAAGTCTAATGCAGTCACTAGGAGCTGCTGCTGCTGCTGCAGTAGCACTGCCTGTGCAAAATTAAAGGATCGAGAAGTAAGGACAGATTTAAAATCTACAATTTAAATCCAAGTGGCACAAGAGGAAGAGCTTAATTTTCTCTATCATTTCAGGCGTGAAGCAGAAGGTGACCCCGTGGAAATAATTTTAATAATATAAATGAGATGGGATGTGTCATCTGCAAGGGAGGGAGCAGGGGGAAGGCAGAGCTCACAGAGGGCTGTAGCTGCAGGGAGATGGAGCAGCTTCAGATGGAGATGATTTTTCTGTCAGCACAAGGCACATGAGGGGAGAGCTGGGGTATGCTCACAGACAGTGGTGCTTTGAAAGAGCAGGGAAATGATCCTGTCTGAGAGATGCTCTGTCTTGCTGTGACATGAATGGAAGGAGCCAAACTCCCTGCTCAAATACACAGGCAAATGCTGTATGTTTTCCACTAAAAGAAAAGAAAACGAAAAAAAAAAGAAAAGGAAAAGGAAATGAAACAAAAAAGAGGGGAAGGGAAGGGAAGGGAAGGGAAGGGAAGGGAAGGGAAGGGAAGGGAAGGGGAAAAAAGAGTACCCATGTTGCTGTTACCCTGGAGAGTTCTTTTCCATCCTAGGTATGAATTCTCCAGCAAACAGACAGATGCTGAATTCATGCTACATCCTTGAGGCCCTGTGTTCTCAGAGAAGTGGAGCATTATTCTTTGCCTTGTTTTCATTTATTTTGCTGTGCTAGGTAAAAATTGAGCTCATAGGAACATACTCCCTGGGGCAGACAGAATCCAACAAGGGAGCCAGGTTTACTACTGGCCTGGCTCTCCCAATTCACTTCTGTGGTACCTAGGGCTGCTGTCAAGGAGGGCAAAGTTCTGGTTAAGTTGTGGAAGAGTTCACTGGGACCAAACATTCCCACTTGAAAACAATGCCACACAAGGACTGGTAGTTGGCATTGCCTTCTGGGTGGTCTGGAACAGGATCATCCTGAAAAGCAGGACAATCAGTTTCCATTCTCTGTCACAGTTTGGCCATCAGAGGAAAAGATAAAGAGAGCATTTGCTCTTGCTGAGAAGAAAGATCTGAACCTTTTTAGGCAGGAGCCAGCTAGTCCAGACTCCTCTGCAAGTGGGAGAAGGGTGGAATGATGACCACTTCCCCAGGTAGTGGGCAGTGGGGTTTATGGAGCAGAGGAATCATTGTAACTCATCCCCACTCAGATTTGGAACCACAATGGTTGAGCATGCATGCAAAACCAAACAAATTGCTGAAAATGAAAGTGATTGTCCCAAAGGAAGACTGGGGTGCAAAGCAAGGATTTCTCAGCATTAGGCTTGATGTTTCCCACTGTTTTGCAGGATGGACACGGCTCTCAAGCTGCAGTCTCGGGAGGAGGTATAATGCCTCCTTGTTTCATATATGTGTCATTAAATGAAGGTGATGAAAGTTAGGCTATGCTACACTGGGGCAAAGCTCACATCTTACAAAGAGCAGATACTGTAGAGAGCAAGAGGCTGGACTGTTCAACCATAAAGTGAAGGGATAGTTATGTCCAGACCTCACACTTTTCCTATGTAGGTGTAACACATAAAACTGATTCCTTTCCTGTAAAATCACTTTCTAAAAATAGGATATGCACTGCCAAAACCTTATGTGAATGAAGGGCATCATAGAAGTGCACAAGAGATCCAGGGAATGAGGATGATGTGTGGCATAAGCAGTTTTAAAGCAAAAAAAATCAAAATTCTCTCCTGTGTGACGGCTCAGTACCAATGTCAATAATCTCTCAGGATTTCAGTGGGGTGACCTGGAAGAGATGGCTGAAGAGAGGGTCTCCAAGGGACTGCTCATCTTGGTGAATTTCAGGTGTCAGTTTAATCTTCAGCATCTGAGCTAACCAGTGATAAACTAGGCATCCCAAAATATATTCTAGCTGCAAGCTACCAGATATTTTTCAGAGAGTTACAGATGGATACTTGGGAGCCACAACACACACTTAAAAAAAAAAAAATGGAAAGAAAATATTCTGCTAACCACAAGCTGGCAGAAAGAACTGTTAAAAATCCTGTCCCTGAAGAGCTCATGAATAAAGGAAAGAAGCTCTTTGAAAAGAGAGACAGAGCATGTGAAAGTCGAGGTGAACTACATCTTTATTTGTTATTACCAGCCTGAAGAGTTAAACGCTCTTTTATTTTTTACAAACACTTACATGTAGAAAAAAGGAAACTACTCCTCTGTGAAGACTTTGTTTTGTTATTTTATTAAAGAACAAATTCTTTTTCATGTTACCATTTGCTGGTGTTAGTTTTGTTTCTCAAACAGAAGCAGGGAAGCCCTGTGGTACTGAAACCCAGCTGATACTAGGTACTTTTAGCAGTAACATGTAGGTGGTATTTTACTTAATTTACAAAATCAGGTGCTTAAGGCTTTGCAAAGGCAGATCTGCAACTTTAATGCATCCCCTTGTGACAATGGGCTGGAATCAGCCTTTATACGTGCATAGTTTACAGGAAGAGGCAGAAGGAATAGATGGGGGATATTAATCAAAAACAAAAAAGGGAATTGATAAATTTTACCTCACGATATACAAAAACGAAGATAAAACCAGATGTATCAAGCCAAGTTAAAGACCAAAATTTATGTAGTCACAGTTTGGTGAACACACAGAGATGTTGCACATTTTCAGCAATGTCTCTTACTAACAGTAATTCTCATGGAAGCAGGACACAGCTCTCTGTTAGAGGAATTCCTGCCAGGAAGGGTGGGAAGATGAAAGAAGTTGTAGTGATAGGAGGCCCTCTTTGTGCAGAACTTCAGGTGTGAGAGGCGGGGTCAGAGCACACAGGGCTAGGAAAGCAAGATGCAAGAACATCATAAAATATGGGAATCATTCTCAATGAACAGGGATGCCAGGCACTGAAGTTGGAGGACTTGTAATGACAAGACATGGATAGCAGGTCTCATAAACTTCCTGTGTGGAAGAAGAGTGATTAAATGGATCGCATTTCCTCTGCATCTAGATCTCTCTCATGCCCTGCCACAGTGGCAACAGCCAGCATTGCTCCTGACACTTCAAAAAATGCCTCTGGGTGGGACATTGCTCAGTGCAGAAGGGAACGAGTCTCTTACAACCTGCATAATGTTTCTCAAGGATTCTGGGCCCATGCTCTCCTACTTTCTGCTGGACAGCTCTTCACCTCAGCAGCTAAATACATGACAGTACTGTCACCTTAAACAGGCAGACTACAAAACACCACAGACAGCAGAGCACCATCAATTCAGTCACTGAGTGACACAAAGTACTAAGAGTGATGAATCTTTCCTACACGCACAAGAAATGATTGATTTGAATAATCGCCCGAGAATATTCACATGACACTCGAACAGTCGCTGTCATGATTACCAATGTCTCTCTTCCTCACAGCAAGTCTGTAATTGGCAGGAGTGTCTTAGATAATTTATACAGCAACAAGATTTTCACACTTTCCCAGTTTTGGATAGTTGCTAATATTTCATGAGACAGTCATTTTGTCATATAAGGGAGCTTTTGGCACATCTGTTGATGCCGACTGCCATTGGATTTCTCCATTTTCCTGTCTTTTTTATTAATTGTCATTAGTCCCCACCTGTTCCTTTTTTGAATTGTGAAGATTTACTTTTAGTTGAATTTAGATTAGTGCAGGCCTTTTTCTATATTTAACAGAAACATCTACTTCAAGTCTATATATTAATGGATTTCCTGTTATAAGGAAAAATTCCTTATTGCTCACTAGTTTGCCTGTACCATGGTTGTTAAATAAGTGAATGGCTAAATAAATCAGGTGTTTGCTTGTCTAACTGTCCTGCATTCCAAACCAAGCAGCCTACTCCAAAAACCAAGCACGGTCACCACCGTCACCAAGAAGTTGTCACCACTCCAGGAGGAGCTAGGAAAAAGCTACTCTCTCCATTGCTTTGCTTCTATGCTAGTGTGGATTGCCACATATTGCTCACTTCTGTGCTCAGTGAGATCCCACTGCCAGCAGCAGAAGCAGGGGTTGGTGCCCTGCTTCTAGGACTGGAAGTCTTCTTTTTCTCTTAGTATCACCGTGAAACTAGTGGATAATTTTAAGTGCCGTCCTTAGAAGTCCTTTTTTGATCTCTCTTTGTATAGAAGTCATGTTTGCTCCCCTGTTTAACAGCACATGTGCTCATTTCACCTCATTTTACCTGCAACAAGATAAACAAAACCTTAACTTTCTTTGGCAACACAAGCAATTACCCAGCCCTTGAGCTTAAGGAGAGAAACACTGGGATCAGAGCTGTGCTTTCAGAACACCCAGTGTCCTCACCACCTCGTGGAACAAGTCACTTCAGTGGCAGCACTGCTCAGCAGCAGATTTATTTCTTTTTTTACTCCTGCATGTGTTCCACATCAGTGTGTGAAAAATTGCTACTAGAGGGCAGATACTGATCATGATACAGCTATTACTGGCTGCCAGGTGCTGCAGAGATTGGGGTCACTGCTTGCTTTTTCCAAAAGAGAGACAGTTTAATGAAATCTTGCTCTTCAGAGGCAAGAAAGAATTTATCCCCTCCAAACAAATTCATAGTCCTGAGGTAAAATGACATGAATATGTATAATTTCTTTAGTGAATTACATGAATTTGTAAGAGAGGTTTGAGGCATACAGCACTTTCAAAGTCCCTCGTTCACCTCTCTCTGCTGCCCGCATTTAGCATATGCTGAGTGGATGTGCAGAGTTCCATGGTGCCTTCAGTCCCAAATGGCTTCACTGATGTTTTTGGCTGAAACAGTTTTCCTTGGCAGGATGATTAGGCAGCAGCACACTCCATGGATGTTGCTTATTACCTCTTACAAGACCAGAATTACTGGTGCTCATCCAGTTTTACATACTGGCTGGTTGTCCCACCAGGCTCTGCTGAGCTGTGATTATACCACAGGCAGACTGCTACATCCCTTGGGATTGTGTGTCCCCCTACCCCCACCAAATGCATTTCACAAAGATGACATTTAAAAAAATCTGAGTGGCTAGATCCCAGCAAGATTCCAGTAGATCCTTCCCTTTGTCCTGCTGAGGAAAGGATAAGAGCACAAGTGCCCACAATTTGTGCAGCACACAGAGGTAGTGAAAAGCAAGGGAGAGCAGAGGCATTGGGTTAATGGCCAAAAAAGCTGAGGCAGCCTCACACAGAGAAACGCAACAAAGAAGCTAGAGGATCTAGTTGACTTCAGCTGAGCAAGGCTTGGAGTGCTGCAGTCCCACGTGTTGATGTTCATGAGCAGGCACACCAGTGACTCTGATGGGTGGAGTCAGCTTCCAGGACCCAACCCTCTGATATTTTACCATTCAAAGAGAGTGTACACACAAGAGAGCTACAGCACAGGTATAGAAGGGGATGTGAGGAGAGGATGTATGGGTTGGAAACATTCCAATGTTTGATTCAGGCTGGAGATACAGCTCTGCTTATTGAACTGTAAAGGGTGACTTAGCTGTTCTAGATCCCAGTTGTGAGCCTATCCTCTGCCTGTGCCTGCAAAAGCTGATTTATTTCCTGAATGGCCACATCAGAAGTGATTTGGGCAATATAACTGTGTGACAGTATGTTGAAGCTCGAGTTCAGGCCAGGCAGTGTCTTCTTACAGATCTCATGTTGTATCTACCAGCCTTGTGCAGATGTCTTGGGCAACCTAAACTGTCCAAAATTGCATTAGGGCACCTGTGCCTGGGCACCTGAAGGGGCTGACTCTGCCATTAGCATGTTCACACTGCTTCCAATAGGTATCCCCTGTAAAACCTTGCATTAAGGAAAACTCATCCCTACCCCGTACAGACGATGTGCTTTAACAGATGTGGGCCTACGAAGTTCTTACTCCAGGAATAACATATGAACTGTTTTGCATGAAAAGTTTATCAGATTATGCTCTTTTTCCTACTGCAGGTTATTCTGAAGCAGACATGACAATAAATCACCACAACCCTATGAATATTTCATAGAAACACATTTCAGCTTATGGGTGTTCTTCTTTTCTTGAACGATTATGTCTGTGTCTTTAGCCATTCATCGTCTGTGATACGTGACTGGCCACTTGATTCAAATTACGGTAGTGTCTGGCTTTTGACTGGTTCATTAAATATTTCATAACAAGGAGGAAAAGTAGCACTGCAGATTACATTTACGTGAATATACAAGCAGGTATTTGTGAAATCTTAGTCAGGATTTCTCCTCACAAATGCTTTGGGAAGATTAATAGATATCTCTAAACGTTGTTGAAATAGTGACTTTTTATTCCAGCGAAAATTCCAATTAAATAATGAAAATTATGATCATGATTACTTGGCACTGTTGCTCTACTTAAAGGGATGTGGGTCCAGCATTCTGAAGTGTATCCAAGACTGGACTATGACTAAGAAAATTAATGAGAAGCAGAGTAGATGGTATCTCTTGAAATGCAGTTCATTAGTGTAGTAGTTCTTGAACAAACTGAAAAACAAATCTCAGAAGCCTGACATTTGCCTTGTCAGTCCATGGGAGCTCAACACTAGAATTCACAGAGACTGTAATGAAATGAAATTTTAAGTAGCAACAAGCATTCCTGAAAACCCTCAGTTCTTGTGTGTATCTCTTGTAACACAAGTTGATTCTTCAGATTATTAGCTACAAAATCTGCAAGGCAGAAAAAAAGAGGCTGGAGAAAGGAACACTAAGCTTTTAGACTTGATTTCCCCCAAATAATTATCAGCTTTTCAGCAGCAAACTTTTCAAACTGGTTAAACTTTTGTATTAAATTCGTGCATGCATGTTTAGCAGTCTTGTCACTAAGCATACAAACACCAGCTAATGTGAAAGATGCTACCAAACCTCTATCTGTCCTTCCCATTGAGTGAAAGCTCTGTACGGGTTTAGAAATGGGAAGCTCGCATGAGAAACAAAAGCCTCAGTGAAGTGGATGACAAAAGCCCCAGTGACTTTGGGAGAGGCTGGGATCGCCTGCTCAGGTGATCCAGCCTATTGGTGCAGGCTTAGCATTGGTTTTTCAAGCTGTAATGATCTCTGGGTTGCTTTGGTGAAGCTTGACCAGAGCAAACACCACCATGTGAATGTGACCTGCCACCGCTGTCACAATTTCCCTGGTGGGAAGAAACTTTTCTCCACTAAGGATACCTGTGCCTGCGATCTGTCAGGTTTTCCTGGTGGATTTGGAGCCATGTACTCATCGTAAGGATGGCTGCCCTCTGCTTTACCACCTCTTTCTGCGTGGAAGAGGGCAAGGAGTGTGGGCAGAAAGGAAGGAGCCTGTCAGGCAGGGGGAGCAGAGGCTGAGAAAGGGACCCAGAGCCACAGGGGTAGGACAGTGTGGGGAGGTGATGGGAGGTACAGCAGAAGAGGAGGCTCAGGGAAGACTTCATTGCCCTCTGCCTGAAGGGAGGTTGCAGTGAGGTGGGGGCAGGTATTTTCTGCCATACGTAGCATAAGAGGACTAAAGGAAGTGGCCTTAAACTGGGACAGGGGAAATTCATATAAGCTACTAGAAACAAATTTTTCCCTGTTAGGGTGGTCAGGCATTGGAATAGGTTGCCCAAGTGTGTGTTGAAGTCACCATCTCTGGAGGAGTTCAAGAGACACTTGGACCTGGTGATGGGTGAAGTGGTTTAGGGGTGCCAGCGGTAGTGCTGGGTGGACACTTGGACTGAATGATCTGAAAGGTCTCTCCCAAGCCTTGATGATTCGAGGATTCTATGATTCTGTGAAGGCTGGAGGAGATTTGGGAGAAAGACGAGGAGCTGAAGGTGGGCAACGCAGAAGGCTCCAGGAAACCGATCAGCCGAGGAGGCAGGGCTGGGGGGGCCGGGAAGAGAGCCGGGAGGGAAACCCGCCGGGCTGCCGTGGGAGCAGGGGTGGGAGCCGGCACCGTGTGCAGGGTGTGCGCGGAACAGCCCCGAGCAGGGCCGGGGGCACGGTGTGCGCCGAACGCGGGGACAGGCTGTGCGCTGAGCGCCCAAGCAAGGCACTCGACCTCAGGGCCCGGCGAACTGCAGCCTCCACAATGCCCTTGGCCCGCAGCGGGCATGCGCGGCAGACGCCTGCCAGGCCCACCCGCCCCGTTCCCGCCCGCCGCCGGGCGGGGACACCGTGAGCGAGGAGGCGGCCGGGGCGGCGGGGCCGGGCCGGGCCGAGCCGAGGGGCGGTCGCTGCCGCGGGCGGCAGGTGAGGCGGCGCGGGGCGGGGGCCGGCCCGGGCTCCCACAGGGGGCGGTTCGTGGGGGGTGGCGGTGGAAGCTGTCGCCTTCTTCCCGAAGGGAGAGCGGGTGATGAGGAAGTGGGAGGAGCGGGGCCATGTCCCTCGTGGTCGGCAGCGACCCCACGGCGGGGAGGCGGACGAGCCGGGGAACCCTCCCGGAGCGGGGCTGGCGCCGCGGCCGTGGACAGCTCTGCGCGGGCGGGCAGCGAGAGCGCTCCGGCGGCAGCCGCGCTGAGGGTGAGCGGAGCAGGCGGCTCTTCAGTTCCAGCTGGGATAACCTCCCCAGAGGTCACAGGCGCTGCAGGTTTAAAGCCTACTGGGGCAGATAAAGATGTAATTATGTTCTCCTGACCGTTCTCCGTGATGGTTGGGTGCCTTGGGACACCACCCCCCTAGCCCCCCGACAGCTGTCTTCGGCTTCGAAAGCTTAGCAATGAATTTGCGAGTTTGACCCCAATGGATACGGATGCCGGGTTTATCGCACCCTGCACCTTCTTAATTATTGCGTGCTGACTAAGCATGGTGGGAAAGTTTCTCTTGCCTGTGTCAGTTCTGGGCGTATTGCACATGCACATTCCAAGGGTGGGCTCGCCAGTGTCTGCTGGGTCCCTTTGCTTCCTTCCAGCCCCCCTCAGTTAACCCGGTGTTTAAATGGGCTATGAAGATAAAGAAAAATAATTAAATTGGAGAGGCACACTCTCCTCTGATGAGAATGACTGTATCTGAACAACTGCTCAAGCCAAGGGAACGTATCAGTGTTTTCACACCAGTGCCATAGCTGTGTAACTATTGACAAATGCTGACTTTAAAGGGTGACTGCTGACTTTGGTAATAAAACAGAAACGGCTCTTTTTAAGAGCAATCTCAAAACGCTTGAACTGATTGATTGGCTTGTTAGCTCAAGCCTTGACTTAGCTGGAAACCAGAAGAGCTCTTATTCTCTGCAAGGACGTTCTCCCTGAAACAAATCTGACTTATGCTAAACACATCAGCTGTAAGACAGGGTGTTTATTTTGCAATGTCATTTTCAAAAGTGTGGTAGATACCAAATGTGTGAACTAGATACAGGAAAGCTGCCTTGCAGTCTGCTTTTCTGCCAGAGTGCATTTTGAACGGTTTCTGATTGCAAGGTGGCAGTTTTACTTGGAGTCTCACTTTTGTGTTTTAATTAGCTGTCATCAAAGCTGGAGTTCAGCTTCCAACACTTGTGAAGTGTGCCATGAACATGTACTCTGGATGCCTGGGTAATGTTTTGGAACTAGTTACTTAGAACCCACTCTCTATTAAGCAGTGTGGATTGAGTGTATGGAAATCTCTTTCCAGCTAAATTTCCAATCTCCTCAGTTGCATCTCATTGTGAACTTACTGAGGTTTGCTTCAATCATCTGGAAATTGAATATTCTCATTCCCCTTTTTCTCACCCCCTTTCTCTTAAAAGTTGTTGTTTTAAAGTGTTCCATAAGTGCTGTGGGTTTAAGTGGTTCCCTGTGACATTAACCCACATTCAGTTGCTGCTCCCCAGAGTTTTTAATGTGTCTGGCCTGTGCTCTAACATAGCAAGGTCTTTAGGAGGTGTTTTAAAACACAGAGACCTAGAGATCTTCCACGAGTAAAACTATCAAATGATCAGAGCCATAGATGACTTTTCTCAGCAGAAGAAACTGCTTTCTATTTAAAATGGCTTTTCCAGTCAGGGTGTATCTAGGCTGTGAGGGAGTGGATTTTTCTAGGAAGTAGTGGGAGGCAGGAAGAATCATGAAGAAGAAGGTGGTGCAAAGGAGAGCATTAAACCACAGAGCCAGAATCAGATCAGAGATCCTCAGCTATGCAGATAAAATTTCTTCAAGACGACAAAGAATCTTCTCACACTGTGGGACAGTATTTTCTTAGGTTGTTTTCCAGGGTGGTTGCAGAATTCAGTGTTGAAATTTACATTGAGAGGTAGAGTAGGTCTGTGAGTTTACAAAGGTCAGGGAAGAGTGGGCTAGGAAGGGTCAGTGGAGTTTTGGGGAAGATGAGTGACGCTCCCCTCTTTTGCTGGCTGTGTTCCTGTGGAAGCCAGCGGCTGTCCCTAAGGGACTTTGCACCATTGGCACAGGACACTGACTGAGGGTTAGCATTTGTTGGTGGTTCTGCTGTGCTGGATAATGGCCCTCTTCCTTGTCCTTTTAGGTCTTCCCCCACTTTCCTCCACCTTCTGTGATAGAACACGTTCCCTTCTCCACCAGCACACCACCTTCTCCGACACCACTTTGCCACCTTTCCCACACAACTGTCTCCCTGTCCTGGAAGCCAGCTGGTAGGTGTGAGGGGCTGGAAGAAAGCAGCTTTCTTTCTTTGCCTTCCAAGTGTGCAGATTCTGCCTGCTGGCCGGGCAGGGGAGAGAGGGCCACTCACACCTGGTCGTGCCAGCCAGCGCCCAGCTCCGCCTGCGTTCGGCACAAGCTGTGAGCAGGCACTGGGCTCAGCGCGGGGGAGGCTCAGCTGGGAGGCTTCAAAGCCAATTACTGGACGCAGTCTGTGTATGACAAGCTTCAGTTTCATTAGCTGCCTCCCAGGAGTATCGAGCTGTGCGGCTCACCTTTGCAGAGATCAGAGTCTCCTCTGTGATGCTATTAGGTGTTTTTAAAAATAGCTTCATCAATCCACTTTAAAAGAGCTGGTCTGCTCTGATAACAGTGCCTGCTGGTGCTTTTCCAGATAAGGAACTTGTCACTTTTCCTGCTGTCATACAAGCAGCTTCTGCCCTATTTAGAATACAGTATAAAAAAAGACTACAAAATAACCACCAGTCTTGACTAAAGATTTATGTGTTTAGTTTAGTAACAACTGAACACTCCTTATTTAACTGCTTTGGACAGTATTGGCTTATGAAGAAGTTAGGATCAAGCTAAATGCAGAGGTGAAGATAATAACTTCACACACCAGTGTCTTGAGGAAATCTTCATGATAGTGTCTCTTACGTAACAAAATGACAACAGGCCAAAGATTTTTTTTTTTTCCTTTCTGTCCCAATTAGAAATTCACTATCTTTAAAAAGAATCTGAAATACTGTGTTGTTCATGTATGTGTATCATCTGTACAATGGTGGGAAGGAGCCAGATGAAATAGTGTAAAACCAATTTCAATCTCTTTTGGGGGTCTGAAAAGAAGTTACAAGCAGTATCATGAGGAAGCTGCAACTGCAGGACATACCTAGTAATTCATTCTATAATGGTGTATGCAGGAGCAGTGTTCTAATTTACACATTTCTTTGATGTTTTGTGAGCAGATGGCATTTTTAAAAAGGTCCGTTAATTCTGTGGGAATTTGGTAATGCCTAATTGCTGGGGGATCAGAAAAGAGTAGTAGTCAAAGTGAGGCTCCTGACTTCTCTGCTCTCAAAAGGGATACAGCCCTCTGCAGCCTCATTTTTAAGCTACTATCCTTTTAGAAATCCTTGCTTAAGAATATTCACCAGTGCCCTCAGCATCAATTTGGAACATGCTGATTGGTCTTCATTAATTGGACTGTTTTCCATGAACCAGACACTTGCTATTACAGGTAAAAAGTACTGGGGTGATTATTGTGGGACATGATGCATTGTGGATTTTCATAAGAAAGCCCTTTACTCTTTCCCTTTTTCTCACTTGTTTCATGGTTCCTTTCCTTTTATTTTTCCTTTCTCTGTTTCTGTCTCTTTCATTGCACCTTTGACTTGGTTGGTGTACTTCAGGCACCTGCCTTAAGTGTTTGCAGCAAAGGACCTAAGTACCTATTTGCACTGTGACATCAAAGGATCACATTTTGAAATTACAACTTTTCCTTTGAACAAAAAGAAAAGGTTCCTGGTTGCTATGGTGATGAGCACTGTATAAATGCCTATAAATAAATAAACAGCTGATTCATGGGCTTTGATTTGCACTATTTTTTGCTTTTCTAATGAGATATAATTAAATATCAGAATGGGAGGAAGTGACTTTCGATTAATTTTATTAAATACATGTTACGCCTTCTGTTTTACAGTATTTCAGCTGAGAACGGTTAAATAGTAAGATGTGTATTTTTCTCTCTGTAGGAAGTTAATGGTTTGAAAAATCATAGTCTAGTATTTATAGAAAAAACTTTCAGATGCCAAAAGGCAGTCCACTAAAAAGATGGTGTCCATTTTCAGTTTACTCAGAACTTACACTTTGGGCTAAATGCCTATTTTTTTTTATCTTTAAGACACTATTAGAGCTGTTGCAACATTTAAGTTCCAGTCAAAAGTGTCTATAAATGTAATTATGTTCTTCTGCAGTATTTGAAACCCCACTGGTGCACAACAACAAAACTTGAAAATGTCACGGACTTTTTCTTTTATGTCAAAATGACAAAGGCGCAGTGAAAAATCATATATTCCTTGTTGAAGTTTGAGGAGGAGGGGAGAATTGGCTTTTTCATAAGCTTTTTGTTCTCGGGTCTGTGATGTAAAAGTAGCTTTCTCTCTGTGCTAAAGGTGATAATTGTAAAATGGATTGGATGGAGACAATAAACAGCGCACTGGAGTAATCCCACACACAGGTGTTTCTCACTCAGGAAACGGGTTTGCTTTGATTAACAGCAAAGGAGAGTCTATAATGGAAGGAGCTGTCCTTAGGGAAGGAAAAAAGGTTTGTGTGATACACAGAGCTACTCCTTGGTTAAAGGATCGGTCTGGTTTCTCGGTGGAAACTGATTTTGCTACACTGGTCTGAAGAGAGATTATCTCAGCCCTGAGCTGTGGAGTGCAGCTTGTGCACTGACAGGGAGTAGTTCTGTTTTCTACCACAGATTTTTTTTGTATTCAAAGCAACTGTCAGATTTCCAAAGGACTTGGAGCACTATCCTGTCCTATTAAACAATGATAAAGTAACACCACATCCTTCACTGTCTTCCTTCCCTCTGTGCATTCAGATTCGTGTCTGTTTGCTTTACCAATTAAAAATATATTTGACTAAATATCTTTTACTTCCAGGCGTGGGTAATTGGGAGGACAAGGACACGTGGTAGTTTTTTGCAGTTACACACAACTTCTTCTCTCAGAGCAAAACATGTATCTGTGCACAGCTGGAGAAGGCAGGGGCAGAACAGGAGCAAGGAATGGTGTCCCTGAGGGTCTCACTTGAGCAGTGACAGCCTGCTCCAGTTTGATTTACATTTCATAGGCCTGTCACTTTAGTCACAGCTGAGCTGCTGCTGTGGCCTGGCTGGTGGTGCTCACCTGAAGAACAGTGACAGCATCAGTGAAATAGCCATAGAGCTGCTTCTGAATGGAGTTTTCTGCCAAGGGACTGTGCTCATTTCTCAGAGGGAGGCACAGTGTCCCGACCCTGACCCTGTGCCACCACAGCACTGTTTCATGTGGGCCTGAGGCTGGAGCAGGTTGTGCCTGCTGGAATGTCATATGTACTCCACTTTTATCAAAGGCAGCTTTACCTGGATTGAGGGTAGGTTTGGGCTGTCAGTGTTTGACCTGCATTACTGACAGTGGACAAGGCAATCCAGGGTCTCTCCTAAAAGAGTTGCTGCAGAGGCTGATGAGGTTTGTAGGCAACCGGAACCCAAACAGAATCTGCTGCCTGCCAGAGCAACAGGGAGATGGGAAAGGTGGCAAACAGGGAGTCTAGAATGTGCTTCAAGTTTGCAGCTACTCCCAGGGCTAGCCACATGGTTTTGGAGACCAGGCTGGTGCTGGAGCAAGACCAGGCTCCAGAGTCATTGACAGAATTTTATCAATTGAAAAGCAGCATTGTTAGTAGTACATACTGCCTTTAACGGAGAGGCATCTTTATTTAGAAATCTTTTCTTTGGAGAGGAGGATGAAATACACATATAGATATTAATGACAGGACAAACTGTTAAGGACAAGCTGGAGATGTTGTGTATCTCCTTTTCTGGCATGGTTAGGACAAAGGGTGAAACAGTGCATATACCAGATTTTTTTTTTTCTCATTCCTCAGAAGGTCTGCTTATGTGTGGTTAGAATTTTTTTTCTGTCAGAATTTTTTTAATAGATAGATATGATCCAGGACCATCTGGTGGAATATGCTGTTGTCACATCTAGGTTTTCTGATGTATTGCCTGTCAAGTTATGTTGTATGTTCAAATGAATTTCTCATATGATCTGCTGACAGCTACTGACAGTCCTGAGATGGGAACTTGGAAGCCTGAGGGAAGAACAGAGGGGCAGAGCTAGCTTTAAAAATGTAGCTTTCATTTCTTTTGGTTGGTGGGCTTTTATTTCTGGTATTTAAGGGTGACTTTTTTATTGAAGAAAGGTGAATGAGTGAGCTTTAAACCAAGTGCACCTAAACTACTGTAATTTTATTTGGAAAGTCTTGGAAGTCCACCTGTAGTTTTGTTGTTGATTTTATTTTTTTCTTTGACATTGGGCTCCTTAGTCGTTCTCTATCCTTAACTCTCCATCTGTAGACAATCTCACCTACTTAAATTGCAGCCTTTTCTTTCTCCTTTACTCCTCAGTCCTTATCCAGTCCCTTTTTAGAAAGACCTCAAAATATTTTTTGTATTTGTTAGGAATCCTAATAATCATAGTATGCTAATCCTAAATCCTAACACCATAATAATTCTGTAGTAAAATGAACTTAGATTTTTGACAAATTCATATTAATGTTTGCAAACAGATCAATGTATAAAAGCAATAAGCAACTCTGAAATAACTACAGAAATTCTTTTCTTGCTGGTACAATATTCAAATAATTAATTAAAGTAGATTGTTTTTGATGTCAAGATCCACAGTGCAATTGCATTTCCTCACACACTGATGCTCTGCTCTGCTTTGTAAACCAGAATCCAAATAAGCCATAAGCACTTCAGTTTTGTTTTTCATTTTTTTTTCTGCCATAATTTGAAGCTCCAAGTAGCAATTATAGGCTGGTGACAAGATAAATTTCACAACTTGTTGTCATTCATCATTTTTCAATTGGCTAGATCAGAAAATAATTGATTTGTGTTTGAAATTTAAAGGTTTTTATTTTATATAGTAGTAGTAGAAAGCATAGTTCAGGTATTTCTGACTGGGTTGGGAGGAAGCCTGTTTGTAGACAGAGGTGGGATTGCCCTGCAACGGCACATCCAGGTGTGGCTCTGAACACAGGCTCACCCCCTTCTCTCTCAAGGCTGTCCTGTTGTACCAGGCCTCCTGCTCTTTACGTCCTGCCTAAGTGTTGATGAAGTTGGAAGTCACCCTTGAAAAGGAAAAAGCTTTCTTCCGTGGGAATCTGGATCTTAAGATGACAGTCCCCAAGCTCAGGGGACTCTTGCTGAGGCAGAAGCTGGAAAGCATTTACTTGCCTCTGGTTACTCCTGTGAGTCCTTGATGCTACTTCCTGGACTGGGGACTGTGAGTGCCCTTCTGTGGCAGTCGAGAGAAATCATATTAAGCTGACCAGGCCTGTAAAACCAGAATATAGGGACCACTGTTGTGTATTCCAGTTTTGTTCCACACTTTTAAAGTATCAGATAAGGAGACTTGGAAATGATCCCACTCCTGTGGTAGGGGAGGGATTGGATATGCAAGGGGCAGTGTAAGGATGCAGTGGCTCTCCATGGTGGTGGTGATCTCTGTTGGATGGAGCACTGTTCCCATACTGTTCAAGCATCAGCCCAGCTGTTTTCAGAAGTGGACTTTGAAGGAAGCCCCATAGATGGAATATGGCCAAATCCTCTGCCTGTAACATGTTTGATAGCACTGCAGGGTGACAAAGCTGGTCTTCAGTCCTTAAATGCATTAAATTAACTCCAGGCAAGCTTGCTGAGAAAAGGGTAATGAAGCAGGTCCAAAATGGGCCGTGTGCGCTCAAGCACATGCAGTGGGCTTAATGCTCTAGGCAGCATTCCCACAGGCACATGGCTCTGGAGCAGCCAGGTCATGGAGCACACTGTGCTGTTTGTTAAATGTATTGCAGACCACAGGTGCAGCCAAAATCACTTAGCCAGGCATCAAAGAGAAAGTCAGGAAGGAGAGCAATTCCATCAGGAGAAACTTGTGAGAAGAGCTGGATCCAGTCTGACATAATGCTGGCTTGTGGAGGATGTGTTCCAGTCAGCACCCTCTCAGGGACCTGCCTAGCCCACTGCAGCTAAAGTTTCAGCTTCTGATAATTGAGATGAGGATCTCAGCACATGGATTGTGTTGTTTCAGGTAGAGGCAGCATCTGAACAGGTCTGCAGCGTGACTCACATTGTGCAGTCTTCATCTTTACTTGATGTGATGAGGAGGAGGGAGGGTGGAGATTACTTGAAGCACCTGGATAGAGGTAGAACATAATTTTTCAGAGTTCCTTTGTCTGGAGGAGTACACAGCCCATATGTAATTCAGAAACATGTTAAAAAATAGGGAGCTGTTGTCTTTAAAAATCGGTGAGCACCCAAGTCTGTTGGTTGAAAATCTTGCAATATGTCTAAAATGAACCAAGAAAGTGTGTATAAAAAGTAGTGATAAAACTAACCCCTTCATAAACTCAGAATAATGTGTATTTTCCACATTTAGGCTGAAATACCTGGAGCTGCACATGGATTTATCAATTGTCAGTTCTTCTGAAATCACATTTAATAGAGATGTTCTTTTCAGATGTAATCTGTAAACAGTTTTTATGTTTGTTTCTTTTACAGTAAATCTTGCTTCCCCCACTTTTTTTTTCCCCCCCAAGCCTTTTCTTCCTTCTTCTGTTTTAAACCTGATGATGTTATGCTATAGTTAAATTATCAGAGAGGGAGAGTGATATCAGTGTCCTCCACCTTGTAGTAAAAAAAAATCTATATTTTTGTTTTCTGCAGTGTACTGAGAGCAAGATAAACGAGCAGAGTGTTGCCATCCTTTATCACAGTCAGAATGATAAATGCCATGTCCTGGAAAGTTTAAAGATGTGTAAGAATGCAAATCCTTGGCCCACAAGGAGATGTGTTTGAAAGTGCAGGTCCAGCCAGGAGGTAAGCACATCTTTAAATCTAAGCAGCAGCATTGCTTCCATTGGGTGTATATACCTGGCACCTCGCTGTGTGGGGTAAGCAAAGCTCATTCTGTGAAAGGAGATTTGACTTATTTCAGTGGCTGGAAGTGGGATAAGAAAATGAGCCTTTTCCTGTCTCCTTGAAGAGCAGTCTGAGGGCAGTTCAGGTTTAGCTGTTGTGTTACTGTCACACAACAGTGTGAAGTGATGTAGATGGAAATGCTGATCCTTTGGTACCTTACAGTGCATCCCTCCCCTTCTCCTCTCTTTTCACCCTCTGCCCGTGTCTGCTAACCGTGAGCAGAGAGCCTTGTTTGTAGCAGGTGATACAGCACCACAGCACCTCAGCTTAGGAGGTGGAAGCACTACAAGAGGCTGAGGATGTTCCATGGGAGTGCAAAACTTTTCCTCCCTCGCAAACAGGGAAATATGTAGAAATTTTCAATAATTCACAACTCAGCCAGGACGGCCAAGCGTGTCCTGGGGAGCATCAGGGACAGCATCAACAGCCAGGCAAGGGAGGGAATTTTCCTGCTCTGCTCTGCACTGGGCTGGCCTCACCTCCAGTGCTGGGGGCAGTTTTGGGAGCCACAATGTAAATTTAACTATTAGAGAGTGTCCAGAGAAGGGCAACAAGGATGGCGGAGGGTCTGGAGAGGAAGCCTGGTGAGGAGTGGCTGAGGTCACTGGAGCCTGGAGAAGAGGAGGCTGAGGGGAGACCTCATTGTGGTCTTCAGTATCCTCACGAGGGGAAAGGAGGGACAGGTACAGATCTCTTCACTCTCATGACCAGTGACAGGATCCAAGGAAATGATATGAAGCTGAGTCAGAGAACAGAATGTTTAGTTTGGATATCAGGAAAAAGTTTTTCACCCAAACAGTGGCTTAACACTGGAAGAGGCTCCCCAGGGAAGTGGTCACAGTACCAAGCCTGACAGAGTTCAAGAAGCATTTGCACAATGCTCTGGGACATATGGTGATTCTTGAGATGTTCTGTATGGGACCAGGAGCTGGACTCGATCCTGATGGGACCCTTCCCTCAGCATATTCTGTGATCTTTTCTCTATCTGCTTCTTTTCCTGGTTGTTCTTTAGTGAAAGTGCTCTCTTTGGCTCTGTTTTCTTTCCTCCCCTGTAGTTCATTTTCACGCCGTGTTTCTTGCTTCTTTGTATTTGATGTCACGTGTGCTTTCTGAGGATGCAGTGTATTCTCTGCTCTGGTTGCTGTCCACATATTCTTGGTAGTATGAAGTCACCTATGTCTTTCCTCATGGATTTGAGTTAGTTTTCTCACTAGGAGGTAATACACCATTTTTGTGTACAAATGGAAATGTTTTTATTTGGGTCTTTTTGGTACTGAATTAGATGTCATCCCTCTTGCATCCTTCAAACTCTAAAAGAGAGATGGAGGCTGAATTTTCCTGATGCATTGATTTTACAGCATCAGTTTCACTGAATTACCACCAGCTGATCCAAGAGCATTGCAGCTGGCACTGGCATTCTCACATTCTACTCCTGTGTTTTAAGTGATTTTGTTTACTTCATACAGTGCAATGAGGTCTCGAGCTCATGACTGGAAACTTCTTGGTGTTTTAGTGATAAATACAGATAAAAAAGATAATTTTCCTGTCTGGTCTTTTTTTTTTTTTCTTTCCCTAGAGCAGTCTTTGAAGGTTGCACCTTCTTCTGTTGTACATCCTTTGTCCAAGTCTTTTTTTTGTTATCTATTCCCCTCCTACTTGTTTCTTCTCTTCCTTCCCTTTATTTTAGTCCTAGGTCTTTATTCTTTTGGGTTGTTTTGTTTAGGTTTGAGAAGAGACACACCTGTGTTTAAGTATAGTTGGCTATTTGGAGTTAACTTGGAAGTTTTCCTTACAACTGCCACGTAAGCAAAGAGCTCAGTAATTTGCCCCTTCATCTCTTCAAGCTTTTTCCAGTGTCAACTGAAAAGTTTCACAAGCTTTTGCCATTCTGCCTCCAGTTTTCATTGCCTTTTGACCATCTTGTGCTCCAAAGCTTTCTTTGTCACACCTGTGAGAGGCTGTGCTGCACAATTCTTACATCCAAACCAACTGATGTTTCCCTTTTCCATGGTGAAATGTTTCACCTTTTCCTTTCAAAACACACATGCAAGTATTCTCCTCTGCTCTTGCCTTTGCCTTAAAAAACTGCAACAGAGATCTGGATACTCACTGGCAGCTGGACTTCTCTGCTCAGTTGCATCCAGGAGCCCCTTCTTCAGCTGCTAGATGTTCTGAAGGCCACATGTGTTTAAAAAGGGGACAAGGGCTCATTTTGATATTAAATAAGGATTTCTTGGTTCTTGTATGGAGGTGGCATATATGGATCTTGGGATTAAAGATGAGAGGGATAAGAGTTTGTTTGACAACAGAAGGAGTTTCTCGTATTTATGAAAAAAATGGGTTTTGTACCACGCAGCTTACTTGCCAAAGTTCAGCTGAGAAAATGTTATTCTCAGTGAAAACAGATCATGTGTTTTCAGTTGCAAAGACTTCTTTGTATATGGTGTTAATTGCCTTTCCATATTCTTACTGTTTTACCTTAACAATTTGATTATACATGTATTTTTGCTCTCGAGAGACAGTGGGTGTGATACAATCTCTGTTTTAAACTGTTATCATGTAATTAGCAGGGAAAGATGTCTCTAAAGTCTGATCTGCTGGCTTCTTTGCTGCTCAAGAAGCAAAGAGCAGCTAATTATGGGATTTGAGTCCTTGACTGGAAGTCCTTGTTGTGTAAATTTGGCATAGGCTACTTCTGTTTCAGAGAGCTAACTCTTTCTTCAGCTCAGAGTTGTGTATTAGGACCATTCTTGAATGACATCAAGAAATTCTGATGTGTTTCCTGGTTATGCTTTATGTACCCCTTGTATGAAGTGGGCTTGCACACTTATTCATCTAGTTATGTTCTCTGATATTAAACCATATAGGTTTTTAAAGATCCCTCTTGTGTAGTCTTATAGCTAATACTGAAAAGTAATCTTTGCTCTCCCTTCTCAGAGCTTCTAAACCAGACTGGGATGTTTCAGCTACATTGTTCTCAAGCTATGTTGTGATTTTTTTGATGTCTTTTGGTACTAAAAAGTCACCCATTATATTTAGGGATCAATTTTGCATACTCTTCACTGGATAACACTCGTGGAAGTTCAGTTCTCTTCACTGGTGCTAATGTGAATGTTTTGTTCTAAGAGTGGTACTCAGCTGAGAGTTTAGACCTTGGGTTTCTTTAAGCTCAGAGACTCACGTGCAGTTTTAAGCTGTATGTGACTTTTGAATCACAGGTGCCCAATGAAATACTTAAGCACAGTCTATGTAGCCTACCTTGGAAATGCCTTGAAAGAATTTGAAATCAACTGCCTCTGTCCCTTCTTCTGTCCCAGGAAAAAAACCCTTCTGAGTTTGTGTGTAGGGACTGCACTTCCCCTGCAGAAGAGGAATGCACTGTGTATTGTCAGTGATTCCCTGGATGTGGTGGGGTTTTGCATGTGCTCCTGGCAAGCAGACAGTCAGATGTAGTTATGGAGTGACCACAGTCCATTACAGAGAGCACTCACTGGTACGCCTTTGATGCATTGGAAATGAGTGATTTGTGAATTGCTTCATGTCTTACTGTGCTGTTGTTTTCCCCTCTCCCAGCTGGCCACATGTAATGTAAATTGAGTGGGATGGTGGTGGATTGTGAATTGAAATCCCTTTGCACTGGAAAATTAGTTTCCCTGAGCAGATGAGGCTTTCATCTGTAGTTATGTGGACAAAAAACTCTCTCCAGAAAGGTGTGTGACAGTGCTTTCATGACCTCTTTTTTTGCACTGACTCAACCATATCATAAACTCATTTTTGTGAGCCAAACCAGACTCAGGCTGTTCCTCCTGTTGTCATTTATTTCAATTTTAATTTCAGTATATTCCTGCTTACCTTTCACAACGAAGAGGAGGAGTGGCGGGAGGGAAGAGGAGGAGCAGTGAAAAATCAAAAGGTTCACAAAGATTAATTTGCTGTGTAATTTTCTCCTTTAGAAGGAGGGAGAGTCACACCTGGGAAAAGAGGTTATCAGACCTCTAAGCACACAGATGAAATACTGTCCTTTCTAGCAGACACTGTGGTGTTGCACTGAGGCAGTTCACTTACTCAGCACTAAAAGTATACGACCAGATTCATTTTGAGGAGGCATGATGTGGTTTTCCCTGTGTGTCTGCATTTTTACTGCCTTTAGCTAAGTTAGGGCCCTTGGTGCTTATCACTTTTTAATGATTTGTTCTTACCTCTGCTCCTTGCTTCTGGCTGTTTGTTCTTTACTACTTAGGTTGTTATTCATGTTCATGTAGAGACCTGAGAGTTAATAGAAAATGAAAATTGGAGTTGCTCTCACCTTCCCTTTTCCTGTAAGGTTACCTGGGACAGTTCCACACACATTTATATAAGGCTTTGCAGCATCTCAGCTGCTGACTCTGTAATGGTTGTGTCAAAGTATAAAGCTAAAGCTGGTAAGCTAGCAGCTCATTGAAATGAACTTCTTTGGATTTATAAAATCACTAATTAATCATCTTGTAATGTGGGTATAAATATAGAAGAAATATGTTTATGTCTTAATTGTAATCTTTTATATGAATTTTGCAATAGTCATACATATGTATTATATACAAATATATATACATACTTAGCACAGAGGTCACAAGACAAGATATTATGTACAAAGTTCTCCAGTCCTTGCTTAATTTATGTGCATGTATTGTCCCAGTGGAACACAGAACTCTTGTGTGCATGCTTATTTTTAAGCCTTAAATATATTAAATGAGACAAGAGTGTTTTTATTTTAGTGTATTTTGAGGTTTAGTTTGGTTCATCACCTCAATGGTAAAGAAGTGGTCGTTATTTTGTGTAACTATAAGTCACTCAGCACAATGGTTGTCAGTCCTCAGTCCCTGCCTTCTGTGCTTTCTCATTTTGCATACTTGCTGCAGTAACACAGGTGCAGATTTGGGTCTTCATAGTTGCAAGAGAAGCTTTTTGTGCTGTAGCTTTAATCCCTTTGCCTGGGAGGAAGGGTTGGCTACCTCAGCAGATTGTTCCTGTCAGCCTGCAGGTTACATATAAGCACATCATTCTGCCACAGAAGGGGTGAAGCAGGATGAGCCAAGGCAGGAAGGTTGTAGATGTCCTCTATCTCTGACCTCTCCAGACTTGAGATAGGATTCACTGCCTATGGCCAATACATATGTATATTTTAGTCTTGTCTTCAAGGTCACAAGACCTTCCTCTTTGAGGCTGCTGGGTGTGGCAGCACTTATGTCCTTGGGAATGCTTCGCCTGTGAGAAGGATCAGCGCTGCTCCAACTCCCCCTTGTGCGAGGTGGCTTCTCTGGGGATGGCTGCATCAATGCTAGCTAGAGATGGAAAGCACATCCTGATGTAGGAAGCTGTCTGAAGAGCCCTTGATGTCTTGAAATACTCTGTAAAGTAGCTGAAAGACCACTCTATTCTTGGCTTTGCAAATACCAGCACATGGATCCAGAGCTGAACAAAATGAATGAGGGCAGATGTTTTTAACTGGAGCTGTCTTGAACAGCAGTTGCTTTATTAGGCTGATGTTGCTTCTCTCTCAGTAACAGCCAGGTTACAGTTCAGTTACTTGAAGAGATTCTCATTGCCAAAGAGTTGACTCAGCATTTGATGCAACAGAGGAGGGAGGGAGGGAGGGAGAAGGAAGGAAGGAATCTTCCATCATGGAAGGGCCACAGGTGAACAGCAACTGTCAGTAGTTTTGCAGGTGTTCCTCTTTTGACAGATATTTCCTGCTTTTGCTCTGAAGCTTTCACCTTCTTGTGTGTATTGAATGTCATATTGTTTATTTATGGGGTGTTAAAAAACTCCACACAAGTGGGTCTCAAGGAGGGCTTGTAGGGAAATAATACTTTGATTTCTTGGT
The DNA here is from genome assembly GCF_017590055.1 of Onychostruthus taczanowskii. Taxonomy (NCBI): domain Eukaryota; kingdom Metazoa; phylum Chordata; class Aves; order Passeriformes; family Passeridae; genus Onychostruthus; species Onychostruthus taczanowskii. Next base: position 2,696,595 of record NW_024500128.1, read on the forward strand.
GGAAAAAAAGGGGGCAAAAATTAACCACCTTGGTTTTAATTACTATTCAGATAATTACAACAGCAAGTCTAATACAAAAATATCCCATCAAGTCAGGCTTGGACTTCTTCCTCTTGCTGCTGTGCCCTTGATAAATATGCCTAAATTCAATAGTCTTTCCATGAATTGTCAAGCTGCTGAGGGCATGATGAAGCTCTTCCTAGATATTGAACTGTAAATGGTTGCATATGACACCTGGAGGAGTTGAATTGAGCTTTTACAATTAATTCAGTGTATTCATCACACTTTCCCTGTTGTGTGCAGCGGTTCATGTTGAAGCTGAGAAAGATGATTCATTTGCTTTCTTCTCCCTCCTGTCAGTAGCAGCAGTAGCCCTCAGAGCAACAGTAAATGCCTGGCCTGCAGCCATGTGTTACTACTTCTCTTCTGGGCCTTCAGATGATACTGTAATCAGATGCGGGATGAGGTATGAATTATTTTCCCTGGGGAAAATCAGACTGAGATTTTTAAGTATTAATCAAAACCCAGTTGTTAGGATGTTTTTTAATTGCCCAGCAGATGTTTTTCAGTCTTATGGCTTATGCTGTCAGGAAACACCATTTGTTTTTGGTTTTTTTTACCTCCTGTATAAGTTATTTTATGATTTGTGAGACCTAATGATTTGTTCTAAAATTTCATGTGATTGTCAGCACCCCTGGGATATGCTCCCCACTCAGAACATGGATGTTTTGTGCTCCCTTAGCATCAGTCCAACAGGTTACACTGCAGGGAGGGTATCCTGTGATACTGTGCTCCTACCTGTTGTTAATATTACACTGCTGAGCTAGGAATAGAGTTGGGTTGTATGCTGGCTGCATCCTTTAAAATGTGAGGAGGATGTGTTGTACCGGTGTGGCTGAAGGGGGCGTTGGAGGCAAAACAATCAGTTTGCAATTACGGGACTCAAAATGGCAGTAAACCTTTTTATTTCCCCTGATTTGATTTAGATTCTCCTTTAGCTTGGCTCTGAACTATTTTCCTGTCATGCTGCTGTTCTAGCTACTTCCAGACATTTGTCAGAGACTGGCTAATTGAAGCACATGCTCCAGCTTGGCTCGAAACTTCTGTTGTGATCAAGATTATAGATGCTGTTACTGCTTCCTTGTGGAGTTCTTTCCATGAAGTACTAGGACTTTGGTTTGTAGATTTGGATTCTCAAGGTTTTAAGAAAGCACAAAGTCTCTGAACATAGCAAAAGTGGAAGGTTAGAACAAAGGCAGCTTCAGGCAACAGTCCTATCATAGAATATTCTGAGTTAGAAAGCACCCATAAAAATCATCCAAGTCCTGGACCTTGGTCCTTGAAGCCTTCCTGTAATTCTGCTTGTGAACTGAGATCTTCTCATCAGTTTTGGGACAACTGCAGCCCACTTGCAAACCAGGTGCATAATCCAATGAAGGCAGTTAAATTCTTGGACATCTTAAGCCCTGTCCTTTAGATACTTCCACACAGTTGTTATCTGTTTACCCCTATAGATCTGTCTAAGTGCCTGTTGCTGTTTTGTATTTCTGTTACGTCTCTTCCATACCTTGGCACCCCTATGATGTTCACATTCAGGGATGTTTTTCCTTTCAATAGCTATATTTTGCTGTGATAGTAACATCTTAATTTCCTAAGACATCTGTGAGACTTGCTGGTTGTGACTATCCTGTCAATAGACAGGAGAAGAGGCTCTCTTCCTTTTCCTCCACAATTCCCAGGGCAAGTAATTCTGACATGGCCTCCAACTTGAGGCTAAGTTGTGGGTCCAGGAAGGGTTTCCCAGGTGTGCAGGAGGCCCCTGGACCTTCTGCACAGCAAGTGAAGTGGGAATAGAAGATGGGAGGAAGGTGTGTGGGGAGCAGAGTGTGTCAGGCTTGTGGCAACTCCTCCAGCAGCTCTTTGAGAGCAACAGTGACAGAGCTGGTAACTTATTCCTCTCTGTCCTTTACCACGTTTACTCTGTCACTTGTGGTCTTAGAGGCCCCAGCTTCTGTCTTGAGCCCTGGAGCCCATGAATACAACCTTGGAATGCACAAGAGGTTTTGATTGTTGGTAATTTTTGACAGGAAGCTGCTCCCATATTAATGGATGCTGGTGTGGTGCATCCCACCCAGATCCCATTGACAGGCTCGGTCTTTTTGTCTGTAAAATGGGAGATGTGTGTCTGCAGGTGAGGTTGTGTCTTAGTGTTGAAATGTCATCTGAGAGAGGGCAGATGATGCCTGGGCAAAAGCAGTCAACAAATAGCAACTGTGGGAAGCACCAGGGTGAGGCCGTACCCAGGGATCTCACAGGCAGTGTTTTACCCTTGGTTGCTCATGTCAGTCTTGCTGAACATCATTGACTTACCAAACTGCTCTTATGAGCGTGAATTATCTCAGATTCCCTTGCAGACACATTGGCACTAATTACGTTTGCAGGTGCGCAGTTGGCAAAGCTGTAGGAGAGGGAATTGATTTATCTCTGTCACCCTGCTGACCTGCCATTGCTGATGGCCAAATGGGAACTTGAAAGAGCACAAGTGACACCTAACTTGAATCAGAACAGCTACCAAAGCCATCTCCTGCCTTGGGAATTGGCAGGTGACTCTCCCACACCTTTCTCCCCCCAACATACAACTGCAGGAGCAGGCCAGTGTGTCCCTGCTATGCTGCTAGGGTGGTTCCTAATAGGGCTGGAGGGGTTTATTAGAGTGAGTAGTTTAGCACGTGACGAGTTCAGATAGCAGGCAAGTATATGTTTTATATGTATAAAACATGCTCACATCTGCAGAGGAGAATAAATATCTATGAATTTGTCTAGTTGATGTCAAGACATGTAACCTGTATATGTGTAAAATATGTTTGATCATACTTAAACCTTTTTAAACCTAATATCTATGTAAAACTTGCATCCTACATCTCTTAAGCCTGGGAGCATGTCATTCTTGAAGCACTTGAGCAAAGGGTAGTTTTGCCTCCGAGATATTCTTCAGAAAAAATACCTTTTACCATGTCAAAGTGTATTCTTCAATATTCAATATTTGGCTGAATTCCTGGTCCTTTTGGCATGAGTTTTAATTTTAGCTTCTACAGAATCAAAATGTCATCCTCTGTGTGAAGTCCCAATCTTGGTGTCCAGAAACCAAATGCTTCCTTTGTGTCCTTTTTGTATTTGTCAGTACAAAGACTTTTTTTGTTAGTTCAGGCATAATTTTTTTTTGTGCTCTCAAACTGAAATGCACTTTAGGTTCAAAAGCACTGCAACAGGAGTAATTTCTTATAGAGAGTCCTTCTGGGACTATAAATAATAAATGCTGTGACTCAGAGTGATGCAGGCACCCCTGAAACATACATGTGCACTGCAAAGATTCAGTAAATAATGATTTACCTGCTCTTTGTCAGCCCTAAACCAAGAGGGATCTATTCAGACTTTCCTGCTAGCTTGATGAGTTTTGTTTGTGCTGTACTGCTTTTTAAGAGTTCTAAAATGTGGTGCTGTTTTTGAAGGCTGCAACTTTATGAGGGGTATTAAATATTCATCTAATTCTTAGTTCTGAGCCAAGATCTCCTATTCAGACCTTACCGGCTTGTAGTAGGTGCTGACTGTGAGGAGCTTGGGACTGGCACACTTAGTGCCTTATGGTGCAATAGTAATGAACAGTTATTATTTCACAGTTGCTGGAATTATTTGATTATGGTTCCTCCCTCTCCCCTTAATGATGTAGTTTTGTACTTTGTGGTGTGGCAGATCGACAAACAGGACCCTCTTCAGGACTGGGGTTAAACTCTCATTTGTGATAATTGTGATAAGTTGTACCTAAGAAATCCATTAATATAACTCATTCCAGGGGTAGAGAAGCTTATTCATAAATAGAAGACCAGTCTGTATATGTTGTCCTTTCTTCTCCAGTAAAATAAAAGCTTGTCTAAGAAAAAGAGACCCACATGGTATGTGTGGGTTATCAGGGGTCCCACTGATGAAGTCTCTAACCAAGATCTGTGGGGTCAGTGGAAAGGCTCTCGTTAGCATCAGTGGGAGGTAGGTCACACTGTGGAGCTCTCTGAAGTGCACAAAACACAAAGTCAAGATGTGTTTTCTCAGGTGGAGTCAGCTCCAAATCTAACTCCACTCCTAGAGTTACAAAATTCAGAGGAAAAATATCAGACTTGTTCCGCACAAGGCAACATCTTTGTATTCAGGGGCGCAACAGGACAGTGAGATGGTCTTAAAAAGAGAAGGGTGACTTTGGATTTCCTTAGTTCCAATAGGACAGGCTGAGGGCATGGGATGAGCTTGCTTCTCTTTGCTCTTCTCTATTATTTATTTCCTCCAGGCAGATGTGACTGAGCAGCATCTCTCTGAGATCCTCTCAGGACAAGCATAGGCTCATGGTGTAGCTTGAAGTGCACCTTGAGCATGTGGGAGGAGGTATTAGAGAACTTTTCTTCTTTTTCATCCTTCTTATTTTACCTGTTAGGTCTCAAAGGGAAGATCCTCACAGACAGAACAAGATATGTTCTGCAAGTATACTATCAACAGGTTTGCAGAGCCTCCTATGTTTGCTTGTGATCTGCCTGCAGGAATGTCCCTGCAGGGCTGGGGTCTCACTCCTGTGTTTAATGGTGTGACTTCATGCCATGAGCCTTTTGGAGGGCTATGCTGCATGTAGATCCATTGTGGGATAAGAACTGGAAGTATTCCCAGTCAGTTCTCTCTGGTTTGCCATCTTCATGAAGCTGCTCAGCCCCCACAGGTTCAAGCTCTGCTGTGAAGTTTTGTTTAAGGCGCTCACCTCCATGAGCTTCTGTGCAGTAGGAGATTCTCTTATAAGCTCCTGGATAATTTCTGTGCCTTTGTGTTTAGGAATTACTTGTTTCCACCATAAAAAATAACTTTAGTATGAAAATACTGTTCCCTGGATCTCTGAAGGAGGGCAATCAGATTCCTGTTCAATTCAAAGCCATTTGCTGACCGTCACAGCTGGGAAATTCCTTTCCTGGTGCCAAGGGAATTACTAGAAAGCACGATGAAAGGCTTTCAAGCAAGTGACTTTTTTTTTCCCTTTCTCTCCTATTGTTTTCTTCTTTTGTGTGAAGTGTTCGGAGTAGCAGTGGCATTAATGATCCTCAAAAGCAGGATTTCCAAAATGCATGTGTCCCCCCTCCCCAGAGCAGTTCGCCGCCCGTCTCCCAAGACATGCTCAGCTCCGTGAAACAGCGCGGTGGTGTTTGTTTCAGTGTGGCCGCCCGTCGGGGATTTGCAGGAATACTGCAGCAAATCATCCTGCATGCAAGGCTGACCTCTGGGAGGCTAACAAATTGAGGTGAGCCAGCTGGAGCGATAGGACACTGCCGGCAGACAGAGCATGCTCAGACCTGGGGGAGAAAGGTGGCTCCGGCTGCCGATGGTGCGCGGGTTACGGTGCCGGCAGCTCTTAGATGGGATTTTTGCTTTTTCTTTGTGGCGGTGAGGAAAGAAGAGGACTGGAGAGTGCTCGTTCCCCTGCAAAGCGTAGCTTTAAGGTGTCTTCTTTTTTCTTTCTCCTGTGAAAGAGAGGCACCGGATAGCATTTCCTGTTATTTAGCAACACCAGGTATGCGTGCATGTGCTGAAACAGTGATCTACCAGCGATAGTACTTCCAGGACTAAAAAGGTTGCATATGCTCTGAATTACTGTATTTCTTTGCTGGGTGTCATTGTAACTGTGCTGTGTTTGCTGTGCTGATCACATACGGCTCTGAATTCAGTTTTGTTGGCAGCGTACTGAGGAGAGGGGGGAGGCTGGCATGTTTTCGATGGTATCTCCTCGCCCCCCCTTCCATGCAAGTTCACACTGAATCCCTCCTCTGTGTGTGTGCACATGTGGGAAGGGAGTCAGTAGTTCATTTGTAATCCCGCATCGTTGTAGTCCTGCTTTGTTTGACTAGGGCTTTGCTTTATCATTTTTAAACAAAAGTCTCATGGGGAAAACATCTCTGATATGGACTAAATTCTGTAGGTTTGCAGAAATGTATTTCTTGCCCGACACGTGCTGGTATGGGATTACTTTTTTTTTTTTTTTTTACCTTCCCCTAAAAACATGCTAATGTGGAGCTTGTGGTAACCAAGGAGGGATTGTCGCTGTTCTTATTGGCTGCGCTGTGCTCCGAACAATTTTGGCTCCTGCTTAGGATTTGCAGCACACAGGAGCGGTCCTGGTGCTGATGGAAAGCAGGGAGAGTTCAGGCTGTGAGTGCTGCTAAGCACCAGTCCCAGTACCCGAATAACACAGGTACTCTGCCTGCTGGAGAACACAGAAAGAAAGGATGGTTAAAATACAGAGAACAACAAATGGCAGCTAAAGCCCAGAGGCACAGTTGGAGTGGCTGAATCGTGTTGTTCAGTACTTTGGGATTTCACATCATATTCTTTTTAATTCAGTTTTGCAGTATTAGTAAATTTTCCCTTCAGCCACCCTGCTCCATCTTTGCTTTAGGCAGACTACTGAAGTAAGATAAACCTGCTGCTCTCTTGATGCTTTTTGTTCTGACAGAGGTATCTTGTTTACAGACTAAAAGCAAGAGACCAGGCCAAAGGAGAGATTTTTTTACCCATGTGACAAGGCTGTTAATGACAATGTAACCAGATAGGTTTCAATGGGATGCTAGGTGAACAAAGATCAACTGGAATGAACTCTGCCTGTTAAGCTTTTGCCTCTGTCTAGCCATGGTTATTTTGAGTAACTTGGGTTTTCATCTTCAGTCTTTGGACTCTCAGAAGGTAAACAAGACTTGAGGGACTGAGAGAAATACCTTTCTCTTTTTCTTCACCTTTTTAGCTCATTTTCCTTACATCTCTCGCCTCAAGCTTGTTTATCAAAAATGCATCTTTATTAGGGGAATTTTCTTGAGATCTGGGATTTTGTATGGGGAAAGAATTTCATACTCCATTATGGATGGAGAACTCGGAAATGCAGATCTTAAAAGCCCAAGAAATATTCTTTTTAGATTTATACTTTTAGCTCAGCTTTGTGGCTTGCTTCTATGCATTGACTGCTAAGTGTTGGAATTTTTTTTAACCTGTTATTCTATAGATCAAGACAGGAGTATCAACAAATATTAAATCAATGGCTGGTAGTCATTGTGAAAGTCAGGTTGGATCTCTTCCTGTCCCAGCTCTCACAGACTTGGAAATTAAATGGAAGAAAACTTAGGGTTTTTATCCGTAAGTGCAGCTGGGAGGTGTCCTGTAGCCACCAGGCTTCTCCTGTTCATATGGAGGGGACTTTTGCAGTAGGGACCATTGCACGGAGCCTCAGTCTCTGTGTTTGCAGCCTTGTATAGAAAGATTTACAGTTTTGCTTTCTATACTTCACTTATGCTGAGCCATGAAAACTGAAGATGGACCTAATTTTGATCACAACTACTTATAGATAAGGTTTTTATAAGACAGGGGTTTTTTTTTAAATATATTGTTATATTTTGATCTTTTTTTTTTTCTGAATAAAGCTCTATTTTAAAAATTCTTCTTGAGACTCCATAGTCAAGATATTCTTGTTTTTCATGTCCCCTCTTTGTATCAGGCTTCAATAATTATATTTTTATCTTTAACTGCTGGGCTTACTCCCTCTACAAGAATCTGCTCTTTTCCTGTTTAAAAAGTCAGCACTTCTACAGCTGGCTGCTTTTTACAAAGAAAATGTTCCAGTATATCAATCATTCAGTGTACCATCCTTTCTTTAATGTGCTATGTACTGTGAAAGATATATGTATCTCATTAAATAAATAGAGTGAATAAGATGATAACAGCTTTTTGGGCTGTGGGGATTGACTTGCTTGTAGTTCTGTGGGGATCTGTGACAGAGATGAGAATAAAAGCAAATTCTTGGCTGCCAAATCCCAACTCCCCCTGTTTCCAATTGGGAAAGTTGCCTTCTAGCAACTTCTGCTTTGAGGATGAATGAAGTAGGTATTTAAAACTGCATGTGTTACATACACTGAATCCTTAGCTAAGCCTCTTGCATCAGGGATGGGAGAAAGAGCAGAAGACATTTTGCAGGGGGAGTGCAAAATGCCATGTTAGCATGCTTTTCTTTTCCTGTGCTGGTCCTGGAAAGCCAGTCTAGCAAGAGGTAGAACCAGGGCTAGGGAGTGCTGATGGGGAAAATGTCCTTGAGGAGAGAATAGCTGCTCCTGCCCCTCCCACTGTTACCGTAACAAGAAGTCCATTTCCTGTCCATGCAACTCTGCCCTCACTCCTTCACTGTCCTATGGCAAGAGCAGCCCCAATCCACTTCCAGTTGTGTTGCATTTCTGGGAACTGTGGAGATGGTTCTCTTTGGACACCCTGCCACCACTGGCAAGCTGTGCACAGGAGCTGACCAGCTGGGCCAAAGCCAAGCTGGCCTTCATGAGGAGGCATTGCACAGAGTGGTGATGCTCTCTGGAAGTGTGTCTCCTTCATGCTTTTTGGTTTTCCATTTGATGAGGCTTTTTAGCCTACTGTAGCTATGGAAAGCTGAACATTGGCCTGAAAAATGTTGGGCAGTTGGTAAAAAAAGTTCATCAAGGCAGACAGACAAAACCAGCACTTCTCATTTGGTTAATACTTGCAGGAATAGGTGACCCCTCTTTAGACATGCTGGTCACCCTGTTCACTGTTGTTTTCCCTAATCAAGCTCCTGTTTTTCCCCTTTGGGGGTCTTAGTAGTGTATGTTTGTCTTTTTTGTAGTTGGGATTTTTTAATGTGGATTTTGTAGCTTTTCTCCCTATTTCTTATCTAGATTGCAGGTTTTAAAATGGAGAGGAGATTTGGAACACTGTCCATCATATTAATAGCTTTAGTGATTCATCCTACTGTAGCTTCACAATTAAAAAAAGAACAACAGAACTCATCTCCTAAATGAATCCAAACAGTTCTTCATGCCAACTGCCTATTAGTGGAAATTCCTCTCTCATCCCGCCCACTCTGATCTACTAGGCATGTTAACAGGAGATGGAGAACAGTGTCACCATCTATGCTTCCTGTGTCCTTACCACTTCCTGAGGATGTTTAATACATCACATAACCTGTAGCTAACAGGCAGAAGGTGCTGCTGTGTCCAAACTTGCATGAGAGTGTTATGGATCTGCAAGACACTGGAGGGCTCTGCCAGAAGTGCCTGCTGAACAAGCCAGATGAATATTCCTGAAGACTTTACCTGCTCACCAGCAGCCAGTGCTGGTTAGAGAAGTAGCTGAGCTGTGAGAATGAAACTGTGATTCTTTTGAAGTGCTAAGTGAATGGGGGTGGAGGAAGAAAATGGGGTAAGCTCTTCATGCCTGTGAACTCTTGGAAAAAGAGTAAAGATGAGCTGACCAAAAATAGAGTGCCTCCCACAGGCTCTTAGCTGCTGGAGCAGCATCCATTGTGGCTGAGCTGCAAGCCTCAGGATATGCTCTTAATTCTACTGCACAGTCTTGAGCTGCCCCCACACCGGTGTTTTTGTTGAACTCCCCTTGTCTGGCTCTAAGACTGCTGCCTCCTGCCCTGTCAGCATCACTGCCAGGGAAATCTGCCTCTTCCACCTCCCTCTCTCACTCCTGTTGTGCTCCTGCAGCCCACTACTCTCGAGAGTCCTCAAGGGCACATCCCATGCCCTCCCATGGGACATCATTGTCCTCTGGCAGCCTGGCAGCGAGAAGCTCTGTGCAGCTTTTACACGCACGTCTCTTCTGGCTTGGCTCTGCTCTATCACTTGCTGTGTCTCCTGGTGCTGAAGGATGGTGCTTTAGTATTTCAAAGCAGAGAGTGAAAAAATGTCAGTCCAATCGATTTCTTTGGTAACTGGGGCGTATTGCTCACGTGGAGCAGAGCCCTGGGTATCCCAGCGTCACTGGGGTGGGTGAATGTGGTAGGGATGGGGAGGAGGGAGTCTGTGGGCAGCTTGGGGGGTGACTGGCCTAGGGGCTGCCCTCTATGTAGAAAGAAGCAGCACAGACACTCTGCTCGTAAGAAAAGTAGCAGTGTGTCTGGCCTGCCACTTCTGCAAGTGCCTTTCAGTTCTTAGGATGTTCTCTGATGACACCGTGGGAGTGGCAACTCTAGACCCATTTAGTGAGGGAGATTTAGTAATGGAAGTTTGTTTTATTGTGAAGCAGCTCTCTTCAGGTGGAAAACTAAATGCTTTCACTTATTTCAGTGTTTCCCTCTGCCTCCTGGGAAAGTTTCTTATCCCAGGTCTACTGCGGCTGACAGCACTTTATGACTGATCTCAGCTTGGGGTGAGGACATGGACAGTGGGGGACATGGACAGTGATTGCTTGCCTTTACTCCCTCGGTGCAGCCTCTCTTGGGTATGTAAAAGCAAACAGTGGGATTGTTTGTTACTATTTGTGCTCTATCCTTCCCTGAGGGACCAAAAATTATAGTTCCTGAAGGTCTGTTTTCACTGAAAGTGTCAGATTGAAAAAAAAGTGGATGATAAAATGTGGGAAAACAGGCAAAGAATTAAGACAGTTCTCTGAGTACCTGTGAAATTCTCCTTTCGTTTCTGCCTGCAGCACCCCTTCCTGTCCATATCCCGTTGTTCACTTCCATCAAAAGCAGCTTTCTCCCAAGCAGCATGAACCAGGATTTAGGAACTGGCAGCGAGGAACAGAAATGAAGATGGATTACTTTAGCACTGCTAACATTTAACATATATTCCTGACACCTGGTTAGCTAAAGCACATGCACTCACTTCAGCTAAGTGCAGGGAAGTGAAAGAGCTGCAATGAGGGAAGAGGTAGAAGAGGGCCTTGCAGGTGATTTTTTGCTAAAAGCTGAGCTGTTCATTCCTAGCCATTTAGCAGGTATGGCTGTGGCAGAGTCTGAAATGAGAATTGCTAACCTCTGAACACTGGCTCCATCCAATGTTCAGAAGCCACATCTCTGAAGTGCCTCTTATGCCCTTCCCTTGGGGCTGGAGGGGAGAGAACAAATCAGTCAGGGGTGAAACTTTTGAACAGGCTGTTTTCAAGGAGACCTGTTTGGCTCAAGGGTTTTGTAATGGTCAGCAGAGCTCTCCACCACCAAAATGCCCATGAAATGCAGGTGGCATCAGTGGTGTTTCTATGGACTGTGGGCTTCTCGTGGCTTTGAAACACCCACACATACACACTCACCTTGCCATAATGGAGTAATAAAGAAGCCTTGTGGTTTTCCCTCCTCTGCCAAGTTGTTGCAACTTGCATTGACTCCATTGAACTTGTATGTGCTTTGTTCTTCTGACGCACAGAAGTAAAATTTCATAATGCCTGCGGGCTGGCCTTCCTTTAAGAGTGTGTTTGCAGGAGAGTACTTGCTTGTTAAAGGTCTCCTCCATGAACTGATTATCAAGCTTTGCACATGGCTGCTGGGGCTTGATCCTTTCCTTGCTGATGCTGTTGAAGTCACTTAAAGCTGTGCTCACAAGATGAGAGGTTTGTAGTGGAGAGGTTATGTACAGAATTGGGTGATATCATTAGACATTTTTCAAAGACAGTGAAGAAGTAAAATAAAGCTTTGAAACTTAATACCAATAAAATAATTCAGGATCTGTCCCCATCAAAATTTTCTCTTCCTGAAAACTGATTTGATTGCATTAGCAAAACCTGAGTGATATACTGCTGTCCCCAGTGGGTTTCTATTCCAGACTGTCCATAGAATAGCCGTGGTTGAGAGTTGCACAGCCATGAGGAGCAGCAGTCACTCCTGTTGACAGAGGAGGACAGATTGAGATGTGATGTGACAGCCATAATTTTTCTGTGCAGGATATCCGTGGCACCTGGGACAAGACCCAGTTAAAATTGCTGTGGTGGAAACAAAGGCTAAGTGTTAGAAGAGTTTATCACAGTCCTTTATGCCTCTCTCGATAGAGGCTGGCTGAAGAGATGAATGAGATAGAGAAGCATCTTTGGGGCATGGTTTATGGAGAGTTGACCCTGCCCTGATAATCAGATGATCACTCTAGGTCCCTTTCCTTTTTTTCCATAGTTGAAATCAAAACAACACATTTTTAATTTCCTGCTTGCTTTTAGGGAGTTTATAAATGAAGAGGTTTTTCAGACCACTTGCCAAAGGAGGTGCACTTCATTTCTCTTTCATTTGAGTATCTAGAAATTGAAGTGAATTTGTTGCTCAGATCCCCAGAGATCACCTCTTGAGTTTGTGTGGCTTACAGCTAGCACTCGTTTCTTTGGCATTATTCAGACTTCAGTACCTTCAGTTCTTCCTAAGACAGATCCCCCAGGCTGTTGGGATCTCATGAGGTGTAGGTATCCCTTCTGACTTCACTGAGTTCCATGATTCTCCATTCAATTCCAAGTTGCAGGATCAATATTTTGAGTTGCAGTAGCTCTTTTCAAAGGAACTCCTTTGGCAGTAGAGGAGGTGTTTGCTTTGGTCCCAAGTATGCCTGGCTAACTTCCTCCACATTGCCACATAAGAAGTGTCTCTTGATTAAAATGCTAAAGGATGCTTTTGGATGTCAGAACATGTGCTTGAGACATTGCTTTTTTTCCCCCACGGCAAACTTGCACCAAAAGAAATTGAAAATTGCTACCTTTAAAAATGGCAGCTAGAAACACTCTAGTGAGGTAAATACTAATCTGAAATTTCCCTTCCTGAAATTCCCCATGAGTCATAGATGCAATTATTTACAGCCTGACTAGCAGTGAATCTTGATGCATAATAAAAATTGAAGCCCATAAATTCTGTAGGTGAATCAATATCTCAATTGAAGTTCACAGATGAAGTTATAATCAATACTCTGATATAAGCCAGTAGTGCTTCTGCACAGAAGGAAAACAGTGGCAGGCTCTAACAGAAAAAGAATCAGGGAGACTTTGGAGCAGCACAGAAAGGGTTCTCAGGTTGGAATGGGAAAATGCCAACAGTGAAACCCTTCAAATGCATTAGCTTATCGTTTGTATAAGGGCTGGCTGTGCTGTGTGAGCCAGACTCTCACTAAATGAAGGTCTGATTGCTTTAATGACACATCAGTTCCTCTCATAAAGAGCAAAGCTCTCCTCTCTTCCATGCCAATATTTCTTTTGGAAGACGATGGCAGTTCTTAGCTTTTGATCCTGGATTGCAGCCAGAGCAACACCCTGGTGACTCGGGATTTTCCCTCAGGGCAGTTCATAGACCTGCAAGTCCTTCCCTTACCCCTGGATAAAAGGAAATTGAATGTGATGTTCACTAGTTCACATTGCACACTGGAGCGTAGCAAGATCTGTCCTGGCAATACCCGCACAGTGAAGGTGAGGGCACCTCGTGTAGCAAGATCTGTCCTGGCAATACTCCTGAGCTACTGCTACCCGCACAGTGAAGGTGAGGGCACCTCGGAATGCTCTTGGCCATACAGAGCGGGAGGAGGAGCTGGGGCTCCGAGTCCTCTGCAGGCGACCCAGTGATGGCACTGCTCTATTTCCTCTCACTGTGGGAGTGGTCTGCAAAAAGCAGAGTGATCCAGAGTCACAGAGAACGTACTTTTCTTTCTAACAGGTCTTCATAGAGCTCATCCTTAAAGTCTTTTACATTTTCTTCTTCAAAAGCATAGAAATGAAAATGAGAGCAGAGCCTTCCTGGAGAGCAGCTCCTAGTTCTGTTTGCTTTATATTTTTTCACAGTTTTGGGGAGAGCTTTGTCACTTTTTTCTTCTTTCCCCTCATTCCCTGGAAGGGGAAAAAATTACTGAAAGAAGCCTAAACTCTCTTGAATAGTCCATAAAATATGATTTATGGTAGAGCTGTAAAGCTGATGTTTAAACGTTTCTCTCTTGTTTTATTTTCCACAGGTCTTTGCCCTCACCATGTCTAAGAGTGTTAATGATGTGTTCCCTCTCCATTGCATTCCCTACCTGTCATCCTGCTAGGATCTAACTACAGAATGAACATAGCAGCTGTGTTCAATGCCCTGCTCGTGTCCATCCTCGCTGCCGTGCTGTGGAAGTACATCAAACTGTGCGACCATGCCGCCACGGTGGAGGAGGAGCTGGTCCTCATGCGCCAGTCTCAGGAGCTTTCTGAGGCTCAGATTGACTACCACGCAGCTCTGCAGGCCCTGGTGGAGAACGGTACCAGGATGGTGTGCACTGGCAGGATGCACACCGACCGCATCTGCCGCTTTGAGTCCCTCTGCTACTCCACTGAGGCCGAGGAGTTTGTCTACTTTCACAGCAACTCCTCCGTCATGCTGCCCAACCTGGGCTCCCGGAGGTTCCAGCCGGCTCTGCTCGACCTCTCCTCTGTGGAAGATCACAACACCCAGTATTTCAACTTTGTGGAGCTGCCAGCTGCTGCGCTGAAGTTCATGCCAAAGCCGGTCTTCGTGCCTGATGTGGCGCTGATTGCCAACAGGTTCAACCCAGACAACCTGATGCACGTCTTTCATGACGACCTCCTCCCCATCTATTACACCATGCAGCAGTTTTCCGACTTAGATCCGGAGGCAAGACTCTTCTTCATGGAAGGGTGGAGTGAAGGTGTTCACTTTGACCTCTACAAGTTACTGAGTAACAAGCAGCCGCTCCTCAGAGAGGAGCTTAAAACCCTGGGCAGGCTCCTCTGCTTTACCAAATCCTATGTGGGACTGTCCAAAATCACCACCTGGTACCAGTACGGATTTGTCCAGCCACAAGGGCCAAAGGCTAACATCTTGGTTTCTGGTAATGAGATCAGGCAGTTCACCAAATTCATGATGCAGAAACTGAACATCAGCTTGGAGGAAAGCTCCAGCGAGGAGTACATCGTAGTGTTCAGTCGGACAATCAACAGACTTATCCTAAATGAGGCAGAACTAATCCTGGCTCTTGCTCAGGAGTTTCAGATGAAAACCATTTCCGTCTCTCTGGAGGAGCATTCATTTTCTGACATCGTCCGGTTGATCAGCAATGCGTCCATGTTGGTCAGCATGCACGGGGCCCAATTAGTCATGTCGCTCTTCCTGCCAAGAGGGGCCACCGTGGTGGAGCTCTTCCCATATGCTATCAACCCCGAACACTACACCCCCTACAAAACCCTGGCAACCCTTCCTGGCATGGACCTGCACTACATTGCCTGGCAGAACACCGACAGGGAAGACACCGTAACCTACCCGGACAGACCTTGGGATCAGGGCGGGATTGCTCACCTGGACAAGGCTGAGCAGGAGCGCATCATCAAGAGCACGGAGGTGCCGCGGCACCTGTGCTGCCGTAACCCTGAGTGGCTGTTCCGTGCCTACCAGGACACAAAGGTGAACATCCCGTCTCTCATACACGTGATTAGGCAGACTGTGAAGTCTAAGCCCGGACCCAAGAAGCAGAAGTGGTCTGGTAGCCTCTACCCTGGCAAAGTGAGGGATGCCAAGTGCCAGGCCTCTGTCCAGGGCACGAGTGAAGCTAAACTTGCTGTGTCCTGGCAGATCCCCTGGAATCTAAGGTATCTCAAGGTCAGAGAAGTAAAATACGAAGTGTGGATACAAGAGCAAGGGGAAAACACTTACATGCCTTATATATTGTCCCATCAGAATCACACCTTCTCAGAAAACATTAAGCCCTTCACAATATACCTGGTGTGGATACGCTGCATCTTCAACAAAAATCTTCTGGGACCTTTTGCAGATGTGCTCTTGTGTAGTACATAACCCGCTGCACTACCTGTACAGCTCTAACCTGCTCTCCAATCCATCTGTGGTTTAAAACTTCTCGTCTTGTAGTTTGTAGAGGGCTGAAGAGGACTAGACTGTACCAGTGCCTAAGTGTCCATTTTATTGCACTCCACATGTATTCTTTCAATGGTATTTATTTCCAGTGAGTGTTTGGGAAAAAAAAAAAAAAAGAGAAACCTCTGTGTTCTTCAGAATAACTTCCAGAGGTTAAGTTACATGCTGAATACATGTAATTGAAAACAGAATGGAAGTGAATTGTGTGTACCTTGGTCGTGATTTAAATTTGTTCCTATTGTGTGGTGACTATTTAAGCACAGCGTTAAAGCGCAGTTAATTCCATGGCTAAGTGGGCAATTCTCATCTGCTTTTTCACTGTGAGTTATATTTTTCCGTAACTCTTGACTGTAACTTTGAGTTCAAGATTTTGTATGAGAGCCTTCATTAAACTGCTGTAAACCTCCTCAATACTTTTTTGCATTTTATCATTTGTCAAAAGCATTACTGTGATGGATTTGCCCATTACTGTGATAAAATGTGTAGCTGTAGCTTCCTATGTTTATATTTTAACTGAAGAGAATAACTACAGACTACAGCTTTGTGTTTAGAATCAGATTTTAATGCACCCCTATTGCAAAAGGTTGTAGTAATAGATAAGAGGTAGAAAGGATGGAGTAGATTAAATAATTTACTGTGGTTTAGGAGTTTTCATTTTGTGAGTTATGTGCAGGTGTGTGAGAAAGGAGTGGGGTGATTTGGGAGAGCTGATGGGAAAGAGATTGCATTTACAGCAATCTGCTCAAGAAAAAAATATTTTTGGTGTTTCATCAGAATAATTGGTTGATAATAGCTACTAATAGGTACATGCTTTGCTGGGGAATAGGCAAGTGATGGCAAACGAAAGCTTTCTGTGCACAGGTGTTCCTGGATGTTGGTGGAAGGAAACAGTCAGGCAGGAGACAGGTAGGTGTGCCAGGGAATTGGGCTGGCCACAGAACATGGCAGGGATCAGGCTGATGACACTCACACCTCTGTTACTCCAGTGGGGGGAGTAGTTTAGTTAGACTTAAATCCATTTTCCCTGAGGTCAGAATCTGACTTCATTGCCAGGGTAACACACAGACTACTTTGGACCTGCTCCTGCTCAGAACTCCTTTAGCTCGAGACCCTAAATGGCACTTGTCTTTGAAAAATGGCTCTGAGTCACAAGTGCAGTTCTTGAGCAGAGGAAAAGGAAAGGGGCAGGAGATTTTTCCCTGATAGATATTAGCATCCTCTATAGCTTATAACCAGTGTTGAAGCAAAAGGAAAATTCTTCTCCTTTCCCTCCCAGTCCACACCTTCCTCCCAAGGTCTGGATGGACATTTGAAGAATAGGATAAATGTCTTGTTTTCTGGGCTGATAGATGAGCATCTCAAGGCAGGATTGTAAATGTGGGTTCAAAGGAGAGGGGGAGTACAAATGGCTATATAAATTTGGACAAGAAACAGAAGGATTGAAAAATGAGCAAAACACAGCACAGCACTGGACCTTTGGCAAATGCTACTTCTGTAAATTCATTTTCATTATGTCTTGCTTTGTTTTCAAACATGTTTATGATTTAAGGAGGGGAAGAAACAGAACATGAGTCCCAAAGTCTGCATTTGCTTTGCAATTGTAACCTTGCCAACTAATGGTTTTTGCCTTGATATTTTAAAGGGGCACAGGAATATGCCCATTGTTGTTTTCTTGGGACAAAATGGGCTTCTTGCTGAAGTAAGTATTCGAGCTGTGCCCCAAAGTCTCCATGTGGCTGCACATTCCACACCGTATATGTCAGAGCTGAGGTGAGAAAAACTTCCTAAAAGATGGCAGTGAAAGCAAGCAGTTCAGGGACGCCTCCAGGATCTGTGGCTCCCCAGGAACTTGGTGGCTGATGAGTTCCTGCTCACAGAAGGGTTTTGCAGCAGTCCTGCATCCCCAGATCCATTCTAGCTGAAGGTAGCCCTGTGGCCAGTGGCCATCCTGCTGGCTCTTGCAAAGGTGGCATTGTTGGTATCCTATTTGGTAGTGAATGAGTCTTCAGACATCTGAAATTTAGTCAGCATTCATTTTGTATCAGCTCTCAAAAATAATTTTCTTTGAGAGTGTGAGCTGCCTGTATTCTCCTAACCACTGTTCATTCTCAGCAGGATATTGATCTGCTTGTTGCCTTCCTGCCTGCTGTTCTCCGTGCTTTTTGTAGTAATCCTATGCCTGTAATTTGTAGATCATCCCATTTCACTTAAAATTAGTTCCATATGATTGCAGATTTTGTAACATTTGCAGATTGGTTACAGCACATTAACTATTTTCTTCTCATATCCTAATGACTAATCAACAAAATTGGCTACAGAGCAATGAAGTATCATATATGTGGGTTTCTGTGCTCTTTACTTTGGCATGAAACAATCTCTCGTGTTCAGAGACAGACTCATTTTTTCCAGAAGATAATCAGATGTGCTTTCCAAAAATGTGCATTCAGGTTCTGTCTTCCTCATCAGTGCTATGAGTACTTTATGAGGTGGAAAAAAAAAAAAAAAAGGGTTTTTTCCTTTTCAAATTCTCAGACAGCTGAACACTGAAGTTGTGCTGGGGGTGTTGCCATTTGCCTCCAACACCTGCCTAGTGTGAAAGTGTCTGTGCTGGCACCTCTCTGCTATACCTGAATTTCTCCTCTGCCAGAGCACACAGCAGTGAGAGCCCCTGGTGCAGCCCATGGCTATCGTAAATTGGGCACAGTAATGTTATGCTGATTTATACCACCTCTAGAACTGCTCTGGAGTGCTGGCATCTTTCCATAGTAAATTTTCTTTCTTTTAATAACTTTGCCATCAGTGCTTTGCAGGCCCATTCCACTTCTCAGGCCCAGGCCTAACCCGTGCCATGAGCTTTTTGTTTCCCATGCTCCTCTCTGTCAATGCCACTTCTTGATGGATCAGAAGGAATGTTTGCCTGGCATCATTTAAAGTTCTGTCCTATAGTGAATGCAGACTCTCTGTGCACAGGGCCTGCATCCCTCTCATGTGCAGGAAGGCAGGACTGGAGCTGGATTAGCCTGTTTTTTTCATTGTGTGAGCTTGTGGGGCTCCTTTTGACAAGTCGCTTTGTGCAATAGTCTTGGAACTTCTAGAGCTGCATCATTTGTTTCTCTTCCCAAAGGAAATACATTATGCTCTCTGGTGCTGTCTGTCTGTGCTATCCTGGAAGAAGAGAAGTAGCTGGGATTAAATCCAGAACCCTTTGGGGCAGTGCAGGATGCTGGTCCTGAACTCGCTGCTGCTGGCCTTGTCCATGCTTGCAGAGATGGATCATGCAGGAGGATTTCCTCTGGCTGCAGTTTCATATTTCCTTCTAAATAGCCCAAGTGCAAGGATGAACCAGCGGCTGTGGGAGGGCTCTTAGTGACGTGTATGAGGATGAAGAGGAGCTGAATGGAGGGCTTGCACCCCTGAGGTGTTGGAGCAGGAGCTGCAGGTTGATGGTAACGCCTCCATGGGCAGTGGTGGGCTGGTGGCAGCCCAGGTTGGTCACCCAGGGTGGGTTTTACAGCTCCAGAAGGTGACTGGAGATGGTTAATCAAAATACTTGGATCTGCAGAGTTCAAATTGAGATGTTTCTGTCTCCTTCCTCTGCCCCCTCCTGAATCTTTTTTGACAGATCCTTTTCTTAAGGAAATTATAACTCTTAAGAGCAGTAACTTGGGACTTTGCAAAGTATCTTTTTTGGCTTTATCACATCAATACATTAAATACATTACTCAAGGTAAATGTACAACAGGATTATTTGTTAAAGCTGTCTGCTGATTTTTAAAACTTTTATTCTTTCTTCCATGTCAAGCCACTTTTTTGCCTCCATCTCTTATGGCTTTGCATGTCCAGCGCTCTGGGATCTGTGGATGTCTCTTGTCCCAAGACACCAGCACCTCATAGGACCCAAATTAAGTGAGGACACTGAGGACGTTATTCATTTCAACACCCTGTGGACTGGCAAGGACTCTGACATAATCGTTTAGCCTCCTCAGAGCAGGAGTTGGTCCAAGTCCACAGCAAGGAGGTTTTCTGGGACCCCTGGGTGAAAGGAACCCTATAAGCACACCATCATTTAATTTGCATTGAACAAAACAGTGACTTCAGCATCTTTATTGCTGTATCTCTTCTGCTGAGCTATATAAATAGCAGACTTATTTCTATAATATTTTTGCTTCTGGTGTCTATGCTGGTGTAAGGTAGGATTGGTTTAGTGGATAAAAGAGCACTTAATTTTTCCCTGCTGGACTTGGGGTAAGCACACTCTTGGAATGGCTTTCAATGTGATGACTGACAGTCCATCTGTGCTGTGGGTGGTATGAGAAGCATCACCATCTGCACGTGTGTGAGGCACATCACCGTCCTTATGTAAGAGAAGTCCTCCCCCAGCGTGTCCCTCCTGAGGGGCTTTCAGCCAAACCCCCTGCTAGCGTGGGGTGGCTGCAACAGAGAGCCATGGTGAATTTACGCTGATCGAGGGCCCAGCCCTGCTTGTCACCCTCTCAAGCTGTCCCTTCAGAGCTTGCTGATTACTAAATTAATTGTTGGCACGTTCAGACAGATGCGTGGAGTAGCCTCCTGTTTGCTCGAAATAACTTGGCAACGATCGCCACCTTTAAATGCCGCTTAGTCCTGCCGTTTTCAAATGTGCTGCCTTTAAAATTTAATTGAGTTTCCCTTTGTTGGGTGTGCATTCAAACAGCTCGCTCCAATTGCCTGATTTACCTTCTGGGTTAGCCTTGTCCCTGGATGCATAATGTAGCATCCACGACAGATCTACTCAGGGTAACATCTCTGTTCCCTGCCCTAGAGACTCCCTGCTCCTTTGTCTCTCCTTGCTTTGATGTTATCCTGGCCTCTGGCAATAGCCAGCCAGCGTGTGGGTAAGGTGGATGGAGGTGGGACAGTCTGCAGGCATTCCATCCCCAGCAGCACTGTTGTTTTCCCGCTGTGGTTTTCCAGCAGCGTTATCCCGCGGATGTTCCTAGCGGTGTGATGTTTCTGTGGTGAGTCAATTCCTTCTGCTTCTTCATTCAGTCTGCCTGGCAAAAACCTGCCAGGGCTCTGTGATATCCACAAATAGGTACTGGGGCAGCAGCTGCTCTGTGGGCTCCCATGGATCTCCTGCTTTGGGGTGATTTCACCCCAACCGGAGCTGGGTACTGGCCTTTCCCCTCCTGCCAGCCCCAGGGGCCAGGTCTGCTTGTGTGGATGGCAAGGTGTGACACAGGATGAGGAGACACAGGCTCAGGCTGCTGCTCAAGCTGCCTAGCAGGGTAGAGGCACTGATGGCCATCTGGCCGAGGTTTTTGTGAAATATGTCTGGGTTTTTTTGAGATTCTCACTCCAAGAAACATGGAGGAGAGGGAGGCGGCATGTGGGGGAATAATCTGGAGTGAATTACTGGAAGATCTCTATTTTTTAGGTGAGACACCAGTAGAGGACTGTAGATTGAAGCCTTTTGTTTTAGCACAGGACTCCAAGATTTGCTGATTCCACAAGTCCTCATCCCAATCCTTCTCCTCTGTTTCAAGGATTTATATCATTCCCCATTACTTTGTCCTTTTTATTTGCTCTTCTCTAGATTCTGTCTTCTGTTTTTCCATTAGAAGATGAAAAATCTGAGTGGGCTTTATGCAGAGGGGAGCAGGGGGAGAGCTCCATGAGAAAACACCTGTGTGTCCAGCTGTGGCCAGGAAGCCCCTGGCAGCAGTGCTTCTGCAGGACAATGCAAGATGAGCGCTGCCCTCCATATTTCATAAGCATTCTTTTTCATCTCTTTCCTTCTGACAGAGAAAGGTGCTTTCCTCCTCACATTAATACTTGTCAGTTTCAGAGCCAGACAGCTGTGAAAAATCTCTCTCCTTTCTTCTTCCTCCAAATTGCTTCCTCAGGATGGTGATTGCTTCAGAGGAGCAATTAGATATGCTGTTTGCTTAGGGGGAAGAATGGGATTCTGTTGTCTGGGAGTGAGAGCTTCAGATGCTTTGGATTCTTGCTCTTTTCCCACCTCTCACTTGCTAAATTTTGATGACTCTGTAGAACATCCTCTGGTTATTGCTGATGCCTGGAAGATGCTTTTCCTTGGAGAAAGTGGACAGAGCTGCTGCAGCTCCAAAGGGCCAAACACCACAGTTGCATGTCCCAACTGCTTTTGTGAGAAACATTTTGTTTCTCTGACAACTTTTCCTTCCTCCACAAAAACCCCAACCAAACAAAATCAAACCAAGCAAAACAAAAGAAAAAAAATCTATTAGGGAGAATTTTTTTGAAATATGTAAATTCCAGAGCTATCTTTCCACTCAAAACTGGTTTTGAAACAATTTTCAACAATTGATTAGGGTCTAGAGGGGGGGTTCTGATTAAACAGTGGTTTATTTATGCCATTTTCCCAGGCTAGAGGAAGGGCTGGGAAATTGGTGGGGCTGACCTAATAGTGCCTTTCTGCAGTGCAGAATTTTCAGTGCAAGTCTAAGAGCAGCCTTTTCCTCCCAAAACTGTGCTGCAAAGCTGGTAGGTAGGAAGAAAACTACCAAAGAGCAATTAGCTGCACTCTCTACATTGCACGTTTCCCTTCTAGGTGTCATCACCTTTCTGAGGAAGGTCCTAATGTGAGTGTTCTCCTCAGGGAAAAAAAAAAAAAACCAAAAAAAACCAACATATTTCTTACAGGCCAGGTTTGGGAAAGCTCTGAGCAGCAGAGTGCACTTCCTATAGCAGTGGTGTAGGGAAGGGTGGCAGGTGTGTAACACCAGGCTGTGACGGACACAGCTGCTGATGTGGTTCTTCCTGAGGTGAGCACCACTGCTCTTACCCTGCTCCTGCTGAGTTCATCCTTCTCCAGTTTGATGCATCCTCACCAGTAGCTCAAGTGAGGGCCACCTACACAGGTGAGCACCACACACAAATAAGCTGCACAGTTCCAGGCAAGGGTTTTGGTTCTGCTTTCTCAGCTATGTTTCAAAGCAGTAACATTTCAGGGGAAGCCAAGACGCACAAAATGACCCATGTGGAGCAGTGGTGCACCCTGGTTTGTGCTGCCTCAGGCCTGACAAGCCATTTGCCTGGAAACACTCTCTGCTTGGTGGAATTAGAGAGTATCTTACAGCCAATCCCACATGATCTGTAGGAAGATCAGATCACCATTAGGTGATCAACAGCTTCAGGAGCAAGCAAACATGCCTGGACCCAGCCAGGTGGAGTCAGTGCGTCCAGCTGTAGCTGCACGGATCTTTTCCCTTTTTATCCCTGTTCTGATCTGACAGCTTTTTTCATACCCTTTGCCTTCATGTAAACAACCACATGGGCTGCAGTGGAATAAACAAAAATCCGGCCCTTGAATGTCATTGCTTACCAGGAAAGGGACCAACGTGGAGCTCCGTGAATCCCGTGTGCAGCGCTGCAGGCACAGCCACCTTTCTGGGGCTCTGCCCTGGTGGGGGCTGCAGCCACCTGCACTGCCTTGGGAGCCTACTTACCTTTGCATGGATATACAGCAGCAGGGCAAGTCTGACTGTGACTGTAAAAGAGATCCATTCATTGTTTAACTCTGAAGCTGCCTGACTCACAGGGGAACCTAAATTCCTCTCCACAGAATCTAAACAGACTGGAAATGCATGGAGTGTTTTGAAACGCTTTAAAAATGTAAACTATCCATAAATGCAAACTGATTGAAAATCTGCAGCTTGAAGCAGAGGCAACAAGAAGCAAAACCCCAGTGCAATTTGTTTTAAAATGTTTTGTCTATATCCATTTAAAGCACTCTGGTACCTCTATGCCCACGTGCTGCGCACCTGCTGCTACCCCAGCCCAGCTCTCCAGCTGCCAAGAGCTCCAAATATTTCAGAACCTTGATGTAGAGTGTTTCTTTCAACATCTTGCCTACTGGAAGCCATGGTCCTACAGCACACCAAGCCTGCTGAGGCTCCAGACTGCTTCACTGAGCTTGATTTAGTTGCTTGAGATCAGGCAAGTTGCTATTGTTCACTTGGAGGTGTGGCTCAGGGTAAATAATTTCCCAGTTTAGCTAAGAAGGCAGCTCAAACTCTGCCAGAGTGGGATCCCACACGTGATTGCAGGGCTTCAAGAGAAAATGCTGCTGACAGTGGGCTCACTCTGCTTTCCCATTATCCAAGCTGCATCGGTGGTGACACCAGGATGATGGTCCAGGGCCGAGGCTGGGAAAGAGCAGGGGGTTGGCACATGGTGGTGGTTTTCATCTGGTGTCCCCTGCCAAGCCCACCAGGTCGCCCTGTCCCTGAGCTGTGAGCCATTTTCTCCTCAGTTAACTCAGTCTGACAGTTCCAGCTGGTCCCAAGCCATCCTAATTGATGCCACATCTTTCCCGTTTCTCTCCAGCTTTCAAACACGTGCCCAGGCTCCTGCCAGCCCCCATCAGCCACTCCCCTGGTGCCAGCAGAGTAGCAGAAAGCCACAGAAAGGACCAAGTGGGCTTGCACCAATGGTGCAAGGCCAGGCTTTGCCAGGTCTGGATGGGACTGGTGCGTCACCTCCCACCTCAGAAGTTTGCTCTTGGACTCTGCAAATGTAGGATTAAAGCATCTCTGCATTTGGTGGCAGCTTCCCTGTCCTCTTCCACTGGTTCCTGGCCATGTCAAAGGACCATGGAGAGCCTGTGGGTGTGCTGGCCTTGCTCTCCATCATTTATCAGAGTTGTTTCAAGCTCTCTACCCAGAGAGAGGACCTCTGCCATGCAAGAGGGTTGTCTCAGTGCAGCCACTTATGTTCCCCTTTATTCTCCAAATTTACTTTCTTTCCTCCCATCCTCAGAGACAGTGCAATGAATTAAAAAAGACACATGAATAAGGGTTTTATTTGAAGGGACTGCAAAAAAAAAAATTGTGGAGTATAACCTGTTTTGTTCTGTTTTGTTAAAATGGATATAAAAGTCTGTCCAAACTCATTCCACACCTGAGCTGAGAACTGTGGAGGACTCCTCTGCAGGCATTCAAAGACCTGATCTATGACTACCAGGTTTTAGGTGAAATGTTTTGTTCTACCTGATAGCAAAAGTGAAAGATTAAGCCCTTCTAGCTTAATTCTAGCTCTTCCCAAGCACACTGAGGAAAGGGACATATTCCTCTCATGTTTGGGAACTGACATTTCAACACTGAGTTCAATGCTTGGGTTTAAGGACTTTTTTGGCATCTGGCTGGGATTTTATTGAGGTTGAAAGACAGAGCTTGGGAGTGTTTTATTAGCTGTTCCTTTACCTATGAAAGGAACATCTATTGTTTATTGGTTTAAGAGAAGTACAAGCAATACATTGAGTTCTTGTTTAATAACTTTCCCCAGTGCTCCAACACAGTGGCAACTTAATCTCAGTGTAGGGTGCTCTCTGCAGCTGGAGAAGATTCCAAAACCATGGGGAAAAAACCATGCAAACCTCCTTCCCCTTGGGCAGGAGAAGCCTGTGACAGAGATGTTGCAGAGGGGCTGTGAACACTGGTGGTGGGATCTTGTAGAGTGTCAAATAATTTTGACTAATAGCTGAATATGTTAAAAAAAAAAAGTCTGGATCTCCTCATGGGTAATTCACAAGTAGTAAATTAAACATGTTTTGCTGGGAACATCTTTGCCACATGTATCTTGTGTATGTTGCCACCTCAAAGTTTAGTTGTCTGCATGCGTTTGGCACCGACATCTCTATAAAATCCAAGGAAAATAAGCTGTGAAGAGCCAGAGAGCTTTTAAAAGAGGAATGCTTTACAGAGGAAAAAAATACAGCATTGAAAAGACATCCAGCAGTTACTTCTTCTCTTGGGCTAGTTATGGTTTAAGATTTATTTGTTATGGGAGTAGTGAAGCTGGACCCAAGCTATTAATCCAAACCAGAGGGAGAGTGTTCAGCTGAAAAATATTTTCCTACCTGCCAAACTTCCCCCAACATGTAGAAAATCTGTTTCCCTGCTCATGCAGCTGGGTTTAGCTGTACTTTGTGTCTCAAGGGACCTATGATTTTTTAATTTCTCAGCGGGATTTAATTTTTAAATTCTCTTCCTTTGCAGAGGAAGAAAGAAAGGAGAGATCATGGTGCTTGTGAGAAGGACCACAAGTGCAGGAACTCTTGGAGGACAAAGCCAGCCTTGGTGAGGGCTCCCTGGGCTCCAGAGAGGTGATAGTTCCAATGTTCTCCGGACAACACAGTCTCACCTGGAAATAGGAGTGACCCCTCAGTCCCAGCATCCTCATAACTGAGACTGGGCTGAGCATCTGGATAAGGATTTGGAGGGAAGATTAGGGAATAGGAAGACAACAGGACTTGAATGGAAATATTTGTTTTGCCCAAGGATTTTCATTTATTTGATTCACCTGGAAAAGCTGCAGCAGGCTTATTAGAAAGCAGCTCAAGATTTGGTTTAATCTGCAGTCTCCTTTGCTCCTCTGGAAAGGGGCTGTTCCACTTTCTCCCCACTCCAGCCTAGTTCCCCAAACACTACCTACAGAACAGAGATGGGGATGTTTTTAATGTTTAAGTTAATGGTTTTGAAATATTTATTCATTACATGTCTGTTGGTGCCTCATTAGGGTGTTGGTTGAATTCATTATTTAATCTTTAATGAAAAAAGATGGGGAATATTTTCTCTTCCTATCTAAGTGCTGATTAAAATGAATCCCAGCACTGTGGGGGTCTTATGCAGTGGAGCCTGAGCTCTCCCCATTAGCTGGGTACCACACTACCCCCTATTAGCCCATTTTTACAAATAAGCTTTGATGCCCTTAGTTCCAGAATTTGCTCATCAGAGACCTCATACCTGCCTCATGAGCCCTGCCCAAACCTTTAGAGAGCTCCAGCCAAAGCACTTCCATGGAGATCTCATACGGAACAACTCCCTGAGGGTGTGTAAGGGGCAGGAAGGTGGGGGACAAGGGGGCACTTCCTTTACTGATTCCCCATTAAATGGTTTCCACACAAGCCATGCTGCCTTTGTGCCCTCACCCCATCCATTTCATCAATGTGTGGCCCAGCTGCAATCTCCACTGCACTGCAGAGATGGGGAAAAAAGATTTTGTGCAAAATGAATGATGGCTGCCCCAACTTGTGTGAACCAAGGATGAAGGTTTGCTTCTGCACCATGTCAGAAGGTGCTGACAGGAGGCACCTTTCTTCTCCTGCACCCCTGCAAGAGCTTAAACTCTAATGGCATCACATTCAAAAAATTAATGGTAGCATCATTATAACTATTAGATTAGGGGTTTGATGAGCTGACAGGACTTGACTCGTCCCAGGTTATGACTGCTGTAACCACCCTCTTGTGATGTGATGGTACACAGTCTGGGAGGAGGCACTTCTTGTGTGTGAAATGGCAGAGGTGAGTGACCTGGGACAGCTGTGAGGAGCCATCCTGCCTAGCAAATCTCCTTTATGAGGATGGAGGAGAAGGGGCAGAGATTTGTTTCAAAGCTTCCAGCAAGTAACACTGGGATCCGTCTGCTCTGCCCCTGCGAGTTCCTCAGGGCCAAAATTGGCAATGCCAGCCAATAAATAACCATGTCTTTAGAAGCTTTGCTAAGCTCTTTTTTGTAAAATAAGTCCACAGAGGCTGTGCACAAAAGAGCTGTATCTCCCCAAGGACAGGCTGTGATCAGCCTTGCCATTTGTGCTCAGAGAGTATTGCCTTTTTAATAAACCAACATGATTTTATGGTATTGTTTTCATATAAGGAAGAAGAAAACAAATTATTGATTCTTTACTCACAAAGAGGTTGCTTTGCAGCCTCCCTGTAATACCTGCAATGATTTTGCAATATATAATGATTTGAAAAAAGGGACAAGGACAGTTCACCTGTGCTTGTGAACATCCTTGACAGTGCACTTTTATTGTTGTAGGAACACACTGTTTGCCTTACAGACCTGTGTAAGGGCTGTACAAGACCAGAGTCTTGCCACAAATTCAGATCTTGTGCCATTTCCCTCCCTGGCTCTTTCCCCCACTGCCCACTGCAACCTACTGCAGCAGCCCTTGGAACAAACATGTTGTCCACCAGGCAAGCCTGTAGCTGCTGGGAATCAGGCACTCCTGGAGGAGAGAGCAACTCCAACACCAGCACCTCTGCAATCTGTGGCTTCAGTTTTCATGGAGCAAAACTGGATCTTGGAGGTGCCTCTCTTGGGCCTGTCTCAGGGGTGTCCTTCATTATGGGAGCCTCTCTGCCCACGCTGGATGCAGATATGCTGCAGATTCAGCATGTTGGGGAGGAGGTCATCTGGGAGGTGAGAAACAGACCTGCGCTTACCTGATCAGTTCAGGCATGGCCTAAGCTATTTTCCACCCACAGCCAGGAAATCTGTGAGAGGGGAAGAAATTGGATTTCAGCCTCCCTCGTATGAAGCTGGAGCCCTAATCACTAACCTATCTCAGAAATGTAAATTTTGCAGAGTAACTCCTGCAGACCTGGTTTGCAGCACTCAGCTGGTGACAGACCTCTCCCTGAGATGATTAAAATCTGATTTACAAGGCACGGTGGACAGATGGCATCTGTTTTCTGCAGTCAGTGGTCCCTACAGAATAAAAAAGGCAAACTTCAAGGCCATAGCTCTGCAAAGACAGAGAAATTACTGTCCATATCCATGCAGGTGCCTGCACTGACACATCTGCTCCCACCAAAGCAGCAAGGTACCTGCTTACCCTCCTTCCCTGCCTCTCAGCATCCAAATGTTCCCTATTTCCAAGCCCTTCCCCTGCCCCACATCCCCTAAAGCCACTGTGAGGGCAAGCCAGGAGGTGGGTAAAAGCAATTAAAACAGAGGACAGTGCCTGGCTGCGTTGTGGAGCGTGCCCAGCAGGCAGGGGCAGGGAAGGGATGACGCTGCAGGCAAAAAAGGCAGCATCTACCTAGAGCAGTCAAAATGCCTCAGGAAGATGAGATCTTTTAGAAAGGTGAGTGCAAAAGCATCACCAGGAGGGAGAGGCAGGGAAGGACTGAGCAGATTTTCCCTCTGCACAGCCTGGGGCCAGGCTGGAGCGGAGCCCCAGGATGTGAAGCCACATTGCTCACCCAGGGGCTGTCAGCACGGAAGCGCGGCTGTGCCTTTTTGGAGCTTTTGTCCCCCACCTCTAGAACTGCGATCAGGCTTGAAAAGGCCATGCCCAGCTGAAGTAGAGATGCCTCCCACACGTTGATTGTTTCCTGTTTCTGGAAGAGGAGTAAAACTAACGGCAACGAAGAGGCTGCAGCTGATTTCATACCCCCACATGGGCACTTAACCCTCCAGTTAAGCTCCTCAGCAAATTGCTCTGGCCTTTGGTGGAAGCCTTTGATCTCTGCCCTCTTAGTTTACAACTTCGACTCCAATGGGCAGGATGAACTCTTCCTGAACACCTAATTATGGGTCTTTCCCTGGGATGCCATGTTTCATGCTCAGACAATAAAAGAGGAAGTGTTTGACCTAACCTGTCCATTCCGTGCATAGATATTGTGCCATGTCTCCCCCACACTCCAAATCAAGTAAAACAATGCTGAATTGCCTTAAATTTAATATAATCACCAATTCCTTGCTCCCAGACTATTTACTGTTGGCAAGGAGCAGAGCTGGCAGACCCTGGTGAACTGAACAAAAGCCATTAAAAAAGATTTGTCCCAGTTGTGGCAAATCTCAGCCTCCTGGTATCTTGCTGGCACCTAGATGTGATTCCTAGAAGCCAAATCTGCAGCTCAGTTTATTAGATCCCTTTTTTCCCCCAAGATTTAATTCAAAGGAGCCAAGAACTTGTTTCAGGGAAGGTCAAGGCAATAAACGTCCAATTGTTTATGTACACAAAGAGCCCTGGGATATAACACACTGTGCTTACTCCAAGCTTTCCCAGATGCCCAAAATGGCAAATTAAAAACAAATACATGCAAAAATACAGCAACATTTACAGTGTAGCCTGCACCACTCTATCCACTCACCTCATCCTCAATAAAAACTACATCCCTGCTTAGATATGGCCAAACATTAAATCCAAGGGAGCAAAATTCACTCAAAAAGCAGGACTGGAAGAGGTGGTCCCATACCTGCTCAAGCAGAGAGCCTGGGCAGCAACACCATGGAGTCAGCAGCTCTAGTGATGCTGGGTGCGGCCCAAGGGAATAAAAACTGACTCAGCCCAGAAGAGGAGGAAATGTGAGGCAGGTCCTTCAGCCAGGAGTGAAGTGAAAACCCAGGGAAATTCCCAAGGACCCCATGGTGATAATCTGGGGGTGGAAAACTACTCCTGTTTGAGAGGCTGTTCCCATCTGTGGCTTGCTTTGCTTACAAACCAGAGGATTTCAAAGCCCCAGAGCACGGTTGGATTTGTGTTATCTGCCAGTTGGATACACACAGCTCTAGTAGATGTATCCTTTTAAAATCCATCCCAGGGACAGCTGCAGCATTCAAAATGTCCTGAACTTTATGAGTTCTCTGGAACAGAGACAATCCTACCAAAGCAGCAGCTATCCAAAATAGTTCTAGGGAAAAACTCCAGCACATGACCGCCATTTGAGATCTTCAATCCAAAAATCCTGTGGCTGCTGTGCACCTGGGTCCACATTTAGGTCCACACTAGGGTGGGAAGAGCCATGGGTGCTGTGGCATTTCGTTCTTCAAGCAGCCGCTTGCTCTGTCTTGCTCGTAACAAGGAGCAATGGTCTGCTTCCAAAAAGATAGATTTTTGTAGGAAAGAGAGTAGTGGGAAGGGGCGGCGGGGCAGGGGGTGGGGGGAAAGTGGTGCTGGTGAAGAGATATAAAGTACAGCTGGGCAGATTAGGCTGCAAAGGAATTAGGGACTTAATGATGCTTTAGCAGCTTGAAATCTGCCAGTCCAGAGATGAGACTTTTAAGACGCTCTTGGCAAGCCCTGGGAAAAGACAGCCTGTGGAGCCAATGCCACCTGCTGGAGACAGCACTCGGACACCAAGATTCATGGCACCAGTTAAACTCATGGTTTTTAGAGGTCAATGTACCCAAAATCCCCCTTCTGAAGCTTGAAAACCTGAGCCCATGTCTGGCAGGGCAGAGACCTCAGGAACCCACAAACACAGCCCCTCTGCCATCCCCAGGAATGTTTGGTTTCTCCCAGGTTCCTTGTCTCCTTTCTTCCATTTGCCTTATCTGGCAGGTAATTATCCTTTCAGCGGTAATTGCTGCAGGAGCCATATGGGATCCATGAGCTGCTAATGCTGGGGGATTTTTTGCAAATAATCATAAGACCTGTACATCATTGTTGCTGATATTGGCATGATCATCCTTGGTGTAAAAAGCAGCCAAAATTGCCAAAATAAGTTGCAGAAATGGTTGCATCAGCACGGACATGAAGAAAAAGTTATAGTTTCTGAAATCTTAAGGGGTTTTAATTGAGAGAAAATTGTATGAGTTACAGAATAAACCCAAACCTAAAGGGAGGGAAGGAGGAGGGAGGTGAAGCTTCAGTGTGGACACCACCCCACTGGGATTTGGGAAGCAGCCGCTGACAATGCGGCAGATCCGGGGGGGCTCAGCACTTCCCCGTGTGTGTACATGGTGCTTATCTAATAAGCCATTTCTTGAGCTCCAGTGATTCTGCTACTTATATCATAAATTTAATGATCTTCACTTTACTGGCCATTAATCTGCTTCTTTTCCTGACAATTTTATACTCTTTTGATAAACTGTTTGTCTAACCGCATGGAAGAAACAATGTCAAGAGCTGTACCTTAGGCGTTCGCCCAGCTAATGAAGAAAATCCATCACAAGGAGAGTTTATCTATTGCTTTTCTGGATGTAAATAAAACATCAGGCTAATTTACTTCCATTAATCTCAAAGACTGTTGCTACAACAATAATCCTATGTCAGAGCAGATTTTTTTTCCCCTTTTTCGCATAAATATTTAAGTAAGTACTGAAAGAATAAATAAATTGCTTTCTAAAAGCCAGATTATTTTTATATACAGAGATTTAACAATGAATTTGGATTTACTTGCTAGCCGGTGCCTTTCAGGCAGCAGTCAGCCCACGCTTTCCCTGTGCAGCACAGGGATGCTTGGGTGGGTTTAGCAGAGCACCCTGTGGGGTCTCTGAGTGTCACCTGTGACTACCCATCCTTAAGGGGAAGGAAGCACAAGGATGGCTCATCATCTCACCCCCAAGTGCCACCCCAGTGGTGTCACCCTGGCCACTGGGTGGGTTCAGCGAGTGCTGGGGCTGCTCTGCGAGGCCCATACGGGGCTGCAGAAAAGCCTACTTAGTGTCCTGTGTCCAGCTCAAGAAAAGGCCCTGAAGTGCAGCAAATGGGCCCTTCGTTTACAGAGGGTGAGGCCAGCAAAGCACTGGAGCAGGCTGCGGGGGGTGCCAGGGATCACCAGCTTTGGGGACGAAGATCAGGCTGAACAGGAGCAGTTCAAGTGCCACCCCAATGGTGTCACCCTGGCCACTGGTGGGTTCAGCGAGTGCTGGGGCTGCAAGGCCCATACGGGGCTGCAGAAAAGCCTACTTAGTGTCCTGTGTCCAGCTCAAGAAAAGGCCCTGAAGTGCAGCAAATGGGCATTTCATTTACAGAGGGTGAGGCCAGCAAAGCACTGGAGCAGGCTGCGGAGGGTGCCAGGGATCATCAGCTTTGGGGACGAAGATCAGGCTGAACAGGAGCAGTGACACGATGCGTGTTTGCACGTGTGAGCGCGTGTTCTCGGCAGGTTGGAGCCAATCTGGCCCTGCCTGCCCACCCCCAGCCCTATTTTCTGCCAGCTGAGAGGTGAGCACAGCCAGAGAATTGTGAAACACGGATCGTGTCGCTCGGATCACTGTGGAATGAAGCAGTTCCCTCCCGCTGGAACTCCACGGAGGTGTGTGCCCGTGCTCCCAAATGCAGTTCTCAAAGCACATTCCAAGGTGCCACAGGTGAGCAGGAGGGTGTTTCAGGGATCCCCCCTGCCAAGGAGCTCTTGTCTCTCCACTGGCTTTTCCCTTGCTGAGCTGCTGCTGCCTTCTTAGAGACAAAGCCATCCTGCAGCCACCTTTTTTTGTGACCCCACCCCAACATGATCTGTGATGACGTGCAGTAAAATTCGGTAAAACAGCATCCCTGCTCAGATGAGATCTAGTTTGTCAAGCATGGCCCCACAGGAATATTTCCAACTATAAAGAAGTTACAACCATAACAGTAATTTTGTCATAGGAAATATGACATGCTGATAGCTGGAGCAAACCCAACACAACAGGGTAAAGGCTGATGCAAACAGACCACAGGATCCCTCTGAACAACCATGACTGCAGTTCAGAGCCTGTGCTGGTTACATAGGCAAGCCCATGGAAAAATGGACTAATTAAAGAAGATTAATGATCAGTCTCAGCAAGATCTTGGCTTTTGCTTCTCTCATTTATCCATACATGGCTCTTTGTTAAATCACGAGGGATTTTTATTCACATGTATAACTGCTTACAGATGTTCCCACATGTGTTTAGCCAGCAAACTCACATTACAGCTAGAGAAATGCAAAAATCCCCACTATCTTGGGCAATGTTAAGGTAGAGCAAATGCAACCAGAGGCAAGGCAAAAGCTCTGGTCCAGCTCAGCAATGTCCACAGCTTTGGCCACTGCACAGAGCCCCACCTGTCTCTTGATTCTCGCTAGAACTTGGCTCACATGGGATGAAAACCTCTCCTTTGATGAAACTTCTCTCTTCACTACACAGAGCCCCACCTGTCTCTCGATTCTCACTGAGAACTTGGCTCACATGGGATGAAAACCTCTCCTTTGATGAAACTTCTCTCTTCACTGAGAAAAAAGCAAGACTCTGACTTATGCTGTACATCGTAACTAATGCTCTTGTTACCTGTTTTTCCAAGCATATTTTTTGGATTTAATTTTGTTACATTTAGTATCCTTTAATCCTACACAGCCATGCCTGGGTATGGCTTTTCATAGGAGCCAGGATGAGTTATTTCATTCTCTTTCAAGCTCACAAGCTAAGCTCACCTCCCAGTAATAAATCCTCATGATTCAGGCTTTAGCCGGGTTTCCATGACCGTCATCCATCTCACGGCACAGCAAATAGGGTGATAATTCACCCTATTTGGGTGGAGAGAATGCTGGGGGAAAGGGCCTCCCTGGCTAATTGGAGGGCAGGACTCCAGGAACAAGCTGATGGCACTTTGGATGCTGCTGTGCCTGTGATGCTGAGTGCTGATGCTTCCTGAGAGCACTTGTGCCTGCCTGTTTATTCATGTCACCCACGTCCCACTTCACCCTCTCTTCAGCAAGAGGGAAAAGGGGGAAAAAGGTAATTGTCTGTGCTTATCAGCATGGGAGTTAAAGCATCCCCTTGCAGACTCTCAAACAGATATAGTGCTGAGAAGGATGGAGCAGGGAAGGTATCCATACCCAGCTTTTCCTCTCCCGCTGCATGGTTGGCATGTTCTCCAAAGTTATTGCAATGGGGCAGCTGTACCGTGGTGCAGCTGAGTGACAATGCCAGTCTCACTGAGAATTTCCAAAGACTTGAACTGGAATTGGAGTGCCTGAAGCAATGGATGCTCTTCCTGCAACACTGGAGAAATGGAGGCCTTTAAAAAGTCTTCTGGTGGCAAACCATAAACCCACAGGCCAGGAACTGAGTGCTCCAGGCAAACACTGACTGCATGCCTCAGCTGGGAAGCACACTGCAGGGAATGATGGAGCCCATCCCTGCATATCTTTTCCTCCTGTTCATTCTGATTTTGAATTATCTCTCAGCCCTGACACTTGAGGACCTGCCTAGCTGGGATGCTGCTGTGCTTCATCAGAATGGGCTGCTGGGATAGAGCCTGAGGGGTGACAGGAACAGGATGGGCTCCGCTGAAGGTGCCAGCATGCTCAGAAAGCATTTTGCACTCGACTGCCTTCTGCTAAAATAGCTTGGCATTTTTGTTAAAACATATTTCTGCAAGCCTGGGGAAGAGTTACATGCAGTCATGCCCAGGAGAGCAGCCAGGAGCGCTTTTCAGAAGTGGGGTAGTTTTGCCTTTAATCCCCTGACAGTGAAGGCAAAGAGCAAACAAGAGATTTAAATCTTCAAACCTGACATTGAGAGCATTGTCAGCAGCCCAGACCCACCAAGGCACATGCATGGACCATGGCACATGGCACAGAGCAGTGGCTCTCACTGGGGATGGTACCATGGGCTTTGTGAGGGCAGCTGCTGCCCAGTGCTGCTGAGCTTCAAGGTCCTGCCTAGTCTCAGCTTCAGGCAGTGGCTCATGCCCACTCGCAGGCACACATCACCTCTTCTGCAGGGGGAAAGGCAGAGCTCAGCTCTAGTGTCTTGTCTTTGTTTAATCCACTTATAAAGCTCCCCACTGCTTTCCTCCTGCCTCTCTGTCTGGCATGTTTAGGAAATAGCGAAGACATCATCAAAAAGCCATGGAAAGGCTGCCAGTGACTTCTTCCACTGCTTTTTTAACTCCTTCCAGGGTCCCTGTGAGCTGTTCAACTGCCCAGTTGAATTCCAGTTTCTATAGTTGCTGTGTGTGTGTTTGTGTGCGTGTGAGTAAAGGCACCCAAAAAACCTCACGGATGTGCCCTCCCTTTGAAAATCCGTGCTGAGACCATAACTTGATGACTGTTGCCTTTCTCAAGCAGTTGTGACTTGTCTTAGGAGACATCTCCTCCCCATCTTTCCTACTCCCTGTGATTCCATCTGCCACTCCAGGTCATCCTACAAGGTGACGGGAAACACCTTGTGGAGAGCCCAGCATCAGCATGGAGTCTCATAAGGTCCATGCCAAGGGCATGAGGTACATCCACAGCTGCTGGGATGTGCACTTTGATCCAGCTGGAGGTCGGTTCAGCTCGGCGAATCCTCAAACACCGTCAGGTTGTGCTCCTGGATGTGGCGGAGCAGGATTTGTGCTCGCCTGTCAATGGTCCGGAGCAGGGGTCTCAGCCCTTCTGCGCCCCCCTGGCTCTCCCAGAGCTCCCGGTCCAGGCGCAGGGACTGCAGCAGCAGGCTCTGCAATCTGCCAGAGCGCAGCTTGGCCACCGCCGCCGCTGGGAAGCTGCAGGGGGGGAGCAAAAGAGACAGGGAGGGAAGGGGTTATCCAGGGAAGGCTGAGCAGGGAGGGAGGGAGCAGCGGGGCACTCGAGCCACGATACTTCAAGAGGAAATGCTCGTCTACCCAGAGGAACTCAGGACAAGGAGCCTTCTGCTTAAAACTCTACCCATGGTGATCATGCAGGATAGCTCCATCAGACACTGACCCAAACAAATTCCAAATCAAGAGGCCTCTAGCATGCCAAAATGCCTCATGGGCAATGGCGCAAGAAATGCTGAAATACCTGATTATTCATTATTTTTGTGCAGCTGCCAATTAGAGAGGAGAAACAGGCTTTGGAGCCTGCCATCAGCCACCCAGAGCAGAATAAAGAGTTAGTTTCAGGGCAGGGGCATGTGGGATGCTTTTGAGAGCATAGCCACCCACCCTGTTCTGGGGACATCCAGAACATCCATCCCCATTCAGAGGGACACCCCACCAGGGAGGCCAGAAGCAGCAAGAAGGTGAGCACACACATGGCTGCTGGACATCCTCTGTGTGCCAGCTCAGCCCTTGCTCAGCACGTGCACATTCCTACCTGTCTATGCCTTGCAGGAGCCTGAAGTTGAGCTTCTCCTCAGGGTGCTGTGGCCTGCCCGCGTTGTCGATGAACACCAGGCGGGACGGCGCGCTCCTCCGGACCTGCCAGCAGGATGGCAAGGGGAAGTTCACTCAGTGCAGAGACACCAGTGTGGGGGTTAGGCTGCTTTTTAATGCAGTGAGAAACCCTGAGAGTATTTGGGGGAACGCAGATGCCAATGTCTATGTCCCTCCAT
This sequence comes from Onychostruthus taczanowskii, assembly GCF_017590055.1. NCBI lineage: Eukaryota > Metazoa > Chordata > Aves > Passeriformes > Passeridae > Onychostruthus > Onychostruthus taczanowskii. The sequence continues at coordinate 2,733,079 of NW_024500128.1, forward strand.
GCCTGAGCATAACTCCCAGGTATGGGATGCAGGGACCCAGCATCACCATGGGACCTACATTCCCTTTGCTACCACCTCAGCCCTTGCAAGTGCCTCCCAGGCACCTCCATGTTATCCCCAGAGCAGCCCTTGGACAGCAGAGAGACATACCAGGATGTGGACCAGGACCAGCTCTGCTGGATTCCGGCATTTCTCGTGGAGCATCTCCTCCACGCAGGGCTCAGAGGGATCAGGCTGAAACCCACAGCAGTAGCGGTCCAGGCGGTCATGAACCTGCAGGAGACATTTGGGGACCTTAACAGGGACATGTGCCTGGAAGGGGGAGGTCCTGTTGTGCGCTGTTCTTGTACAGAGGAAAATGAAACATTTCTAGGGATCCTCAGGAGACGTGCAATGGAAAAGCTGCACACACTGGTGAGTGAGAGGAATGGAAGGACACATGCAGAACCCCTTTGGCATGAAGAAGGTGTGAGAAAGGTGATGGTGACAGACTTTTCTGATGGAGTTCAGACACCTGGTACTTCCACATTCTGTATCTGACAGACTGAAGGGGTTGTGCTTCCAACTGAAATGAAGATGTACACGATGATGAATGAATTAAAAAAACCAACAAAGCACCCAAGGAAACCTAGAGTCTGAAACCTCAAAAAATAATTTATTTTTCCAAGTCCTGGTGCTCTGTATGATGGTTTCATCTGGTTCCTGTCACATATGTAACCTTTCCTCCATCCCTACGGTAACCTGAGCAGCTCTCAATGGAAAGAAGAAAGGAAAAGTATTGGCAAGGGAAAAAGCAGTCTGTGCATACGCAGAGCATGCCTGGCATTTAAGTTGGGCCACGGTAACTTGTTTCAGCTACATTTGTGTTTAATCATTTTCAGGTGCTGCTAAGGCTTCATGGTGTCCAGGCTGTCAAACCTCCTACTTCCCATCCCAGTTCCCTGCAGAAACCCTGGAGCTGCTTGACAACTTCGTGCTTCAGCCACACCCTTGGAGGAATGAAGGGCTTTTAAAAGATATAAATCTCTGCCAGACCTGGCCTCAGTATTTATGGAGTTTCCTCAGCTGTGTCAGAAGCGGCTGGTACATCCTCCAGGGTGATTTGTAGGGCAGACAGGACCTTGGCTGTCAACAGACCTCCCCATGGCTGTGTGCTGACATGACCCTGTAGGGGAGCTGCCTCACCTCCTCCCAGTCTCAAGGCCTGTTTATAAAAAAACCCCATGTATATATATATGTTCCTTTAAATATATATTAAATATTTTTATATATATATATATATATATATATATATATATATATACATATATATATAAAATACAACATAAATATGTTTTCTGGTTGCAGCATGAAAATGCCTGACTCGCTCATTTGCTTGGCATTGCTGGTGCCAGCCCAGGAGGCAGGGCTCAGGGTGCAGAGAGGCTCCTGGAGCCACTGGGAGGGCTGGAGCAGGTCTCAGGCAATCCAGAAGGCATCTACATGTGACAAGAAGACAGAAGCTGAGTGACCCACAGAGGCTGCCTTGTCTCCTTGCCCTGGTAATTAACACTAGTTACCAATTACAGGCTGTGCTTTGACACAGAGTTCACTCTGAACCCAAACACTGACCAAGCACTGGAGAAGATGCTGCAGGGAGATCACAAATTGTGATCTCCATGGCCATTCCATTCATAACCCTTTGAGAAGATGGATTAGTCCCACACCGGAGACTCTTAAACCTCTCTGTTTTCTGAGGTTTGATGAAGAACTCAGGTCAGTATTTCTCCTTTGGGAGACACTCCAGTGAAAAAGTGCTCAAGCATCTTGTCACAAAACACATGGAAACAGAAGAAAATATCACATTTCCTCCTCGCATCTCCTCGGCCTGCCTACTGGAGAGCTCAGCACGCCAGTTTCTCTCACCTGCTATGTTGTTTTGCAGGCTGCACAGAAGGTGAAGACAACCTGAGAGAACTTACAGAGACATTAAATGGGCTCAGCACTCCACTCACCCACCCACGAGCACCTGTGAAACCAAGGTGGATTGTTATGAACCCACAGAGGTGTGAGGTGGAGCCAGCTCTGGTGTCCAAGAGGAGCCCCAGGAGAGGGACCAGATGGCTGTGGAGATGCTGAGAGTGCCCTGACATGCTGACAAGCCCTCCCTCCCCTGGCCCTCCCCTGATTTTTTGGTATTAATTTCTCCTTTCCAGAGCCTAAACAGCTCTAATTCATGGGAATTTTGGTGTTATTGCTAGAAGACAAATACATGAGTCACACTTTCTCCCATCCAAGCTCAAACATTACTAGAAGCTCACCTTCAGCCCCTCTTATGCCCATCCTGGGGCATTTCCTTGCATCTGATAGGTTTTTCCAGTTATGATTCAGCCTGGGATGGCTTCCCCTGGGGAAATTTTCCTGGCTCTCCCCCTGGCTGGGAAGAGGGTGTCCCAGGTCAGGGATGTGGCCACAGAGTTGATTTGGTTTTGGCTGTCTTTAAGTGCAGGACAAAGACATCAGCAGCTGTCCCTTTTCTACCAGGCTTGGCATTTTGCCCCCACTAAAACTTTGCACGTAGTGGAGGGGTTCCCCTATGGCAAATACCAGGAGAAATTAACACAGAAGAAGCCAAATTTTAAGGGAAATTGAAGAAAACTACCAATATTTCAATGCCAGGGTACAACAGGGCTCAAATCTCACCAACTTCTCCTTCCCCAGCAAGGGTGGGAGATGCTAAAAACACTTCTGGAAGATACTACTCCACTTCTATAATATCCTCTTTACCTTTATGTGACTTGTTCTGCATGGGAGGATTCCATTAGAATTATTGAGGAGAACCTGTGGATTGCCCTTGAATTTATAATTGCACTGCTTCAGCCCTTGAGGAGGAACTCTCCTTAGAACTAGATACTTTCTCCTGCAGTCTCAGCCTTTCCACTGCACTCAGCAGTACTTTGGCCTGGGGAAGGGAAGGGGATTCATTAATCTTCTCATTTCTCTGGTTGTTTCAGCTAAAATATTTTCAAGCCCAGACAGAACAGCTCCACTTCTACCAGCCATAGTTGTAAAAAAAGAGAAATAAGGAAAACATATTTTAGTAGTTTGGGTTTTTTCCTTTCCTCCTTTTTTTTTTTTTTTTTTTTTTTTTTTTTTGTATTAATACTTGTCCTTTGAGGCAGTTTTCTCTTGTCTGATAACCAGCCCCCAGGTGCCTAAACAGGCTTTCTTTTTCTCCACAGAAATCACTTTTGCCTCCTCACAGCTGCCCTCCAAGACCTGATAACTCTCTGGGATACTGTTGTAATCCCTTGTAGCGGCAGGGTATGATTTTCCAGACAGAAGATTAAGTGCTATTAATGCTGAGGAGGAGGAAGGCAGCGCTGTCCAAGGCACGGCTCCTTATTTCCAATGCCAGCAGCACATCCCTGAGTTTGGATGTGATGGGGCTGGTGCAAGACATGCTGCCTATCCCTAGGGATGCCCTAGGGATGTCTCTAGGGATGTCCCAAGCCTCTGCCAGCACAAAATGAACAGCAGAAAGCTTGCCCATGCGAGGACAGACTCACCACAACCTGCCTGTGAGTCCCAAACATGGACCATACTCAGGCCAAAGTGCTTCTGCACGAAGTTCTGCTGCTCCCCATCAGCTGCAGAGTGAAAACACATCCCAAGAGACCACACCTGATGTGACCCCGCAGAGCAGGAGACCATGGTCAGACAATAAAGGTGCAGGTGCAGGGGAACCTGGGTGCCACAGCTGATGGGACAGGCGGCCTCAATCACCACAGCCCTACCTGGAGAAGGAAGTCAAAGAGGGCCAGGCGGCTCCACTCGCTGTGTGGGATGCTGGAGCAGGGAGCATCCCTGGCCGCCGGCATCGGTCTGTGCAGCTGCAGCATCTCCTGGTACTGCAGCCACCCCAGGGCACAGGAGTTCTGATCATTGTTGGCATCCTCCAGGTGCTGGAGGTCAGGAGCCCACCAGATGATGGGGCGCAGGGCGCCGTCGGTGTAGCTGTAGGGCAGGAGGCGGCTGGTGAAGCGCCGGGCCACGGCGGGCAGGCTGCGGTTCAGCCCCAGCACCCTGTCCAGGTGGAAGGCCAGCACCTCGTACAGGTCCCCGGGGCGCTTGATGAGCCCACAGCGCCCATCCTGGCAGTCTCCTTCCGGGCTGGCTGCGAAGACATCCTCCTTGGCATCTCCCGTGGCATCCCCCACGGCACGCAGCCTCACTCGCATGATCTGCCCGTGGGCAGGGACACGGGTTTTGGAGATCACCTGCCCGCTGGACAGCAGCCACATCTTCTGGAGGTCGTCAGCAGAGAGCCAAGGGGGAGTGTCCCTCTTCAGCCTCCTGCCCCGGCCAGGGGGCTGCTCCTGCTGTAGGTGAGTGCGGGGCATGGGGAGCCTTCTTCTGTGGGCTGGTCTTCCAGACAGGGTGGCAGCCGCCTCCCTCGGGGGCCCTGCCGGGGACGAGGCCGGCAGCGGGAGCAGGGAGTGGTCCGGGGGTGGGGGCAGGTGGATGAGAGCCAGCAGGGCCAGGGCCAGCAGCACCCCGACAGCCGCTGGGGCTGGGGGCTTCATCCCCGTCCTCCGCCATGGGCGCTGGGCCTGCGGGGACAGAAAGGAGGAATGATGCTGGAGTGTCACTGCAGGCAGAGCCCTCGGTAGGGCTTGCTTTAGGGAAGCAGCCCCTCTGCTTGTGTGATCCCTGCACTGTGGCAGCAGGGTTATGGCTGGTGCCATGATTTGTGCCAGAAATTAGCTGCAGTACTTTCAGAAGCAAATCAGAGCAAGAGCTCACTCCCCACCCAGAGGTTGCCATATCTGCAGCACTGAGGTACAGGATGACCTTATGGGCAATGAATTTTTCATGGTCAAATATTTCACTTTAAAGACCCAAGAAATGGGAAAAAAAAAAAAAAAAGAAAAAAAAAAAAAGGACCAAACCAGAGCAAATTCCTGTCTAAATGTGGACACTTTTCCAGTTCCTAAGAGGTTTTATTTTTCAGACCCTACTCTGGGCACCATCACTGGTTCCTCTTCTGGTAGAACACTGAACCCATAACTTGGGATATCTCAATGTTGTGCCTTGTGCCGAGACAAGGCATCTGGAGCTCTGCCCGTCATTGTATCTGGCAAAAGCAAGGCAGCTCCAAGTGTCAGTCAGGACCTGTGACTGGATATGTTTTAAACAAAAGGGTGCAAACTCCTGGAGGGCTGGAACACCTCTCTATGAAGACAGGCTGAGAGAACCAGGGTTATTCAGACTGGAGAAGAAAAGGCTCTGGGGAGAACTTACAGCACCTTCCTGTGCCTAAAGGGGCCCACATGAGAGCTGGAGAGGAATTTTTTACAAGGATGTGGAGTGACGGGACAAGGGAAAAAGACTTTAAACTGAAAGAGAGGTTCAGATTAGACATTAGGAAAAAATTCTTAGCTGTGAGAGTGTTGAGGCGTCGGAACAGGTTGCTCAGATAAGCTGTGGAGGCCCCATCCCTGGCAGATGGCAGACATTCTCCAAGCCAATCCAGTCCCTGGACCATGCTGCATCCACGCCACATTCACTTGGGTTTGGGCAGCCTCACACACTTCAGGAGGCAGGAGCCACAAAAAGCACCTTGGCACCATTTCTCTGTTTTCAACAGGCATTTCCAAGCAGCTCAAACCCACACTGGAGTAAAGGCGATGGTCAAGTGGATACATTTTTTTCCAATTATTTATTTTGGAAGCACAAGCATATCCATGGCAGACACAGCAGGACAATATATTGCCAAAGAAGGGATAAGAGACTGTTTATAAGAGGAAAAGCTTAAAAAAAAAAGAGCTAAAAAGCTAGGGAGGTGAGAGCCAGCAGCCAGAATTACTTCCAGAAAGCAGCTGGGCAAGCAAAAGCATTTCAGCTGTGGGGCTTTTAGGACCACAGGCTCCCACTGACCACAGGGACCCACCACCAGCACAACTCCTGCCCCATGAGCAGCTGCCACGGGCAACCCCAGTGCATGAGCTTATGAGCTGACACAGCACCATCCTAAAATCCATCAGGCTTCATGTCCTCAGCTTGGGGAGACTGCTTCAGACAGCCCCCTGGTGAGGAGCCACATCCCTTGAAAGACACTGCATCAGCTGAGGGGGGTAAGAGCAAGCACCAACTCGCTGGCCCCAACCATAGGGGTGTTCCCTCCGTGCCTCCCTTTCAAGGACTGAGCAGACTTAATGCAGTTTATAAGAGCTACTGATGGTGCACCTGGAGTGATTCGGCTTTATAGCTCTCACTTAATTGCTTCTCTCCCAGAAACACAATGTAGCGCAGCAAAATATAAATGCTCTTTTTCAGACAGGGTTTACAGCAGCCTCTGCCAGGAACCAGGGGCTGCCTGGTATGGGTCTTTGGGACCTGCCAGGGGACCTCTGGTTAATCTCTTCCCAGAGTGGAAAGGACCTAGGCTAGGGTGAGGCTGTCCAGAGAGGGATGTCCTGTCCTAAATCACAAGCAGGGTTATTCAAGGCTTGGCATTAATTGTCCCAGGCATCAAACTACATGGCTAAATCATTGTCTTAGGTGCCTCTCTGGGGAGGGGATGAGTGTGAGCGCCCCTAAGCACCCTGAGGGGCAGCAGGACTTCTGTCAAGAGGCTGGTTGTGATCCCAGCTCTCTCCTACTTGAATGGGATTATGATTTGCTGTGGAATCACAGCCAACGCCAAGTGACACAGGCAACACCCAAGCTCAGCTACTCAAAACCTTCATGTCCCAGATTTCAAGCAAATTCTGCAGAGTGCAGACACACATTCTTTCCCAAACACCTGCAATCCATGTCTGGCCTCCCAAACAAGAGTTTAGGGGAGGTGCAATGTCTAAATCCTAGTTTAACCATATTAAAATAACTCTGTGGCATATAAAGGGCTGATCCTGGTATCCTGATACCCACACTCCTTTCTAATCATCACTGTAAGTGCCTCACAGTCTGTTCCTCTGGCCTCAAAGTATGCTGAATTAACAGCAGTGATACCTATGGAATCAATCCCAGAGGACAGGGCTAACTGTAAGTCTCAGTATTCCCATCTGCATCGAGCCAAGTCCCTTCCCAATCTGTGCTTTCTTGGGCATGTTTTCCCAGCGCCTCCCCTGTCCCACCCTTCTGGAGAGACACAGCCCATGCCACTCTCACCAAAAACCCCTGCAACCCTATTCTTCAGCACGGAGGATTTTCAGGGTGATTGTTTTTGTTATCCAGCTGATAACAACCCTCTGGTTGCTTATACCATCTCTGGGTATCTAAAAAGCCTGTCTGCCAAAACTTCCGGTATCCTGGGGGAGGAATGCATGTGGGAGCCACATGGAGAACCTTCAAAGCACTGCAGGAAAAATCCTTTTAAACCCACAGCCAGAGAACAGAGTATGCCAAATGGATTGCAACGATTGCTGGCTTTTTAATGTCAAGTCAGTTTACAGTCCAAGTGGTTAAGGAATCATTATTGTCCAAACTCACTTTGTCTTCCTTGTCAGTGAGCTCGGGTTCGGGCATCACATGTTGGAGCCCCATTGCTCTCCCACCCTGAACTCGAAACCCTGGGCTGTGAAGTTGGGCAAGGGCCAGCACAGGCTCCTTTCCCCAGCGCTGCTCAGAGTTTCCCTGCCACATCAACAACAAAAAGAAACAAAAAAGGTGAAAGTACAGTCTCTCTGTTATTTCTGGTGGTTGATATTGCAAATTTAATAATAACCTAGGTGATAAAACATTGCAGAAATAATACTGTATTTACAAGCCCTGGGTAAATAGTTTTCCAAAGAGCCTTTCTCTGAGCCCATGCTGTAAAAAAATGCTGCAGTTTAAGCTGTGGCTTTGATTCAACCCGAAATGCAAACCATACGTACAGCTCTGCTTTGCCAGGCTGACATACTGACAGTACAGCATGTCTTTGCCAGAAATTAGGTCCTTTTCCCAGCAGGCAAAATCCATAAAAAGGCTTAAGAGAGGTACTACTTGTTCCAGGATGCCAATAAGTAAATAATATATATTCTCACTTATCAGAGAGACATACAGCACAGCCCAGGCTCTAAAGGCACAGTGGAGAGCTGTGCAGCTTAGATGCTAGGAGATAAAACTTTCTAAGTCTAGTTGGGGGTGAGGTGGGGGAGGGTTATCTTTGACATTGTATTCCCAGGACACTTGAACCTTGGCAGAATTTGAAGCAGAGAAGCCTGTTTCCAATTTCTTTTCAAAGTGTATCAAATTGGCTTTGTCGAGCTTGAAAGAAAAGAAAAACAAACCCCAAACTTCATTATCCAAGAATGTAAGAAACAGCCCTGAGACTAGAAAGACGACACGGAAATACGTGGCTGTTGAAAACTGGATTGATTCCTGCTTTCCTCTGGCATGCAGAAGAGTCCTCCTGCCCCTGCACTGGCACTGCAAGATGCCTTCAGCAGTAAATCCCACCGTCCCAAAGAGGTGCCCAAAGGAGTCAGGATGGCTCAGCCATGGCCATGTCACTCTTGGCCACCTGCCTGCCATAGACTCCCAAGCTCAGAGGACTTTGCCAAAGGCAATGAGCAGGTTGAAGGCAGGCCCGTGCATTTATCTGGGTGCACACTGAGAGGGGTGTGCTCTGCACAGGGGGTGCAGCACACAGGGCTCTGCTCACCCTCCCGGCCCCACGCTCGCTGCCCGCCCAATGAACCGCAAAACCGCCTGGGCAGCAGGAGGTGCAGCCTGCCGTGACCAGTTTTAACAAAGACTGCTTGAAAAACAAGTGGGAAACCTCGTCTGCCTGCCCCCCACCTCTGGGAATGCCTCCAGAGCCTTGCACCCACACATGGTGCTTGTGGCAGCTCCCGGTGCAATGGGAGAGCGGGCACGTCAATCAGACCTGGGACTGGAGCAGCCTCTTCCTTTTCGTACTGTGCAGGAGGTTTTCTTGGTTTATTAAGCGCATGGCATGTGGGCTGGATACCTATAACCATGCAGAGGAAGGACATGGAAGCAAGACAAAACTTCTTCATCCCTGGAGTGACTCTGGGCAAGTCTGAGCAGAGGGAAATGCTTGGCAGGGTCTGTGACCCATCATTCAAGTGTATAAATGCCTTCCTATATTATCCTGCTCAGGGAAGATAGATGCCTGGCAGAGTGGGAATTTAAAGACAGCTATTAAATGATGATTGCCAGTCCCAAAGGTAGCTCTGGCTCAGAGTGGCTCCCCAGGAGGGCAGGTCTGCCATGCTCCTCTAGCACATGGGGACAGCTCCACCCACACTTGCCTGCACCCACATCCCCATGGGGCATGAAGAGTAAGATAGCCCTTCATTTGGCCACATGATCCATCAAAGTGGCTGCAATTCCTAGCAGACCCACACCAGCTTTGTGTCTGGGCTTTTTTCCCCCAGAGATGAAGTTTTTTTTTCCCTCAAAAATGCCTTTCCAGAGGGGAGAACCATGACATCACTACATTTTGGCACTCTGCAGACACCCTGAAGACCATCTGGCTTGGCTCCAGGACAGGGATGTGGCAGGTAGGCCATGCCTGTCTGCTCAAGGTGCTCCTCCAGCCCCACTTCCACACAAGTGGCTTGGGAAGCTCAAGCCAGGCACTGGGAAGGTGGGAAAGGGGACTGCTCCCATAAAGCCTGCAAAAGAGTCACAGCAAACATTGGGTCAGCTGAAGCTGGGGAGATGGAAATGTGACACATCAGCACACGGTGCTGGGTCCTTCCCTGCAGAGTCAGCAAAGTCCTCAGAGCTGACACACAAACCTCCCCACCAACATGTCCAAAACCAAACCAGAAAATGACCGAGTTAAAATGCCTGGGATGAAACCTTAAAACATGCTGTACTTTGCTAAATTTTGGACAGTCTGCAAAGCTTCTGGGATCATTTATAGCCTAAGTGCAAGACAAACGTGCTTTGCACTAGCAGAGGGCAGCACTCTGGCAGCAGCATAAGTGGATCAGACAGTGTTGGCCCTGTTTAGGCTGAGCACTGACTTCAAAGGGATGGTGCCAACACACCACCTCTAACTTCCCAAATAATGTTGCCTTCACAGCCCTTCCCAGTTTCCACTATGGCCTTGGGACAGCAAATTACAAAAACCTGGAAAACTTCAAGCTCCACAGCCTCTCTCTAGTAATAACCTGGAGTGTCCTCAGCTCCAGGCCCTGCAGCAGCTCCTCGAGCTTTTTGCTTCCCAGGGATGAAATATCCTGTTTCTTGCTCTAAACCTCCCACCTAGAGTGACTATTTTCAGTTTTTGGGAGGCTCCTTGCCCTGGAGGTTCTTCTCTGCACAGCCATAGGCTAAGCACAGCCCCTTCTCACACATCCACCATCCAAAGGACCATTTTGAGTAAATCTTCAGCCATAGCTGCAAAGTGCTCTGTTTAACACTGCTGTTCCCATTGCACCGTCTGCTCCCAGTTGAGTTGTGCACCAAAGAAGTACAGCAGAAACACAGGCTTGTAAACTCCCTGCCCTCTCTAGGAATAGCTTACAAGAGTGGCAAGACTCCCAGCATTCCAAATGTCCTGCTCAATATCTCTGAAGAAGGAAGACCTGGAGCAGGAGACAGAGGACACACCTTGAAGGAAACAGATGGCCAGCACCTGGCTGGAGGACACCACACCATGGGGTGCAGCTGATGCACTCAAGGTCAGGGCTGCTGCTTGGGGGGACCCAGAGGGGACACACACCTTGTCCTGTACCTGGTGTGGACTAAAGCTCTGCAGGGTACCAGCAGGGACTTGCTTGTCCTGTGATGACATTGGCCTTACCCCAAAATCATGTGATTTTCACTGAGCAAAAGGAAAGAGTCAAAATTCTCCTCACTCCCACTGTGTAAATCTCAGCTTGCACACAGTTAAGACTCAGCTCTGTGTGGGATGGACAGGGAGTTTGTCATCCTGGTGCTATGTACAGTGCAGTGCAGGTCCAGTCTGGTTTAATCCCAGAAGTCACCATAAAGCACCACAAAAATAAAGAGTCTCCAGGGTGCCACACTTCTTCTGCTTAAAGTAAGAAAACTAAAAGCTTTCAGATGCCTTATCTTTCTCCTGTTTAAGTTCAGAGTCAGGTCTTCACTGCAGACTCTCGCACTTAGCTGGATCTTCTGCTTCTCCCAGGAGACTGATGGAAGTCTTTCAGAACACATCACTGAGATGCACAGGTCTGCTCTCATTTGCATGTGCAAACATCTCCCTTACTTTTCACCATTAAAGGTGATATCAACTTGCACCCAAATCATCGAGATCACTGAGGACCCGAAACAGCATCCCATGTTCAGGGGACAGTGAGGACCTGGGCAGCCCTGAATGCACGACTGTCCTACTATCCTCAGGGGACAAGGGAGGTCCTCCTCATCTTCCCTGCTCTCCCTCTGCTCATTGCGTTAACCCTCACACTTACATGAGAGCAGCACAACCTAGAAATTCCTGGCAGGGACGTCAAGGAGGGAAAGCAGCACTTTTGGGAGGCTGTTGCTCCCTCACTCCACCACTACCGTGCAGGCTCCTGCCAGGTTTCCCTTTTCCCCCTCCCCTCGCCCCAGTTTCCTGGCCAGCCTGTTGCACTCAGCTCCGTAAGTTTTCAGAGCAGCTTTCCCATCTGCCTGCTGAAGCAGCAAGCAGGGGGCCCCTTCCCCAGTGAAACAGATGTGGCTTGCCTTTGTGCAACATCTGCGCCTCATGCCCCGCTCATTTGGAACAGTCTTGCCTTTGTTTCTGAGGGCTTGTACGGGGGATGCTTTGGAGGAGGGCAGCAGCCCCTGGCCCGTGGGCTGGACTCCTTCCCTTCAAGTCCCACACACAAACGGCCCCCAGTCCTGAGTTTCTTCTGGGGAAGCAGAATGTGCTTTGTTCCTGTGGCATTCTGGAGCTGACAGTCCTGCTCCTCAGCAGGTTCCAGCCACAGACCATAGCTTAGCAGCTGACTCCTTTGGGATGTGCAAACCCAGGGACATAAGAGCTGAAATCTGGAAGTCTTGGAGCCCCTTCCTCACCACTCCCCTCAGCCAGGTAGCTTCTCTTGCTGCACCTCTGGGCTGCTCACCAGCTCTGGTTTGGCATCCCCAGAGGGGCTGTGCTGCTGCAGCTCCTCTGCACATAACAGAGGCAAAGAGCAGAGGTGCTGGAAAGCCACATCCCTCTTGCAATGTGTTCTGGGCTGTATTTAATATGGGGAGGAATACGTTACAATAAAATCACATTTTATTTCCTCCTCCTCTTGATGAGTTTGCCAATCCTGCTTGTGAATGCCTGGAATGCTGCTAAAACTCTCACACATTTTGGCATTCGGTTTGGTTTTATTTATTTTATCAGGGGTCATGTTTTTTCTATATTTTGGGGAGGAGGGATTTTGATACATTTATTTTCAGTTTTCTTTTCTATCTGTTGGGCAGCACCAGGGAACAGGAATGCTTGCTTGGTGCCCAGTGGGGGCTCACAAAAGTCTCTGTGGGGTGTTGGCAAGGTGTAGCACTGGATTCCCTTGTTGGAGTTTCAGTGGAAGTTGCCCAAGTCAGACAGTTGGGTTTCCCTGAGCTGACTGTCAGGTTTTTCCCCTTCCTGGAGAGCAGGAAAGTGCATTCGTGGGATTCCAAAGGGGAGGGAGAAGGAGGAGGACAGCGGGGCCTTTCAGCCCTGTGGGCTTTCTTCAAAACAGAATTGTTCATACCAGCCCTGGCCTCAGCTGCAGAAAGGCAACCCTGTTTTCTTCCTGTTAAGCCATTACATCTAAAAGAGAAAAAAAGGGGAAGAAAACTGCTTGCCACTTGGCTCTGAGTGCTGCCTGTGTCCTGCAGACCCCATCCTGGCCAAAGCCTGCTGGCAGCCACTCCCAGCCTGCTTCTTCTCCTAGCAAAACCCACGGGGTGAGCAAGCAGAGCAAACCAGGTATGAGCATTGGTGCAGCCAGGCTCACAGAAAAGGAGCTTTTCCTTCAGGGCAAGGCAAGAAGCTGCAGGTGGAGTGGAGTTACTGAGCATTGGAAAAGAAGGGGTAATTGAGGCTTTCGGAATCGACTCCAGAGGATTAACACAGTGTAATCAGCCTCTCGTATTTAGAGTGCCTCATCCTAGGCAAACAACAGCAACTGGAAACTACTCTCTGGCAGATTTTGAAGCCAGAAGAAAGAAGATGTTTCTGTAATGCAGTCATCCCTCAGCCCTCTCTGCTGCGGCAGGTCGGGCATGTGCAGCAGCCGGATCCAACAAGAAGCTGGCTGCAAGCGTGCTCTCCATACCAACACGGGAGCTCACAGCTGGCATCCCCCTGCCTTTCTGCAAGGGGCACCCTCCTGGCGATTTTGAAAGGAGTCAAAAACCATCTCAAGCATTTTGTTTGGGGTTTTGCTGTGAATGAAACAACAAGAGGATCAGCTGGGGGCATAGCCTGGATTTATTCCTCATGACCACCACTGCCCTGCCTACAGGTGCCCAGAGCAAACCCAGATTATAGGTAAAGTCAAAGCAGTCAATGCAGGAGCTCACAAAGGGGAAGGACTGCAGAAGCAGACCTTCCTTTGCCAAGGCAAAATGGAAATCCTGGCAAAAAGTGAATACCCCACTGTCACATGGGAGACCACACCAGGTACCTGGCTTTGAAAGGCTGTACAGGCTTTGAAAGGCTTCATAGTGAAGGCTTGTACAGAAAAATGTTAGTGCAGACAAAAGGCTGGTATGGGAAGAGTTGCCTTGCTTTTCCCTTTGACAGGGAGGAGTTATCTCCAAACCCAAAATGGGTGACATGAGCCCCAGCCTTGTAATTTTTTCCTGCTGCTGAAGTTCATTAATTAAGAAACCCAAAGCACCCTATACAAACTATAGGATGGAAAGCGTAAAGCATGGCAGTAGTGTTCCCTGTACACAGACACACACACTCCAGTGAAGGCTGGCACAGCAGCATTGCCCCCAGAGATGGTCTGAGTCATCAGCACACTCTTGAGGACATAAAAATGTCTCAGTGACCCAAATGACCGGTTTCTGGCAGCAGCACCAGGCACCTCCTCAGCTCATCCATCCATCACAGGTTTGCAATCCCTGCCCAACACAAGCTTGGCAAGGGCTGAGGTGGTGAAGCAGGGACAGAGCCCCCACCCCAGTGCAAACTTCCTGGCATGACACCCCCCTGTCCCCTGGTGGGGCAGGAGTAATGGAGCACGTGGGGATCATCCCAGCTCAGCTGACGCGTGCTTGCTCAGATGGGTCTGCCAAGGGAGGTTCCACACTGGAGCACTAAAACTAGAGGACATGAAACACCACCCTAAGGTTTGGAACAAGCTACAGATGTGGATAAACCTTCTGATGCTGGGGAAGCACAACATTTCTTGGGAGGGAGGTGAAGTTTTCCCATGCCAAACTGGCCGATTTTGTCGCTTTTTGATGAAAGAGCTGTGCTTTGTCAGGACCGAGCAGAAAGCACAGAGCGGCTCGCCGTGATCTCTGCCTGCGCTTGGCTGCCTGCAGCTCAGGCTGCTGGCTGCCTGAGGCAGTGCCACCTGGCCACTTAAAAGAGGAGGGTTTTGGCTGAGGGAGTGTCATCACCTCCCCGGCTGACAGCAGGGCTGTAGCTACGGCAGCCCCAGGCACTGCCCTCAGGGGCATCCTGACAATCTGCTCTGTCCATCCCCAGGGCATTCCTGCAATCTGCTCGGTCCATCCTAACGCTTTTAAGGACAGAGCAGCGCTGTAGCGCTCCCCGCCTTGCTTGGCTCACCCTGCTCTGACCCTCCGAGCGCTCCGGCACAAGCTGCCCCCAGGATGGAGACACCCAGCATACGCTGCTGTACCTCACATCCCATGGGGCAAACCCAGCGTTGCTTCCCACCATCAGCTCAGCAAGGAAACCCCTAAATCCTACCATGTCTCACAGCATCAGCAGCAGCTCCTCCTCATGTGCTTCTCTGGGCGACACGACACACGGTCACCTCCTCAGCCGGGTGCCGGCCGCCTGTGGCACTTCCATACGACACCAGGAACCCACACAGAACACACAAAAAATTTTAAAACAGCAGTAAAAAAAAAAAAAATTATCCAGCAACTAATGAGCCCGCTACCCGTCCCCAGGCCATCAATCACAGCCGGGGGCTGTCACCAGGGGTGCCCCTCCGGGCTGCCCGCAGTCCCCGCTGCCAGCCCCGCCTTGCAGGGGCTGCTGGGCTCCTGTCACCACACGCCGCCGCGTCCCCCTGGGCGACAGGACACCCTTCAAACTTCAGCTGTGAGTTTTCCAACTCTGCCTCATCCCAGACCCACCTCCCTGTGAGGAGGGGAGTGGAGAGGCTGGGAAGGGGGGAACAGGCATTTCAGAAGTCTCTTTTTCACAATAAAAGCCCTTCTTGCTGCTTTTCTGCTGGCTTTTTTTTCAATACCAAGGGCAAATTTGAGCCAGAAAGAGATGAAGATACACGTGCTCTTCCCAAACCTGTTTGTTCCCAGTGACCCCAGTGCCAGCCAAGCAGAGGGACCAGTAGAGCCCCAGGGGCCACACAGACCCCAGAGCCAGGAAAGCAAACCAGAGGTCGGCACATGAGTGCCCCAAAACCTGCTCTTTGCAGGTCTTTTTTAGCATTTCTTTGCTTTTCAGTAATGGTCCAGCAAAAAGCTGTGCCACATCAGTGCCTGGAGTGGACACAGACCTGGGAGAAGATTTATTTTCTGCCTAAAAGGAGCCAGGAGAGGGGCACAGGGGCAGAGGACGCTCACACACCCAGCAGTGCAGATGGAGCTTGCTGAGCGCCGCCGTGCCTGGCGCAGCTCCCACACCCAGCACCTGCCTGGTGAATCCCAGGTGTCTTTCCTCAGGCCTCTGCGAGAAGAGGCTCTGGAGGCATTGCTTTGGGAAGCAGTGTGTTTCAAGAGCCCTCCATGGCCAGGCA
Source organism: Onychostruthus taczanowskii (assembly GCF_017590055.1). NCBI lineage: Eukaryota > Metazoa > Chordata > Aves > Passeriformes > Passeridae > Onychostruthus > Onychostruthus taczanowskii. The sequence continues at coordinate 2,748,924 of NW_024500128.1, forward strand.
GGATACACAGGCAGCTGCCAGGCTGCAAAGCATTTCTTTTTCATAAAACTTTCCCCTTCCAGCTCTGGGCTGTGGCCAAGCAAAACCCATCAGTGCCTCACCATGGCAGGTGACACTGACAGCTACTGCAGCCCCTAAACAGCTTCATCCCCAAACAGCCCAGCTTGGGGACAGGAGGACACCCTCTGTCTCAGGTCTGGGGGCTTTCCAGCTCCCTGACATGTGCAACTACCTCCTCCAGGAAACCATAAAACAAACCAGATTGATCAACATTGTTCTTTACTGATACTTGTATTTTTAAAAAATCTGATAAAGGCACAGTACAGGCTGTTGTGAGCTATAATGAAGATAGGGTGGTCTAAAATGGGGAGAGGAGAGGAGAGGAGAGGAGAGGAGAGGAGAGGAGAGGAGAGAGGAGATACCCCACTCCATGCCATCCTTGGGCATGAGGAAGGGGTGCAGAAACCAAGCCCTGCATCCCCTCCTTGCTGCCACCACCAACGTCATTGACCCCGCCTGTCCTGGACACTGCAGTGTTGAGCATCCCAAAACACCTCCCTTGAGGCCTGTTGCCTGGGGGCAGATAATAACCTAATCCTTCTGATACAATTAGCAATATGAAGTAATTAGCAATAACCTACTGTTGGCCTTGGCACAAAGATGGCCTGTCTGAAGACAGAGCAGGGAAGGGATCTGCAGGGCTCCAGAGGCTGAACCCTGTGCATCACACCTCATTTCAGAAGTGTTTGCTTTCATCTCCCTTTCTTAATTTTGAAATGATTCCATTTATATGCAATTTTCTGTCAAAATGATTCCTGTCTGTGCGGCGGCACCGCAAACCTTGAGTGACAGGCCGAGCGCTCCGGCTGGTCTCTCTGGATTGCCTCTCCCCACAAATAACCCTTTAAAATGCACGCCTGACAGCTGAGGAGTTTGACATCAGAAACAGGCTTGGATGGCTGCTGTGGCAGACTGGCTTAAGTGACCAGTGGCCAAACCAGTAAGGTAAATCTAGCGGGCCTTGAAACTCCCCAAATACATAGAACTGTGACTATCTTGTACCTGAGCTGGGTAGTTCTAAGCCCACCAGCACAGCCCCAGATCCCATGAGTAGCATCCCTGCTACTGCATTCTGGAAAAGTAGTGAGTATGTGAACAGTGGAAGTTCCTTTTCTTCTCTTCTTTTTCTTTTCTATCCCCTGGCCACCTCTCCTGATATTCTCACAGACATTCCTACTCACCCACACGGAGATTTCCCTGACGTTTCCCTGACTTTAGCTGAGGCAAATCCTTCAATCAGACAGACACCATCTCTGCAGGATGAGAGACAATCCCCGCTCCAAGAAACTCCCAAGAGATGTGGACAGCAAAGGGAGTTGGGGGAGAGCAGGGAGGTAGGACTGCACCCAGCTTGCAGGCAAAAGGTGAGTCTCCAAAACAACCACGCCTCTCACCAGGTGCTCAGCCCAGCTGACCTACAATTTCCAGTACCAAAGATCTCCCGAGCCTGATCTCTCTCACCTTGTTCTTAGGCAGGAGGAAAAGCTGCTCTGTCCTCACTGCAAGGCACTGGACAGCAGTGTGGGGGGCTCTGTTTGCTGCTTTCTCCTGGCAGATCCAGCTTAGCCAGGAGCAAGTTACAGGAAACAGGAGAGCTGAGACCTTTCCCTAGTGTTCTCTGAGCAGGCCAGAGGAAAGCAAAGGAGAGCAAAGAAGGCCGTGGGTACTATTGCATCCACAGCAGCACCTCTGTGCTCCCCAAAATGACTCCACTGTAGGCACTTGCAAAATCTTCTGGTATAACCCTGACTTCATTTCATAGACCCTGACTTGCCTTTCTGCTTGCTCATCCTCATAAAGGAATGCCTGCTGCAGAAGGATGAAAATAGGCTGATTATTTTTCTTCTTTCCCAGAAATACTTTTTTCTTTCCCTGTCTGTCCCAGTGGACCTGCATTCATTTCTCCCTTGGGAACTAAAGACAGGCAGTGGAAAGGGGACAGATTTCAAGAGCTGTCAAGGAACAGAAAGCTATTCTGCCTCTCAGAAAGTAAAGCTGAAGGGTTTTTTCTTCCTTTTAGAAAAGTGTGAGGCTCTAATGGGTTTGAGGAGCTATGAATATGACTTTTCACATCTGCCAAGATAATTATAAGCTTGAATGAATTTCTGAGACCCAGATCCTGCCCAGATAAATCATACCTATCAAGCACTGATTAAAAACAAGCTATTCAGAAAGCCTTCAAATGTGTCTTCCCTTCCCACCCCACTATCTCCTCTGTCTGTTGGAAATGGGTCTCAATGCTTTACTAAGGAACTGTAGAGGAAACCCTGGTACTTCATCCTTTCTTTGCAGGAGGTGTGATAGAGATGGGAAATTAAGGCAATAGGGATCAAGCAGAATGAAGAGAGATTTGGGTTCAGACTGGGTCTGGCACTGGGACACAGAAGATGCTGAGAAGCAGGTAAGGTGCAAAACTGGGTTTTGCATCTGGTTTCCAAGCATGACATGCACCCATGACCCACATCCCAAATCAGTATTCCTACAGGGGACAAGCAAGAATCCCTAACTCAGAGAAAAACCTGGATGTGGGTGATTTCTTTCAGTTCACTGTGTGTGGGAACGACTCGTGCATCTCAGGTTTTCCTCATTGTTCACATGGAAAAAAGCCCACCCAAATCATTTATGGAATGCACTGAATTTTCATAAATATGCTGAAGAAGCTGCACACCCCCAGTGCAGTAATTAGAGCAAATTAATGCTGCTGGGATGCCTTTGTCACCATTTGTCTGACTCAAGACAAAAGGCAGAGGTCACATCCTGAAGGGAGAGTAATCCTTTATAAGCAGTGTTTAAGATGCCAGAGGAAACAATAACATCTGCAGAGGAGCCACATGTTCCCTGAGTGCACAGGCTTTATACTTCCCACAAATACCTATTGAATCCTCCTTGTTGTCATGACTCAAACACAAGCATATGGAGGAAGGGACAAAGAGTTATTAAATCCTTCAGAGGTAATTACTCATTCCTCCAATTTAACGTTTTAGATAAACACTACAAACTGAATTGCTTGTCAGAACACAGTATTGTTTTTACAGAACATGAGCTGAGTCAAATGAGTTAGGGTTCTTTTTTCATTTTTTAATTTCTAAGGACTATTTTTAAAGCTCTCCCATATTCAGCCAGAAAAAAAAGTCTTACCACCCATGTTCTGTGTCCAAGATATGTACTGTGTTATTAGACAAGGAACTGTTTCCTAGCCTGCTCCTCCAAGAAAAGCTGATCCCTCTGCATCACCAAGGGTCTCAGCCTCCATCCCCCACCAGCTTTTGGAAACAACTGAACTTCAGCCCCATGTACAAACAGTCACTGTCAGACCAGCAGTGTTGTGGCACCCCAAGTCCATGAGAGAGGGTGAACCTTCCAGGTGGCATAATATGGGTGCCCCAACAGGGTTCCATCCTACTGGGTTCCATTGCTCCCAGCAGCTGGTGCAACAACTTGAACTTCAACACTGACTTTCCATCTGTATTTCACCCCAGACATCTCTGTCCTCTTCAGTCAGTCCTTCCCAAGGCAGGGATACCCCCTTTTTTAAGCCTTATCTTTTCTTCCTCTCTCTTTCTCCTTTTTAGATACAAACCCCAGCACTCCAATGAATCTGAAACACCTTTTTTTTTGAACTGTCACCACGTAAATCAGGAGGTTCAGATCTCTATTATTTAGCATCCCACTAATCCTGCACCATCTGCAATCTTCACTAGCAAATAAATGCGTGTGTGTCTGTGTATCCTTAACTTGATCACTGTTTGAAAATACAGGATGTTGGATGAAGAACAATTCCACCCCACCGCATATAAAAGCTTTAGCACTGATGTCTCATTTTGAGATCTGTTGCTGAGACAGTTCCTCATCAAATATGTAAAGCAGTCCCTGTAAACGATACTGTTTGCAAAATAAAAAGGGCATTTGGTGCTGTGTCCATCGCTTTGGAGATGCCAGATGCTGTGCTCTCCTCGGGAAGGTGATGGGTTTGACTGACATTAACTGGCCATCATTACACTCACAGCTCCTCACTTCTTCTTAACAAAGGCTTTGCCTAGCCATCCACTTGTGCTGATGCCTTGAGAGGCTACCTAGAACAGAGACTAGACAGTGTTAAAGGAATAAAGTAGGTGTTTATTAAAAAGGCTTTCAAAGGATACACCTTGGGCAGTACAAGAGCCTGGCCGAGGCTACATCCAAGATGGACAACAGGTCACGAGTTTTTACACTTTTATAAGCCTTTATCCATTTACATATTGGGGTTAATTGTCCAATTACTGCTTCAGGTTATGAAGTCACACCCTCCCAGTTTGCTCTCCTCGATTTGCCCTCGTGTTTCTCAGGCTGGAAAAGGATTGTTTTGGCTAACTAAACTGTGAGAACTTACTAACACTTTATATGAAATTCAGAGTTATATACTAATGCAGTACAGAATCTGGATAATATGAAAGCTAAAACTTAAGGCATCAGCGGCCTTATGGAAGGTGGCCAGGAAAAGTCACTGGAAACTGTATCATTACAGCAAAAAATTCCTGAAGAGTTGCAAAGTTAGTACACAAATTACTTGGGCTTAGAGGGGCTAAGAGTTAGCACTGGGGGCTCAGAGAGTTTCATGGCTGATTCCCTTGGCCTCCTGATCAAGAACTGTCCAAGCTCATCTTACTGTGGAGGTGCTTGGGGAGAGAAAAGGAGGTGTGGTGGCAGGCTCATCCCTGCCTGCTCTTACACCTCACAGACAGGGCCAGGGTGAACACAGGTTCTCCTGCACCATCCAGAGCTCCCTGCACAGCTTAAAACTGTAGGCAGCTTCCAGGAAGCCTGAAAGGGAGCACAGACAATACCAGGTGGGAGCGTGGAGCATTGCTCCTGAGATTCATGTTAGTGGCTACTGGTGCTGCATGCCCTGTCTCCCTACTGAGTGTGACTGTGGCTCCCCAAGACCTTGCCAGAGGTCCATTCCTACTTCTGCATGTGAACAGGCCAGATCCTGGGGGCAGAGCCTGCCCTCCTGGGTTTGCTCTGTGCCAGTGTCAGGAGCCCAGGGGACATCAAGCTTAGCATCTGACTTCACCTTCCTCAGAGCATCTCAGCAAACCTCCAGCTCTAACCTGCAGGATCACACAGAAACAAGGGGAAAATGAACACAGACTGATACACGGAACATTTCCACCTCCTCCCACCGCAAAAAAAAAAAAAAAAAAAAAAAAAAAATGAACACAGACTGATACACGAAACATTTCCACCTCCTCCCACCACAAAAAAAAAAAAAAAAAAAAAAAAAAAAAAAAAGAGGGAGAGAAAGCAAGACAGCAAGACAGAAGCAATCTGTTTCTTTTCCTGGAAGGAGTTATTGGCATATGCCTGAGTTGGGACCACAAAGACACTCTATTGGCTGTGTACATACCTTTGCAGGAGGGAAAGTCCTCTGTCACTGTGATGCCAGGATGGGGGAAAGCGTATGCATTAACACATGGAGCAATCAGGCAGTATTTAATCTGAGAGCTTTGAGTTGTGGCTGCTGAAAATAGGGTCTGACCAACATATGGGCTCATGAATCTTTCCTGACAGCCCTGCAGTTACAGAAACAAGAAGTGGAGCCTCCTGGTTATAAATTGGTCATGAATAAATTTAGGTTGACAATTAGAAGGTTTCTAATAATCAGAGGATTAGGTTCTGGGAACCTTCAGACAGCAGTGGGCTGCGAACCTTTGTCACTCCCAGTAGAGCAGCACAGGAGAAGAGAGACCTGAATGGCATGGAGAATTCATCCTGTCCATGCCCCCAGAGATGGCTCTGTATCACATGCTAATGGTGTGAAGCAATAGCCCTGGAGCCAAATTTCTCAGAAGTTTTGAGTAGAGTGGTCAGAAAGAAAGGTCAGATTGTCAGAGTCTAGCTTGTCAGGCATATTCTCCTTCCAATGGCCATGAAGACACCAAATCTCCTGTCCGAGCAGTGACCACCCAGGGTTGTTGGCAGTGCCTGTAACCCTGAGCCCTCTCATCCTGTGGCATGGCACTGGGACTTCCTTCAGCCCACAATCCCAAATTTTCTATAGGATCCCAGAAATTATTTTGCAGCATGGATTGTGTGGATGCTTTCAATTCTGCTGTTGGAATAATTGTCCTGTGGCACAATTGCCTGCACTGACATTTAAATCCAACTCTCCCTCCCATCTAGACCTGCCAGCAGAGACCCGGCATATCCAGTATGAACATCCTTCCTTCCAAGGTCACAATCAGGTGTTTAGGAGTTGAGGAAGGCTGCTCACATCTGGGATGAGGATCTGCATGCAGCATCAACAGCAGCAGCTTGTCAGCCTCTCCCTGGACCTTGAAAAATGCTTCAAGCAACCAGAGCAAAAATGATGCCACTTTCAGCTAGTCAGACTTCATTTATTTCATTATGCCGTGAACTCTGATTTTTTTTTGCATTATCCACAGAGACTTCTAGGATGAGCTAAGACTCACATGTGCAATGTGAATGAGACAAGCAATAGAAATAAAAGATAAACAAGGAAGAAACCCCTCCCTGTAAAATTATTCAGGAATTCCAGGGAGGAAGAGAAGGAAGAAGGAAAAAGCCCTCAAGCCTATTTTCCATCCCTTCTTTAGAACATTTTTACATAGCACCTGACTGTGACCATAACACAGCTAGCAATGGCCTCTTCTTTTGAAAACAGAAGGCTGAAACAGTGGCAATAAGAAGTCTTGGCTGGTGAGTTACTGCGAAAAATATTCAGATGTTTTGCTCTCCCACTGTGTGTCCTTAGGTAAAGCTCCAGCAGATCTCAAAGATAATACTCTTTCATGCTATTTAAATATGCACACCACTACTTTTGTGAAGTATCTCTCATTTTCATTAGAGCAGAGCTTCGTGATAAGATCCTGCCACATGAACCTTTGTCAGGGCTCTGAAACACCACCTGCACTCCACCAGCAGCCCAAGGCAGATGTGAGGGAAGAGTTCAGCTCTGCTGAGGGCCATGATGAGCAGGTCAGGGCATCTCCTCACTATGTGTGAGGAACTATTACAGAACTAAATAATCCTGAAAAATACCTTCCAACCAGGGATCACCAGGGAAATGTTATAAACTACTTCTCCTATAACAAGAACTGGGTCATGCACTTTAGGAAGGAGGATGTGGCTCTGTGCTGGTGGCAATGACATAATTTTTATGTTGGTGACCAGCACAAATAGCTGACTGCAGGTGGAAGACCTCTCTAATTTGGATGCATATAGTGGTCTGAAAGCTTATGGGGGAGGCGGAGAGCTTGCCAGAAAGACTTTCCTGGAGTCCGCTCAGTTTTATCATCACTGAAAGGGAGATGAGGAAAGGATGACCAACTTTTTGTTTATCTAAAGAATATAATACAGGGACAGCTGTACAAATTGAAGGTTGGGCCACATTCCCACTTAAAGACACCATGAACTGAGAGTTGCACAGCCCCCAGGAATGAAGCTTGTGCAGGGAAAAGGGAGTGGGTACATCACCAGAACCACAGGGCCTGTGTCAAGGTAGGGACAAGGACGGCAGGACAACAAGGGGTGTCATGTTTAAACTGGTAAAAGCTGATCTTTCTGCTTCAGTGCAGGAAATACCAGTACAAACTCAAAAGTACCTGAGTGTGATAATAGTACATGCAAGTTCAAACTCAAAACAACATTAACAATTCCCAAATTAAACCCCCAAACAAACCAACCCAGCCCCCCTTCATCCCCCCAGAATTATAGAATGGAATAATAAAAAGCTGAAGACCTGGAATGAGTAGACCACACAGACATCCCTGTAATTTGCTCCACTTACCACATCCTTGCAAGCTGTATTTACTCATATACCAATAATGCTGTGAATAGAAATTAGCACCCCTTCATGGTGATAAAAGGCAGACACGTGGAGCTTTCAGAGATGCTTTAGCAGTGTGCACAGGAGAAAAGCAAAGAAATGTTACAGGGCTGGAAACATTTAAGGGGCACTATAATTGAAGCAAGGCAAAATAAATAGAGCTGTAAATTAGACCAGATTTGTCACAAGTCAATCAGTAAATGCAGAGATTTCTCTTTCAGGTCTATTACATCTCAATGAAAAAAATTGAAACACATTCAGATGCCAAACACAGTAACAGACATGCTAGTCAAGAAACAAAAGCATGCAAATACAGCATTTTTCAAGGAGAAATATGCATCACCAGCAAATCAGTTGGGACAGAACTGTGGCTGGTTCACGGTAATTTTACAGATTTTACACCTTTTAACTACAGATCATACCAAGGGGTCCAATCCTACTCCAGGAATTGCTCACGTCTCCCAGACTTTGCAGCACAGAGATTAGAACTAGGTTTGCCAAGTACTGGTATTGGTTCAGGAAATGCAGCAATTACCTGCTGATCTCAGGGATGGGGCAGATGCCCGGCTCTGCCCCCAGCAAGCCCACTACACATTCTGCATGAAGTGAAACAAGAAAACAAACACAGGGACTTCCCTTCAAGCTCTTTCTAAACAGCACATGCCATTTCTCTATGCTCATTTCCACTAGGTAAAATAAGTCCAGCAAAGTACACCTTAGTCAATTATAAAGGCAAAATGAATTGGCTAAGCACGTCCAGTGCTCTCAAGTGTTTGTGCCATCCGGTGTTTTTGGCACCATTCCTTGCACGGGAAGGCAGCACAATTGCCTGGCCTTAGAACAACCTTATCAAGAGCTAACGTTGCCATCGTGTGGTAACCTTCAGAAATAAACTGCACTCCTGTAGCTCTTCTCCCCCTTAGCTTCACAAAAAGAAAGAACAATGGACGATGCCCGTGGACTGAAAGGAGGGTGGCTTGCCCACAATACAGATTTCAGGGAGGTTTCATGAGTTGCTGAAAGGAGCACCAGATGCTGCTCACACAGAACACCCAGCCAGAAATGCACAGCGCAGGTACCAAAACCTGATATATTCCTATTGCTCTTTCCCCCTTTTGGCCAAATTGCAAAAAACAGCAGTTTGACAGAAATGCTGCTTGTTAGGTGTGGCATTACAGAGCCCAACTTTAAGGCACAGAACGCTCTCTCCCCGCAGCAGTGCCTAAATCTTTAATGCCCCACTCTCACTGCACAGCGCTAGGGCAGACTCAACCCTCTACATGTGTTTTATACCACGACCAGGTCGCTCTCCAGGACAATCCCAGCTCCCAAGGATTACTGCACACCTTATATCCTGGAAACGTTTCAGCTGCCTCAGCAGCTGCCAAGTAGTAGGAATGAAAGCACTGGAAAAATTGCAATCATAGGCAAAGATGTTCTGGGGAAGACAATACCTTTAAAAACGAGTAAATGCTGTAGAAAAAGCATTTCTGAGCTCCTCATGATTGAAGGCACATCTATTTTCTGTACAGGCACTTTTACCATTTTTTCCCCTCAGTCTTATATAACCAAGCTTAACAGTAGTACATGAAAAAAATCAAGAACCCTAAGGGACAAATCTTTCACCTTAAAGGACCTCCAGGTTGATAGAACTTTGAAGGTATTTTCAAGTTAAGTTTCAGAGTAGGTGGATTTAATCACTTCAAAATCCAATTTAAAATCAAGGTCTCCAGACACTTGAACATGGCTTTTAGTCCCAATTTGCATAATTTCTGATTTTTTTTTCCCTTAGCAGTTATATCCTTTCCTATCAACCAAGTGAACTCTCTATTTCCAAGGGTACATAAATAGCTCAAGACAACACTGTATACTTCCAAATGTTTGGGTATGCCCAATGGCTGAAATAATGCAGCACTAACCATGTAAACAGTTAAAGCACACGTTCTTAGCAATATATGCATATCAGTGTGATATGCATATATATATGACAACACGTATTTGAGTATGTATATGACAATATAAAGGTCTCACAACCTTCATTGTTTAAAATAGATACTTCCTCCTTTAATTTATATTTGACTGAAAAAGTAATTTGCTTTTAAATTACCAGATACCTCAGACTTTACAAGATTTCTCCAATCAATGTGAAGAAAATGTATTTCCTGCCAAGAAACTACAGGAGGAAATACAGGAAATTACATGGATGCTGACGTTGAGATTTGTAATTATTTTCCAATGCAAAGACTACACTGAGCAGTTCAGTGTTTCAGATGAAGTAATTTTTAGGTCATGCTCCCTTTTACTTGACAGTTTTGATTAAATAGTGGAAATTATATGCTGCATAGTTTAAGGAACTGGAGTTAATCTCTGGTCTTGACATAAAATACCCTTAAACATTCCAAAAAGCAAGCATACTGAAATACATGCCGACAATTTCTGTCTTGTTACTACATCACAAATTGCTGTAACTGTGCTTACAGGGCAACTATGGTGTTGGCATCACAGTATTCCAGGTCACCGCTTAAAATTTGTGGAAGTTTTTTTAGAAAATAATTCAGTGTTTGAACAGCAGTTCATCAAGTCTTTCAAACCCTGACATTCGTGTGTTCTAAGCAGAACACATCCTTTCAGCATATGCCTGAATTTATACAGAACTATTAGTGTGATTTTTCATGTATTCTACACTCAAGACTTTGCAAGCAATATTGCACATTCCCAACCAATTCCCGTATCAGACTGCTTTTAAATGTCAGGATCTGACCTACTTCAAGTAACTGGAAATGCCATTATTTCAACTATCACTGCGTACAGAGTACTGGGCACAGCGTGGCAAAAGCATTTCTGCATGCTCCTGGGGAATACTAGAATCCAACACTTGGACATTAAAAAATGAGACAGACAACCACTCTTGGTCAGAAATAAAAACCAATGTATGTTTAAAATTGCAATCAAATGTAATTTTAAAATTAGAACAAGGACACAGAATTATACATAATGAGAAGTTAATTTTATTTCTGTGCCTTCTGTGCCTTCGGTGCTGGTGCCTTCTCCGGCTTCTTAGCCTTGGGTGCCTTCTCTGGCTTTTTGCCCTTTGCTGCCTTCTCTGGCTTCCCTGGCTTCCCAGGTTTCTTGCCCTTTTTGGCAGCCAACCTCTGGAGCTTCTTCATTTCATGCTTGATGATTCTGTTCCTCTGTTAAAAAAACAAGAATATGTTTACACTTCATCAGCATGAAAAGAGCAAGAGTTCAAATACCCTGCCTTAATACAAATTCTAAGCTTTCAGATTCTACCTCTTTTCATTATCACCTTTTACCACTCATTGTATCTGAAATGTCTGCATTGTATCTGGAATGTCCCAATTTACCAAGTGGACATTATCATTCTGGTTGGTAGCTGAGGCATCTCAGTATTTCATGTGTAATGATTTTCATTAGAGGGTGAAATACTAACAGCAACCCATCTAGATAGAATATTTGATTTTATCAGCAGGCAATTCCTTCCTCAGCTGTCACTTGAGGACTGACACATGGATTATACAAGTTCAAGTCTGACCAACTACAGAAGAGAAAGTGGTGACATAAAAAAAGCATGGAAAATTCAAGGCATTCACACTCACGGTGCCATCCCATAACCCAAGCCAGCTGTGAAAGTAAGCTCCTAACACTGGATGTGACTCTGAAGTGAAAGCTACAAGCATTAACCCCATGAAGAAGCAGCACTCAAACACTTACCATTTTCTTCGCTTTCATCACCTTGTAGCGATCAAAGTCAGTCATTTTGGCTTTCTGTGTGAAAAGAATCAGTCATGAAACTCTGATATATGCAAGCAGTACAACTCAGCATTCCAAAGCATTCCCAAAGTAACTGATCATCTCCAAATGAGGTTTAGCTGCACTTCCAGAACTAGCTCACAATTTAAGGCCTCTGCACCATATCCCAGGATGCAGGAAAAGAGGCTGCTATAGAAATAACTGAACAAAACCACGTGCACTGTTAAAATACAAGAAGTTTAAGCTGGTAATTTAAAAACCTATGCCTTGTCTAACTTTAATCCTAGCTTGCTATTGAAAACGTGCAGCCTTTAGACTGTACCTACAAGCAGAAGCAGTACATGTACTCCCCATCCAGTGAAACACTGTTACCTTTTCTCGGGCCTCAATCTTCTTTGCCCATCTTGTTGCTGACCATTTTTCATTTATATTTTCCTTCTCCCAGGCAAGTCGCACACACTTCTGACGAGCGCTGCATTGGAACAGTCACAAAATCATATTCACAGTCTTTATTAAAGAAAGGTTCTCCCCGATGCTGGCCTCCCAAATTTCATTCAAGGGAAGATGACTGCACTGCACTTCAGACATTACTTCAGACACCTTATTTCAAGTCAAGGTCACATGCATCTCCGTGGCCTAATTAATGTTCTGTTGAGTAAGTGCTGTGCTAGAACTGACAGAATCACAGGATGGGTCAGGCTGGAAGGAACCACAGTGGGTCAGCTGGTCCAACCTCCCTGCTCAAGCACGGCCATCCCAGAGCACATGGCATAGGACTGTGTCCAGGAGGTTCCTGAGTATCTCCAGTGAGGGAGACTCAACCACCTCTCTGGGAACCCTGTTCCAGTGCTCAGCCACCTGAGCTCCAGGACATCCACACCTCTCTTTCCTGAGGAGCCCAGAACTGGACACAGCATTCCAGGTGTGGCCTCACCAGAGCAGGATCACCTCCCTCACCCTGCTGGCTGCACTCTTCCTAATGACCCCAGGACACCATTGGCCCTCTTGGCCACAAGGACACTGCTGGCTCAGGCACAGTTTGTTGTCCACCAGGATCCTCAGGTCCTTCTCTGCAGAGCGGATTTCCAGCAAGTGAGCCTCAAGCCCGTACAGGTGCTCGGGATTATTGTTCCCCAGCTGCAGGATCCTGCACCTGCACTTGTTGGACTTCCAAAGTTTCCTCTCTGCCTGTCTCTCTAACCTGTTGAGATCCTTTCGAATGGCAGCACAGCACTCTGGGATATCAGTCACTCCTCCCAGCTTTGTGTCACCAGTGAACTTGCTGAGGAGGCATCTGCCCCTTCATCCAAGTCACTGACGAGTAAGTTAAACAATACTGGGCCCAATATGGAACCTTGGGGGACACCACAGGTGACAGGCCATCAACCAGACCCTGTGCCACTCACCATGGACCTCTGGGATCTGCTCCCAATCCACCTCACTGTCCCAATGAGCAGCTGCTCCTAGCACTGCTTCAGGAGCAGAAGCAGCCTTTTTTGATTCTAAATTACAGAAATTCATACATTAACTGAGCTAAAAGAACAGAGTAAGTTCAGCCTCCTGCAATTCCAGTGCAGTTCTGTAGGCATGAAGCCTATTTAATGCCTGAAGGTGACTTAAGCAGTAGCAAAAGCAAAGCTGCAGCATCTACACTGCTTTCCCCCACACCATCCAGCACAGAACTACCTGTGAGATGCCTCGACTGCTGTGAGACTTCCTTTGCTCCTAAACAGCAGCTATCAGCCAACACTGGCAATGAAAACCTAAATATATTCAACTATGATATCACAGCCTGCCAAATTTTTACTATTTGAACCTTCTAGACTTAGCACACAACAGTCATCACATGACAGCACGGAGGTTTTTTTACACAGGTGAAGAAAGATGCCAACTCACCTGTGTGGGAACTTCAGGACAAAGTCAGTCAGCTGCATGCACTTGAAGGGCATGGCCTGCCTCCTGACACCACTGCAGGGGCCATCCACCAGTGCCTGAAAAAGGGAAAGAAATGCGGGCGGTTTGCAGCAGATTTCTCACTGCTTTTGATTTAGACAGCTGCTTCCTAATAATGTATGAACAGTATCTTGACACTCATCCAAAACTGGAACTCATATTATGTAGACAGAAGTGGAGATTGTTAAATCTTGCCTGTACAACCCAAGCTTTACAGAAAAAAAATTTTTGAAGGCCTGCCTTCGACAAAAAAAAAAAAAAAAAAAAAAAAAAACCACACCTGAAGTAAAAAAAAGAAGGCAGACAAAACCAAGACATGCACAGGAAGAGTCCCCTAGCACAAATATTCACTTTACACACACATTAACGCTATTTAATTAATAAGTGACTTTATTTAATTAATAAGACTCCAACTGACATCCCTTGTCCACTTCTACAACAAGGAAACACAGCAGGGCAGAGGATGTATCATATGCTGGTGGGGAAAAAGCGTGCTCCTAAAGGCATCAAATACAACAGCTGTTAAATCCTATCCTTCTATCAACTGCTTAGCTGAAAACAGAATTACTACTGAAGTCAAGACTCTTAGCCTTAGCATACAAGCTTCTGTTAAGGCAGTAAGGAGGAAATACAGGGGCAGCACTCACAACTTACCCTATTTTGGTCAATAACATCCACGATGGCCACCAGCTTGCCAGCATGTGGCCCGAAGGAGATGAAGGCAACTCTGCCGATCTCCACGAAGCGCTTGAACACCTGGGAGGGTAGGAATGGACAGAGTTAGGCGAGAACACACCCAAGGCCACTTTCAGATTCAAGCCTCTGAGAGCCTTTAAAAGAGCTCCCCAAAGAAATCACAGAATGGTTTGGGTCGGACAAAGACCTTAAAGATCACCTAGTCCCAACCCCCTGCCGTGGGCAGGGACATCTTCCACTTCCCCAGGTTGCTCAGAGCTCCATCCAACCACGTCTTTAAAACTTCCAGGGATGGGGCATCCACAATTTCTCAGGACAACCTGTTCCAGTGCTTCAACAGCCCCACAGCAAAGAATTTTCTCCTACTATCTGATCTACACCTACTCTCTTTCGGTTTGAAGTCCCATCCCCACACGCTCCTGTAAGCAGTCCTACCCCATCCTTCCTCTAAGTTCCCTCCAGCTCCTGGAAAGCTTTCGAACTGCACGAAACCCCCGCGCTTGAGCAAAGCGACCGCGGTCCCGCCGCGCTCCGAGCCCGGCCCTGCCCGACCGCACTCAGCACGCGGAGCGCGGCCCCGGCCCAGCGCGGGTGAGGAGGCCGCGGGCTCCCCGCCGCCGCCGGGGCTGCCGGCGCAGGGAGGCGCGGGCGGGAGCGCTGGGGCGGCACCCGGGGTGCAGCGGGAGCGGGTCGGGATGCGGCAGAGCCGGCGGAGCGCGGCATGGCCGCACGTACCATGATGGCGGCGGCAGCAGAGAGGGCGGGGCGGCCTCGCCGGCGCCCGGAAGCCGCCTCTGCGCCGCCGCTGCGCGTGCGCGGGGCGGGGTGGCCGCGGCTCCGTAGCCGTCCTCCGCGCGCGCATGCGCTGTAGCGCCCGTCGCTTCCCGTTGGTGCCGCCGGTCTCCGGTCCGTGTGCCCAGTGTGGGGCTGCACGGCGGCCCGGGGTGCTTCCAGAAGAATCCGTCCTTCTCTGACCTCCTGCAGGTCCCGCCCTCCTCCACAGGCGCTGCATTAAACTGTGCCTCTCCGGGGGCCTCCGCCGCTCAGCGTGAGCGCAGGCTGTGCTGCGCAGTGTGGGGTACCCGAGGCTGCCTCAGTCAGAATGTGCTTCTGTGTAAAGGGTGGCACACTTCGTGCCGCTTTCGTGGCCTGTACGGAGCTGTGTTTTGGATTTGTGCTGAACACACGGTTGACAGTACGGAGATGTGTTTGTTGTTGCTGAGCAGGGCTCGCACAGAGCCAAGGCCTTTTCTGCTTTCTGTACTGCCACACAGGCTGGAAATTTGGGAGTGCATGGGAAGTTGAGAGGAGACACAGCTGGGACGGGTGACCCAGGCTGACCAAAGGGATATTCCGGAGCTTAGGAAAGAGCTACTCACTTTTCATAGTTTAGGAAGGTTTATTAGACCTTATCAAAAATACAACTGAAGACTGAATAAAGAAAAAAGGTTACGGCGCTGGGAGCAAAAGATTTTCCCCACCATGCGCTCAGCCCCCTCACAATGGAGGTTTTTCCCTTTTTAACCCTTTACCCCTCCCAAAGTTCTGTCTATCCACCCCTTCTTCACTGTCCAGTGGTGGAGGTCTCTTCCTCAAATCCTGATTGGAGGTCAGATGTCACCATAGTGACAAGCCAGCCCTCCCAAATGTGCCAACTCCAGCTGTCCCGCGATAACCACGAGAGGGGGTGCAACACAACTATAAATCTATAAAACTTCTCTTAACCTATATACGTGATATTTGTCCATTAATTGTGAGAGTCAGTCATGGCATTACTCATCTATCACACTCAGTTTATAAAGCAGGGGAAGAAGGAGTAAGCGGGAGAGGTTTGGAGTGATGGCGTTTGTGTCCCCAAGTCACCACCATGTATGATGGAGCCCTGCTCTCCTGGAGGTGGCTGAACAGCAGCTTGCCCATGAGGAGCAATGAATTAATTATTTGTTTTTATTTATTTGTGCAGGTGGTTTTTACTTTATTAACCTGTCTTTATCTCAACTCATGAGTTTTCCAGCTCTTAGCCTTCCATTCTCACCCTAATCCTGCTGGTGGAGGAATGAGCGAGTGGCTGCCTGGGGCTTGGTTGCTGGCTGGGGTGAAATGACCACAACTTTCAAGCCTAATCAGCAGGAAAGGAGACCTCACCAGTGAAACAGGCAGCTTTTTAATGTATATATATGTGTGTATGTGTGTGTGTGTGTGTGTAAAAAAGAAGTGTCTTTCTTTTAACCATAAGGATTTTCGTGCCGAGAATATGGCATTCAGGAGACAATGAGTCCTGTCCACTTCAGTACCCGGATCAGTTTTGCAGCTTGCAAATTTCCAGCACCTAGAACAGCATTTCTTCCCTCCCTATTAACAGTAGTTTTTCTACCAGCATGAAAATTCTGATAAGAGGCGGTGCTACCCTCTAAGACATGCTAAAAATAAAAAGTACACTTGGCTTAACTTTTCACAATTTTATTAATCTTCATAAGCAGGCACTGAAGAGTGTACAAGGATAAATAACCTCTGGTTTGTACACATTCCCAAGTGTTGTCAACTTCCCTGTCTCTCCCAGAGATCCTCTCAGTTCTAGACAGCAGGACAGGGATCTGGCCTGTGGGTCTGGCTCCAGCTCACTCTTGGGGGAGGAGTTGGCTGTGGTTGTTGAAGCTGCTTGGCTGGAAGTTCAACACCCTCAGCTTTCCCATCTGAAACTGCCAGAGAGCTCCAATGGAGCAGGTGGGTATCCTGGTGACACCGAGGGAGACTGAATACATAAGGACAAGAGGGAAGTACTGAAAAAACAAAACAGGTGATTCACCAGGGGAATTTGGTTCTTTGAACAGATACTGGGCCTATCCAAGTACATCTGGAAGTCCAAGTGGTTCTTGAACAAATTTATTTGTTCTTTAGCTGCCAGCTCTACAGAGACTAACTTCCAAGTGTGTTCCATTTGTGTAAAACCACATCTGAATGGCCCTGCCACTCAAAAGCAAATGTTTTGTAGGGCAAGTAAATATTCCAAAATACAATTTTCCACTGAAATTTGGCAACTAAAGAAAACATTTTAATGCTCTTATCCAGCTGTCTGGGTTTTTTTCCACCCATAACTGCAGTTACAGATTCATCACACAAAATATATCTTGCCAGCCTCTGTAATGTCCATGCACTCTGAAGTAAATTTTACACTTTATCAGGTATACTTTGATGCCACAGAGCTCTTCATCATCTTATAATACCTTTTACCTTATTGCTACTCCAGTAAGACTGACAAGACTTAGCAGTATATCAATAGAGAAGGAACAAAGCCCTATTGATCCGCTTGAAAAATCACTTTTTTCCTTTTTTTCATTTAAAAAGATATTTAGCTCTCTTCAAATCATCTGTCAGCCTACTAAAAAAAGCACAAAAGAAAACAAAACCCCAACCACACAACCAGACATAAGTAAGAAGGTGATACAGAAACAAAAGACTGAAATTAAAAACATTATTTATGGGTAAAAATACTGGCCACTGTTCTCCTATCCATCCCCTAATCAATGCTGGGAATAGATGAAGCTGAGAGAGTCCTCTGATTTAAGGGAGTGTGAGGTTTGGTGAACAATGGCTGGGCTTTCAAGGAAGCCAGCTGCTTGCTGCACTTTCAGGAGAGCTCTGGATCAGAATGTTTGACAGAAGCGTCTGCCAGGTGGATCCCAGCGCTGCTGAAGGACAGTGCAGAGGCTGACCAAGGCACCCTGGTCACTGCAAGGTGACTGCAGCTCCAGCAGTACGTTCCTGAACCCACACAGAAAAGGTGTTTTGCTGGCCTGGAGACTGGCTCCTGTTCCTCTTGGCCTTGAAAGAAGGGCTTAACATGGTAATGGATTGTTCAGATATGAGACTCTGTCCGGACACTGAAATAATACATATGTATCAAATCAGTACAGACTGGCACTACCTGAGACCAACAATATGTGGGGTATGCAGGTCAGGGTTTCAGTGTGAAAAACTACAAAAAGCATTTTTGTGAAAGTTAGAAAAGGACACTGAAAACTCTAGTGTCTTCTGAAGGCAACTATGAGATACTTAAATTTAGGTTCAGTTACTAAAGTGTGAAAGCATTTTATTCCACCTCCAAAGCAAGTCTGCACCAGAGCAGAGGTGGTTTTGGGTCTTTATGGTACCAAAAGATATAGCTCTGTTTAGAGGCAGGCTCAAAAGCCCTGAGAGGTGTTGACAGTTTATTACACCTTCTTGTGATGGGGATCAATCCATTTGGAACTGCAATAAAAACAATTCTATCACAGCTCTTCCTTTCAGTTCTTGTCATTATCCAGCGCTTGCTCCAGTTTCAGAAATTAGACTACTTCAGGGCTTTTAGTGTCAGCACTGCACACAAGGATAGCTGCCATGTTCCCACCTCCCAGAGTTGCTACTCGTTTGTTTAATTTTGTCTTAAACATCTGCCACTGTGATCAAATCCATCACTACTTGAGCTCAACAGTTAGCACAGAGTTAATGAACAAAAAAAATAATACATACCTGTCAGGAAAATGCAAGTAATCCCTTATAAAGCAAAGTTACATATATGCCCATGTTTTCTCTGCTGCACACTGGACAAACTAGATTTACAGAAACAATTACCAAAATATTTCAAAAGCACTCCAGTTCACCATATCACAGATCCCTTTGTGCCTCTTCTCTATTTATGCTTCTGGTCCAGAAGTCATTTTTGCTGTCTCTATTTTTGAAAAATGGGGGGGGCAAAATAAAGTTCTGCTTAGTTGCACTGTAACATTTTTGTTTTGTGTCCAGCCGAGCTGATTCATTCTGGAATAAATACGTGTTCAACGCGAGGAACGTCCTTCCGATGGTGCGACACGACGCACAAGTAGACGAGGAAGAGGAGACACAGCAGCGCCGTAGCTGTGAGGAACACGAGGAGCCCAGCAAACAGAGAAGGTTTCAGAGGTAGCTGGATCAGCTTCCCTTCTGCTGGAATCATGTTTGTGAGGCTTAGCATGTAACCGAGTGACCACGCTATGCTGCTGTTACCAACCTGAAATGAAGACAGAAGAGTCCTATTCCCATGGAATTTTCACTCAAAGAGAACAGACTCCAAGAGCTCAACTGCTGTTAATGGCAACTGTCCTTTAAATTAGTGTGGAGAAACCTTTAGTGGAATACACAAAGAAGATACAGAACCATTTTAAATTACTCTTTTTCTGCAGCACCAGATGATGGTAATAAAATTGTTCACTGGGCTAAAGAAGTAAGACACAGGTATTGGAGGGGTGCAGAGATGTGTGGTGTATATGCAGGCAGCCAGTTATGCAATTTTCTGTGCAAAAAACACATTTTAAACAAACAAATAAAAAACCCCATGACTACTATGCCAATTCCTAAAATTAGCCCCTCACCTTCGCCAAATCCCAGGATGTCATTTGAGTTCAAGCAAACAAAAAATACCCACCAGGAGTCTCACCAACATGGACAAAGAGGAAGTGAGGATAAAGTCCCCAGAGCAGGAACTCTATTTATCATCTTTTGTTCCATGTTTGTTTTTGTGCCTGCAAATGAACCAAAACTAGGCTCTTCCGTTTAAAAAATAAACATAAATTAAAAGCTACTTCAAAATGGATGAAATAACAGCCAAGTGAGTATGTTTGTGTTTGCTCCATGGTCCTCCTGTTTTGCTGTCTTTCCCCACTTCTAGTTTGACCAACAGAGTTTACCAGTTTTCTACTGTTCTTTTCATTAAATCATCGTCCTGGCGCTTGATAAGGACAGGACCAAAAGGTAAAATGTCCTCTGTCTTCCTCTCATCATGAGGTTTAAAACTTACAATTTTTGCAAATCATCTAGCTCTGGATCTCACCCAGAAGTTAGCATTAGGCCAAGGTTCCTTTCGTTGGTTGTGTTCAGTAATTAAAAGCAAATATACACTCCTAGCAAAAAACCCACCCTCCAGTAATAGTAAGATTGTGCTGTTGTCTCTAGGGTAGCTTAGCTGATCAGCCAACATTAGATCTTACTATTTTAGTAGGGGCAGATCTAATAAAGAGGATGTAGTTTTGCCTTTCGGAGTTTCATTATTACCCTAGTGTAAAATCTAGGCAACAAAAGTATTAATTTCAAATAAGCCTTTTGAGGTTTTGTTTTCCTCAGTATTTTTATAGTCTTGGCTAAATACAAGAAACTGTTGCTGTTTCTGGCTGCTCCTATCTGCTGGGGACAATACAATATATATTTAAATATCAAGACAAATCCACATCCCCCTGCCCAGTGGAGATTAAGATCTCAAAGTAAACTCTATGCTGTTTTCCTGGTGGAACAGCTCGACTTTGGACACTTCCCCAGAGCGGCTAATGATTGTCCACCAGAGGTCAAAATAAGGCAAGAAATGCTACTTGATTCCTTAGTGCATGAGTAATAGATACAACTGTTCAGAAAACATTGCTTTTGATTTCTCATTCACAGCCTGCCAGCCTGCCCTGCATCTAAGGGGATTTAAGAATACCCCATGAAGATCTACAACCTATTCTTTTGTTTCCTTTGCATGCAAGGGCTGAAGCATTTCCAAACTATATGGACATCAGGAGACAGTTTGGGATAGGATTTTAGAGTGAGGCTCTATGCAGTAGCAAAGAGGAAAATAAATGCATCAATGACACAGACATTATGAGCCTTCTCTCTCTGTCAACTGAAAGGCAATACCCCATCAAAATACATTCTTATTCCAGAGAGCCAGATTATGGCACAGATGGATGAGCTGGGTGAGGACGAAAACTGTCCTCATTGCTTCATCACCACTCAGTGACTCCAAATTGCTTTGCCAGTTCCTCCAAGGCTCTGCCAGGAGACAGCAAAGCTGAGTTCTGCTCTCCAGCTCAGCAGGGTTACCTCAAACTGACCTTGACTGGTGAGGTGTTTTAGGCAGATCACTGCCTGGAGCAAAATACTGCGGAAATGTTTAAAACATAAGTGTTTGATCTTTTCTTAAAGCTCTTTAAAGAATTTTTGTAGCATCTCCAAGTAATGCTGAGACCCTTGAAAACAGGCTGAGATTGCTCCTGAGGTTTGAAAAGTGGCTTTGTCTTATGCCAAACATTTGACAGTCATTTACCAAGGCTGTTTACAACCATTCTGTTTTTGCAGGCTGCTGCATCCTCTGTCTCCTCCTCAAGCTCATTGGATTAAAATGACAGTAATAGAAAATTATTATTACTCACCTCCTTTTGAAAATGTATCTGTGGCCAAGTTTCTGCATTGAAGTTGTAACCATGTACAAGCAAGTAATAAATGAAATTGGCTGAGAAACAGTAGGATCTAGCATATATTTCTTCAAATTTAGGCAGCATAAAATGGAGCTGAAAAAAGGGTTTTATGAAAAAAAGTTAATTATGGAAAAAACAAATGCTTTGGGTTTTGTAATTAGAGAATATTTGCATTTTAATTAGAAGTTAGTAACATTTTTCAGAAATACCAAGTAAAGGTGTAGACAACTAGATACAGGGATTCAGAAAGACTCTAAAAGTGACATAGCTTATGTAGTAAACAATGAAAATAAATATAAAACTGCACATTGAAGATTGATGATGTTATGGTTTCTGAAATTTCCATGTCATCTCTACAGTGTGGTTAGAACTTGAAATGAAATTTTGAAACCTATTCCAAGTGTTAAGCATGACAGAAATACTATGTGGTTTGAAGCACAGAGGAAAAACAAGTGCTGGGTTGATACAGACCTTCTAAAAGGTTCTGAACACATAGCTGGTCCATATTATTTTTATATCACTTTTTTAGAGGTTTAAAATGGAAAAGAAAAATCCCAGCAACACCAAAAACCAACCAACCAACCCACTTACCTGTGCCCAGCTCTGTGAACAGAAAAACCACATACTTGAATTGAAGTCATCTAGGGAAAATTGCCCAGATAAATTCAAAGCATTAATTGTATAGTAGAATCCAGAGAAAGCCTGCAGAAAAGCAGTGGATGACAGGTTACTTTCAGAACAACAGAAATCAAGAGCAAGCAAGCTCAGAAAGAAGGACACTGTTTGCAAACCTACCACAAAATTCCCTTTAGGTTTTGGCTGATGTATTCCATTAAATGGGCAGTCCTCTCTGTCTCTGCAAGCAGTGAAGTTAAACAATAAAGAAACCATCTTCTGGCACAGACCTGGGTCTCCTGTTCCATGGAAATTCACAAGCTGGTTTGGGTAGTAATTTGCTGGTCTCAGAGACTGTGTACAAAGGCTGCCAAAGAAGTCCTTCATTGTTAATGCGGTGTTATAGTTTTGAGGGTAACAGGGATTATCCACATTGGCACTGGTGTTTGATTTCTGGGGAAAAAAAAGAATCAAACAAAAACAAACAAGAAAACCCAAACAATAAATACTAGTCAAAAGCAAGAAAGACCTAATTTGGCATGAGCTACAGGACTGTTTTTAAACTGCAGATATATATATTTTTGTTCACTGACATGACTGGTCAACACAACAGGATAATTCATAGAAACTCCTTTCTCCAGAAGTCGTTGGCAAGATCAGCAAAATATTTACAGGCCTTTTTGTCAAATGGCACGGAACTCTTGCTAATTTTTAACAAATATGAAGCTCTTTGTGTGAAACCTAAGTGTGTTTGGCCACAACAAAGCACAGCTGAGCTCTTACTGGCGTCTCCAGACTCCAGCAAAGGGAAGAGATAGAACCTGCTCAGACAATTACTGAACACTTGCAAGAGCAACATAGCAAAGGGTCTCAAACAGACCTGGAGCAGCAATGCTAAAAGCCTTTTCTCAGCTTCATCTCTGCCGTAGCACTGGTAGCTGTGAGTGTAGACATTGTAGTTGTAACCATACAACTTCACTTGCAAGGTGCTATTGAAATGCTCCTCAGGGTCCTCGGGGATAAATGAAATTTGAGTGGAAGCTCCTCCAAGGTCCAGTGCACCCATAGTCTCTTTTCCATAAGGATGGACCCATGTCCTCCAAAGGTTTCTCTACATGTAAAATTAAAAACAAGGCAAATTAGAAATATCATCTGCTTGTTCTCCCCTCAAGCTTTTCTACTCTTTACTTCTTGAAACTTCCCCCCCTTCTTTGTCCTGCACTCTTTTAAAAAAAAAAAAAAGTAACTATGAGGAAAAGGTGCAGATGTTTTTATGTAAGAGGGATGTACCTTCAGAGAGTGAAATGATCTTGAAAGAGAGAGAAGGAATGCTGCATAGTGTTCCACTCAACAGGACAACACAATGACCAAAGCATAGCAGTAGCCAGAGCAGTGTCTATCCTAGAATGTAGGGAACTGAGGTTCAGATACCCAGGAGAACTTGAACTAATCTGGATGGAAATGGTATCAAGATTTGCTTATTTCAAGGCAAGAAGAAATATTAAAGGAGTCGAACACTAAGAGATCACAGAGACAGAGAGTGGAAAGAGAGTGAAAATAGAGTGAAAAATGCAAACTAGTCAGATGAAAGCTCCATCAAAGGCAAAAGAACAAGGACCCTTAATCTGCACATTTCCTCCACTGAAACTGCAGTCTGATCCATTCATATGGCATTTTTCCCTACTACCCAAAATATTCCCCAAATTCTGTGTTTGATCTACATAGCCACAGTGCTATATATAGATTTTCCATTATTATCTATGTCAATATTTACCCAATGAGCATGATGAGATGAATGCATACACAAGATAAACTATGTGGTTTATGGGCTAGCAAATACACTCACAATAAAATTCTACAGTGAAAAATTCCCATAAACAATCCCTCACAGAATTTGACTCTCAGCCTGTTGTCACAAGAAAGGTCAGAATTTCTCTCTTCTACTAGTGATATTCCACATGTATTTCTTCACAGAACTCTCTAGACTAGACTGGTTTCACAGCATCTTGCAGTCCATTTTTATTAATTTTCCATACGGAATTTGGTATTTGGATTATTAAAATTCATGTGGTAGAACACTAACCCTGCCTTGAACTTAATTATGTCATTTTTGTTGCATGAAATGCACACAACAGGAAAAACTCCTACAGAATGTGTGATTCCAATACTTGTTTTCTTAGTGTTGCAAGTCAACAGCACATTCACCAGGAGCTATCACAGCACCAACAAGTGGTATTTAATGGCCATGATCTGATGGGAACCATTCACTCAGGACAGCTAGCAGGACAACTTACTGGTTGAAATTAATTTCCTTTCTGGTGAGACAATCTGGCAGAAGTGCTGTCAGTGCTGAGGGCAGCACACTCCTGCCACGAATGATTGCGGATCATCTTGGTACAGCTTTTACTCTGAATGAAATCACACCAAACATCTGTACCTAAAAAGGGATCTTCCAACACATCTGACTCCCTCCCTGCTCTGAGGCTCCTGCCTGGCCCTATTCCAAGTTTGAGACCAGCATGAGTGTGTGTATATTGGTATCACTTGGTCTGCAGGGTACAGTTGGTGTCGCAGCCCACTGCTCGTAGCTTGCAGCTTTTCAGCAGTCTTGGAAGGAGCCATGTATGAATGACTGCTGGCTCAGCTGAGGCATATCTGACCACCTTCCGTGCTTCAAACAGTCTTGTCTGCTTAAGACAAGTGAGCCAACACTGCCAAACACTTTGGAGACCCCTAAGCCAGGCAGGTCCTTCACCAGCAGGGCAGCAGGGACAGCAAATAAGCAGAAGAAAAGATCTTTAGTTGGCACCACTGTCAAGACAATCAGCATCTGTCACATTAAACGTACCAATGCATTTAAGAGTGATCTAACCTTTTGGTTTTAGGTAAGATACCCAATGTCATTTAGAGAAGAGCTCTTTTTTGTGGATCAACCATTTTACCTTTGCCATATCCCATTCCCATAACAACATATTCTTTGATTTATGTTTGCCCTATGACTGCCACAAAAAGGCCCTGTTAAGAGACTTCAGGGGGAAACAGGGGTTGCAACTCTGACACTTTAACAGGCATGTCCTCTCAAACTTCTCATTTATAAGAGGGAAACAGTGAAAAGAAAATCATGCAGGTTTTTCCACACACCTCTAAGAAATTGCCCATTAAATAGTTGGCCGTTATCCATCCATACACCCCTTCCTCTGGCCCAGTTATGATCTGCGCACCCCTAAATTCAAAAGGTTGTGCTCTGAAGTAGCTTTGAATGCTTGCAAGGACTTCATTGGCTGCCGATTCATTTTGCAACCTAAGCGATTCACAAAACATGAGACACTGAGCATCTGGAAAGGCAATTTCATGTTTATTGTTCACTGACTAGCAATTCAAGAAAACTTCTACAATCACCTAATAAATGAAATAGACATTATTTCCCTAAAGGGGAAGCTTATGAGAGGGAGCAGCCAGTATCCAGCATTGTTTCAGCAAGCAACTCCCTCAGTATGTACCAACTTCACTCTACATCATGCAAGTTCATGGGTGGGTTTTTTTTCTCCTTATATATTCACCTTTATTTTTTGTGAACTGAGTGTTTATATGACAGCTTCTGGTTAAAACAGTCCTGGAATCTCTCTTCCAGCTCTGTTTAGCCACAGAACAAATATAATAAAGCCAGTTTGTGCCAGGGCTAAAGCCACAGACAGACCCCAAAAGCTGCACCACATCAGATCACATCCACACTCAGAATGCAGTGTCTAGCTTCCATCTGCCTTTGCTGCCCATGGATGTGCACAAACATCATCTGTTTACATAACAATGTATTTTATGACAGATGTGAAAGAGAAAATTAAAGTCTTGCCTTCTCCAAAATAAAGCAAGTTTCTTTTCAATACAGCATAACAGAGTGGTTTTATGCAGACACGCTTTCCCTCTCAGAAAAGTTTATTAAATTAAATTGGCTGGGCTCCATTTCCTTTTGAGATGGCCAATTTCCATTTGGGTAAAAATGCATCCAGTACATTTTTCACGTTCTGTTTTCACAGACTGCTCTGCTAGTATGCATATGGAGTAGTTCAAGTTTCTGCCATACCTCAGCAGTCTCATGCCAGCTGTAGCCCCCAGATAAACAGAAGTGTTTTTATGCAGATGAACTGGTATTCTCTCCTTCACTTTATTCAGACAGTCATCAAGAGGCTTGGCAAGAGCTCCAGGGCTACTCTCATAGCTGGATATACCAGGGCCTAAAAGAGAACAAGGAGATAGATTTCATCCTGCTTTGCCAAATACAAATTAGCCCAATTAGTAAACAGGTGTTAAGAGAAAAACATTTTCCCCTTGCCCCCCACTGTAAGTGCAAACAAGGGTAGGATGGCTGAAAACCAGGAGTGCTTATGGAATGAACAATGTGGTGCCTGTGCATTTCAAGATGCACAGAAATGGCTCTTGAATTCATTGCGGTACGAGTCTGCTCTGGTGCATGAACCAGGAAACAGCTTTCCAAATTTCCAAAGCCTTCAAAGAGCAGAAATGGGAGTTACATCATGCTGCATAAGGCATAGCTATTTCAACTATTAACATCAAAGTCCTGCCTTGCTCAACATTCCAAGGACCATCAGGATCTTGACTTGTTCAGGCTCAAGTTGGGTGTAAATAAAACATTCCTTACTGAAATTCCCTAGCTGAGGAAGTGGCATGGACAACAACAGCCAGAACTCCATCTGCCTCTGTAACAGCCATGTCTTGCACAACCTCATCCCAAGCTAAGCAAAAGGTGGCTCTTAGCCACCTTTCTTAATTCTTAATTTAATTTCTTAATTGAAAGAGAAACCATTTATGTTCAGTCACATTGCATTGACAGAAACAGAAGAAAAAAATATGTAAGCATTTACAGACTCCACGCTCCAAAACTCCTGTTTTGACTGTGTGAATTTCAACATAAACATTACCATGTCATCATTAGAGTTCACAGCCCTGGTTTTGAAATAAGACTTTCTGAAAGTCTTAAGTCTAGCTCAAACAGGCCTGAAACTGGAAGGAAAGCTGCTCCCAAAGGAAAACAGAGCAGCAACATCTTCAGCAGCTGCCATTGCCTCCCACTCCTTTGGTGGCTGCAACTTCCCATCTGCCAGTGCTCAGACAGAGCAGGTCACAAGGCAATGACCATGTCCTTCTGGACAACTGGCTGCTTTGCCAATGCTTAGAGCCTTACCAGGACAGATTAACTGCACTATAAAGTGAGGATTTTGATTTGGGGCTGGTTCCTATACATGAGGGCAGAGGTACTTAAATGAAATGAAATCATAAAACCACCACAAAACTCACAGAGTAGTTGATCACTTGACCTTCAAGTTCAGTAGGTATGTGAAAGTCTGCCTTTTATTGTGCCCAGAGCTATCCCCCAGTTTAAATGCTTAAGACTATGGTTAGAGGGTCACTAAAGGAACACTGACAGATGTGTTCACCACTGTCATCCACAGCTTAGCTGGGGACATCTCCCACGAACCAGCCCTCTGTCTCCTCCAGTGCAGAGTTATCCAAGACTAGAAGCCCACAGCTTAGCTGGGGACATTTCCCACGAACCAGCCCTCTCTCCTCCAGTGCAGAGTTATCCAAGACTAGAAGACTGAGCCCTGGAGAGTTTGTACACTCAGGGATGTGGGAGTACTTGGCTGGTCATGGCTAAGGCCACGAACCTAGAGAGTTCACAGCAATTTGGACTCCTCTGTTTTGTAATTTATTTGTGTTCCCCAGAGGTAAAACAAAATCTAAACCAATTCAAGAAGATTCACAAGGCACTGCTGTTTTGTTTTGGGGTTTTTTTGAGAAGAAGAATAATGCAGTTTCTCTGTGCATTTTTCCCAAATCAGAATTCCTAAGGGTAAACATTCTTAATGAGTCAAGACATGAGTTAGCAGAGTGTACCCCTCCCCTCGGCAGGCTGGCCACCATTCCAGCAGTTTGCAAGGACATTTCATCATTAGAGACATGACAGTGCATTACTTCTGTTCTTGTTACACTTGCTTTCCTTTCCTTGTTCTAGAATTCTGAGAATGTCCACACATATGTTTAACACTGAAGATAGAAATGCTGGTGCTGTTAAGAAACCATTGCCTTCTGCTCCGTTACTCATGGGCCTCTGTGGCTACATCTCCAGCATCTATTTCCAGACACAAAGAGGGATGTAAGACTTTGCAAGATCATGACTGAGACAGAAGGAAAAGATTCTCTTTGAACACTGCAGTTATTATCAGAGAACAGAAAACCCGATTTCCCTCCCCTACCTGGCCATCTGTCTTCACAAAATGCGTGGCATTTCCATAACTTTGAAAGCTGAGTCAGATGTCCCTGAAGTTGACTAAGATTCCTATGAAGGAATCCACAACCCCCTAACCATACCGGAGTGTGATCAGAAGTCAGCCTAGTCTGTCTGTCTGTCTGTGAGGAATAAATTCAAAACCTCAGACAAAAGACAGGGCAAGTAGCCGGTGGTACCTGTGGGACATCTTCTAGCTATGCACAGACACAGGTCTTCCTGAGACAGAGGCCACAGCTACATATTTGATAAAACAATGACATCCTGGCAGAAATAGTTCTACCAATTTAGCTATTTGACTCAGTAGTTTTATTACTACTTCCTAGTTTTGTAGTGTGGAGAAGCTTAATTAACAACTAACATCCAACAAGAGCTAGTTTCCCATTCTTCCAAAACTCTTTTTATTCCAAGCTATTTTAAAATATATATAAGACTTTTATTCTGAAAGAAACGCAAGCACTGAACATTTACAGGTCCTGTCTTGAGATTGAATTCTGTCTGCACCAATCATGCACTGCCATGGAGTAAATCAAATTTTGCTACAATTTCCTTTCTCTGGTGCAATGATTAGAGCAGCTTACTGTATCAGTAGGAGAAGAACTAATGCTGACAGATACAGACATAGTCTTGACAGTCTTCCCTCCACAGCACTGGGAAGGGAAGGGAAGGGAAGGGAAGGGAAATAAACAGTACAAGCAAGGCTAAAAACAACTAAGGAACCTTCCTTTGAGCTCACCTTTCACATTGCACTTGAAGGTTTGGCTCACTACTCCCGTGTTGTTTTCTTTTTCTGCTGGCCACTCATAGACATAGACTGTAGTCCGAGAGGATCCAGCATCAAGGACTATTCCATACTGGGGATTAAGAAAGAATACATTAGATGAAGAAACAAACAATGACAGCTTAAATGCCCATGTGCAGCTGCACTGCACCACTAGACATTTAGAAAATGCATGCACAGTGTATTATTTACAAGAGAGATTAATTTGAGTGTTAGGCGCTTAGGCATGAATCCAACAGCCAAGCACAGAATGAACCTGGCTGCAAACCAAGGAACATGCTACATATCTTCAATAATTAATTCAGTGGGGATGGAGAATGCTCATCTCCTTTCAGCATCAGGTTCAAAACCCATACTGACAAATAGATAACACAGTGTTAAGGCCTGATTTTGGAGCAGGTTCATTTCCCTTTATCCCAGTCCATATCCTGAACACAGAAGGGTTTGAAATCTAAGCACAGGCTTTAGATTCAAGGTTGCACAAGGGATCCATAAAGCTATGAGAAAAGAGGTAAAGTACCTAACAGTTGAGAATAAGAATGATGTAACAAGTCTGGTTCTTTCCTAATTGCCCCATAAACCTCTCCCTTGGAGTGGTTTACTCCACCTGAGAGCTTGCCTCTGAGAACAGGCTGTGCCAGAGTATGAGACAACACAGAGGGAAAGAGAATCAATGTTACCCCATGATTATTTATAAAATAAATGAGAGCTATTTAAATTACTTGCCCCAGGTCCCTTGGACTCTGGGATTGAAGCACAGGTTTCTCCATCCCACCCCACTGCTCACCAGACCAGTCTTTCCCCCTTTCCCATATTTTATGGCAGGAGAAAACTGTAGTAACTGGGAAGGCAATCTCATAAAGGGAAGCAAAATGCAATTTTTGTATCCTCTTTATGATCCCTGCAAGTATGTTTAGCTCTTCCAAAGTCACCTAATTGGTAGGAGTCACACAGTAAAGGGTGCATTTTTCTGTCAGCTTTTTTCTTTTGAAACAGACGGATGCCCAGGAGCCTGACAGTACTGAAAAATGAGAGCCTCCATCTGTCTGCAAAGCAGTAAGAGCCCCTGTAGCAGGCTGATAAATTTCATCCCATTGCCTCCCTGGGGGACCAAAAAGTCTGACTGGGAAGGATCACTGCTTCAGGTGGCAAACCATTCAGCTTCCACACCTGATTATTCCCAGATTCTACTGTAATCCTAAAAACTCCTGGCCCCAAAAAAATACCAGCAATACCAGTCTAGTCTGTTTCACAAAGGACTGTTAGATAATGAAAATTTCATTTATAGTTATGCAGACAACATTTACCCTGATCCACTAAAAGATTAAAGGCTCCACAAATACTATCAAACCACTACAGCATCAGGTGCTTTTTCAGTAACTACTTTAGCAAAAATGATTTGAGTGTATTTCCTCTCCTAGGAAGACATGAGCACCCTGGAGGTAGATAACACAGTAATGGTCAATCTGCTTAAGGACTACTAATTAAATCTAGTCTCAGTCAACTTAAAGTGCCAAACATAAGCTTTTAACCTGGCTACTTTTAGAGCTAACTATGCCCAAGGAGAGCTGGAAGATAATGGAAGCATTTTTACCTCAGTTAACTGTGGGCTTTTTGAGCTACTTCCCCCTTCCCCTGCATTTCCCATGCCCCTTTTGGAAGTAAGAGATTCCCATCCCAAAGAGTAGTGGCATACTTATCTGAATCAATGTGTGACTGACAATTTTTTTTTTTGTTTTGTTTCTCCCCCTCCTCCTCCTCCTCTATGTTTCCTACACATCCTTAAAAGAGATGCTGATTTCTGGAAATGTCTCTTGGGCCCATTTCACGGTGACTCATGAAGCTCCTCAGCACTTGTGTAAGTTCCCTGTGTGCAAACTGGCCCATGCAGCCTCAAAAAGTGGTGACCAGTGACAACTGTGCCACATGTTAGGACCAAGATTAATCTTTAATTAAAAAAACAGAAATGACACAGGATGCTGCATCTTAAGAAGGTGAGAGAATTCTATAAGCCTTGTCTTAGCAGGTTTGCCAAAGAAAAACTGTCTAGCTTAAAATTTTCTAGGTATGTCAGATTTCTGTCCAAGTTGCATGTTGGATCACCTTTGGCTGTCCTTTAAGGGCAAGCAATGCCTTCCTGCTTTGAAATGCGCTGTGAGAGCATTGGCAAACCCTTATCCCAGGCTAGCAGCTATTAAAGAACAGAACTACTTTTCTCCCTTTTTTCCTTTTTACTTCAACTGTCTGGTTGAGTATTTCCATCATCTCAAAGGCCTGGTGATTCCATAACATCCAAGAACTGCACCATCTACTCAATGGACTAGATTAGTCAGACAAGACAAGGAGACAACATTAACCCAGAAAAGTTTCAGAGTTCTGTTTTCTAGTCCAGAGGAAAAAAGAAAGAAGAAGGGGGGTGGGGGGGGGAAGTGACTTGAAGGAAAACATTTATTATGGGAATATGCCTTTGTAGGTACATCCTGAGGAGTAGTAATCCCAATAGATAAGCAAGCAAAAGCCCCAGGATCAATCACCTTTTTGGCCTATCAGTCCTATATGAGGACATAGAGATGCATAAACCCTTAAATCAGGCACAGTTATGATGGATCACCTGCCTTCTAATCACTTTGGAAAATGCCAAGAGAAGCTAACAAGCTAAACCAGTCACAGGGAAGATGCAGGTCACAAAAGCAGATCTATGCTAGATGCATGCTTCAGTTCAGCTGCATAGGTCTGAACAATTTTTAATCAAATACAACAGCCACAAACATTGCAAAACACTTCCTAAGAGCCAAAAGAGACATGAAAAATTTAGGTGTTGAAAACTGTACCACCTCGAGGGGCAAATTAAAGAAACACAATAATGAAGTGGGGTTTTTTTCTCTAGGGTTCACAAAACAGCAATAGACCAACAGATTTGATTTTTTTTTTCTGGCTGGTATAAAGGCTTATTTCATTCAGTGCTATCATCATTTACAATTGCAGACTTCACTGAGGACGTTTGTGTTTCCTTCATCACTCTTCTCACTTCATGGTGTGGATCAGTGAGTCATGAGACCTTTCAATGCCCCAGCCTCGTGCAATGGGCAGGCCCTTCCTTCACTAATCACTGGCTCAGTCTTCAGATAATCCAGCCATCAAGGATCCAAAATACTCTATTTTGCAACAACAGTTTAAAACACCAGTGGCATAGCATATAATTTATCTCTTGTGCCACAATGGATGCTCTCAACATACATCTTGGGAAAGAGCTTTTATGTCACAGGTAACACAAACAGTAGTAACAAAAGAATAAGGCCATTCACAAAAAAATCAATCTGCTTTCATCATGTTGTCGCCATAATTAATTTTAATCAACCATTAAGTTCAGGACACTGTCATTTCCAGGCTCCATCATATCAGCCAGGTACTGGAGGACTTCACTGGCTTACCAAGGTCCTCCTTCTACCTGTGAATTTCTTGTGAATGTAAATTACTCACTGAGGACAACTCAGTGTCTCAGGAATCAAACTCAGGGCCCTCCATATCACCTGCATTAGCAGGCTTACAGCCCAAACTCAGATCCAAAGCCAAGGCACACCCAGTAGAGGAAAGAGCAGCCTCCCTACAGAAGCTGATGTGAAGCTGCTGTGATTCAGGAAGCAAACCTCCCCACTTAAACCAGCTCCAGATAGTCCAGGTGGTTCCAATGCTTCCTCAAGGAGGAAGGTAAACAGTTTTATCATTCTGGATGTGAAACTGAATTAATGGCAAACACAAGGGAGGTGTAGGCTGTCTTTTAGATAGTGGCTTGTCCTGGCTTCAGCTGGGATACATGTCAGTCCAGTCTTGCCTTGCATGAAAATTGATGGGATGTGAGGCTGCTGCAAGCAGCATTTGGGGCTCAACAGAGCACATACTTGAGGCACTGTGGCCCCATGCACAAGCCCAGAACACACCCCCTGCCACACCACACAAACACAGAAAAGGGGTATCAGAATTACTGTTTTATCCCATTGTCTGACTCACACACCACCAAATGATTCAGACAAAGCCAAAGGTGTTTATAATCCCGTGAAGTGCAGTGAGGCATTAGCCTATCAGTGTGTGAACTATCCAGCTAAATGCACAAGCAGATGGAATGTAGAAGGGACTTCAAAGAAAAATCTGACAAAAGGATCGTGGGGAAAAAACCAGAACTCTACATGCCAGGCCTCTTAGAAGAGTATTTTCTACAGCTTTTCTTCAGTTGTGCAATCTCTCATTGAAGAACCTGCACAAATGTTCCACAGCAGAAGGTAAAGCCTGATCTTCAGAGTATTTCAGTTTGTCTTTTGCAATTTGCTCTGCCTCCCTTAAAGAAGTTAGTTTGCTTCCGTTAGTATCCAGCAAGTCCCAACGTGTGGTAAAGGATCAAGTGCATACTTAGAGCCCAAATGCTTTTGATACACAGGAGCAATTTGCAAAGATGTCAACATCAACTTCCCAGCTGTGCTTGGGGCCAGAATTTAAACTCTGGGTATTTCCCACTTCAAAATTATTTTAAAACTACTTCCAATCTCTGGCAAAACTAAAAAAAAAAAAAAAAAAAAAAAAAAGGAAGAGAAAAATAAAAGGAGTGAGATATTCTCCCCATTTGGCCTTTCAGTCCTGAAGAAGACATGGTGCGATAGCCACCACAGAGAGGGAATGAAGAAATACTTTTCCTGCTTTGCTACTGACCCTTGACCAATTCTCTTTTTCTCTCAGCTTCAGCTTTCCCATGATGATATGATTAAACATTAATTTATGGCTATAAGCTCATTTGAATCACCCCATAAAAACGAGTTTAGAAAGGCACATTATTAAATATCAGTTCAAAACATTGTTCTTCTTCCTGAGGTTACCTAGGACTTACCTTAAGACCTGGGGAGAGGATCTGTTGCTGATTTATCTGAATCACTGCAATAGCAATAACAAGGACTATGCTTAGAAGAAGGAACACTTGGGCAACAACACTCGGGGTTCTGGTGAGCATCCTGAAATGACAAAGTGGGAAGCACTTAGGGAATTTGAAAGGACTTGGCGATTCTGTCTTAAAGCCTGAAGCCCTGAATCGGTTGAAACTCATAAAATCTAATTTCATCAACTGGATCACGTAGTGGAAATTCCATCTCCTCCTCAAGAACTGCCTGCTGTTTTGCAACCACTAACTTTTTATTGTCTGGAAGGGCTGTGTCTGTATTGCCATGCTAACGCTGCCAGATTTCACCCTCAGCCTGCCCGTTCTCCACGATGGTGCCTGCGTGTAGGCGCCTGCTCCCCACCTCCCACGCCTGAGGAAAGGCAAGCTGTGGGCACACAGGCTGGGGCTGGTGCTCGCCCAGCGCTGCCCTGGGCTCCTGCAGCACAGACACAACCACGGCCAGGCACACACCTGAGCGAGGCTGCTCCACTGAGGGCAGCTGGATGCTTCTGCCACAGATGCAAGGTCGGTGTCTACAAGAGATGCAGGCTTCTTCAGCAAGAAAAAATAAAAAAAAAATAAATAAAAAAGGAGGTTTTAAGAACTTTAAATTAGGTGTCTTTCTATTAACAGCTAATGAAATGTGTGTGTGTGTGTGTATGCGTATTCCTATTATTATCACTCTGCCCTGCACATAAAATATAAAATACACACTTTAACTCAGAGATTTTGCAATGAAAAGTTACTAAATCTAAGTAAATCTAACACGGTTATGTTGGACAAACCCCAGAGTGGCATGGAACGTGCATTCTAACAATAAGGCTATTTATATGTTCATATCCTCTAGAAAAGTTTCCTAGAATTCAAATGTGGTTTAGGTTTCCTGGAACTTCTGCTCATCTTTTTCCATGTCCCTGACCAGACATCTCTTAACCCCAAGAGATCATTCAGGACCTCTGAGTACTGACAATCCACATATCAAAATCCTTATGCTCCCCAGGGGCTGAGGAGGAAGGAGGCAACTGTAGGGATAGAGCAAGCTTAGAAGTGTCAGAGGAACACAACAAGGAGAACTTGCCTGCCTTTTTTATTCCAGAAACCATTGGTTTTGGCACAGAAAAACCCATGTAGCCTGGCTTGATCTATCCTGAGTCACATCTCCTTATTCTTCCATAGTGATTGTTGAACGTACCAGTGCCTGCTCAGGACTGTCCTGCTATTTCAGCACTCACCAGTGCCAGCCTGTGCTGAGGACAGGAGCTTAAAGGTGCTCTCCAGTCCATGGCCAGAGCACACCGGGTCAGCCCCACTGTACCTGCAGCACATGGTCTTGTCCTTAGCTCCAACCAGAGCCCGAGGGCTGAGGGAGAAGGCAGAATGAATGCTTCACACAGCTTCCCTTTTCTAAACCCCATGGGCTCTGCAGCCTGGGCACCAACATCTATCTTCACATTCAAAGAAGAAGAAAGAAATTTGGTTTCTTCTGGGATTAGCTTCACACTGAGCTTTGCCTACGGCTACTGCTTTCCTTCGTTTTCTTGCTCTTTCTCTTGTGAAAACTACCTCAGATTGGCTTTTGGAAACTCTTTTGACACATCTTACTTCCAAAACATAATTTTTTACATCCATTAACTCCCATTTCTAAATCCATATGGGCTCCTTGTTTACTGCCTATCTACTCTTCCAATATGTTTTTTTGTTAGCTTGGTAATAGCTTTATCATCTTAATCATCAGTCAGTTGAAAGAGAAAATTACCAGCTACACTGGTGATCTATTTACTTCTCTTCATTGCTTTACTATCCTGAGACATTGAAACATCATGTACACAGTGCACAAAGGATAAAATGAAATCTTTCTTTTACTATTACAAAATATGTTAATACCTGTACTGTAACCTGCAGAACATACTAATAAGAAGTATTTTAATGTCAGGACATACTATTTAGAAGGATTTATACAGATCAATTCCTTTTTGAAAGGAGAGAGCAAATTCTTAACTACACATTTATGAATAACCATCTGGATAAAATACTTTAGGGGGACAAAAAGTCATTAGCTTTCAATTGTACATGGATACATCTATATAATATTATAAAGTGACTGAAAGAGAACTATCTGCTCACAACTTAATATATTCCAGTCACTCCTGGATCAAGGCACTGATGTTCAGTGCTGGAAAAAAACAAGTCATCATCAAAGAAAAAACGTGCAGGACAAATGACTCTTTGAAAAACCAAAGCATTACTAAAAACCAAAGCAACAATGACTATTGGACCCTTAATACTTAAGTCTTGAATGATTAAATATTTTTTGCGCCCATTTCTGGGAGAAAATGGGAAATCTTGGTTTGTTGAATTTCCCATGTGCTTCCCTGGTACTGGGATTTCTCTTCATCAGAGGTGATTTTTCTCTTTTCAAAAATCTTGTTTGAGAGGGAGCATGTAAGGTAAGGGCAGATCACTTGAGACATTCCTCATTCAATCCTGTCCCATCGGCAATCAGGACAATTTCATCAGAGATAATCTGCAAATCCTGATTTACACAATAGCCTCTGTATCAAAAGGGCACCTTACACTCTGTGACCCCTTGAAGTCATCACACAGCTGGGACCTTTGCTACCTTGCCACACAACTGGATCAGAAGCACAGGGCTGTGTTTACCTGTGGCTACACTCAGATCTAAGTCTCACACACCAGGCAATGCAGTCACATTTGCCCCTTCAGGGAAATCTGCAGAGATACCAGAAAGGAGTTCACTCACTCCGCAGTTTAAACAGAGTTGTAAGGAACTCTTGCTATCATTGTGCACTTGTTGGCAAAAAGACAAATAAAAGGTGTTAACTGAGTATTAAAACCCATTGCCTTCCATTATTAAAACAACATCATCCTGAAGCAAGAAACAGCATAAATACATATTTTCCACACCCAGTTAATTACACTGGGCCACACGTGAGCACACTGGAAGGAAGGATCACTTTCTTCACCTTACCTGCAAGCAAAAAGAATTCCTGCCTGCAAAGAAAAACACACTCTATTTCTTTATGCCACCAACATTTTAACTAAGTTAAATGCGCCCCAGTAAAAATTACTGTTCTGAAATTACTTTTCCCAAGTAACCTGAAACACCCAACTCACTTCTTTTAGGTACTGACCTGTTTGTTCACAGGGTGGGTAAGCATGCACCTTTCTTTACGCTGTAACCTGAGAGATGCAAACGCGTTACCACTTATTTCAGACGAGGTCAACAGGTGAATGTTTCAAGTGCTGTAGGGGGGAAAAACAACAACAACAACGAACACAACCAAAACCAATAACAACAACAAAAAAAACCACATAAAACTCTGGGGGGAAAAAAAAAAAAAAAAAACAACACCCCAAAACAAATCCCATAGCTCTAAACCCCAACCTCCACAGCACTTTAAAACCCATGGTGAAAACCTGCGAGGAGGTTTCACACGCATCCCGTCGGTGGAGAAATTAAGCAAAAACAAGCACATGGACACAAAATTGCGGGTGAAGCTTTCCCTCATCTCACTGCCGTCCCGGATGAGAAAGCTTTACACCATGACCGTGATTTGCGAGAAAACGCCAAACTATCCCCCAAAATAACCTCGGAAAGGCAGAGCGACACCCCCGCCGTGTTGCCGGGGCGGCAGCCGCCCACCCCCTCACCTCAGCCCGGCCTCGGTCCGGGCATCCCGGCCCCCACCGCAGCCCAAGGTACCTCCGCAAGCCGGGCTTGCCCTCCCGCTCCGGGATGCGGAGCGCCGGGAGCCGGCGGCACCCTCGGAGCGCCTCTCTCCCGGGGGGATCTGTGGAGAGGCACCGGGCCGGTGCCCGCCCTGTGCTCCTGTATTTGCAAACAGATGGGAAACAAACAAACGAAAAACCAACTTGCAGGTTAAAAATGAAATAAATAAATAAATAAATAAATAAAATCCGGCTGGGCTGACTGAAGCGGGGGGAGGAGCTCTGCGGCGAGCGGACGCAGCGGGAGATGCGGCGGGGCTGTGCCCGGCGGGGGATGCGGCGGGGCTGGGAGGGCACCGAGATTCCGCCGCAGAAGCCCCGTGGCACGGCCGTGCCTCCCTGCCGTCCGCTCCTCCGGCGGATCCCCGCTTCCCGGAAACGCCGCTCGGGGTTCGGCGGCAGCTGGTGCGGCAGGGTGTTGCTGGCCGCCCCTAAATCACGTTCCTCAGTTCCCTCCCCAAACGAGGGCAGAAAGGGGTTTGTCTAGAGGTGGGTGAAAGAATCTCTGCGTCTTCTAAAAGGAACAGGTGCTTTCTCGGGAAGGCATTTCTCAGACCCCAGAAATCAGCAGTCCCTCCACTCTTAGGGCTGCCTTTCCATTCGGGTTTTAGCGTACAAGCGCCACTTATTTTGTAGTTTTACTGGAGTTCTTGCCAAACCTAGGCTGCTCGGTGGGCTTAGCACATTCCCAGAAGCAGCGTCACAGATCCTGCCCTGTCCAACCTGTGTGACCAACTACAGCCAAGGATCATCCTGCAGCCTGCAGGATGGGTTTGCCAGGGACACGAGCTCTGGAATCACAGTGAGACACTTCAGCTGCTTTGCCACCATTTGCTCATTGTTCTAGGACTCAGAGTCACATAATGTAAAACCCAAATGCACCTCTTTGATTCTTTTTCTCACAAAGATCTTGAAGAACTACAGCATCTTTGATTTTTGGATAAAGAAGAACAAGAAACCAGCTGCAGCCTTGTGAACCATCTGTAAGCATCTTTTCATAATCTACTCATTTTGGGAGTGGAGGCAATTTTCTCTTTTTGATGACAACACATTATTAAAGCTGATTTAATGATGATCTTGGGAGATCAGTTCAGTTATTTCTAGCACATGAAGACAAAGCCTTTCATCCCTCCTGATTGCCTGACTGTTGCATGTAATTTATTTCTTTTGTATTACTTCCATTCATGTGGCATATTTTTCTTCTCCCATCCAAATGTGTTTAAGGCCCTTGGTCCAACTTACTGCACTGGTAAATCACCTGAATCTGCTCAGGTGACCATTTAAAATGACAAGTGAGCTGGATTGCTTACCCCACAGAAAATTCATTATTTTTATACAATCAAATATGAACACTTCGAAATAGAAAGTAAAATGTCAACCAGTCCTACACCAGTGACTAAAATTTAATGTTTGGAAAGACAGCAAACCCTCCCTTCTATATCATCTACTTCTATAAAAACAGACATAAAAGATTGTTTTCTTTCTGCACCATTTCCAAGAGCTGGGCTGTTGCACAAGCTGCTCTTCTTGTGACTATTATAGCCATGCCAAAATCACAATAGCAGCATAAGTCATATGGACTAAAAAATCCCCCAGCTGGTTCAAAGTCCAGGACCCTGCTCCAAAATCAGATGACTAGAAACAAGATTCCCCTCCAGGCATGCCCAGTGGCCGTGTTTCTTTGATTCTTCTGCTTCAATCCAGGGGACCCACCTTAGATCCACTACTTTATCTTTTTGTTTTCCTAAGCCTTCATCTTTGGCTTTTCTTCAGTTTCTTCCTCAGCCTGGTCCACCCTTTTATAGTTCTCTTCTCCTGATCCTCCATCCCTTCCTCACTCCCAAGGCATAGATTAAGCTGGGTGCCATTTCCCCAGCCTGCAGCACACTCATCTCTCCTCTCCATCATTTTCTTTGCTGCAGCACCTTTTCCTTCTCTCCCTTCAAATATCCTTGTTCAAATGCACTTAGTGTAACTAACTATATTGATTTGTTTTGCTTGGACAGAATTTACCCCAGGTGTCCATTTAAAAATGACAAATGAGCGGGATTGCCAACAGTCTCAAGGAAAAATTTATTGCTTTTGCTGCCATTGAGCATGAATACGCGGAGTAAAAAATACCATGACAGATATTGGCAGATTTTTGTATGAATACCAGTGTCTATGATCAATAGCAAGTCTCTAGAAATGAAAACATTATGGATGTGGATAAAGTATTTGTTACAGACACATTTCTGCAATGCATTTTTGGTATCATGTTTACACAGATACTGCCCCATTTCCCTATGGAGTGACAGCAGCAACATCAGGAGAGGGGATGGATGACTACACATCCCAAGACACCATGGAACTGCATCTGTTCCTTGTGTAATGCTGGAATATCAAGAGGCCTCAAAATATCCTCCGATGAGACAGCAAAGGGTGAAATGGGGAGAAATCTTTACGTTAAAAATGGAGGCAAGAATCCATTGGTAGCTGCAAGAAGAGAAGTTTGCTTTGTTGCATGGTAGTTTGCCCCTTCATAGGAACAAGACCCATCCCTCATTTCTGTGCATTCTTGGCAAGGTCCAGTAAACAAGGAAGGCTTCTCCTCTTCATCCTGTGCTTTTTGCACCATTTGCATTTCTATTTGCACATTTCTATTTCCACCATTTGCTTTTGTCAGCAGGTTGGTGTGATGCCTTTCCACTCAGCTCATCACTTCCATCAATCTTCCTGGATACTTTCCTCCTGGGAGTTTTCCTCAGTGTTGACAAAGAGCCTTCATTCACAATTTCTGCTCCCAAAGACTTCCTACCTTCGTGTTCACCTCTTCACCTCAGGATCAACTGTGACAAATGGCAATGCAGGCAGAGCTGTCTAAAGAATTTGGAACCCTCTGGGCCAGCATGAGTCAGGACATTAAAATTAGGCCTTTTTTGTGACTAACATGTTATTCAAGGCAAAAAGCACTTCTTCTACTCACATATTATGCATCCAAAGCATTGTAACAAAGCTGGTGAAGGATCTGGAGCAAAAGTTCTGTGAGGAGCAGCTGAGGGAGCTGGGGTTGTTTAGCCTGGAGAAAAAGAGGGTGAGACCTTATCACTTTCTAGAACTACCTGAAAGGAGGGTGTAGCCAGGTGGGGGTTGGTCTCTTCTCCCAAGGAACAAGTGATAGGACAAGAGGAAATGATCTCAAGTTGTGCCAGGGCAGGTTTAGATATGAGAGCAGGAAAAATTCCTTCATTGAAAGGGCTGTCAAGCATTGGAACAGGCTGCACAGGGAAGTGGTTGAGTCACCATCCCTGGAGGTATTTAAAGAACCTGTAGATGTGGTGCTTAGGGACATGGTTTAGTGGTGGATGTGGCAGTGCTGGGTTAACAGTAGGACTCAATGACATTAAAGGTGCTTCCAACCTGAGTGATTCTATGATTATAGCAGCATACTGTGTGAATTGTCAAATTTAGAAAGATAGCTCTCCAGGCTCTCAAGCAAAGAAGTCACAGACCACATGTGGACTATACAATTAGAAAAAAGTTAGATGTGATTCTTTTCAGAAACCATGAATGCTTTTTTTTTTTGTTTTATGCCATTACAAAACTGATTTTTAATAGTCTTAAAGCATCTGCTGCCCTATAGTTTTCTATCATTACAGACAACACCACCACCACACCCCCATAAAGACCCCCATAAAGTAAATTCATAACTATGGCATGAAAAATTCAGTTTGTGTAGTGCTCCTACATTCTCATGCATTGCTCATGAGATATTCTCGTTTTGAGTAATGGCTGGATACAGATATTGCCTTGTCTCTTTCAGTATTTCACTGATGGCTTCTTTGAAATACCTTAGACAGCTGTTTGTTGGTTTATGCTTTTATTCCTTTACTGGAGCACTAAAGCTAATGATGCATCTTAGATTTAGTTTCTGAATCTTCTGCCTCATACATATGACTCTGTACTGTAGTAACACTTTTCTGGTCCACATCATCTTGGGAGGCCTTGAAACAAAAATTTCATTCTGAGGCTGAAGCAAAATATTTTCTAATTTATTTATTTCCCTTTCTGAGGGCTTATAGCTTTATACCCTTGCCTCTCTTGTCCTAAGAATCAAGAGCTGCTTCAATCAATCAAAAACCCTCAGGAACGGGCTTCATCACATGGTTATGAGCCAGCACAAGTTGTAGGCATGTAATTAGGGCAGCAGATTGCTGGGGCAGCAGAAAAAGACAGCCCTTTTGTCTGTTTTGCTATGCCCGAGTTTCAGCAAGCCAAACGAGCTGAGAGGGTGTGTGCCAGCCCTGCTGTGCTGCTGCTGAAAGGATTGGTGCTTTCCAGGAGTAACAGTGGCTGCTCCCATGCCTTTCCTCCCTGCCCCTCAGCTGCAAGCCAAACTCATGGAGCTTTTCAGCAAACTCATCCCGTTTCTTTTTAGCCATGCCTGCGAATTTATATGTTATGTCCCGACTTATATGTCCCATTGTCATAAAACCAGACACAGGAATCTGACCAAGAAACACCATTCTCTTGCAAGAAATTCACTACTGGACTCAAAGACATGCACCACATCCAGTGAATGGGGATAAATTACAGAAACTACTCCTTTGGATTTAATCCTTTAAAAATTGTTGCTTGAAAAACTGCTCAATGTGGAAGATTTCTGTGCAGTTGACAACTCTAAATGAATGTTTCCTTTTCCATGGCTCAGAAGTAATTGCTGACAAATTGCTGGTTCA
Source organism: Onychostruthus taczanowskii (assembly GCF_017590055.1). Taxonomy (NCBI): domain Eukaryota; kingdom Metazoa; phylum Chordata; class Aves; order Passeriformes; family Passeridae; genus Onychostruthus; species Onychostruthus taczanowskii. The sequence continues at coordinate 2,791,568 of NW_024500128.1, forward strand.
GGAGAAGAGATTCTCACCCTATGTTTTCAAAAAGTATGAAGTAGTCCTTGCAGCAACATTTCTGTCACGTTTTTTTCCTCTTCCAGGAATGGATCAAATCAGCTGAATAATTCTAAAATTCTTACATAAAATCCTTTCCTTTGCAACTCCATACAGGTCAGGTTATCTGTGGATGAAAAGAAGTTCTATTACAGCTCTTTCCAAGTTCACCTGCCAGTACTGTTATTCATTTGTTGCTTTGTTTCCCTAACTCTGAGCTAATATAACAAGTTATTTTTTCGCTTTCCATTCACCAACATTAAACTGCAGTTGTCTGGGACCCTTCACAGGCTCAGGAATGCAACTGTAGCCATTAAAGTCAGTTGTACAGAGCAAGAAGCCCGTGGGAGAAAACAAGCAGCATTCAGAAAAGTAGAATGATTCCTATAATAGTGATTCTAACAACCATTCCTAATTTGCAGACTCACCCTTGTGTAGTTCCTGCTCGAAAATAGCCCGCACTAAGCAGCTTGTTTGTTCAGCTCGCTAGCTGAACAAATACAGAGACACTTAATTAAATGCCTGGTGTGATTCCAACAGATTGAAAAGCTTTTTCTTATCCAGTATGGGGGAAGAGAACATCATGCTAAATGGAGTGCAAGGCTGGGTTTGGTGGAGGGCATGAAGTGCACGTTGATTGGGATGTTCCTGCAGCCTTGACTGTGTTTCAATATCTTCATTCACTTTTGCAGCCACAAGTACAATATCATCTCTCGAGTTCATGGTAGTAATAGTAAATAATGCACCTGACATGAAAAATGCATCCAGTTTTTTGGTATATCTGTGAATTTTCCTTTTTTTTCATTTCTTTTCTCTCCATTCTGGTGCCCTGGATGTTACGACCTGCAGAAGGGCACATCCTACACATCATTCTAGCATTGACTGATGGCTTTGTGATGCTTCCAGGGAGTGCCTCAGGCAGGTTTGTGCCTTGACTCAGCCCTGCTGAAAGTGAGTGCCAGAAACAATCTAACATCTACATGACAGAGGTCCTGCCTGCAACTCCAGTCTGTTATGGTGGTCCTGAGCCGTCAGCCCTGCCTGCCAGGATTTGTTGTGCATGCACAGTAAAGCCAGACACATTAAAGGCAGCTGCTGTGTTGGCCAGCCCCTCATGAGAGTCCTGTCTCTGTCAAACACTGTTACTTGCTTGGCCATATCAGTCCTATAAGCACAAAATAAGGAGGGTGATAATTTCATATGGATGCTTTGAAAGTCGGTGTTAGTTTGCTCAGATGGTTTTTTTTTCTTTGCCTCCCCCAGCCAGGTTTCCTAATGGTATCCTGTCCCACCATTCTTCCTCCAAAGCCAAATACACTTTTTGGCCCCTCTGCATGGCAGTCATCCTGCACCATCTTACCTGTCTTGCTTTGCTCCTCGCTCAGGCTTCTTCAGCTCTTCCCACTGGTTTTGCTGTTCTGGTTTTCCTCCTGGAATGACTCACACATGTAAACCTCTCTCCAAAGTGTTCCTACCTACCAGTGGTAGCAGATTCCTTTAAATAAATTCAGGACCTAAAAAATCCTCCCCTAAAAAAGCATATGCATACTCTGAATAATCTGTGCCAACATACAGGGCACCCTTCTCTGATCTTCCCCTAGTCATGGTCTGTCCAGAGAGGTCTCTGAGGGAGGGATTATCTCTGAAGTAGTAGAGGCATGGTGCCAAGAATGGTGGAGCCCTCATTTGGCCATTGTACAGGATAGAATGGTGACAAAATGCATTAATCACCCTAAACCTGAACCGGGGCTTCATGAAACCACACATGCCTTTAGTCCAGCAGGCTTTGATTAAGATCCACGAGCACAAAAGCTGACCTCCCTGGGGTCGCTTCACATCACTGCAAACAATTATCACCCACAGGAAAACAAATCACTTCTCTACAGTTTCCAGTCTATTTTGTTTGCCAAGAACAGATTAGCCTCATTTTGTACTCTATATATACACTTTTTACATAAACCTGTATATGCAAGGTTTTACATGTGAGAGGCTGATGGACAGGCATTTTCATTCTATTTGCTGAGCAAGGTTAGCTGTATTGTGGGAGTGTGTCTCTGCATACTTTAATACCGTATTTTTCAGTTTGCTTCTCTTTCTTCACACAATAATTTAACCCCACTTTCCAAGAGTAATACAAAAGAACCAACAGATGTTCGAGATCAGACAGAAGGTGGATGTGCCTTCTTTTTAAGCATCAGTAGGAGCAGATGTTGATGAAAAGGCTGTTGAGAGAGGGCTACCACAAGTGGATAATCCTCTGAAATACCCTCTCAATTGCTGCTATCTCGGGCCTTAGAGACTCCTTGAGCCAGATGTTATAGCTGGTCTAATAGCACCTCATGGACATCTCTGCCTTTGAATGTATTTGATGGCTTTTTGAGCAAATGCTCGTGCAGCAGGCAAATCCACAAGGTGCCTGTCTGTTTCTTAAAGGTTCAAATGGAGCTTGAATGCCAGAAAGGATCTGGTTTAAACAGCTTGGCTCTCAGTAAGCTCTAGACTTGCACGGAGAAACATGTCCAAAAATTTATTTTTTTAAATTATCTGAGACTTGCTGAATTCTTTCACAAATGTAGATGCTTATCCAGTTGTGCAACTGTTGGGGCTTTTTTAGGGTGTATTTATATTTGCCTACTGCTTATGATAGGGTTATTAGTTTTAGTGTAGAGATGAAAAATGAAACCATGAATTGCTGTAATGTCAGTGCTTTAAATTCTTAAGATTGTTTGTGAAAGCTCAAGAAAGACTAGAAAAGTCTGTACACTAATAATTTGATATTGAACTTTAAACCCCCATCATGGATTATCTGAAGGAACCTGGTCAGAGAACACTGGACTCCAACAGCATCACAGAAAAAATCTCAGTGTGTGTATGTGGCCTTTGCTGTGCCTGAAATGTCTTTTCATGGGGTGTATACAGCAGCAAAAAGAGCTTAATTGGAGTGTGATGGGCTACAGAGGATTTTTGCTGGCTCCCTGCATAAGCTGGATTTCATCAGTATTAAACTGTCTCATAATCAGCTTGATTACATGAATCACTTTTCCAGCCATACCTGGGTAGGGCTTTCTGACCCAAACATGAATTTCAAACTTCACATCTGTTTAGGAGTCTGACTGCCAGCACTCGCCCTGGGCCTGATCTGTGATCCACATGCCCCCCCCCCCTGCAGGTCCCTCTGACCACTCCTTCTAGCAGACTTTGATTCACACGAGGTATAACTTTATGAGACTTTTGGTCAATAAAACACATGAGAAAACTGTGTGAATTAGGAGCTCCCAGGGTCAGAATTTAACAACCAACAAGAGTTAAAGTCTCAGCCGATACACTCTGAGAAACATAAGACTCATGTTTGCATTAAATTATATACATTTGCATGACTCTGCACAGACTTTTAGAACAACCTGATCTTATGAGGAAATTGCATCTGTTCCTGAATAGTTATAAGAAAAATCTAGCAAGAGAGCTAGACTGTTAGTGCCACCTCATCCTAGTAACAAACCAAAAAATAAAGTGAAAGTTCAAACATTCAAGCAAAACCACAATGTTTCCATTCTGGTCTCCTTCAGAAAAGAGGCTTGCTGCTGTCACCTGGGAAGGGCGAAATATTAAGAAACATGACACCTACTGCTGTCATGTGTGCCCGCAGTGATCATCCACTTTTATACCAGTATTCACCAAAGGTGACAGGCTGGAAACTAAGGGACTGCTCAAATGAGAAGTGCTTTCCTGAATTGCCAGGCTCCCACTGAAATACAATGAGTCAGACTCATAGGCAGCTTGCAGAAATGGGGCCAGTGGCAGCCCTCCATTGCTGACACAATCTGCACGTTTATTGAAGAAGCAAATGGGAATAGAAGTAGTACAGCACGCCCAGGGCAAAGAAAAGCAGGTTTGTGCTCAGCAGATCAGACAGATCACCAAATAATTGTTCTGTGAAGATCTGACCTCTGACCATTTTCAAGGGCATGGAAACATGGTATTATGAGAATCAGCTCTCATTAAGAACCTCATGTTTCTATAAGATGAAAATGACAGAAAATACACAGCAAATTTGTTGCTCTCAGTTATTTCAGCTCTTTTCACTCCACTTCCCAACACCTGTCTCATCCCTTTTACCTAGAGACATCCCAACACACTTTCCAAGTCACTAGCAATTTTGCCTCATTTAGATATGGGTAAATGAAACAGAAAACCCTGACATGAAAGAATGTAATATTTTCTAAAACTTCTGTTAGAGTTGTTTACAGTTACCCCTGTTTTCCAGAGCAAATGCAGTCGATTTCTAGGAACTGACAGCCCACTGACAAACTGGTCTGTTGAGGCCATGGGATATTCATTCTTTTGAGCCGAATTCTCTATTGCTTCAACTCCACTGATTTTATTGAATTCTCTAGTCATAAATTTTACAAAGCTCAACTTCACAGACAAAATTCTCCCATTCTTTGCAGATTATTTTTTTTCATACACAGAAGGTAACAGTGTGAACTAATTAGCTTATGCAACAAATTCATATAACTCTTTTTCTCTACTGATAGTTAAAGTTGCTTCTGGATACATTCTCTCCCTAAGGCTGGAAATGAGACACAAAAGAAGAGTCTCATGTATTCACCTTTTCACTCATAGTAAAATGATTTTGAGGTCTCTTCATAAAATGAAAACTTCATTACTGACTACTGACTCTGCTTTCTGCAGAGACTTTTAAAATCTTCATCACCTAAAAGTATTTTTAAAAATCAGTCTGCTGCTAGGAGGTGAAAATTTGTCAACAGGATTGGCATTTTTTCATCAAAATTTTCATTCCAAATCAAAAATATCCTTTACAGCAAAAATGACATTAAATCAGCCCACAGACACAACTGTGAAAATGCAAGAATGGGCTGAGTTCAACAGGAAAGACTGAAAGTGCTTCCCCAGCCCTACCCTCACAATGGTTAATTGCCTGTTGGTCCCAACATTGTTGTGGAAAATGGAAAGGGTCTATGTCAATCCTCACTGAAAGAGACAATAACTGGGTCTGGGTCTCTCATGCCGTGGAAGAGAGCTTTTAACAGGCATTATTTTTGGCAAAAATGATAAAACATCTGCCAGCAGCTTAGCTTCAAAGAGTGATTTTCCTTTGCCAGTTCCCCAAAAATACCTTGGTACCCATTTGGGGGAAAGGAGGACAAGCTGCCCATCCTGAGTGGAACAAGGTGGTTCTCAGTGACACAAAGTTAGGCTCTTCCCTCCTGGACACAAACAGGAACTAAGACTTTCTCCTCTGTATTTCTTCTCTGTTTTCTGTGGCTGTCATTTCTGAGGAGGATGTCATGGAGTTGCCTATTTGGAGGCACTTCTCAGTCTCCATGCACAATCTAGAGCACCACAGGGACTATCTGATGGCTGTGCTCTTCATCAGGAGATAAATGTGTGGGAGATACCTATTTTCTCTCCTAGGTCTGGACTTCTACCTTTAACCACCAACTGAGTAAGGACAGCAAAGGTTCCACCACAGTATCTTGTCTCTGGATACAGGTAGCAAGGAAATAGCTATGGCAAAACCTCATTTCCTTCCCAGGGTTTGTGGTCAAGGCTCTTGGGTTAGACTGGTTTTGCCAGCTAATCCCACCCTGAAAGGCAATAGAACGTGGTCTGAGCAATGAGGAAAAAACACCTATTTTTAAAAAAGTGAACAAGATTTTGTCTTCTAAAAAATAAAACATTTCTTCACAGGGTCTCTTTATGAATGCATTAGCTTAATATCTAGACCTTCAGTACGAGACTACATGCAGCCAGGACAGAGCTGTGCCTCTGCGAACACCTGGGGGACCAGTAATTTCACAGTCTTCATGATTCAGAAGAAGAGTTTTAAAATGGTAGCTCCAGCTTGCTTAGAATACAGCCAAGCTATGCACAACACTGCCTGCATGGCGATCTGCCAGGCTGGGGATGGAAATGGGGGGAGAAAAAAGGTTAATGCATCCAAGGGGGGAAGAACAAACACAGGTAGGATGGTGAGCCAAGCTAAGAAGCACAAAGATTTTGCTTTTTTCCAGGTAGTTTCCTTGCTGGTTTTAGAGTGTTATTTAGACTGAGATGTTTGGATCAGTTTGAAAAAAACCAAATTTCTTTATTTATTCCCAACAGGTGAAAAATCTGCCACGTCTTGCATTGAACCACCGGTGGGCCCTAATTCACCTGGTGAAACCTGCTCTCAGATGCACAAATACTAAGAAACTCATGAGACGATATTCAGATACAAAAAGGATCCCAGAACATTTTCCCACAGTTCTTGGAAGCTTCTGTTAACTTCATGTCAGTGGCACTTTAAAATATAAAACCTACCTCTTCTAGGAAGAAAGCGAAGATTTAAATCAGAGTAGGGCCTGTTATGCAATACAACATTGCATTAGCTCAGAGACAACTACTTAAAGTTTGGCAGCTTGTGATTAATACCAAGCTCAGTCCACCTCCCAGGAAAGATATTTTCCAATTGATTTCTGTGGGTTTTGGCTAAGGCCCACATGCTGTGGATTGTTCCTCTCATCCTAGGCTCCCAGAAGTAGTAAACAAATAGGAATGAACTTAGAAGGGGAAGAAGGGTTACAGTTTTTCCCTATTTTTGCATGGACCAATTCTATGGGACTAGGTAACTTCCTGATATCCTTTAATTTGAGGTCTTTTTTACAGTTTTGAGAGTAGCACTGTGACCCATTTGAAACATCCACACTCTCATGCCCAAGTGGCTTAGTAACCATAATAACCTTGTTCCACTAAGGTGCAGTAAAAATATATAAAAGCTGCAATTTCTCTGATTACACACCCCTACTGTGAAAATAGCGAAAAGACCAACGTCTTCTGTACAAAAAGAAAAAAAAAAAGCAGCTAAATTTTAAATTTTCTGTATTGCTGCTGCTCACTGAAATTTCCTTCTGACAGCAGTTCAATGGTAACAGAATTGAGCAATATGCTCCACAGGAAAAGATAACAAAGAATCAATATCTAAACAATTTCAGGATCATCTCTGAATCTGATGTCCAGCAGATTAGTTTATATCATAATGGTTCCTCGGTCCTATTTTAAGCATCTTAGAGAAGGACACTTTGTAACACAGTTAAAATATGTTCCTTATCAACAGAAATCAATATCCAACAAGGCAGCAATCACCTCTCCCAAATTTTGTTAATGCTCACTATGGGAGCACTCAAAATATTAATCCCAGGGAACCCACTGCAAAATTGAGCAAGTTTTAAATAATCCAGCATGGTAACAATTCATTGAGAGAAAATAAGATTACCTCTTCCTGGGAAGAGCCTGGGAAAAGGAGATTGCTGGTTCTTCCTTCCTTCACACAGGCTAACTAGTTCTGGGTGGCTGTGCCTGTTTGACTTGGTCTTGAGACAAGGCAACTCTCAACACCTCTTGGAAATATAAGAGAATAGTTCATATACATCTCATACATATATGCACACATACACACACACATTTATTTTTATAAATATATATATGTCTATTCTTCACAGACATATATGTATTCCTGTGTGCATCGGGTATACTCACCTGTGTTTTTGGAGTAGGGCTCCTAGGACAATGGTGTGCTTGATTCCATGCATGGCACATAAATCTTCATTGTAGTGGCTGGACATATTGACATATTAACAGTACAGCTACAGACACCTTAAATGATGGCCAATACTCAGAAGCAGATACTGACAAGCTGAGTATGCACGCAGCTCTCTTGGACTGCATCATCTTTGACTTGATTTCATCCTTCATTATACTCACTCTTCTTAACATTTTGCTAAAGCCCACTTTGCTTCTACTTAAAACTTTCTGATCCTTACGTTAGTGACCCTCATCAGCTGGTGGATTTTTTAATTGAGAGCAGCTCCAGCTACCTCTGTTACACGCTGCAAATCTACATTCTAACTATTCTCATGTCCCTGGGGTTCATTCAATGCACTCCTCTTGCCCAACTCTCCATAAGGGTAGCTGGACCTATAACACCTTAGTGCAGTTGTGTTCCTACCTTCCAGGAGCTTGTATCCCATACAGCAAAACACAATGTCTTTAGCTATTTGGAAAAACCCTCCCTCTCTTTTCCTAATGCATCTGAGTGGGGCACCAGCTGACTGTCAGCCAGTTTCCCAGTCTCAGCAAAAGCCAGTACAGGAGAGAAAAATGAAGTAAATTGGAAAAGAGGGATCTGGTCTGAGCCAAGCACAAAGAAGCTCACAACAGCTTGAAGAAGAATGGAAGAAATGATCTGCTTTGTTGATGTAACAGAGCAGAAACGATTCATCTTGCATGGCCTTTGCACAGCAAAGTGTTCACAAGGGAAATGCTTCTCATCCCTTTCCCTCTCTAAACTGGAATGGATGGGGCATTCTCCTGCAAACATTGCAGGAATAAAAATGGGATTCTCCTGTCCTGATCAGCCAAGTACGTTTTTCTCTGTGGTGGCAGAAAAAAATCAAGTGTTGGAAAAAGTATTGCACAAACTGCAACTTAGGGGGCTTCATAATCACTCTTGTTTATTGTAGATTGTTTTAAAGGATCCTGTGGATCACTGGAATCACTGATGGAATGGGGAATAAAAGGGATGATTGTATCACATGCTTGAGAGATAAAAGGTACATAGATTTACCCATTTGATGTTCCAGGACAGGCACTGAGAAATTTTGTACTGCCTAATTTAGAAACAGAGAGACTCTGGTCTTTTTTCTCATTTGCAAGGGTGATTAAATTCTGAGCTAATTAAACTGCATAATAATTACCTTGCTTGTTTTAATGTGTCCTCTAAAAATAGTACCATTGTATTTGTCATACTGGTGAGTGCTTCTAAAATGCTTCTCTTTTTTTCTGCTGCTGCTCAGAGGGAATTCCTGGGGGTTCCAACACTTGCATCCTTTGGTGCTCAGACCCATTTATGCTGGGAGCCACATGACCCTGGGCAGCAGAGAAGCTGCAAGTACCAGTCAGGAAAGGAGAAACTCCCAGAAAACCTGAAGAGAAGGAAGTTAGTGACCAAATAAAATTCTCCTGTTGAGTTGGTGAATCTGGAAACAGCAAGAGAAGAATATTGTCTCCGTGAGGACGTCCTGGTGGAAGGTCAACTTGTGCCTTTGGCTGCCTGGCCCTTGCAGCTGCAGGGCTCATGTGAGGTGTTTGGATGGCTCCACCGGCTGTGCCTGGAGGAGGGCGCATGAGCAAGGAGGACCATGGCTTGTCCCTGTCCTCCTCCTTGCCATCTTTGGCCCAGCTAATGACCACAGGGCTGGGAGGGCAGAGGGGAAGAATACCAGCCACTTCCAGTGGTCACCCCCTGTCTCCTCTCACAGGGAAGTGAGTAAGAGTGCTTTCACACTCTCCCCTGCTTATATCTTTGCTTGTATTTCCTCTGCGAGCCATCCCACACCAAACCAACTCTTCCTCGGGCAACACCACCCTGCCTTCAGTGGGAGTTTGAGGGGAAATGGAGTAACAATCCACATTTGGGTCATAGTTGTGGGAAAACTACTTCATCCTCACCAGAGTTTGGTTATAACCACATTTTCATGTTGGCAAGCTATTTAAGGCATAAAAGAAAATGTCTCTCTTCTGCTCAGCTGTGGTATCTTAGGCTGTGTTCCAGCCAAGCAGTGCCTGATAAAAGACTCTGTATTTTTCCATTAATTAAGATGCTTTAATTAACTGGGACAGCTAATTTGAATTAGCTCTAGGAATAGGTATAGCCCTCAAGAGGGAAAAGAACAATGGCTGCAGTTAATTCAGAATAGATGAGGGAAAGCTCTGCTTTAGGAGAGGCATTCAACCCTGTAGACCAAGGCATCACCGGATGCACAGCTGGTCATTTAAATGCACCGGGTTGGCTGGTGGGGTTTTTTGATTGCTTTTGTGTGTTTGGTTGGTTGGTTTGTTTTCTTCTTGTTTTCTTTTTGGGTTTTTGTTTGATGTTTGTTTGTTTGTATGTTTGTTTGTTTGTTTGCTTTTTACAGGCAGTGCTTGTTTGTCCTTTCAGGAGTTACACTCACTGGCCTTTTTTCCCCATTATTTGATCACAGCTAGGTTTTTGCCTGGACAAAAAAGATATTTTTGACAACCCTGTATTGTCTTCATATGACACAAGAACTAGAAAGAGCACTTGCGCTGGCACACTGCATTTCCCCCAACCCTGGGGCATGAGCAGTTCTTTCCATTACTGCCTTTCTTTCACCTCACTGAGGGACCTCGTGTGAAAAACCAATACCCTAATGGCACATACTGGGCTCACCCAGCTTGTTAAAGCAGGGGGCAGGGGTGGAAGATGAGATCAGAAGCCTCTGATGGAGCAGGAGATCCAGGGCTAATTCCACAGATGATTCCTGATTCAGAATGGGCAAAGAGCCTTTCCAAAGAGGCAAGGTGGACTAGGCATGCAGAAAACAATCAGAGGTATTTGCTTTCTTGCTTGCACAAGCACACTTCTCTTGGGAACAGAGGTGAGAAGGGAAAACAAAGTGCAAATTTTGATCAGCTGTTGTGATTATTCGAGCAATAGCTTTGCATTTTAAACTCCTCAGCATGTTTATCACTGCAGGAAGAACTTGTTCTGCAGAACAGGTAGGTCTGTCTGCAGGTGCAGACAAATTTATAGATGAGTCTTCTCTACACTAAAACATGCCAGTAGTCTGGCCTGTAGAAGGATTTTGATGCCAGATACTAAAAAGAAAGTGTTCACTGTAGAGTGAAATGTTCCAGCTAACCAAAAACTGCCACAGCCAGGATAGAGTCCTTATCACTGGCACAGATGTGCAGATAACAGTGGCCTCCAACCCCAACAGAAAAACACTATTTTAGAAACAGCAGCAACTTCTCCTCCTTGCACAAACAGCTGCAGTTGGACTTTGTTGAAAAGGCCGCAGCATACTTGCTTTTTCCCCACCCTGACATAAATCCTTCACATCAGATATGATGCAGGATCTCAAGCCAATGACTTGGATTTCTTGAGACTATGATTCTTTTTTTCCCTACGAAATACCACTTTGAGCTCAACAAACACATCACCCTGTCCTAACAGAAGCATAGATTCTGCAGGACACGCGTGTAAAACATAAGACAGCAGATTAAAATGTTTTTTAAGGCTTCTGCAGATCAGTTGATCCAGTTTTCTCCAGGGAGCACATCAGAACAAGAACATGAAAATATGCTTGCAAAAGTCTCCATGGGGATAACCACCCTAGATTGAAATAAGGGCATTGCATTCCCCACTTTTCATCCTGTTCCTATTAACCCTAAATGAGGTACCTGACTCACTACCTGAAGGACCCTAAAGAGCTGGCCAGCTTCAACATGAGACTGACAGTTTTCAACAGATTTTCCAGTTCATCATTTTCCCAGAAAACCTGGATTTGTTTGAATGTTTCTTTGCTGATGGGGAGTGGCATTTTTAGCTCCTTTGTTTAAAAATAGTAATCTATTTTAAAAACCTGATTGCTACCAAATACACCAGGAAGGCTCCTTCAAGTAAACAATTAAACAATTACAATGGAAGCTATTAAAATAAGGTTTCTGTGATATGATGGGATTGATTTAAGAGGGTTACAGGAAGCTGGAGCCTGCTGTTCTGTGACAAATTATTTCCCTGAGAAAACTCGGTAAGGGAAACATAATCACATAATGGAATTGATCTTGAAATATCACTAGCTCCTGGTTTGGAAATCGGCAGCCCCCAATGACCTTGTATTTAACATCTTTATTCATGAACTAGGAAGAGAAAAGGTAAACACATAAAGGATAAACCAGTAGACAAGAAGGGCAATGTCAGGCTTGTTTAGCCCATGGGGCACTCAAATGGAAAGAGATCTGATTAGGGAAGTGAATTGGGATGTTACAGGCTACCTCAGAAAACAAGTCTAATGAGTCATATAAGGGCAGGACAGAATGGAGACCTACAGAAAGATAGAAGCAAGACAAGCAGAATGCAAAACAGAACTTATTGAAATGAACTGGCGTTACATCACAAGTACACTTGGTGCCCATCTGACCCTAAGAGTTCTAGAAGTCCTTTGCTTCTCAAACATTGCTGCACTCAAACATCTGCCCTGATCACCAAAACGGAAAAATCAAGAGTGAAAGTGCAAACTGTGTTTTCCCACCCCTTCCTCTTGAAAAATGTTGCTGCTTATGGCACACCATCACAGGCTGTCCCCTGAAGGCGCTGGAACACCAGATAGCCTTTGGAACAACTCTCATGGTGACAAGCAAGTAGGAAAATCTGCTTCTCTCCATGAAAACCAGTGTACTTAGGGCCCAAGAGACTGGCAGTGGCTGTGGCTCCAGGAGGGATAGATTTCATTCAGGAGTGAGCATGAGGACCAGGAAATGCCAGGACCCTGTTCCCTAGGACACAGAAAATTGTGCCCACAAGACGAGCAAAACCAGGAAGTCTACATGGTCTCAGGCTTGAAACCCATGGCCAAAACTGAAGGGGCAGCTCTTCCACTGCAAGCAACTACAAAATCATTTACTCAGTGCTAAATAACACCACAGGGTGTTCATCAGGGTGTGGGCTGGAGGAAGCACCAACTTCTCCCATGTAAGGCAAAATGAGGAGATGGTCAAAGTGGCTGCAGCCTTCCCAAGCAGCAGCTTTTCAGCTTTCTACCTACATCCCTGCCTCCTTGTGCAACAGCGCTGCTGGCAAACAAATGTAGACCAGGTTTAGTGGTACTCACGGTTTTTCAGCATCCTCCTTACTGGAGGATGAGGAGAAGCTGCTGTCCCAGCTACGTACAGCCGGTAGGAAAATCCAGAGGCGGACACACTGAGTGATGGCTGCCCGATTTGGCTTTTCCTGCCAACGGTGCCCAGCCTCACAGCCTCCTCGTATTCCCCGTGGAGCGAGAGTGGCACCTGGTGGTCACATCGCCCTCGCACTAGCCAGACGGCTTTTTAAATTTTTTTTTTTTTTTTTTTGAGTTTCCCGTAGAGTTTAAATGACAGAGAAGCACTTGGTATAAAGCAGTCGAGATTAACTAGATAAGTGATAACCGCTGGCTGCAATTAGTCCTGTAACTCATTATTTTCCAACGCCCCTTGTCATTCAAGTAGTGCCAATTCACAACAGTTTTTGCAACACACCCACTGCACAAGCCTCCCTGCCCATTCATAATGCTCCTGTGAGTGGAAAGGAAGGAACGAGGACATGTCCTACCTTGCTGAAAACATGTTTTTCTCCGTTTTTTCTGGCTTAAAAAAAAAATAAATCAGGGCTTTCTATGCAGGCAGAAATAAAATAAGTCTGTTTCCAATCAGCTACCAAATGCACATCCCTAGAGATGCTCAGGGCCACATGTCCCTTGGAAAAAAATATTGTTATTCTCCTTCTGTCTGTCATTGAGACATTCTGTGCCTCGGCAGGACATGACTTCTGTATATCCCTGCACTCTGCAAACCCTGTGAATAATAGATGTGCTCTGAGGCAGAACTTCTGCCAAGGCTGCTCCTGACATCCTTAACTTGTCTGGCAAGCGGACTTTTTGGTGCAGAAGAGCTTTTTCTGAGAGATGAACAGAAAAACAAGCCCATACAAAGCACTGAACCTAAGACAACCGGTTTACATTGAATTCAGATCTTGTGGCTGAGTGATTTTTGTATGACTGAAGGGTGAGTGCTTCATTAGAAATCAGATTCAGATGGATTGTCTGTCTCTTTACTTCTGATAAACAAACTCCTGCTGGAAGTTTTATGTAGCTGCGCCTCTCTTTCTCTCCTGGGCAGTATCTTTCCTAAGACAAAGTAAGAGCAGCTTACACAAACTGCTGCCTCTCCCTGCTTGAGACTTATTTTTTTTTCCCCAGCTGCACCTTTCCTAGAATTCACAGGAACACATGGTCTCAGAGATTGGTGCTGGTCTGCAGGCTTGGTAGGAGTTGCCCATGTGTTCAGCAGTCACCAGGACGGGCAGTGAAGGGTGCACACACTGCTGAGGACACACAGTGTGACAGCATGAGCTGCATTTCCTTAGGAAAACAGACTACAAGGCCTGGGACTGCACGAAACAAAATCCATCTCTGCATAGCTGTTGTTCTGCAAAGGAATTACAACAGCAAAGATGAGGCAATTATACAGCAACTGCCACAGCATGGAAGCTGCCAGGGCTGGCTTTCCTTTGTGCCAGGGTCACCTTCCCAAGCACCATAACTACACTCAGACAGGGATGTCCACCTGTCTGGCACTGCTCCAGCACAGGCAGCAACCAGAGAAAAGGTGACTTTATGTGAACACTGCTATCCATTTTAATGAAAAGTGGGACCTACAGGTACAGCCTGAGGATGACTTTTTTAACATGAAAAACACTCAAGGTAACAGAAATGGTACATGATGTATCTTGGATGTATCCTAGAAGGTTCTTCTGTTGAAGAAAACAACAAAGTGCCATCGCCCTTCCCACCAGCAAGTTTTTTTCTCCTGTTCTACTCCAGGGGTTGCATCCCTGATGCAACGGCACAGGCTGTGGAAGAAAGAGCAAAATTAGAGGAGAGAGGTGGTAGGCAAAGTGCTCCATTACTGGGAACAAGTGCTAAGAACACAGTCATTAAAAGGCAACAGTGTAGAAGTGCACGATGAAAAGAAAAACAGCTTTGAGAGATAAAGGATTTACTCTTTCTTGTTTCTCCTTGAGATGTGCCCTTAGATGGCAGAGAAGCATTGATATTCTTGCCCCAACGTCTTCAGAGATACAGAGCTTGCTGCTCTCTTCCCCTCTTGGTTTTGCATTGTATCATCATCATCATCATCAACAAATCATAGAATGGTTTGGGTTGGACAAGACTTAAAAGATCCTCTAGTTCCAATCCCCTGCTACGAGTAGAGACACCTTCCTCTACCCCAGGTTGCTCCAAGCCCCATCCAATCTGGCATCGAACAATCCCAGGGATGGGGCATCCACAACTTCCCTAAGCAACCTGTTCCAGTGCTTCACCGCCCTGGCAGTAAAGAATTTCTTATGAATTTCTAATCTAAACCTAATTCTAACCCAAATCCCCCTCGTCCTGTCACTACACGGCCTTGGTATAAAGTTTCTCTCCATCTTTCTTATCAACTCTCTTCAGGTACTGGAAGACCACAATAACGTCACCCCAGACTGTTCTCATCTCCAGGCTGAACAATCCCAATTCTTTTAGCATTTTCTCATACAAGAGGTGCTCCGTTCCTCTAATCATCTTAGTGGTCCTTCTCTGGACTTTCTCCAACAAGTGAGGAAGGGAGGAAAATACAGCCAACCCCCTCGCCTCAGTCAAGTTCTGTGCATCGGAGCTGGACCAGGTCTTGTCACTGTTCAAAGATCTGCTTACACAGAGGAGCAGAGCAATGGCAAGCCACAGCACGAGCTCAAACTGCTGTTGTCCCACCAATGCAATGCTCAGGGTCAACCTCTTTTTCTGACACACTGGGATTTTTCTGGTTTAGCTTATGTCATGCTAAAATGAGTTTAAAACAAGTGAAAAAACAGTGCTCCTTTATTCCACAACAAAAGCATCCACACAGGCCACCAGCCCAGGGGAAGGACTGCATTTGATTTACCAGTAATTGTTACATTTCTGCCCAGAATCACTCAGTAGGGATCTGTACTGTGTTTTGTGCAGAACTGGGAGGAACAGTACAACCAGGGCCTGTTTTGACATCCATGTCACATGCTCCTGCAACTGTTCTAGCACTGTTCTTACAATCAGGGAAATACTACTGCCTTTCTCCATCCCTACATCTCATAGCTGCCCTCAGAGTTCAAGAAGTCCAGTGATGTTGCTTCTGGGAAAGGATGTGGCTATGAGACACATTCCTGCATCAGCCATGTGATGTCTTCTGCAGGCTGAAGGTTTGCAGCACAGAAATGGTTGCAGACATGGCAGTACAAAAGCAGAAGTATTTCTGTGAAATACACTTCAGGATTTGACCGTAAAGCCACAGGGTTAATGCACAACTGGAAAACACCATGTGGAACTGGCTTTATTTGATAATTTTTCTGTGTTGGAAGAGAATAACAGGAGAAATAAACAAGAGTGCCCTCAATCTACAGAAGGTAAAAGGATGGGACTAAAGCAAATAAAGATCAACTTATAAATAATACTAAGTATTAAAGATAATTTTTAAAAACCAAACCAGAAACACATTGTAAAAATAACACTAAATAGCAAAGCTGCCAAAAGACAGCAGGATACAGCCTTTTCATCTGTTGGTCTGAATTTGATAGTCATAACTTTCATGAGAGAAAAGGCTCAAGTACTTGACAGACTTCAGAGAAAACCTGTTTGGTATTTGGTGAGAAACAAGTCCCTGCCAGAAGCAGATGGCAATGTGAACTGCTCCTCTGGAAGGAGTAATCACTTCTGTGGTGGGAGAAGATAATGCATCCTGAGACAACAGGACACAGAAACATCACACTGACAAATCCTCTTGACACAGCAAACGAAGAGATTTCATCATCAAGAGATTGAGAAAATCTCCTGTAACCATTTGTATTGTATCAGTAGAGAACTGCTATCATTCAGTAGGGCTTTACAATGAAGGAAGTTAAACACTAGGTCCTAGGGAAAAAGACAGATTTGGAATGTACATCCACAAAGGTGATCAGGGTCAATCTCTTTTTCTGACACACAGGGATTTTTCTTTTTCCCACTTTTAAGTTGTTCATACTGTACATTCATACGCAAGATAAAAACACTGCATGCCAGGTACAGTCTCTGCAGTACAACGCAGCATTTTTCCTTTGAAACAAGATTTATTTGGAAAGATTTATTAACCAGTCGCTGAAGTCACAGATGCACCAGATGCTACAGTCTACTCCTGTAGACATCAGATAGCACTGACCACACAGTGACACCTCAGAACCATACTGAGTGTGCAGCAGCCAGGGAGAGCTCAGGGCTGCCCCAGGATGGGCCCAAAACTCACAGTGGCATTGGGCAGAAGCAAAAAAAAAAAAAAAAAATAAAGAAAAAATGCAATGGCATTGGGCAGAAGCAAAAAAAAATAAAAAATAAAGAAAAAATGCAGGCGGATACGTGCACAGACCCAGCACCATTTTAATCCAGATTCCTCTCCTAAATGTCTGCACTATTTGTGGAAACACATGAGAACAGAATTGCAAAATGAATGATGGATATTCCTCCTGGTTGTGAGTGGGACCAGGCCACAAGTGCCTTGGGTTAGTGGCTATTTTGTCAAGCAGGGAAGAGAAAGAGGCTGAGTTCCTGCAGGACAGCATGGTCCCCATATTGCAGGGAAGGAACAAGCACAGCAACATCATGACACCTTGTAAAATCATTTGCATTTATTTGCATGAACATGAAATCTCTGTAGACCCCCAGACCTTGCACACTATTAAGAAGTTACCACCAGCTGTAACCATCTCGCAGCAAAAAGCTATCATTTCGATGAAATACTAATTGCAGAGCACATCCTCCTAGGGCTCCTCAGAGAGGAGTGAAAAGCTGTGGGGAGGACTGCACACGCAGCTCATTTGCATCAGTTGTCCTTATTATTCCTCCAGGTTCTCTTTTCTTTCTTCAATATCAATTATAGTTCATGCTGTGACAACCATGGGGTGTAAAGGGAATGATGGGGAGGCATGTTGAGTGACTGGCAGACATTTCAGGAGGTTTAACTTACCCTACTGCATCCCATTTTTCCCCTAATTCCTTATTTTTTCCTAATTTCCTTTTTCTCTCCCCTAAAACACAGGATATGCTCAGGAATATATTGCATCTAGGCAAAAGACCTGATGGAAACAAATTCCTGCTTTCTTTGCATAAACAACCCTGTTGATCTTCTCCACAGACAATGCACAAATAGCTGTGGATATCCAGAGCTTTCGCCCATGTTTGGGAAGGTCCCGAACGGGAGGCATACTCCTGACTGCTTACTCTGTGCAGGTTTTGTAGCGACATGCAAGGGGAAACAATGCTTCCAAATTGTTTGGGGCTTCAAACAGGTCAACACAGGTCTCATGTCAGCTGCTCTGGAGATCACCTAGAACTGACTTAACTCAAAAAAAAAAACCAAAAAAACCCCAGGATTTAATTTAACAGACTCCTCTCTCAGAGAGTTAATTGAGTTAATTTTCACCTGAAAAGATCACGAAGCAGCAGAAGTGTGAAATCTGATAATACCACCAAAGCAAGGTCCTCCTCCCTGTTTTTTGGTTTCCAAGCAAGGTCTGCACATAGTGCCCAAGTATTTCCCTATGCACATACAGCCATTTGGTCATGATTTGGACATACATCAACAGAAAGACTTGCAAAGCTTTCACTCCAGAGCAAATTCACTTCCCTCCCATGCTGTCTTGCCATCAGACTGGCCAGCTGGGAAGAAATGGATTTCAGAAGTGCAAACTGACTGAATCTGTTTCAAAAAAAAATAATCACCATAGATCTAAAGTTTACCTAGGTAGTTCAAATAGCACCTGAGTTAGTATCATGTTATGTCTAGACACCATGCATACCAAAACCACGCTCCTGGAAATATTGGCTCGTGTTTCTTGGTAAGAGAATAAGCTTGGTATTCAGTACAGACTGCAGAAAATGGAAACCTCAAAAGATTTTAATTTGAAAAGGCCTTTTTGAAGGATGGAATACTTGGAATTTCAAGTGGCAGTATTTTACACTGATTATCTTTCCATAAATGTCAGGGTAATTTTTCTAGCTGCCTTTGCTAACAGAGGTTTTCCAGTGTACAAACCCAGCCATGAGATTAGGGCCTCCATCTCATTTGTCAATCACCTGCCTTAGCTCATAACACTGAAGTCTTGATTTGAACATCATGGAAAAGACAAAAGCACTAGGTGAAAAGTGTCACCTTGTTCAAAATCTACATGCTTTTTGAACGAAAAATCATCACAATTGTTGTTGAAACTCTGAGTGTTGATAAAAAGGATGGCTTTTTCTGAGCAGAATGTCAAAAGTTTCAGTAACTTTAAAAGTGTTACAAAAGGATGGTTGGGGTGTTTTTAGAAAGTCATTCTGAGATTAAAGAGTAACAATTGTTTCATGCTTCACTGCAACTCCTATGTAAGTTTTTTTCTGCTTAGGAAGAAATGTCCACCTCAGCTCACAAGGGACAGCTCATGTAAAGCCCAAACGTGTAGTGCAGCAAGAATCTAGGCTGGAAAACCTGTTCACCAGCAGGCTTAGTACCTTGGGATTTACAAGCTCCTCTGGAAGCTTCCCTCATGAGATCCCTGCTGTCTCACAGCCGTCCTCTTGACTCTTTCCTTGAGATCAGCAGAAACTTAGATATCTTTGAAACCCCTTGCTTTCTGGTTGAAATTAGGCAACAGTCCAGAAGCTGATGGAAGATGAGAGAGAGACAATTCTCATGGAGTTTGCATGTCCTTAGGGAAAAGGGACTAAAAGCATATACCAGAAGCAGGTTTTCAAAAGACAGGCTCAGCTACTGGTTATTGAAAAGAGTGAGAGTGAGGGAGTTTTGCTTTCTATTCCTGTGACCTGAGTAATCCCTCTCACTTTACAATACTTGATTCCTACACAAGAAAAATAATCCCTAAAAATAGAAAGGCACTAGTCAGGAAGGATCAGAATCACTTTTATCACTTTATGTGCTTCATGATGAATCTGTCTTTCCCAATGCCTGTGCTGGGAAAACTAAAGCAGGGACTTGAATGGAGTACTGAACACATAATTGAAGGAAGGAGCTGCTTTCCTTCTATATTGTAGGATGGGGATGTGCCCAGAGAGGCCAGGCACTGTGCTGCCAGGGATCCTGTGCTAAATCCTGCAGCAGCTGCCTCTGCTCAGGAAGCCAGCTTGCTCTAAGAACTACTTTACCTGCATTAATGAGTGGTATCTCACCATTAATGGTTACACTATTGCTAATTACAGCTTTCCATGGCTGTGTTATACATATCTATATATTGCTTCAGCAGCCAGCAGAAAAGGGCTCCTCCTGTCCCATTCCAGCACTGCTTTTGTCAGGGAAGGAGAGAAGGTGCCTCCATGCATGGGTGTGCAGCTCTGCCTGCCCACACACCAGCATCTTCTCACCTTTTACCTTTACGCATTCCCATCACACTCTGCTCTGAGCGCTCCCAGCTGGGAAAGCTGCTCTACTTTGCTTCTCATGGAATGTATTCACAGATCATCACTGTCTGTATCTCAGAGGTGGCCAGGATGCTCTTTGCGGTTCCAGGGGCTGCAGGCCCTGCTCGCTGACAGCCCATTCCTCCCCACCGAGGATGCCCCTCAGGAGGCAGCTGAGATGCTGGAACAGGCAGGTTTTCCAGGCTTTAGTGCCTGCTGTGCCACCTGATCCGGCTTTCTCTTAGCTGCTCCTTGCAAGCTGAGGTGGACGTTTCCTTCTACACAGAAAAATCTTAGGTAGGGATCATAATGAAGCACGTAGCAATTTAGTGATACTCTTTTGTATCAAAATGGCATTCTTCTAAAAGAGAGCCAACCAGCCTTCCATAACACTTTATAAATTATTGGAACCTTCGATATTCTACACAAAAAAAAACCCAAACGAAAACAAAAGAAAAAAAATCAAACAACGCCCCCCCCCCCCCCCCCCAAAAAAAAAAAAAAAAAGGAAAAAGGAAAAAAAAAAAAAAAGGTGAAAGATTTCTCTAAAACGCGGGTTCTTTTCCCTGCTGTTCAAACCGAGACTTCAGTGTTACGAGCTAAGCCAGACGAACGAGGAGACTGAACCGCCGAGCTCACGGCTTGTGCCCCTCAGCCCGGCAGCCCTGAGAGCCGCGGGAGCTCCGGCCCAGCGCCGCTCCCGGCTCCCAGCTGAATGGATGGATGGATGGCTGGACGGACGGACGGACGGATGGAGGGGCGGAGCGCTGCTGCCCGCGTCACGGCCCCGCCGGCAGCCCGCCTGCGGCCTTGCCCGGGCTCTGCTGCCGCCGCTCTGCGTCACGGCCCCGCTCCGCGCCGGCTCCCGGGCGGCGGCGGAAGCAGCGGGGAAGGCGAGGCGGGAGGGCGGCGGCGGAAGCGGCGGCGGGGCCGGGCCGGGCCGTGCCGTACCGGGCCGGGCTGATGGAGCCGGGCGGCGAGAGCGGCTGCTGGTTCCTGTACTACGCGTACGGCAGCAACCTGCTGCGGGAGCGGCTGCTGCTGCGCAACCCCTCGGCCGCGCTCTGCGCCCTGGCGCGCCTGCAGGTGCGTGAGGGAGCGGCTGGCGGGGCCGCGGGGGGGCTGAGGGAGCCCGGCATTCCTGCAGGGAGCCCGAGTGTCGCCGCGGCTGCCTGCGGTGCGGTGCTGCAGCCCGTCCGTCCCTCCCACGGGGGCGGCCCCAGCCCGGATCAGGCGGGGGGTCCTCGTCGAGGTGATGGTGCCAGGTTCTGTACCGTGGTGCCCAGTGACAGGATAAGGAGCGATGGACGTAAACTAAAACGGAAGTTTCACCTCTGCATGAGGAGTAACTTCTTTGCGTCGAGGGAGGCAGAGCAGTGAACAGGCTGCCCAGGGAGCTTGTGGAATCTCCCTCTCTGGGGACATTCCATACCCTCCTGGGCGCGTTCCTGTGTCACCTGCTCGAGGTGACCCTGTCTTGGCAGGAGGGGTTGGACAGATGATCTTGGGAGGGAGGTCCCTTCCAACCCTGGCTATCCTGTACTTCTTGATCCAGGGCCTGCTGCCGGGGCTGCCCACAGCAGAAGGAATGTTTGTGGTAGTCCCACTGCTGCGGAGTCATCTGACAGGACTTAACCTTCCAGGCTGCCAGCCATGACCCATGGCCCGTGTGTAAAGCACTACGGACTTTGAAATATAAAGTAGCAGGAAGTATTCTTTACTGTGAGGGTGGTGAGGCATTGGAACAGGTTGCCCAGAGAAGTTGTGGAAGCCCCATCCCAGGTAATGTTCAAGACCAGGCTGGATGGGGCTTTGAGCAAACCAGTCTAGTGGGAGGCATCCCTGGTACAGGCGAGGAGCTCTGCCTGTGCTGTGTGACGGGCAGATGGGAGCTTTCACCCAGCTCTGCACACCTGCAGCTGACACCTTCATACGCCCTACAGGGCAGTTCTCTCCCTGCCGGGGTTATTAAATGCCATTGTATCACCTTGGCTTTAGTGTAGGCTTGGAAACACATGCCTGTGGTCATTAAAGCTGTTGATGTACAGATCTGTGCAACTGGAAGCATGCTTGGAGGAGCAGAGCATCAATTGACACCACTTAAAGATGACTTGAAGGTTCTCGTGGGGTAACTGGCAGGAAATTATCTATGTTAGAGTGTGTGAAGAAGTTCCAAAAACTTGTCATTAATAAACTCCCCATAATCAGATACTTGGTGTCTCTTGGGACTATCAACCTGGCAGCTGAGGCCTGCTGCTGTAAAGCGTGAGGAACTTACAGCTACCCCTCCACTGAACGTGCTGAGAGCCCAGTGCCTTGCAGGATCAGATGTGGAAGGCAGGGAGAAAGGCACTAGTAGTGTGTGCTTATCTTTGAATAAAAGCAAGCTTCTTGAGATCGATTTCCAGGTTAGCCAGTAAGCTTGCCCCACTGCAGGCTGGCTGCCTTCTCTAGCTGGCCTTTGACCGATTGCTATGTTCCCTGCCGACACCGGGTGGCTTCACTCCCTTGCTTCCAGCTGGAAAATCACTGATGCTGGGAAGTGAGGGACTTCAGGAAGGTTGGAGCTGATTCCTGTTAATTGCTCTATGTTAGTTCCACTTGGGCTTAAAAAAAAAGAGAAACAGTGTAAACAGAGTGCTTGGGATCCTAAACAAAAGTAAAAACTTCAGTTTAACTTTAGCTAAACTTCCCTCTAATTTTAATTTTTAAAGCTTTGTTAATCTTCAGCCAAAAGCTATTAAGAAATGGGATGTGTAACAGAAAGGGTATTACACTGGTACTTAGAAGGACCAAAGACCAATTTCTTGACCCAAAAAAGTATCTACTGTGTTTTTTCCCATCTTCCCAGCAGTGCCTGATGCAGCTGGGCATAACTTAGATGTGACTTAACATGATGCACATGGTGTAACTTAGAGTTTCCTGCTCCCAGAACCAGAGTGAGCTGTGCTGTTTCTGTGTGATCTCTGTTGCTGTTTTGGGGTGATGCCTGATGATTTTTTACAGCTCCTTGCAGCTATCCAGTGCAGGTCAGGTCCAAGAAAATATAACTGGAGGAATAAAGTAAAAATTGGTGGGGTTTTTTTTTCCTCTTCTCCTTTTTTATTTTTCTATCCAGGTATTTCCTTGGGGCTGCCCTGCAATTACTTGTCCTCATCTGTAATTTCAGTCTGTGACTTGACTGGACTTTTGTGCAAATAACTTGGTTCATCTATTTAACCAATTTCTAGTGAAATTGGTTAAATAGGGGACGTTTTATGGGGCAGGAAGATGACTTTTGCTAGAGTAAACAGCGTGGCTTTGCCAGACTTCTCTCATTTATGCACACACACAAAAATTGATAGGTGTTCTCTGTGTATGCCTCCAACTGCTTTATTTTTTTTCAACCTTTTTCCTGTATCTATTAGGATAAGAGAGTGATGTGTCTCAGAGGGGATATTAATGTGTACATGTGTATGTTTCAAACCAAAATCATAGGTTCAAGAGGGTGGTTGTAAGAAATATACAAAGCTGTGGGGCTGCATAGGTTGGAGTTCTGTTTTTGTTGTTGTTAAGCAGGTAGTCTTCCTTAAAGCTTGGTTTGGACTGGGGGGATGGTTCTCTTCTGTACTGCTAGGGAAGGATCCACAAATTGGTTAATAAGTAGGAGAGGATACTGAGTGTATTGAGTCATGTGAGAAATTGCATTGATACCATTCAATAACCCATTGTTCTCTTTTCCATATACTGATAATTGCTTGTAAGAAAAAGTGATACTTGTTTTCTAAAAGAATGATTCTACTTGCAAAAACCTGAATAAGCTCACTGAAGGAGACATATGCCTTGACTTAAAAATACCCAAGAATGTTCCAGATGAGTGATGAGATGGCACAAAACATTGTAAAATACAAGGGATGGTATTTTATAATTGGGTATTCTTATTAGTGCATGAGGACAGGACCCAAAGCTCACCATCTTGCAGACTTCTTACTTAAATACCTTTACTATTTTCCTGGATCCTGCCCTAGTAGCATTTAAGTCTTATCACAAAAACCTGCAAAGGGTTTGGCACCAGGTAGGTGGCACCAGGTGGCACCTGTCTGTTCTTCCTTCTGTGTCTCCAACTGGCTACTTGTACTACTATCCTTTGGCTGCTCCTTTCATGTCAAGAATAGCCAATGGCCCTTATTTCAAGTGGAAATTGATTCTCTGCATTGCTTTCATTTGCAGGATTTTAAGCTCGAGTTTGGCCATCATCAAGGCAGGACAAGTTCTGTCTGGCATGGAGGTACAGCTACCATTGCTCAGAGCCCTGGAGACGAAGTTTGGGGAATAGTGTGGAAAATGAACACTTGCAATCTAAGTTCGCTGGATAAGTAGGTGGCTTAACTTCTGCTGTCTTCTGCTACTTTAGAGAGCTACTGAAAATTAGCTAATTTTTGGTGAAGAGCTGTGTGGAAGCTATGGTGTTGGAATCAAGAAGATGCTTTTGATTTTAATGTGGGAATTCTATTTCACAGTATGTGTATTGACTTCTGACACTTCTGTGATTAAAACAGCTTTGTTTTCAAGCTAAAGCTACTTTTTTGGGGTATTTTAACAATCTGTGGACCTTGATTTGAAGTCAATAGGTCATGCTTCTTTTATTTTTTTATAACCTGTCTTCCTAATTTTCTGTCTCTCTTAAGATTCTAAAATCTGTATTTGTCCTGTAGTATTTTTCCCATTACCTTAGGGATAATTTCCTTTGAGACTGACATCAATGTCTGTATACATCTGTAGACTCCAGTTGTAGCAGAAAAGGAAGCGATACGGACAGGACAGCAGAAGAGAGATCTTTAATACAGGCAAAGGGACCTTTTGAGGAAGTTATTTGACACGTCTTCTCTTCTAAGGATGTACGCTTCTGTGAGCTTGGGGAACACCCAAGCAGGGAGCTGGGGTTATGGTTTCCCCCTTTGAATGGGAGAGCCTGCCTGCACCTTTACAATGCACGGTGTAGAATGTTCTACCTGTGCCTGGTAATTAAGAGCCGTTCAAGGAACCCTGAGCAAGTTGCTCCCAGGCTGAAGTCTAAAAGACCACCTGGTTAAACAAAGCAAGGAATAGCATGACTTCTTGCAGGGTCTAAGACAGAGCTTAGAATGGAATCTCCACAACTTTGCCTGCTGCCATGTGCTTGTTGCAGCTTTTGAGATGTGCCTGCACAGCATGGTGCTTCTGGTGCACAAGGATTGTTTGTTCAGAGCAGTTCATCACTGACAATTTCAGTAGAAATCTGGGCTAGTGAAAACAAGGGAGCAGGGCATAATAAGCTCAGTGAAAGCACTACTTCAGTACTGTTCTTTTGCCTGTGATACTGCTGCAATTCCAGTGTACAAACATAGCCTTAAAATCCTGGCAGTGAAACTTGGTTCCAATGTGCTTTTTGCTGCCTATGGTGAAGATGAAATACAACAAAGTGTTGCCCAAGTTCTGTTAGCACCTTATGGTAATGGCACTCTTTAGCACTCTTGTCCTGGCTGGGTGTGAGGAGCAAGAGGGCATGGGCATCTACTTGGCATACTTGTGCTTGGGGGCTGCTTTACATGTCCATGCTTTATTATCTCCTGAGTTCCTCTGCTCTTGCTTACAGTAGCACTTAAACATCCTGTCCCCCTTCTGCTGACCTTTACCTTTACTTAAAACTCCTGATTGACCATGCTTTCCTGAAGCATAAACTTCCCAAGTATGATGATCCTGTCTGACAGCATCTGCTTTTATGATTCCCCTCCATGGGGACAGTATTTTGTACTTTGACTTCCATAAGTGTTTACACACTGTTTACAGTTGACATACTGTAGGATTCCACATCCCTGGTATTTGTGTGGCAGGGGATAAATTTCAATGCTTGATAAGGTACTAGAGACTCAAGTGCTGTAACACCACCAAAATCTGCAGCATGGACACCAAATTACTTTTTCCCAGTTGCCTCATTGATGCCAGGGAGGCAAACTGCAAATGGGATGTGTTCTTGGTTTTAATAGTCATAGTCAACAGCACTCTTCTAAGAATCATTCCTAACCCACTCAGATGAGCTTGCAGGTGCTCCTACTGAAGGTCTTGGGATCCTTTGGCTGTGTGCAAGCTGATATATTTGTAGGTTCTCCACCAAGTTATTTCCTGAAATTACCATCTATCCAAAAATAAAATGCCCACCTTTTTTTTTTACCCCTCCTAATCTGGGTAGTCTCTGCTTTGTTATCCAGAAGCAGAGGAGGAATGTGTAATGGAGGCTGCATGTAATTAGTTGAAATACTAACAAAACAATGTAATATATAGGAAACAAATATAGGAGGGGAACCTTTTACTTAGATGGCAGAACTCTTTGGCTTCAAATTCATGGGTTTTGCTATCTCAGTCACTTCTATGGAGGCTTTTGTCCTCTGTACTTTACAAATCTGTAAGTTACAGATTAAATCATGACTTTGCCTCATAGAGTCTAGCGATCTAGGATGTTACTAAACAGTTTTCTTGCTCTCACACAACCATGTGACTTATTTTGTAGTCTGCTGGCCTTGAATCTGCAGTTAGCTTCCAGTCTGTACTTGCACTTAACCTAGTTACTTGCCTAGCATGGCCCACATCCTGTACATTAAATAACTTGAAATGGTAGCAAGTCTTTGAGAAAAAGGTGAGTTGTCAAATTTATATTGGACAAGCAGTGTTAAAACCATGTTATGACTTGTAGCTAAAGTACATCTAAAGTTAATTGTGCTATACAGTCTCTTGTATTGCTCAAGCTTCTGGTTTACTTCTTACTGTTTCCTCAGATTTTTATTGGTGGCTAAATGCCAGTGGTTGAGGACAATAAGTAGCTTGGTTTTGAGTCTTTGTTTTTTGAAGCATAATTTTGCTAATACAAAAAAAAAAAAAAAAGAAAAAAACAAACAAATATTTATTTTCGCCAACCTAGCTCATTACTGCTCTGTATGTCTTGTGCAAGTTAAAAGGTGTCTTGGATTATTCATTGGAAAGTATTTTGCACAAGTTGTGCAAGTTTCCCCTTATCAAAATGTGACACAATGGACAAGATAAAACTTTGCAATTGCTTCTTTATCTGAGTGGCAGCTAAGGAACATGTGTCTGGCTCATTAATTCTGATAATCTTGCTTGTGTTTCTCTTTCAGACTACCTGTCTTCCACAATAATTAGTTTAGGATTATTCTCTTTCTGACTTTGCAGGTTAATCACAAGTCATCATTTCTTACAGAGCTGAAATGAGCTGAAATGATAAAAGTGGATGCTGCCTCTTCTCTAAAAACCTATTTTCTTATATGAAACAAGTTGGCACAAAAAGCACTGAAACATGTTTTGCCTCATTTGTTTTTCTTTTGAGTACATTAAAGCATAGACCAGTGGCCTGCCTTGAATTCTATTATAATAAACCCATATTTTTAATTGCATGGTTGGTTTGAAAGATGGATTGGTTAATTGACATGAAAGGAATATATGTCTTTTACAGGCAAGAGGGAGTTGAGGATGGCATTTATGTCCCAATAGAAGTTAATGTCCACACACAAGCAGGAAAGGTACTGACCTGTCGAAGCTACCAGATGAAGGACTATGTCTCTGGTCCCCCTTCTCCACAGTATAAAAAGGTAGGTGTTGCAGCACTTTAATTTTGGAAGTGTGTACAGAAGTTTATAATGCAGTACTTCTGTGCTATTTAATAAGTACTTTAATTACAGTGGATGGAAGGCATGACTACTGTAAAGGTATAACAGTCCTTGTGCAATGTACTGTGCTGTAATGATGATCACAGGAGATTGCTAGCTCTTACAGGCCTATTAAATCAGCTTGGGGTTTTTGGTGTAGTTATACCTTACAGGAAGCCCCTATTTAACTTGGGAATTAGCTGTGATTGGCACAAGGATTTCTGAAGGATGCTGTTCACATATATGTGGCAATTCTCTGTTTGAAAAATTAATGTACTCCACTGAAAGGACAGAGGGAAGCTTCTGTGGGGAAAATACAGCACCTGGTTTGTAGTTTCCAGGATGTGGATTATCCTTACTCTCTTGGGAAGTACTTGCTATCAGGACAGGATGCAGCTGTCGCCTTTTACCAGACACATCACCGGTGCACCACAGGGCTGCAGCAGCATTGCAGAGCACTGCACGGTTCCCCCTTGATGGCTGGTGAGGCAGAAGTGTTTCAACACCCTTCTGCAACGCTGACTCTGCAGAGACACATGATCCAGTCACGCAGCAGGCCTGACCTGCTTAGCCTGTGAGATCTGGGGTGGTGTGGCTGTGTCTGAGTGCTGCAGCTTTAGTGCTGCTACACAGACATCACTGCAGCTGCCTTTTCCTACCTGGAGCGCAGAAACCAGAGTGAGCCTGTTAAATCCCAAGTGTGCCACCTTCTCCAAACTGAGGAACTCACTCCTATGAGTTGACTTCCAGGAGCACAGCTAAGGTCAACTCCTGTGGGACTGCTGAAGAGAGAGGCCTTGCTTAGAAAGGCTCTGCTTTTCCACAGACCTCTTCCCTGCCAACCCAGCTCGTGGCAAGGCAGATCTTCAGGGGTTTTCAGGGAATTAATACACAGTCTGCTGCTGTGTGTCAGCTCTCATTGGTATGCTGAAAGTGCAGACCTCCACTGTTGGCAACTTTATCATTCCTTCCTGGTCCTGTCAGGAGCAGTTGTTAGTTCTGTTCTTCTCCTGTGCCCCCAGGGGTTTTTTGGGTGTTTTTTTTTGGTTTTTTGTTTTGTTTTGTTTTAAGTTAACCAGGCAGAAGAGCTAAAAACTTAAAAGACATTATCACATAGTGATTGAACTACATCCATCTACTGTGATGTACTTTTTGTGGCAAAATTCATTCTCTCTACACACCTCATCCTTGAAATGCATGCTGTTAAATGCATGGAAGCATATTTAGAATATTCATTTCTATATGCAGCCTTGCTGGTGTCTCCTTCAAGCTGCGTTACTACAACTTCCTCTTCTCCTCTTACTCACATCTCACATCTTCTGCACCAATACTTCAGTTTATTTTATGTATGGAAGGAAAGCTGCAGTAACAAACTAAGGAATCTGTGCTTTTTCACTGAGTTGTCTGTTTCTGTTTTTCCTGTACCCTGTCTAGGTGCTCGTTGTTGTCCTTTGGACAGCTTAGTTTTAAAAATAACTACTTTTTTAATTTTCAGCCAATTTTAGTGTCACACCTGAGTGAGAAGAAATTATCATCTTGTTTGGAAGAAAGAATGGAATAACTGAATAACAGCTTAATTAGAGAGTCTTGTGTACTTCAGCACCACATCAGAATCTCAGGGGTAGTTAAAAGCCTTTTCAGAGTCATTTTGTTCATGCTGTTCTGGTCTCCCAGAAGCCTTTGGCTAACCTTAGGTACAAATAGCACTATTTGAAATAAATTCTCTGGGTAACTTAAATGGTTCCTCCTACTCAAGTGATTGTTTGGAGGAGTCTGCCCTTTCTATTACTGAAGGCTTTTTTTTTTTCCGTTTTAATTATAGGTTATCTGCATGGGTGCAAAACAGAATGGCTTGCCAGCTGATTATCAGGAGAAATTAGAAGCTATTGAAACTAATAACTATGCAGGACCGGTGCCAATCATGGAAGAGATTGAAGCTGCTATTAAAGCAGAGAAAATAAATTCTGCATAGAATGCCTCTGCATTTGCTTGGCCATTCACCTTGATTTAGATACCTCTCCTCACTGTGCTGATCAGCAGTTGCTTTATTTATCAAGAAAAGATGAGTTTGCTGTGCATCTACAGTAAACCATTAGACATAACTTGCAGTCTGAAGACACATTGACATTGGTAACTTCTTTTTGTATGTATATCTTGACTACATGCTGAAGTACATGCTGTAAGTACATTGCAGATTTAGAAATTATCTTTCTGTAACTGTCATGCAGTGCTGCATGTAAATTTGTGCTTCATGTCCAGTTTACTGACCTTTTTAAAAGAAAAGGCCATCTTCATGAGTTTTGGCACTTGTTGCCTTCTGAGGAAAAAGGGCTGCAGGATAAAGTCATGTGTTTGTTAAAGTTTTATGTATACATAACTACATTTGTTAGATGCAAAGTAAACTCAAACCTCTAAGTCCAAACATTTTTCTCTGCTACTTCTCTTAATGGTTTAAAGCCCAACCTATCTGATGCTATGGAGTTCCTGTTCCTGTTTTATAGTTAATAAAAAAGTAGCATTTTTTAAACTCCTTCCATGTTTTAAAGCTAAGTCCAAAAGGCAGCCTGAGCCTGAAGACAATATTCAGCAAAGCATCTCATTCAAACTATCATAGCTTCCTTCCTTTCCATGTCTCATGAAAGTCATAGGTGAACTGGTTATCTATAACCAAGGCATTTTTAAAGAGTTCATTTTAGTTTGATAGTTAATTACCTTTTTGACTGGCTTGTTTGCCTATCTAGGCCTTGGTCCAATGAAATCAGAAAGTCTCCTTTAAGCCCTAGCACATTTATTCTGTGGGGGTTTTTTGTCTCTTAAACCCTAAATGAACAGACTTGGCCTCTTGGGG
Organism: Onychostruthus taczanowskii; assembly: GCF_017590055.1. Taxonomy (NCBI): domain Eukaryota; kingdom Metazoa; phylum Chordata; class Aves; order Passeriformes; family Passeridae; genus Onychostruthus; species Onychostruthus taczanowskii. Next base: position 2,822,188 of record NW_024500128.1, read on the forward strand.
GTTGTTTGTTTGTTTGTTTGTTTTGTTTTTTTTCCTCCCCACAGTTTGACAGTCCAATGCAAAACTGGAAGCTTTTGTAACATATGGAGTATTTATTTTCATGGTACTTTGCAACCCCTGCAGTTTGTCGGTGGGGGATGAGAAAAAATTGACAACCTGGAAGATGTCAAATCACTGAGATTTGGCTTATCCTCTCTATAGTGTATTTTTTTCTCTTGATGTACAGAGAGGTGTAAGATATAACTGATGTCACTGTGTGACTGCTTAGATAAACAAATTATAAAATAACAGACTGACCATGTCTTCTCTGTATAAAATGTTTTCTATAAACTTCTGCCAGGTATGTGTAGCAGCTGTCCTGATGTAATATGCTTGTTTCCAGAGTTGGGCACGGTGACTGCTGTAAAACATGGTACTTTCCATATTAGCACTGCCTAGTTTGAGTAAATAAAATTGTGATTACCAAACCTCTGCCATGCCTGTTCAGTGTGCACCCCTCAAGAATATCACAGAACCACAGAACCTGTTAATGTTGGAAGGGACCTCTGGAGCTCATCCAGTCCAACACCCTGTCAAGGCAGGGTCACTTCAAACAGATGACACAAGAACATGTCCAGGTGGGTTTGGAATGTCTCTGGAGGGGAAAACTCCGCAACCTCCCTGTGCAGAATGCGTTGCTGATATAAATAAAAACTGGTGATGTGGGAATGCAGCTGAAGCCTCCATTGGCTGTTTGTGTTTTTTAATGGATGTAAAGTCAGTAGGGAGTACAAAACTATGCGTGAAGCACCCCTCTGCATCAGCACCACTTCTTTTGCCTTACCCTTAACTTGCACCTTGGGCTTTTCAACCTTTAAATGGTGAAGAAAACAGAAATAATACTCTGCAGTATCCTTGCGCGGGGGGAGCCTGACCGAGGGCAATGACCACTGCCGAGGGACACCCTGGCACCTCTCGGCGGAGGAGGGCCGGGTGCGCAGGGGAATGCGATGCTGGTGAAGGGGAAGCCTGGGGCCATTCCTGCGCGGGGAGGAGCCGCTTCCCGCTGAGGAGGAGAGTCCGTGTGTGGGGCGGGAGGGGGTGAGGGAAGCGCCCGTGGGCTCCTCCCCTGGCCTCCGTCCCTTCGCTGCCGCGGTGAGTGCCGGGGAAGGGCCGGGGGGCAGGCGGGCTGCCGGGGGGGAGGGCTGCCGGGTTCCAGTGTCTGCTTTCTGTAAAGCAAAGTTTCTGTGGTGCCGCCTCAAAAGCTTGCAAGGTGGGAGGGGACGGGATGCGCCGCTCCCGAGCTGGAAACTTCGGGGGTCCTTGGTGTTTCCTCAGCAGGGTCCCTCCCGCCCGGCGGCCGGCGCTGTCTGGCGGGGAGCGGGGAGCGGGGAGCGGGGACGGGCAGCAGCCCGCAGCTCCGCAGCGTGGGGACAGCGCCTTCGTGCGAAACACAGCAGCGCTGCCCGGCGTAAATGGTGCTCCGGATGCTGGCGAGGACGTGGTGTTCCTGAGGGCTGTTGGGGACGGGTGGCGAGGTCCCAGGGACGGAGGAGGTGGGAGGGATGCATCCCGCCCTGGCGGCCGCCTCGCTGCCCCGTGAGCGGCCGTGAGCCATTTGCTTCCCCGAAAGCCGCAGCGGAGATCCCAATCCCGGCGCGGAGTCGCGGGGCACTCGCTTAGGCCCCGGTGCTTTGCCCACCTAAGGCCAAAGAAGCTGGAAGGGAAGGAGGCGGGAGCGGTTCGCAGGGCAGGATGGTGCCCCGTGGCCTGGCCGTGATTCCATCAGTTCCGTGATTCCATCCGCTGCACTTTCCGTGTGGGATTCACCGCTGGTTCAATGTGAAAATAGTAAATGACAGTAGAAAAGCAGTTCCATGTTTATAGACGACAGTAAATTGCCCCCTCCTCCTCTGTCTCTTAAAAAAAAATCCCCAAGATTTCTCTGATTGGAGGAAGTTTCTTTGCTTTCTACTAGTGTCCCCTTATTATTTATTGATCTTTTCCCACCGGGAAGTGGTTACAAGGAAGCCACATAAAGTCTTCCTGACAGGGGCTTCTTAATGCATCCAAACACCAAAGTTATATTTCTATACAGAGAAATCTGTTGTGATATGTAGGAACAAAACCTGTGAGGGATGTGAATATTTCTGTCAAAGCCTCTGCCTTTTAAAGAAAAGCTTGTCATTTTACCAGATGGAGGCAGAAATAATTGCTTCTGTGTTCTTTTATATGTGTTGCTCTTCAAATAACTAGGGATGCTTACAAAAGCTTATGATACAGTCAGAAGAGAGGGAGACAGGGGAGGGAGAGAAAACCACTGAAAGATGCTGATCTCTGGGAGCCCAGGGGGATGCAAGAGCACGAGTTGTAATGGATTTACAGGAACGTGATGTTAACATATGGCTCCCTGGGCATTTATTGACATGTGTGGCATCACTAATGATAGTTAGACATTGTGAAGTGGGGCATGATGAGTATGCTTTAATTCACACAAACAGAATAATTTAAGATCTGCACAGTGACTCTGTACAATGCACCATTTTTGCTATAATAATAAAAGGCTATTTTTTAGTACCTTTGGGAATACATTGCATTGCTTCTCATCAAACATGCAGACTTTTTGTGTAGCACATGTGCCTGTTTGCCTGTGATCTCTGCATGTTTTTTACTGTTCTTGAACTAAGTAAAATAGCTGAAGTTCTTTTAAGTGTGAGAGCTGCTGTGTAGAAATAGGTGTTTTATTCACTTATTATAGTCAAAGACTACCGCAATACACCACGAAATGAACGACACTCACACGCTGAGATATCCAAGGCAAAAAAGGCTCATTTATTTCTGGACTTCAATATTTATAGAGTTATAAAAGTGACCATGGATTGGAGGATAAAATTGCCACTTCTCCAACCACACTGGTCAAACCAACAGTCCATCAATTCTCTCCTCCTCCAGAAAGGAATGCAAAACAGTCATTATTTACAGGAAAAGCATGTGAGAAACTCCATTGCAAAAATGTAACCATTAGAAGGCTTAGAAGAACAGGGTGACAAAAGACTGACTGCTGTTGCATGCATCACATAAGCTGTGGAAAATCAATCCCTTTTCTGTCTCTCCCAATGATAGCAAAAAGTTGAATTTATGCTCTCTTGACAGGGTCCAGATTAACAAGTATACCAAAATTTGCAGTTCTCTTGCTGTTATGACTCTGTAGTGAGTAACTGGCACTGTAAAATAGCTTTTCTCAGGAAACAAATCTTTCATGTGAAGTGTTTTCATACAACCACCTCTGGAAGAGTGATCGTGTTTTGAATGCTACGGACAGAAGGCTGTGCTAATGGGGACTCCACTAGCCCTGGGCTGGCACTCAGGTTTGTGTGCTTCACTGTGGTCCTGCCACAACTGGCCACTAGGTCCTGTGTAAATCCTGAAGATAATCCAGCTGCTGGCTGCAGGTAACTAGGTAACAGCAGAGAACTTTATTTCACAGGCAATTTAGAGGAACAGTTCTTGTCAGGATAACAAGACTGCAGAAGAAGTAGTATTGACTGAGTTTTCAGCTCTTCAGAAATATTCTAGGTTGGTCTCTAATTAGTTGCTTTAAGGGACGGTTGTTAATTAATTTGCTCCTTGTATTGTCTTTACTGCATCATTCTACACAGTCTCCTTGGGAGCAGCCAGCTCAATAAGGACTCAATTCCCTAGCTGACCCAGAAGTTGAAATGTGTTTTAGCTGTTCTGTAAGATCCTTCAGCCACTTTATCTACAACATAAGACATTGTTGCAATAAACCAGCACATTCTTTGCTGTCAGGGGTCTTGCAGCACTGGAAGTGGAACAAGCATCACAGTTTTGTTAGAAGAAAGAGCTAGGGGATCTCATTAAAAAGAGGATGTGAGGAGGCCAGGGCCAGGGAAAGTAGAAATGACAATGCACAACGCTGAGAGTAGAGGGAGCTCAGAGGAAACATAGATAGAAGTGCCAGTGCCTTCGTGCAGAAGGCATCGGTGCCACTGCAGTTTATTGACATGGGTTGTACAAAACCTTGCTGGAAGTACGATGCTTTTACTGTACCTCTTACTATGACAAATTTCATTTCCCTGTTTCATTTCCCTCCTTATTCCTGGCCTGATCCCCATCTTGCTTCCTCTTTTTATTCTCAGTGGCACAGGTTTATGATTGCATTGATTGCCACACTTGCTGTTGCTTCTCATATCGCTTCAATCCCCATCAACATTTCATTTGGCCAAGACCCTGTCTTCCCTTTCTTCTTGGCTTTTACAGCTGATGGCTAGGTATTCTGGATTCTTTTTAATTCCTTCTAGTCTGTTTCCTGCCTTCTTCACCTGATGGACTTTGCTGTCCTCAAAATGGCTAACTACATTTCCTCTCCAACATCATTGGCAGCCTCTTCAGTAAGTAATTGGGTATTTTTAAATTTTTCCTCTTAGGAACAAGAAGTCCATTCTGTTCCCAGATAGGAATCTTTTCCCCATAAGTCTTTCTCCTGTTGTTTCCCCGTACCAGACTCCTGCTTCATTCAGGTATCATCTGTCTTGCCTGTCTCCATTCCTCCTCAGGTGTTCTGCTTCTGTCAAGCTTGCAAGTCTTTCCCTTTTTCTTGCTCATTTCTCCAAACAGATGTGTTCACAAGCTGTTGCTGTTAGAACAGGTGATCTGTTTTGACCGTAACTCGTAAGAGCCTTAAGGTATCTTTCATTTTAAAAATGATTTTATTCACTTTTTCCCTTTCAGAAGTGGAAGGCAGTACACTGAGGTGTCTCACATTAATGTGTGCCTCAGTCTTTTCTACCAGCATCCCCATGACTGATGCAACATCAGTCACACAAATTGCACTGGAATTGAATCCAGCATCTCGAGGGCCCAAGATAAGGCACAGAACACTGTATGCACTCTAGTAAGGAAGTGCTTTCAATGCCTGTTTATAAGCTGCATAAGCATTTACCTTTAAACATACCAGATGTGTAACCTAGCATTGTAAAACTGACAGATCCTTCCACAAGAGACTTTGCAACCTTGTGTTCCCTTCCTGAAATACTCATAATGAAGCACTATGGAAGCTGGGACTCTGCAGAAAGAGAGGTGATGGGCTTGCATATAAGCTGGAGACCTCATGTTTTCACATACTGGCCTCATGTTTTTAAAAACACCACCAAAATCACCCCAACTGCAAAAAAAAAAAACAAAAAACCCAACAACACAAAGAAAGCCCTAGTGAAACAGAATCATATATGTCAAGTTTCTTCATACAGCTGATACTCTTTGCTATGCATAGATGTAGCAGGAAGTCTTTCTGTTCCAGCACCATTTAAAGTGTTCAGCTCTTCATCTGGTATGGGTTTTCTTAGTCTGTGAATGGTGGAAATTTCCATTTTTTTTTTACTAAAAAGGACTGATGAAAAATACTAAGTACTCCAGTACTGGATGTTGTGGGGTTTTGCATTAAATTTAGTATTTTCATTGAAAATATCACTAAGTACATTATCATGCACAGATTTCATATTGCCAGTCCTGACTTTCCTGCTTGGCATTTTTGTTCTTTCTCCTTTCCTCCCTGATGTTTCACCTCTCTTTATATTCCTTTTTGCTTGGTTTCTTGTTTCTCTATTCTCCTGCAGATCACCCTGTGTGAAAAGGAACCTACTCTGTCCTGCAGCATTTGTATGCACACCCCTTCCAGGAGCAGCCATGGTTTGTACTGACTTGGAGGTGGTCAGGTGCAGGGCAGACATCTTTGAGACCTTCTGGTCATTCCATATCATGTTCTGTCCTGCTGCTGTATTTCTTCTTTCTTTTCTTATGCTCTTTGTAGATGGAAATGAAGTAGTAAAGAAAATACTTCTATTTGCTTTGTACACTTTACAGCATGTTGGTTTATTCTTATGGTTTTCTGAATATTTGTCTCAGTTCTTCTTACAAATTAGGAAGAAAGAAAATGCATTAGAATAATGTGGTCCTGGAATAACCAAAGCAAGCAAGGAATGTTGGGTGGATGCAGTATCTTGAAAGAATAGGTTTAATATTTTAATTGCATGTTTTAAGATGATGCTATCTCTTTAACTAAAGCCTACAGATACTTGAGGCTAAATTATGTTTTCAGCATGCTTGGTCTTCATTCACGGAATGAGCTTTCTTGAACAAAGAGATGTGCCACTGTGGCTTCTGGAAAGCTGAGTGACTCAGAAATCAGCCACTTCCTCGGGTGGGTCATCTGAATGGGGTAATGAAAGCTTGATTTGTCTTGGGTAGATGCAGCCACTTACTGGTGTGGTAAGAAATTCAGATCACTTGGTTACATTCCGTTTGTTGGAAACAGTTTTGCCGTTTTGGGAGTTGGCTGTGACCTGGAACAGTTGTGCTGGGGATTTATCAGGTTTCAGCCCTTGGAGAGCCCAGCTCTTAATGCAGTTATCTGCATCCATGCAGGTCAGCAACCGTAAATTGGGACCTACTGGGAAATCTGAGGGGCTAAGCCCTGCTGGTTTGAGTGTAGATAGTTAGTATCACTAAAATGCAGTACCATAAACTGTGTCCTTCTCCAGCATCAAGCAGGAGAAGCTTCTGATATAGAAAACCCACAGAAGTGAGATTGTTCCAGTAGCAGGTCACTTAGAATAATCTGTGAGCTGGCAGGGCTCAGTAATAGCTTGACAGGGGAGTGCTGGGGAGCATTTGAGAAAGTTTGCGGTCAATGTCTTGGGAAATTGTGAGAATTTTGTAGCAGCAGAGTTGGCACATCTACAGAATTTTTGAAGGATTTTGTCTTTTGGTTTTGTTAATAAGACTGTAATCAGAATCTAAGAACATTCTTCCAGATATCCCTTGACCTGCTGAAACAACAGTATGTTTTAGCTGTTACAGGGCGTTGTCAGTCATTTGTGTTGATCATGCAGATTCTCACTGTCTGTGTGGAGGTGATTCAGTTGTGATCTTGGCAAAACATTAGCTTCTTGCATGGGAAATCATATGTGCAAGTTTGTACCTAAATAGTACCTAAATGAACTTACTGTTGAATTGTAACTACAGTATAACTTCATGCCTACTGTATGGTGAGCAAATTAACTAAAATTACAAGAAGCCCTGCTTTAGTAATACAATGGGGAGCAGTCTGACCCTGATTCCTCTTGCTTTATGCCTTGTGGAGAAAAAGAGGAATAAATGAACATCTAAAAAGAGCTCCCAAGAGGTGGTTTGGAGAACAAGGGTATACACTGTGTATATATTTGCCAACAAGGAGAGAACATTTGTGCTAAAGAGCATGGTTTCAGAATAACCTCCCTCCTGATGTTCATGAACCTTGTATCCTTAGAAGCTAAACTCTTTTTCCTAGTTTAGCTAAAACTGCCTCAGAGTTCACAAGGCCTTGTTTTCAGGAACAGGTATTATATTTGCAGCACTTCTTACAGTCTCTTTTTGTAACAATGAAAAAGCAGAGTGAATTGCTACTGTAAATTAATTCCTCCTACAAAATTAATTGCTATGAAGTATAATTTTATTCTGTTTATTTCCTTGTCCACATTATGTTTGGACAGATGCCCTGCTTTGTCTACTGAAACATAAAAAACTAATAAAAAAAATTAAATTATGCATTAGGAACAGGCAGTTAATAAAGCAGATGCCAGTGCTGGTGTTTGAGGCAAGCTAGAGTAAAATACTGGTACAGGAGGGAGACTGCCTGTTGTAAATATTTTATTTTTCAAAACCTGAACAAATAAATGAAAGTACCTAAGGAAGAAACGTTATTAAGAAGTTGGCCATGGTACTTCACAGAGTTTGGGAGTATTCTGTGATGTCTAATTGAAGGGTGTATGTGCACAGAATAAGGTTTAAACTGAGGTTCTGTACAATTACTTTTTGCAGGCACGGTGATGTGAAGGACAGATTTCCCGTTTGCCTGAAGTTAAATCCGACCTGACCTGTCACTACAAATGGACAGTTTTTCAAAGATGAGGCTTGGTGGAGGAGCTTCTTGGTATCTCAACTATGGAAGGCCTACTTTGTGCTAATGTGGACGTTTCTGTGAGCAAACCTCCAGGAGCAAGCCCTCAGTCCTTCATTGCTTTGCTGAAGGTTCACCGAGAGCTTCTGGTCGGTAGGATCCGAAACACGCAGTGCTTGATTGATAACTTGATTAAGAACGACTACTTCTCCACTGAGGATGCAGAGATTGTTGTCCAGTTTCCTACTCAAGCAGATAAGGTATAATTGTTTTTTCTCTAGCCAGTGAAGCTTTTGGTTACTTTCAGTTTATCACCAGATTTTAAGGGTTCATCCGACAATTTTACATCCAGTGTGTTTTCTAATCTTTGTTGTTCTGGAGTTTTCCCACCCCGTTCTTCCTGCATGAGTGTCTCCAGCACATCCCTTTCCAGCTCAGCTGGCACTGCTGGTTATGCCCGTTGGCAGCTGTAAGAATTTAGCAGGGTGATAATTGCTGTTCTGTCCCTCCCAGCTGCGGCTTTGTCCTCTGATAAAGATGTGGCCACATAGTTGTTAGAGTATAGCAAGGAAAATCTGCTTAGGATGCTGTGGGATAGATCATCCTGCTTTAGGAGAGGCAGAAATGGATTGTTGTTTTAGAAGTCAGTGATTGTTTGTTGTCTGTATAAACACCTTCCTTTAAAGACCTATGTAGGTTGTAAATGTTTCTGTGGAAAATTGATGTATCCTGGCGTATTTGGGGTTTTAATTCATCTTTGGACATCAGTAGCAAGAATTATTTCCTTTCATTAGGAGAAAATTACAGTTTACACGGTCGGTCTTTGCATCGTAGCTTGAAACAGCTGAGGAGATTGTTTCCCAGACCAACCAATCAGGCAGCTTCAGAGCCCTGTCACAGTTAGGGGCAGGCAAACCATAAAAAATTCAAAGACCTTGGACTTCACCAACAGTACACATTTTCATAAAATAATCATTCTTGCTGGCATGTTGAAATGGTAACACAGTGCTCACGCTGTGTGTAGGGTCAAAGCTGAATAAATGCACACTGTATGATTATCTCAATTTCTTATTGTTCACCATAATATGCATGGTTGTTGTGCCAAAGCTGAGGGGGAGGCCATGCATCAGGAGTCTGTGCAGAGACAGAGAGCAGGCCACAGTAGTGTAAGTGAAGTAGACTCTGTGGGAGCTTCTCTGGAAGGCATAAAACTGCTTTTTAGAGCATACAAATTGTCAGAAAATGCTCCATGTTTGCTGTGTTGCCTGTACATCTCCCTGATTTAAGTTCACAAGAGACCACAGTCTCTGGAAACCCTTTGTCTGGTTTAGAACTGCATTCTTCATTCATTTCTAGCAAGGGGATCCTGACATTCAAAGTGTGCCTCCAGATGACTGCTCTGTCTTGCAGAGGGTTTTATACTAGCACTGCCTTGTACTGGTGCACAGAGATCACCCTCTGCCTTGCCTGTGGAGGTGACACTTTGTGCTGAACTGCTCCAGCCACTGCCTGGTAGCCATTGGTTTTGGTAATGACTGCAGGCAGAGGGGCCATTGTACAGAGAGAGCCTGGAGAATTGATTTGCTTTGTTGGAAGGAAAAGTTGTAGGGTTTTGGCTCAGCATCAAGATCCAGAGAGGGATTCAGCCTATCCTGATGTGAACATGATGGATCCTGAGGTAAATCCAAATGTGACTAGAATATTTACAAAACAGAGGGTGAATTTAGGGCACTGAGAAACCACCTCTATTTTCATTTTGAACAGCACAGGATTTAAAATACATTATGTAGCCAAGCTGAGGAAATCCTTTGGGTTCCCTGTTGAGGAGTGGTATTTATCCATTTTGTTTCTGGTTAGTGTGATTGAGCTACAAGTTCAGACCTTAACTTGCAGAACCAACTCTCTCACAGCATTCAAACACAAATGGCAGTTGGGTTTTGTGGTGGTTCCAATTCAGAGAGGGATTTTGATTTCACCCTTTTGAAGCACCAGTTTTGATTCTGGCCCCCTGCTCCACTCCAGAAAGAATCCTAAAGCAGTTGACAAGTATTACTGTGATAAAATGCTGTGTATCAATGATCTTTCCCGTGGTGTTTCTTCAGGTTCGCAAAATTCTAGACTTGGTTCAAAGCAAGGGAGAAGAAGTTTCGGAATATTTCGTCTATGTCCTGCAGAAAGTCACTGATGCTTACTATGAGCTTCAGCCTTGGCTGGATGAAATAGGTTACAAGCCTTCAGAGAATATTTGTAGTAAACCTGTGGTAAATACAGATCCAGGTAAGGTCATGCATCGCTATCCTTTCCCTGAACTGCTCTGCTATGTAGGAAGCTCCAACCAAGTGACAGGAGAGTAAGAGTTTAGGCAGGCACAGCCAGGGAAAATTAAAAGGCAAAATTAGTTAGCCATATTATAAGGCACACTGTATAACACAAGGGTGATGTTGATAAATGACATCCTGTTTTGTTAAACTCAGGCTCTTTCTGCATTTGTTTGTGGGTATGTAACACAAGGGCAGAACCACCTTGTGCCAGCTGTGGTATTTTCTAGGCCTCTACTACAATTTATTAGCGACACTGTGATGTTTTGGCCATGGACTAGCCAGTATTTCATGATGAGAACAGTCAAGAAATGAGGAAGGTTGCCCAGGGAGGCTGTGCAGTCTCCATGGGGGTTTTCAAAATCCAACTAGACAAAGCCCTGAGTAGCTCATCTGATGTCAGAAATGATCCCGTTCTCAGCAGGAGGTAGGACTAGACCTTCTGAAGTCCCTTCCAACCAGAATTATTGTCATCCTAAATGATGATTTTTAGCAACCATAAAAATCAGAATTTAAGTATTGCTGAAATTATTTCCTCTGGAGAGGTTTTTCCATACTACATAAATATGAGAATTACTTTGTCCCCATCTGAAGTAAAGTTGCTGTTGAAAACCACAGGCCAACGTTGTGCAATAACTGAGATTCTCTTGTGGTTTTTTTTGTCCTCTTAAAAAAATCTTTTGAGGTGCCTGGTACTAGGTTTCTAAAATGCATGGCTTCTGTATGCAGTAATATAAATGACTAAAGAAGTTAGGAAAGAATAACCACCTACCTGATAGAACTGCAGTTAGACTACAAGTACAGTGAAATCAGTGACCAACAAGCCTTGGCAGAGAGTTAAGCAGCCTTTGACAAAGGGTCAGGGGCTTGGCTTTGAGTCTCAGCTGGAGGATAGCAACCCCTTAAACCAATGCAGCATCAGTACTGGCTTTCAGAAAGTGGTGGCTCACATGTGACCTTTCTTTAGCACCTGAATTTCCCAAGGGGGTGATGATGGCAGCACAAATAGAATTAATCTGCCAAATAATCCTTTCCACATTAGAATTACTTTAGTTTATTACCCACTCTGAGTTCCCAAAGAAGTGGGTCATTGTATACATAGGTTTTTTAATAATAGTCTCTTTAATAGTAGTTCACTGTCTTTTTAGTTAGCAGGTATTGCCAGAAACTCAGACATGACCTGGGACGGGACTCCAAGTTTTTTATGTTGTACGCTCAGAAGGAGGAGGTGCTGCTCGAAGAAATCTACTCCAACAGTATTATGGAGCTGGTCAGTTTTACCAATGAGAGTCTTGGCCAGGTGGGTCAATTAGAAGCCCTTTTTGATGATGCAGTTGGGCTAATTAATGAAGATGGAGAGACTATTTATGTCTACGGGGATGCAGGAATTGGAAAATCCATCTTGCTGCAAAAGATACAAAGCCTTTGGGCCAGGAAGGAATTGGACATAGGGGCCAAGTTTTTCTTCCGTTTTCGGTGTAGGATGTTTAGCTGCTTCAAGGAAGATGAAGCCATATGTTTGAAAGACCTGCTCTTCAAATATAATTGCTACCCAGACCAGGACCCTGCAGAAGTGTTCCGTCACATCTTGCAGTTCCCTCATACAGTTCTTTTCACTTTTGATGGCTTTGATGAGATCTATTCCAACTTTGATCTCAGCAGCGTACCTGAGGTATGCTCACCCAATGAACCCATCCACCCCCTGGCACTGCTTGTAAGCCTTCTCAGAGGAAAGCTTCTTAAGGGATCCAAGAAAATTCTTACTGCCAGGACAGGAACTGAAATCCAAAAAAACATCATTAGGAAGAAAGTGTTGCTCCGCGGTTTCTCCAGGAATAACCTGAAGGAATACACAGCTATGTTTTTCAAAGATGAGCAGCAACGAGCACTGGTATCAAACCAGTTGGAAGCTAACCCAAATCTCTGCAGTTTGTGTTCAGTGCCTTTATTTTGCTGGATTATCTTCAAATGCTTTGAGCACTTCCACTCCATGTTTGACAGCCATGAGCTTCCAGACAGTTCTGTTACATTAACAGATGTATTTTTGCTCATGATTGAAGTCCACCTGAACCGATCTGTGAAAACAAGTTTGCTGAAGAGCAATATCAGGAGCCAAGCAGAGATGTTCAAATCAAGAAAGGAAAGTCTTCTAGCTTTGGGTAAAATGGCATACAAAGGGATGGAGAACTCTTCCTTTATCTTTGAGCAGGAGGAAGTCTCATCGGCAAACATCTCTGAAGAAGATTTGCAATTGGGCTTTCTCAGGACAGTTAAAGGTTACAGTGGCTGTGACAGTCAGGCCACTTATGAGTTCTTGCACTTAACCCTTCAGTCTTTTTTCACAGCTTTGTTTTTGGTTGTGGAGGAGAAGGTGGGTACCAAGGAGTTACTTGAGTTTTTCAATGAGTGTTCTTCCATGGAGACTGCTCAGACTACTTGCCTTCATATCCCCTGGTTGAAGAAACAGCTAGCAGGGGAGGATCCTTTCCAAAATAAAGAGCACTTTAATTTTACCAACATGTTTCTTTGTGGCCTGCTTTCTGGATCCAGGCAGAAGCTCTTCAGACATTTAGTTTCGCCTGCGGTCATTAAGAGGAAGAGAAAAACACTCATCACATACCTTGGGGAGAACATGAAATCCCGCCTGAAAGGCTACACTCGGTCCAGGCTTAAAAGCTACAATCAGGTGCAGGTGCAGCCCAACTTTGTGTGGATGCTGAGGTGCCTGTACGAGACGCAGAGTGAGAAGGTGGGGAGGATGGCAGCCCGCCGCATGCACGCCAACTACATCAAGCTGGCCTACTGCAACGCCTGCTCTGCCGACTGCAGCGCCATTTCCTTTGTTCTGCACCACTTCCAAAAGCAGCTGGCTCTGGATTTGGACAACAACAACATCAATGACTATGGAATAAAGCAGCTGCAGCCTTGTTTCAGCAAGCTGGCAGTGATCAGGTAGGGGTCTCTGTAAGCAGGTCCTTGCATATTCTTCGTTTATTCCAAAAACTGGTGGGCTGAAGGAATTGATCTCACAAGTGGAGAAAGGTGAGGATTAGTGCTGCTGGAAATTAATGTTTCAGATCTTCTGAAATCTTTGTTCACAGGAGCAGAGATAAGCTGTGAATTTGGAAACCAGAGTGGAAGGGGTGGAAAGTCATCCTTAGAAGGACAGACTGTTCAAACCTGTAGGTTTAGCTCCATCTCAAATTGTTTTGTCACAGAAGAGGATTTTTATGACAGAAGGTGCTTAAGGGAAAAAGGAGACATAAGGACATCCTCCATTATCTGAAGATTGCCTCAGGCCATCTCTGCCCTTGGTCATAGGGGGTAAGGGAGGTTCCCCAATTCACAGTAACCCTTGATCAGAAGCTCTGAATTTCTTGCTTTTGCATTCTGTCAAAATGTCTGGCTTTCATAGGACAAAAACTATCATGTACATCCATGAAAGAATGTAGTTGACGCCTTCAGATACGGTGTTTCCCCTGAGGTGCTGTGAAGGGAGGACATGGCTTTGTTGAACAGGGAGAACTGACTCTACCTCTGACATCACAGGCCAGATTGTTTCACCTCCAGCCCTTTGAGCTTGTACCATGTAGCTATATCTTACTTGCCCAAACATTTCGGTGCAGAAAATCAGGAACTTCATACATATATATTTTAAAACTCCTTCAGCCTCATGAGAATTTTTTTTTAGCAACTGGATTTATTCCTCCTGTTTGGCTGTGCCTTGCCTTGTTTTCCTCTAGGAATAAATCAAAGACAGTGACTTCGTTTATTTTTCCCAGTTATTTGCAAATTGACTGACCTCCCAGGAGAAAGCAATAAGGAAACTCCTGGGAAAAATGCATAAGTACGTAAGACAAAACAAAGAAGAAAAGGCCAGGCTTTCATTCTTCGTGCCTATCATGTGATCATGCCACACACAGTGTGATTAATTGATCCTAACATCATCCCCAGCACCAAAACAGTCTATTAGGTTGCCCTTTTAGGATCTCTTTATGGATCTTCAGATGTTGGAACTTTTATTTCTAATGAGCAATTTCTGCAGGTCAGGAAATGTTGTTTCCAATGACTTAACTATCCCTTTCAAAGAAGCAGGCTGTCCTGATGTGTAGAAATTGGCTGATCTCTCCTGTGTGCTGGTACATTCCAAAGGGACCACGTTGATAACTAGCAAAGGCTGGGGAGGCTGTTGGTGATAAGGGACTCTCAGCAGGAAATTTTCAGCTACTGAGTTTGTCTGCAAACTAAATGTGGTCAAAATGTTTTCATAGGGACAGCTTTACCCAGAAAATGTGATTCATGGCAATTGGAATGCTTCACTTGAACCTGTCCATGAGGTGAAAAAGCTTGAGAAGCTGCAAAAAAAAACCCCTAAAACAACACAACAACAAAAACCCCACCCCAAACAACTGTGAGAAGAAGCATTTTTATTCTGTGAATGACTGACAAATCAATATTTGTTTTGTGTCTGGCTGGGACAATAAAATTAGAAACATCTAGCAGATCCATGGGAGTGCAGTTCTGTTTTCTGGCCAGGGCTTTTCACAACCTTTATTTGGTGAAGCCTGAATGTGTTGTGACTTTCAAGATGCCTGGCTTTCACTATGTACTTGCAGAGAAGATTGCAAGACTAGTAGTTTGGACAGCTTGCTTTTGCTAGGGTGTTAAGCAGACTTTCTTCCTGGAATCACAGTAAGCACAGGAGGAGGGTGAGATGTGTATCTGGAGTCTGACTTCCTACATTTTATTGTTCTCAGTTCTATGGACAGCTGCCAGAGCATTACCTAGGAGATCTGGGGCTTTCTGATTTTTATCAGTTTTGGAATGAGCCACATGAACGTGAGCTCACATTTCCTTTAACAGCTTTTAATATGTGGCATAAGGACCTGTTGAAACACCAGAGGAAAATGCATAGGCCTCCAGTCATTTGTTAACTTACAGGTTATGAACATTTCTAGTATGTATTGATTCAGACTTTTCATTCCCTGCTTTCCAGGCTCAGTGTAAATCAGGTCACAGATCATGGCGTGAGGATCTTGTATGAAGAACTCTCCAAGTACCAAATTGTGTCTTTTTTGGGGTATGTACCCAGCTGGGAGCAAAACATAGCAGTGATACTAGAAAATAAAACTCTAATGCTGTCAGTACTGACACAGCAGAGGTGGAGTGGGAACTACAGTTTAAGCAAAGCAGCTTTTTGTGTCAGAAATCATTCTGTGACAGTTCACTGGGACAAGGACCACAGTTTCCCATCACACTCCCTCACAGCCTCCTGCTGGCATCAAACCCTTCTGTGGCACAGTGTGGACCACTGTCAGGTTACTGAGCTGTGTGAGCATGCTAATTTTTATACTGAAACCCTTCTGCTGTGGAAGGGATAGACTGCAAGCAAGAGAGCGTGTATAGTTATAGCCTGCTGTTTTCTCCACTGTAAACTGATTTATTTCAACTATGCAAAGCAGATGCAGCTTGGTAGAGACTGCTGTCAGGAACATGCAGTTTCAAGTGTCATGTTCGTGATACTAATTTCTTTCAAGAGCTTAATTAGTTGTTAATGAAGTTGAAGCTGGAAGGCACGTTAGCTCTGACTTTCTGCTCTTGGTTAAGTAGCTACATAAAAATGACTTTTTGAAAGGTGAACCTGAATACCAAGAATAGCTTTTTTCCTCCAGTGCCCTAATGTAAGTACAACTGCTCAGGTATCTGCTCTTCAGTAATATTTGCAAGGGGATTTTATGACTTTTAAAAGACCAAAAGTACATTATGGTGTTTTGTCTTGTGCCTTATCTTCTGGCAATATTATTTCTGTACTAGCACAGGAATAAAGGGAAGCTTTGTTTGCTTGTGGAGACCATTTATTTTAAAAATTATATAAATATTCATGATTTGCAGTCTGGTCTCCTTATATTTTATATCTAGCCCATCACAATATGAATTATATATCAAAATAAAAATACAAGCAACTGTGAATATGTACAAAGTCGCGCAAAAAAGATAGATTCTATGTGTGCATCATAAAACATTCAGGTTGTAAATATTTAACAGCAGTAATAACCTATTTTTACCAGTGTGATTTTTCTTTAAGCTTATACAGCAACCAAATCACTGATGTTGGAGCCAAATATGTTGCAAAATTAATTGAAGAGTGTTCAAGCCTGGAATATGTTAAGTATGTTGGATTGTTTTTCCTTTCTACACTATCCTAATTAAGGTTAAGCGACTTGAAAGGGGAGAAAGAGTAGAAAAAAAAAAACCAAAAATTGTATTTGAAATAAAATATAATTTAGGTTGCAGTTGTATATTTGTTTTGCAGTTGTCTAGCAAGGGATGGCAGCAGGTGAAGCTCTTGAATCTATGTCTTTTCTGGAATACAGTAGTGAGTTAAAGGAGTGCATGAGATCTGTTCTTTATCTAAATCCAGTCTGAGCACCTGAGCGAGGCTTAAGCTGTGCATGGACCTTGCTGCTGCTTCCAGCAGGCAAATTCCCTTGGATTTAGTACTGAGCTTTTTAGTGTCTGATCTTTTATGGGCCACTGGGGTCAGGCTGTGCTGGTGTCCTACCTCAACTCTGGAATTCCCCAAATTCACTTGGTGAGTTGTTCCCTTTAATTCCTGGAACTTCCCCAGATAAGAGTGTGTGGCCATGCACATTGGTTGGACATAAAGGTAGATCATTAACCAATGGTTTAATTGTGACCATAGCAGAAACCAGAGGTAACTGCAGCAATGTCAGCCTTTGGAGGGAATGTAGGAACAGGCAGCCAGGGACTCTTGGGTTCTAGTCCTTGTTCTACCACTGACTTGGTCTAAAACCCCACTCTGGCCATATCCTTCCTGCTTGAAGTTTTTGCAGAATTTTGAAACCCAGGAGCACTTAATTCTTTCAGTGCTTTAACAGTGCTTTGCTTATTCAATGTAGCTTTCACAGAAAAAGCCTGTTGAAAGATGGTTGCTTTCAGGCTACATAGTAACCCCAGAGACTATTTTGAGATAGAGTGCACATTCATGTGTCCAAAGTCAGCCAAACAAGACAGTTTTATGTAAATGCAGTGGCTTGGGGGTTGCGGGGTAGGGTTGGGGGTTTGGTCTGTTCTTTAAATCAATCTATATGCAATTATCTCTCCCTTGAACTCCAGCCGTTTGATATCCATGTAGGCCAAAAATAGAAGAGACCTTGTGTAAAATTCCAGCCAGAGACTGACTGCTGCACTGACCTATGCCACTGCCTAGAGCCTGTGCTTACGACAGAAAGACTTGAAATTATGGCAGTCTGTGTCTGTCAGCTGCAGTCTCCCCTGGAAACACACAGTCAAGAAATACTCTGTTCCCTGTGGCATCATGAAACATGCTGCGTGTAATTCATGAGCTCTGTAGCAATTGCTGAGAGCATGAATTATATTAAAAACAAGGCTGGGGTCCTTGCCCTGAAGATCAGTTCCTAAAGCTCATTTCTAACATACTGAGCACCAAACCCAGGACTCTACTGCAATACTTCTGATTTGGAGGGCTGACATGCAAAATATGCAAAAGACAACATAAAATTATGTCTTTTAGCCAAAGGTCAAGTGCCTGCAGTATTTTTCACTCTGGGTTAATCTTTGATAACTGCAGGTAACCTGCAGAGTTAATTAGCCTTAAATACTTGTGTGGCTTTCTGAACTGGTGTTCTGATAGCTGCACAGTTGTAAGTGATGCACCTCATCAATTTCTGTACTTTGTGCAGAATAGGAGCAAACAAAATAACGAGCGAAGGAGGGAAGTGCCTTGCCCAGGCCATCCAGAAGAGCCAGACAATGTTTGAAATTGGGTAAGTTCAGTGCTAAAGAGCAGAAGTTAGAGCTTGATCTTGGCCAGGCACCTGTAAATCCCCTAGGATTCCTTTTTTTCATGCTTACCTTCTCTCCTCCTTCTATTCCTTCCTTCCTCAACAACAGCATTAGAGCAAACGAGTGTAGAAGCATAGGCACATTTTCCATGGAAAAGGAGGGCTGCTTTGTTGTTCTTCAGTTCACACAATGTTTGGTTTGGGTTTTGGCATCTGTTTTTTTCTTTTTCACTGTTCTGACAGAACCTTAAAGGAGAAACAAACAAACAAGAGGACTGTATATACAGCTAGCACTTTCTTTATGGCAGCACAACTCCTCTAGAGATACTTGGTTATTTTTAAGTCTGTGTGGTTTTATGACAATTGGCACTGCATCCAGTTATTGAGTGTCATTGTTACACCTGTCAAACTTTCTGCATCACATGCTGATAAAGTTGTGAGCTGGGAGAATAAAAGGGTGTCCACATTGTCCTTTTCTCTTAGGCTGTCTCTAACTGCAAAGAGCTATTATTGAAGAGAGGTCTGAATGTACTCCAAACCTTTAGTTACTGCTCTGTTTCTCAGGAAAGGTGCTAGGTTTCATTAATTTTCTTTATTTTTATCCCTTCTGGCAAATCCCAGTTTCTCTTTTCACTCTACAGGAGAACACATTTCTTAAAATTTAGTACTTGAATACGTGAAATTAAAACCTCTGCTTGGCCATTGTGAAAATCACAGTAGACGTGAAACATGGAAGTTGTATTTGTACAATCAGATTTTTGGCCTTTAATTTTGTTGTTCTACAACATTTCACAAATACAGTGGGCAACCTGCACACTTCCATATAGCTGGGTCTGCTGTGCTGTACTTGCTGTAATTTTTGTGAAGGACTCCTGTTTTCTCCTGTGGAGGAAATGATCACTCCAAATGGACTTAGGCTAGCTTTGACAGAAATTTTGAAATAGCAAACTGCACTGGTTCTGAAGGACAAGGAAATTCTGGGAAACTTACTGGAAGTCCATATGTTTAGATACCACAGAGTTCAATTGATTTTAAAAGAGCTGCCAACTAATTACCCATAAGCTGAGTGTGGCTCTGAGTCATCAAGCCAGGATCCCTGTAAAAAACCCAACAACGCAGACATCAGCAGAGGTGTTTCCAAACCTCGTAATACAGGGTGAATTTTCAAAGTGGTTACTCTGCATAGAAAGGATTTGACCAGGTTCCCCTGGTTTCTGATCAAATCTCTCCAGCTTGTACCATGTTACCTTCTCTCACAAAATAACCCTTTGTGTAATCAAGGATTGTTTTGCCTTTGGAAATACTATTTCTTACCAGTGTGCAGCAAGGTGAAAGCACTCCTGGTGCAGCAGGCTGTCTCCTAGAGCTGCCTCTGTGCTGTGGCCTGAGGGTGCTGGTGAGTCAGCAGAGGTTACTGGTGCCATGTGCAGGCAGTGGAACATCCCTGCCTCAGTGGGGAGGGTACCTGCCAGGTTCCTCACAAGCCTGAAAGACTGTGAAGTAATCAGGAAGGAGGGGAGGGGAGAGAAACAGGGAGAATTAATTGCCAAGAGTCAGGAGGGCAGCACAACTGATATCTCATGTTCTCCTCTCTTCACTAGGATGTGGGGTAATCAAGTTGGAGATGAAGGAGCAAAGGCATTTGCAGAGGCCCTGAGGAACCACCCCACGTTAACAAACGTGAGGTAAAACACCGGCAGAGCCAGGCAGCTCGGTGCAGTGCTGGCTTTTCCATCCTGCTGTGAAGCAATGACTCTTCCCACCAAAGGTTGGCTTGGAATGCCATCTGGTATGGCAGCCTTTGCTGTGCAGCCAAGAGGTCCCTGGTGCAAGTGAGAGGCCAGACTCTGTCAAAAAGCCCTGTGCAGCCTTTAGGCAAGTTAAAAATACCACATGACTGGCACCTTTCCTCTGTGTGCACCTCCTTCCCTCATGCTGCACAGAGTTCAGGCATTTGTGAAGGCACATGGTCAGTGGGTGCCATTTTGATCTGGCAGCATTAGCAGGAGGAGGCACCAGCTGTCACAGAATCAGGTTCCCAGTGAGTTCAGTATTAACAGTGTCTTTTGAGAAAGTGCAGTGGCTCTTACCAAAGTATTTTTTAGGCCATAATATGAGGGGCTGGGACATTCTTACATTTGGGCTCATCCTGTGCTCCAGTGGAGCTACACCACCACACATTCAGTGCTAGTGAAGTGTCATCCTCACTGGAGTTCAGGGATGGATCTCAAACCAGCCTTCTGGAAGCCATAACACAGGTGAGGTTGGAAGCACAGCAGAAACCAGCATGTTAAACAGCCCATTCCCTGCTAAGCTTTCAAATGCTGGCTGGGGATTTAAGGATTTAAAGATGTTTTGGAGTCCCTCCACACAGCTGGAGCACTGGGTTCATGGTGACCCTTTCTATATGTCTCCCAGTTCCACTGGCCTCCACGGTGAGGGGAGCAGGCAAGGCTCCTTAGTTTCCCCACAAGGTGGCACATGGCACTAGTTTCTTCAGAAATACTCTGGGAGTTTGGGGATCTCTGGAGAGTTTATTGCTGCCACTTCAGATCCAGGGATTTCAGAGCTGGTGCCTTGTCCTCTTTCCTGCAAGCGGGTAGTCAAGCTTAAAAATTAAAAGCTGAACAGGTGCAGTGACCTAGATATATTTAAACTTAAAAGCCATCTGAAATAGCCATCTTCCCATAATTGCACAATCCATCCAGAGGCATCAGACTTGAAAGAAAACATTTTGAACTTGAATCAGAGCTCAGGGATTCTCAGACGAGAGCATATATGCTGATGAATGTGTTTGTTTGCAGAAATAAAGAGCTGTGCTGTCTCGAGCTTGGGTTTGCTGGCACTTGTGCAAGGTGAATCCTCTGCTTGCAGTGTACTTGCTCTTGGCTCTTGGCTTCATTTCTTATCTCCCACTGGCTAATCTTGCTCCATGATTAGAATTCATAGTAAGCACCTGTGGTAGCTTTATATGAAGACCAAGGGAAGAAAATCCCTACTACATCAGTTTACTTTATTTGCCATTTTTAGGCCCAGTCATGATGGACTGAGAATATCCAGTTTAAGCTGAAGCTAGGAGGGACTCATGCCAATACCTACTTGTGCTGTTGCTCTACGTGGTTCCCCTTTCTACTTTTTTTGAGGCCTTGCATTATTTTGAGAGGGGAGATGCTTTTTGAACTCTGAAAGTCCAGAGCATAACTTTGACTGGATGATTTTGCCAATGCCTATTCAAAGAATGAAGGGCAGACTATTTGTGGTTTGTAATGGAAAGTATTTACAAGCTCATCTCTCCATACACAACAGAAGGTGTTGTATTTGGAGGAAGAATGAAATATTTGGATGCCTGAAGGACTTAAAGGACAAAGTGCCCAATTCGTACATGGATGACAAACACATACAAAAACCTGTGTACTGCTAAGCACAGCTCTTTGTCCTTGTTAAGAGCCTCAACTCTCAAAATTACCGAGTGTAACTCTGCTGTTGGTCCCAAGAGCACAACTCACTGACAGCAGACATTTTGGACTGTTTGATAGACCTGCACTCAGGCTGCAGACTGTGAACTGCTCTCACTTGTAAAAGTTGTAAAGGGCTCAGTGGTTTGTGAAGTATGTGAGTCTTTGAAACACACAAATGCTGAGCTGTACATCTGGGAAGCAGATCATCCAGGATATTCCCTTGTATTTGGCAGTGGGAGAGCCAAGTGGTGCTGCTTCTCATACATTTGTATCCTTACCTCACAGTCTCGCATTCAATGGCATCACGACAGAGGGAGGCAAAAGTATTGCCGAAGCCATGCAGCACAACAACTCCGTGAGGATATTCTGGTAATTGACAGTGTGGTCTCTTTCTCCTCTGCTTCCTTTTCCAGAGCAAAATGCTGGTTTATTTCCTCCAATCCCATCACCCTTCCTACTCTCCTCCTTCTCTCCCTGCCCTCATCCCCTCTGCTTTCCCTATCAGCAAGCTATAATATATTCCTTTGGAAGAATGTGGGCATGAGTAATGGATCAGCAGCACGTGTCCTTTGGGATACATTCCAGTGACCAGTGTCATGCCTCACTCTGCTCCCTCCATCTTGCTTTCCCATCTTCTCTCCTTTCCATCATCTGAAGTCAAGTTCTTTGTCCTCAGTTTTTGCACCTCTTCAGTGTTGTCTGTACCTTTTCCCACTACACCTCATTCACCTTTTAGACACTAAAGCATCATGAGAAAGTATCGCTAGAACATTGCTCAGAGAAATAAAGATCTGATACTCTTGTCTCTTTTACCTCCAGGGCTTCTCTTCAATATCTCTTTGTGTCCAGCCTTTACAAATTGCTCAGGGCAGGAACAGCACATCCCCCTTTGGCTGTCTAAAGCTAAGTCACAGACAAGCTGCAAAAACAGGGGGCTGAAAAATAATGCCAACATCCTAAGTGAACATCTTCTCTCCCACTTAGGTTGACTAAAAATGAGCTGGATGATGAGGCAGCAATGAGTTTTGCAGAGATGCTGAAGGTCAACAAGAAACTGGTGCATTTATGGTGAGTTACATTCCACAGTGGCACAGGCTCTTTGGCAGTCACCGCATTAAAGCTTCACCTTCCAAGTCTATGTAGGTCACAGTAACAGCTTCTGTGCATGGTCTGGATGCAGCTGACTGCTTGTAGACAGTTCTAACGGGAAGTTAATAAAGCTGATGTCTAGCATTTGGAACCTGCTTCCATACAGAGAAAAGTTCAAGCTGTTTCTGGTAACTTTCAAACTAATGATTGATTTCATCTCTCATTAGGGGAACAGTACTGGCCTTAAAATCAAAAGTTGCAAAAAAAACCAAAATCCAAAACCCAAGCAGACAGCTAGAATAGAATAAGGTTATTACAATTCTTTCTGTTTATTATCATGCTATGAAAGTAGCTCTTCAACCAAGAACCTAGGAGGCAGACATTTAGATACGTGTCACATTTGCCCAATGCTTTCTTTTTGGGCTAGCAATAAACTGATGCAAGACACTCATCTCCAAGGCATTACTCCCCAGGAAACCAGGGATTATTTCTAGCAATCACAGTAAGACTTTTTACACTTCTAAGAAAACCCAGCATTGGCTTTTCTAATCCAGAGGTTGCCAATGGATGGGGTGGGCAGATGTGACCTGTAAAAAAAATAGCCATCCATTCATTTCAAGTGATCCAAGGGAACATCAGACATGGAGTCCCTTTGTATGCTTTACAAAGACTTGGCTGACCACACTCTAGCACACTCCCTGTATTAATCCTAGTTCCAACCCCTCAGGAAGCATGCTGGCTGTCATGGGTGCCAAGTACTCGTAGCCTCTTTTGAAAGCAGCAGAAGCTGTGGTGCCCATCACCCTGAAAATGAAAAGACAGTGGGGGAAGTGCTTGATTTCTTTGTGCACAGCTGCAGATATAATTCACTGAGCAGTTTGGGTTGAATTCATAATAAAACTTACCCCAGCCAAAGCAGGCATAGTAATTGAGATAAATGTCTTTGTCATGGCTCAGTGTTGTCCAAGGGTGTCTTCCAGTGGACAAATTCATATCCTGCTTTGTTGATTGCACCAGTGGATACCTCCAAAAGGTGGTGACCTGTATAGATAGTTGAACTTGAGGCCGAGTTAAATTCTCTTTCCAGTAGCTGAAAGATTCTAGTGGATCCCTTTGCATTTTGATTCCAAGTGCAGAAACTCCTTTAATGGGAATGCCTCCTTCCCTCCCTCCCTCCCTCCCTCCCAGATTGTTCAATACACTCCAGTTTTCAGCCTCATACTGAATCCTGAGGGATTCATGCAGCCAGTCACATGGAATGGTATAGCTGTGGGGCTCACCATGGTAGACTGAAAGGTGAGTATTGAATTAAGCTAGGCTGATGAGTATTTTTGTATTCATGCAGATGAGTGGCCTTTGTTCATCTTTAGCTAGTGGGATGGTCTGCAGTGGTTAGTGAAAGTTACCTACTGCTTCATCAGTTTCACTACTTGAGGATCTTATGTATGTTTTTTTTCCTTCCCTAAGCTCAGATGAGACATAAGTTATAGCTGGTAAGTTGGCTTCACTGGAACTTGCACCTGCTCATACCAGAGTCAAAATCAGTGCTTTATCTCCAAAGATCTTGTTGGTCTGATAAGCAAGACTGGAGCATTTGGCAGCTTCTAGATCATAACTGCTAAAACACTAGGCCTACACAGGGTCTGTACTCAGAATTTTCTATACATCACTTAAAAATGTCTCACAGTCTTCTTAGCAAGAAAGCAGAGCTGATAGGTTTGTCTGTCTCAGTCTAAATACCACAGTCCCATACCACTAGTGAACAGCTCATAGCAGAAATTTGTCAGCTGTGTAATTAAAATTGCTCAGTATCTCCAGAAGGCAACCACATGCAAGATTAAAAGGAAAATATTAATACTCTGAGCTCTGTTTCTGAAAGTGCACATGGGGCATTTGACCAATACTGTGTACCACTCTCACAGATAAAATCAGTCATTTTCTTGTGGCAGACAGCTTTGCTCCTTGACGTCAGGCTGAGCATAGGCTGTGCATGTGCTGCAAATTAGTTTGCATGTTAGATTGACATGAAATGCTTTTTTTTTTAGGCTTATCCAGAATCAAATTACAGCCAAAGGGGTGAAGTGCCTCAGCGAAGCTCTCAAGGAGAACACGACTATTCAAGAAATCTGGTAAAGGTCCCTTTCTAAAAGGGTCACTTTGTAAACTTCCTTTCCCTTTAAAACCCTACTGGCCTTACTACTTCCCAGCCTAAAACATTCAGAGCAAGTTTCTGTGAGGTAGGGGTTGTAGTTCCAACTGTGGATTTCAGACAGGTAAAAAGGCACTGTCATTGAAACATTTCCATGTGTGTGTGTGTGTGTTACGAATCTCAGATGGTTTTCTTGGTGCACATATGTCTGTACCACTGATTTGCAGAATCAGGGCCTGAATTTATAGACCCAGCTTTGCTTGTTGTTTTTATTTTTAAACTTCTCAACATGTTTATGCTTTTCAGGACCTAAATGCCAAACAAGCAGGAGATAGTCACCTTTAATTAGCATTGCTAGTCTGGTTCGCAGAATTTGTACCTGGACTTTTTTGGGTGGTGCTCCAAACATACTGAAAGTGCCAAACTACAAGGAGATTAACATTTTGTAGGATTTGTTTGTTTTAGAATAGGTGGGCATCACATAGTCACACGTGTACATTTAAGGCAGAAGGCCAAATACCACATTCTTTTCCTCACCTCAGGGAGCTCAGGAGTCAATAGAACTGAGCTGGTTTTAGCACTGCTGCTTTATTATTGAACATGAAATTTATTTTTAAATATATGTATTTGTTTTAGTGAAAGGACACTGAATTCTTGCTTAGAAAGACAATGACTCACTGTCTGACTGGTGTGTTCCCTGGAGATGTGGAAGAGGTACTTTTTCCAAAAGCCACTGTCAGCTTTTGTCTACAGAAGAGGCATCAATTCCCCCTCAGATCATTCTGAATCTTCAGACTGAAATCTGTCTTCTGATTCTGGCCTGAATGTTCAGAGGCATTCATTAACCCAAGTAATTTCATAAATCTGCATGGTTTAATGGATTTTAACATATCTGAGAGCAGCACTTAACCAGACTGCTCATTTTCAGGGGTGTCAGTATCAATGTAGGTTATCTTTATGTAGCCAGAATTGAAAATTTTGCTATTGGTCATTTCAAGTTAATAATGCCTGAGTACTTCACAGAATTTTCTTCCCATGTTGTCATGGAAGACACAAAATACTCTGGAGACTTAAAATATCTTTAAACCAGCCCACTGCATAGTAAGAACCTTTGTCAACTCTGTGCTACTTGCTGAAATGCAAACAGCTGGGTTTCCAGTGCTGATTTCAGTTACTGGAGCTTAGGTGTGTGTTCAGGTTTTGTTTCTGAGGGAGAAGCCTTGTTCCTTGGATGTGCAGTGGGAACAGCAGTGCTGTATCCAGCCTAACACCCATTCCCAGCTGAGAAGCATGGCATTTCAAACCTCTGCACCAAAAATGGTGCACATAGATGATGGGAAACAGTCACTACCTCACTTTCACTCACATCCCTTTTGTTGTACTCCTCCAGCTTGAATGGGAACCTGATAAGCCAAGAAGAGGCCAAAGCTTTTGAAAATGAACGGCGGATCATTTGCTTTTGAATGAGGACTTTCCCATTTTGCCAAGTTGGTGTTAACAAAGGCTACTCCTACACTTGGACTGCAGAGTTTATAAAGGCATCAATCTACAGTGCTCGTGGCAGGAGAGAGATACACAATAAGCTGCCTTTTTATGAACACACTGCACTCCCTCAGCTCCATCCCTTACCCTGCCTGCTATTTTTAATCCTTTAGCTGAGTGGGAAGTTGCCTGGGTAAATAATTAATGTTTGTTTGGTGCTTTGAAGATGAAATGCAAAGTGTTAACAGACTAAATCCACTGGCAGGTGTATGCATTTTGATAACTGAATTTAGATCTATTCTGTACAGTGATGTAAATAATCTCTTAACTTATTTATATACGTAAATAAAGACACACAAGTATACATAAACAAGAAAGGGTGCAAGATGCACAAACTCCACCAGCTCTGAGTATTACCTGCCTCAGAACTGAAAATGAATATATACACAGCTTTACCAGAAACAGTATCTCTAGTAGTTGCATGGTGTGCATGTTTTGAACACGAATTCCTCCTTCATGCCTAGAAATTGGGTCCCTCTTTCTCCACTGACTACAGGCAGAATTGTAGACAGTGCTTTTTTTTGTTGTTGGGGTCTTTTGGATGGGTAGGAAGGGATGCATCAGGCTCAGATTACTTTCAGTAATCTTTTTTTCCCATATCGAAGCCAGTCCCTTTCCTTTCATGCAACCAGAAGCCGTTACTGCCATCCCTGTAAAACCATAACACGGGCAGTAAAGCACTTCTGCTTCAAATTTCCAGAGGGCTGCATAGAAACGGCTGCCTCCTGTTTCCACAGTGTTTGTTCTGGGGAGGGGGTCTGGAGAGAAATGTGAACAATTAATTAGCAGGCTGTTCATTGCCTTGGCTCCTGGCCTGGGCTCCGTGCTGGTGGCACTACACCAATATCACGTTGCCCAGCATCGGTGGGGAGAAAGGACGATTGAAAATCAACTGCGTCAAGTAGAAATCCCTTCTCCCAGCAACAGGCAAGCACACAGGAGGATTGAGATTGGCCTGGAAAGCTTTTAGTCTATGCTTGAATCAGTGGACAGCATAAGGCAAGGGGCAGTAGTAATAATAAGGACCAGCAAGAAAACATTCTCCTCCCCCAAATGATTATTTTTTAGGGAGTGTAACTTTAGAGGCTTTAAAAGAAATCAGTTAGCAGAGGAGTGGGGTATTTGATTATTTTTTGTGGGAGCTTTATAAACTCAAACTCTACCCCACAGTGTAGAGGGTAGAGTTTGAGTTTATAAACCTAAAATGGGAAAGTGTGAGCCATTTTCCTTCCTTCTCCCCTGTTACCATCCCCCCGCCCCCCTCCCCAAACTTTGAGAAACAATTCTCCAGTTCTGACTAACCCAGAAAACCTTGGTAGGTTGGAAGAAGAATCTCCAGTTAAAATGCCACACCAATGAACCCTCACCTCCCCATCTCCCAGATCTGCCCCATGAAGCAAAGAAAATGCTTGCTTTGTAGGTCAGAGCTTCTCAATTTCCTATGTGGTACCAAACCTTTCCCAGCCCTTAATTCTGTCTACTCCCTTCAGCTCCCTAACACATTTTAAAATACTCACTGGGCTTCTCACAAAACCTACAGTTATAAAGGAAAAAAGGGAAGAAAACCAACTTAGTTATTTTTGGTGGCTTTTCCTCCATGCCTGTGATATCAACACTGATTTTTCACAGGGAGACAGATGAGGTTTTTCAACCGTGCCAGAGGGAACTCAGCTAACTTGAATGATTTCTGCACCTGAGCCATTTGTTTACTGAAGCAAAAGGGCACACAGTTACAGATGAGCTGGATTTCAATTGCCAAAACATCTGCCAAAGCAAAGCCTTTAAAGACTTCTCAGTGACTTTAACAAATCAGAGACTCATGCACCTTGTCAAAGTGTGTTTTGCCAGCCTACTCTGATGGAACAGAGAAGATACTGGTGCAAGGCAGGGCCTTCACAAGAGTTGTAATTTGCCTGTGTTTGAGGAAGTGTGCTCCTACTTTGCTCTAATCACAGAATTATTTGCTCATTTACTAGGAAGAAGATACGTTTAAAACTACAATTCCTGTCCTTGTTTCACTAATTGACTAAAATAGCTTCCCACAAACTTTCCAGTACAGTCACATCTGCCCTTTTTTTGGGCTAGAGCAGCCTTTGGCATTATTTGTAGCAACAGTCTCAGCCCCTCTTGCAAATCTTGTTCCATACCTGGCTGTTACAAGCTGAGCATCCAGGGGGTGTTTTCAGGGACAGCAGCATTTATGGGTCTGCAGCAATTAAACGCAGCCTCAGGCTAAGTGGTGGCAGGATCGAGCCCAGCTCCATGTAGGACAGAGTTTGGCACTGAACAAGATTACAGTGCCAGAGACACAGCCAGTCACAGCCACTCCTTCCACTGATTTTGGGCAGCAAACGCTTGTTTGGACTGGGCTGAAGATCCGAGCACAGCTCACTCTGGGTTTAACAAAACCAAGGGGTTTCCACAGCATCCCGCTCCCAGCTGACCCAGAGCAGGGGGTCTGTTTCACAGAGCACATCACAGCTCTGGGAGTCATGCTGGGCAAACTGGTTGCTGCTCTGGGAGCAGCCAGACATCCCTTGTTTATCTGCACAGCATTTCTGGCTGAGGCTGTTCCTGGTCTTACCAGCCTATTTGTAAGGGGCATTGGAGCAACACTTCTGCAGCTTGCAGGGAGAGCCTTGTTTACTTAGAGACAACTGTAACTTTTTTCAGACTTGTTTGTAATTTGCTGAAGCCTTCTCTGTACACTGTGTCATGTTTTCCCACTCGTCCACTGTGACAATAAACAGCTTTTTAAAGAACAAGCTGCCTGCAAGTGCTCGGGCTTTGCTGAAGCCCTGTCAAGCAGACGCTTGGCTGCATCAAGATGGGACAGTGACACCCCAACTAATTCTGGCTGCAGACAAGAGAGAGGAGCTGCTACAGCTGGGGCAGGCCTTTCACAGCTGCCACTGCTCATGAGGAGCCCTTCCAGCAGCAGGTGCAAATCCAGTGGTGCCTCAGAGATGTGCTGCAGCCATGCTGCACCCCTGGAGTCCTCCTGCCACACTGACTGCAGGAGCTCTTCTGCTCTTCCACCTCCTGCTGCTGGGGGCAAAGACTTGCTGGCTTGAGGTGTCACCACTTGGATTAGGCTGGTGCGAGCTCTGTGTGTTTCCTGGTGCCAGATGACGCTGCAGCCCTCAAGGAAGCCCTGCTGTGACACAGTGCAGTCCTGCTCCAGTTGAACACTGCCAGGTCCTCAGGAAGGGGTGTTTGTCTGAGCCTGGTGTGGCTCACTTGGTGTCACACGTGTCTCCAGGTGCCAGACCGCAGTTTAGGACTTGCAGGGTGGTGCCAGGCCATGCAGCCTTTGCTCTTCAACCACAGCCAGGGCAGGATCCCAATCCCACCATTCCATGCCGAGGGAGTGGTACTGATGCTGAAAATTCAGCAAGACACCTGTCGCTGTTGACCACATTTCAGAAAGACGAGACACACTCTTTTCAGGAGTGAAAAAAGCTTTAATTTTCACATCCCTTTATATAAAGTTTTACAAACCCTCTTGTGTCTATCTCCTGTTGTAACAAGCTGTTACCCCATGGTAACTGGACATGGTGTCTACATGCAGGAAAGGGTTGTTTGTGAGATACTGTTTTCATTCTTAAAGCTGAGACAGTTGGGATTGTTGAAACAGGAGCAGGAAAACAAACTGTAGAATTCTTTTGCCGGGAAATAAGTTGTTTTTCACTGCTGCAGGCTTCTGTTTTCATGAAGAGATGTTCGCTTTCTCAGGGCTATGTCGGGCCAAGTCAGGATCCAGTCTGCGAGGCCTTGTACAGGCCTGCTGTTTGTCACCACAGACACCCATGCCTGCTTTTCTGGAGCTTCACTCTGCTCCCTTACCTTGTGTCAGCAGCCAAAAACAGGAGCCCACTGCAGAGCTGTACAAATGGCCACAGTCAGGCTGCATCAGAGCCAGGTGAACAGCAGCAAGGGATGGGTTTGCTGTGAGGAAGGAGAGGACCCTGCAGAAACCACTCAGTTTTCAACTGATGGAACAAGTAATCTCAGCACGAAAAAGCTGCAGCTGTACACAAAGGCCTCAACTGGTGCTTTAGTAGGTAGAAACAAACCAGCAGGATTGTGCTAGATGAAAATGGAGGCCAGGCTGGGAGCTGCCAGCTGCACTCAGGGACTCCAGGTTTACTCACACGAGGAGGTTTCTCCTTGCTTGCTGGAGGCTCTCAGTAGCTCTGTGGGATAGGTCAGCCTTCTGAAAACACAGTGGAGCTACTGGGCCGAGTCCTTCCTCACTTGCCAGAGTGGGAACAAAAGGTGAGAGGATGCAGGGAGTGCCACAGGTGCTGGGGGAGTTTCTCTTCCATCCTCGGAAATTGCTGATGGAATCCCCTGTGAATCTTGACAGGGCTGAGGTCAGCCAGTATTCATTTTCCCCTCCCAGAGGTAAATGAGAGCTGATGGCATGATCTGCAGAGTTTGAAATAGCTGCCCTCAGGTACCATAGGGGGATGTGAAAACAAGGATGATGCTTCAGAGAAAACAGCAGCTTCAGCTTCAGGAGCATCAAGGCATGAGAGGTCACAGCAGATGGGTTAAGGAATAAAAACTGGCCTTACTCAGCCAGGGGCAAAAACTACAGTCATTGCTTTATACTGGGAAAGCAGGAAATGGCCTGTGCCTTTTGCAGACAGGGAGTCTCTGGGTGATGCACTGGAAAACAGCAGGTTTCGGGCAGTGCTGATGCCACCTCACCTACTCGAGGTCAGCACCTGCAGGGCTCAAGCAACCCTTTAGAGTGGCAGTACACAAATTCCTGCCACACACAGGGCCTGCAGCTGCTGCTGGCAGGGGGGCTCCCAACAGCCCCAGGAGGCTGCTGATGGTGCCGTGCTGGTCTGAGAAAGGTGCCACGCTCACCCATCCCAGCTGGCCCAGGAGGTGGCTGCTGGTGGCACGGCTGAAGGGCCACTGCCATGGCTGGAGCCCTGCTGCAGAAGTGTCCCCCTTGCTCCCGTGGGGCAGGGAGCCAGAGCTCCAGCTGCAGCAAAGCCCTTGCAAACAACTGAATTATGCCCAGCCTCTCCTGTCTGGGGATTCCCCTTATACACTGAAGGCAGCAACTTCATTAGCTGCTGAAGCCTCGCAAGCCGGGAGACTCGGACCTCACGGACTGGAGCAAATGAAGCTGTCAAGCTTTCATGCTCCCGTTACCTGCCAGACACTTTAATCCTGAGTTTAGCAGATGTTAATCCCGGCCCGGGTGATTTGTGAGGAGGAAAACTGTGAGGAGGAAAGCTGCTCCCTTGAGAAGTTACCCGGGTCCGCAGGGGAAGGGAGCGGCAGGGAAGAGCCAGGCGGGGTGGGAGCAGCCGCACGGCGCCCATTCCCCTCGGTGACAGAGGCCCATGGCGCTCGGGGAGAGGCCTGGCAGCTTCCTCTTCCTTCTGCTTGAAGCCGGCTTAAAGAAACAACTAGGAGGGAAGGGAGGGGGGAGGTTTTGTTAAAATGTAAACGCGTGTTCAAACAAAGCAATCTGTAAACAGGAAGAAAGGAAAGTAGGGCAGAAGCTCGGCACAAAGCATGGCTCCGAAGCCAACGGGCCGAATGCGGAGGCACAGAGCACCTGCCATTTCCAGCGGCCTCAGCTGAGGCCGCGTCCCTGTGCCTCAGATCGGCCTCCTCCTCTACGCTCTTGCCTTTACAAGGAGTGAGTCATCTTGCGTCAGCTGAGGATGGGCTTTATGCAATTATTTATTTATGTCCAACCCTCCTTCCTGCCACCCTGCATCCCTGATCTCATCCCCCTCAGAAAACAGATGCTTTATTACATGAGGGCTGGAAAACTCCATCTCACTTGGCTTTTGCTGAGGCTCCTTGTTTCCCAGTGGCTGGCTGGCAAGGAGACAGCAGGAATGAGCTGCACAGCACCTCATAGGCAGTGTGCTATGCTTGTTTTGCTTTTTGGACACCAGCACCCCTCTCGCTGCAGGGTGGGATGGAGCTGGGGGCCTCCTCTAGTGAACAAACATGCCGGGGGATGTTTGCAGACACCAGCAGGCTCCAGCCTGCACACCCCCAGGCACAGACATTGCTCAGGTGTTGTAGCCTCAGAAGGGGAATGAGACCTTACAGAACAAGACACTCAAAAGCCAGGGGAGGAATTTCCCTGCTTAGCTCCTGCTGCTGCAGGGAACTCTTCCCACCTTCCCGCTCTTTTTGCTGCCATGTGTGTGTTGTTCCCCTCTTTCTGCTGAAAACAACACAGCATCCAGAAGTGGGCATGGACTACTGGCTGTACCACATAACAGCGTGTGGTAGCAGGGCCAGACACACAGACACGTGTACAGCATCACCATCTATTGCTGGCAGTTCCCAGGATCACCCTGGGGCCAGCATAGCATCCCAGTTCACCCTACAGGACAAGCAACTTGGGGCAGAGGTGGCATGTCCCATGTCCCAGCCACAGGGAGGAAGGCAGGATGTGATACCAACAGATGCCACTAATTTAAATTTCACACGTGAAATCCTGTACCTACTGAACTGGAATGATTTCCAGCAGATTTTTCTGATGCAAAGCCAAACTGTGCTCTGTTATCGATTGCTTCCATAACACAGCTCAGGACTGAGGAGGAAAACACAGAAATGACTGGCAGTTAAGGAATTCAGGCTTTCCAGAAGGCGACTGGGAGGAGCAGCTGGGGAAGTGGGGAGGGGTAGTGGAAAGAGAGTTACTCTAACAAATGATAGGAACATGTTCCTCACTTATTGCATCCAACTGTTTCTGGGTACAGACTTGAATAATTCATGCA
The DNA here is from genome assembly GCF_017590055.1 of Onychostruthus taczanowskii. NCBI lineage: Eukaryota > Metazoa > Chordata > Aves > Passeriformes > Passeridae > Onychostruthus > Onychostruthus taczanowskii. Next base: position 2,855,279 of record NW_024500128.1, read on the forward strand.
TTAGAACTATCATCTCCCACAGAGGGAATTGTGATGGTCCAGTTGTCACTGTGCTTCAGCAATGGGTTCAGCTGCCCCCAGCCACACCAAAAGGCTTATCGCAAAAGTGGAGCAAGGATGTGAGCACAGCTCTGGGGGAATCTGTGCCGTAAATCCATGGATCACATTCCATCAACCTGCACAAATCACCCTGGCTGGGAGCAGCACCCAAGAAGCATCTCCTGCCTGGAGAGTGAACTCCTTTCGTTTTCCCCCACATCCTCCACATAACCTTGGTGAAATGCACTTGGTTTTACTCAGAACACCCACAGCTCCACTCCCAACTGGTGTAGGGGGAGAGGTGTAAAATCACACCTTCCCCGCAGCAGACTTACCCTGTACACTATCCGAAACCACATGGCTCATCTGTGCTCCTGTCCTCATCTCACTTTACATTCAGCACGAGGGCTACAGCTCCCCAGCTGCTGCCCGGCCAGGCAGGAAGGTTTGGAGAGGTAACACAGCCAGCCAGGTCTCTCACACACACAGCTACCTGCTGCAGGTGACCTGACTTGCAGAGCTGCAGCCACTGCCCCAGGAGAAAGTTTCCAGGCAGCCAGCATCACAGTGCTCTGCTCTTGTCAGGATGCTCCACTGGAGAATAATTTAGTGGCTCTGGGCAGAAATTCCCTCCTCCAGCAACATGTCTCTGCAGGAGCCTGTTATAGTAGCCTCCTTCCAACTGTTCAGGGACAGACCAGAGTGCTGGGAACTATCCGGGACAAAGAAATCCATGCACTGCCCAGCCACAGGTATGCTGTCAGGGAATTAGTTTTAAAGAGGCAACCATGAAGTGTTTTGGAAGGAAGCTAAACTGGTATTTGGGTTTGAGGAAACTGAAGCAAAGAGCAGCTATTAAGTTACCTTGATCATCTGGTGGGGGTTCCCAGACTCCAGGTGATGAGAAAGGACTGTTTGCTACCATCTTTGCCCCATATTCCTTTTTTTTTTTCTTTGGAAACCACCCATGAGTTTCCCTACCTGCTGACCTGGCAGCTCTAATTTATGCTAACCTTGAAGGTCATCATGTCTGCTGAAGATCTACAGAGGATGCATTAACCAGAGACATCTCACCTCCAGCCTCCAGCCACCCCCACAAAAGAGCAGCTACATCAGCTCTTGTCTGCTGAGACCTTCCCTGGCCAGAGGGATACAAGCCTGTCACATCACTGCTTGTGGGACAAGTAAAGAGTGAGAGGGACTCAGAGGGGCCAGGGGCTGGCCTGGAGGGTTGCACTCCCACCTGGAGACTGCAGACAGGTGAGATGCCAAGCTGCTTTTCTGGCTGTGACTCTAAACCATGCACTGCTTTTCCTTCCTCTGCTCCAGCTCACACTGCAGCACAGACATACAGAAATTCTGTCCCACAGCAATGCCTCTTTCACCAATACTTCAAAAAAAAACCAAAAAAAAATCACCTGGAAGTGTGAGGAAAACTGTGCTTCAAAAGATTTATTACATATATTTGTACATATTTTACATGAATGGAATGTTAAACATACAACCTAAAAATCAATAAAAAAATATTTTCATTCGTGATTATGTACTGGCAAACCACTGAAAAGAGTACCTTAGAACAATTTAAGTCAACTTGCAATCATACTGCTCAATTAAAAAAACCAAACAAAACAACAAAACAAACAAATATATTTTACATTAGACATTGCAAATTATATTCCGATTTCTGCTCCGGGTAATGAAGGAAGGTATCTTGTCCATTACCACTGCACATACAGGTGGCATTTCAGAAGCTAGCATGGACCTCCCTCTAACTCACTGTGGGCAAGGTTGGCTCTCTAGGAAGAGGCATATAAAAAAAGAGAGCACACACTCTGCTCCCTACCAGCAGGTATCTGCCAAAGGGTGGGAAGAGCCAGAATGAGATTTGTAATCAAGGGATAAACGCTGGATCACCACTCATTCAGTGCCACACTGCAGCTCTTAAAATTTCTTACAAGTAGTTTTTAAGTGATTCATTAAAGCATCCCCTCTACAGCTAAGCCACCTCCCTTCTTCCTTGAAAGTTATAGTGCTTTGGCAATATCAGCTAGGGGAGAATTCTTCACTGTATGGTAACGAATATTTCAGCTTCATCTTAATATATACAAGAGCATAGAACCAAGCTTTGATGTCTCTTCCTCTTAGAATTTCACACCTTGAGAGCTTGTGACCAGTTGTGTTGAGAAGTGTTTACTATGAAATATAACATATCAGCATTAAAAGGGACAGATTTGAGGGAAAACAAGAGGAACAGGATTCAGCAACAGATTATGTTTTTGCAACGTCAGGTTACTTACACTTGAAACTCTGCCAAAATCGAGCAAATCCTATTTATCGTTGCAAAATCTTTGCCAAAGCACACCCAAGGGCAAAAGTCTCTCAAACAAACACACATAGATTAAAAGCGGCCAGAAAGATCAGTGAGTGGGCTGGCTGCCTTCTAATTCTTGTACACTGGCAACTTATTAGATCCAAGACAAAACCAAGTCCACCCTTTTTCAGGTGCAGGATATTCCTATGGTGCAGGATATTCCTTTTTCAGGTACACGATATTCCTATGGTGGTTTACCTGAGCAAGTCTTCAACAACTAATAATGCCCCACAGTGAGGTCATTTTACAGCTTATCCCATCATCAGCTCTGATGTACTAATTGAGACATGACTTTACAGAACACAAGCAGCTTGGAAAGCCAGCCCATAATTGTGGAGTAAGATAACCAAATGTAATTTGAGAGTATGAACTAGGTTGGTTTTTCTAATCCCCAACAGATTAAACCATCTCCAACCTGATTTTTAGAAGCAGGTTATTTATGTGGAGAAACAGAGACATCACAGATTTTTCATTCAGGGAACAAATCCTGGACATAGTTCTGTTGTGAATTTCTCACACAGAGTGTTTTGAATGACAAAAAGTTAAGTGCTAGGAGCTGCATGAAAAAAAACCCCACATTTGGCTGGATTGTAGGAAATCCATAAGAAGACTTTTCTTACAGTTACAACCTCTTACATCACTCCTACTGATGCCAATGGAAAGCCTATTGATATGGGAATATGGCCTAACATATATCTCATCTTCAGCAAGACAGAGGAGAAATTGATATAAAATGACTTTTAAGCTTGGAAGGGTGGAAAGTGAATCATCAAATATAGCACTCATCAAAAAAAAAGAGATAATCTTCCACTAGTAAAGGTGAGCTGGAAGATCCCATAGTAGCACTTCTGCACTCCCAGGTGTGTGGTAGTCTCTCAGCAGGAAAATCCCACCTGCACAGCAGAATTAGTACCAAATTTGCACACAAATACTCCTTCAATACAGGAAAGCGGCTAAAAGCCACAAGAAACTCAGAGGGATCACTGCCTGTATCAAAACCAACGTGTTTTGCCACCATTTACAAAGAGAGAATAGTAACATTCAAGTGCAAAGTTCCTTGCTTTTGGTGGAACACGGAAGAAATGGAGCAAGTTTCTAAAGCCCTCACGCAGAAAAGGCAGCGCACTGAAGGCGTTCTTAAGCACATCGCACGTATTAGACATGTCCCTCCAGAAACACCAAAGATCCACATTTCTGAATAGAAATTATCTTTCCCATATTTGCTGAGATTTTAGTTTCCTGGAAGTCTGTTCTACCAGCTCTCCAGTCTTTCAGCAAGGCTTAATTAAAAATCTAGTGCTCCTAAAATTAAGAAGTAGGATAAATGTATAAATCTTGAGTTTCAGTCATAAACCCCTTTTACATCATAAGGGGGGGAAGCAGGGAAAAAACCAAGGTCACAAGCATCCACCCACATTTTTGTACATTGCCTATACATTTTCCATTCCAAAATACCCCAGTACACTTACCCTTGATTATGACAGCTAACCGGACTACAAATAAGACCATCTGTTTTTGGCTTTATCCCTCCCAAAAATAAAATACCAATAATTTGTGGTGTGCTTGGTATTTTTGCTTTCACGTCCCACTGAATTCATTGCTGAGTGTACACACTGAGAGAAAATGAGCTACCTCCTCCCAAAGGGAAGCATTATTACAGATATACTGACTTGTAAGAGCCAGGACAAAGGGTGCCCTGTGCTGACAGCAATCTTGACTCCCTTGTTATTGTATGGGGTATGGTTAAATACAAACCAGCTAACAGCCACCTCCACTATGAACTTCAAAACACGAGCTGCTACTGAAGAGACATGGGTATGTTACAAGTTCAGAAAAATCGCACATTTCAAGACAGTGTCAAATCTACTCTTCCCCTGCTGGCAAGCAGCATGTTTATGGCAGACCTGAGTATGGGAATTATTTCACACCCTTACATATTTAGGGAAGATACAGGCCAGATGACAGAAAATACTCTGAAACAGCACAGAATTGGCAATCTCAAGATATTTACAGGCAAAGAAGCATATCGCACCGAAATTGAAGTTATTGCTTCTTGTGGACAAGTGTGGTGTTCCTTGTTTGAGACACAGGACTTGTTTGGTGTTTATTTTTCCCTTCTGAAGCACAATGAGTTGACACCCCTGTGAGGACATTTTCAAAAGGAAGGTGTTGTCTGTGACTAGAGCTGTGCCTACAGCATGGTCATCACCAGCTGATGGTGACAGAAAGCTTATCTAGGTGAGTTTCCACTGGTGTTTTCAAACCCAAGCATCACTCTCATGCTTCCAGGGTCATTCCAGGCTTGGTCTATGTTACAGGCTTTGATACAAGAAAACCTCCCATTGTCTTTCAGAAGAGATTTATGGATGCCAAGAACATCAAACTAAAGCTGACCTTGTATCAGTTCCTCAAATAATCCAAGGAATTGCTCCTCTACTGTGCTGATGGAAGCAGCAATGGACTCTTGCCTACAAAAGCATCACCAGTGCGATGGCTAGTGACCTGCTTTTCCAACACTGTTCCTAAACATGGGACAATAGCCCTAACTGGTGGGTCTTTAAATCAGCTACTTCCATCTGAATACAGAAGATGAAGGGTTTTGAGGAAACAATAAGTGAACTAGAAGTATGAACTACCAAAACTGAGCTCAAGTTGTACACAGATTTATGTTTCTTGTATTTATGTACTTAACCCTCAAGCCAAAACTATCTATGACCTCAGAGCACAGGACATCAAAACACTGACCTACCCCCTTTACATGACTACAGGTGAGTTTCTGCAGGCATGAAGCCAGCTGTAAACATTAAACCAATGCAAATGGAAAAGTTTTACTTTCAGACGATATCAGGAGTTTAAAACATTGAGAAAATGGGCCTGCAGGCAACACCACTATTTGAGTATCACAGGTGCTGTAATTCCTCATCCCCTCCCTCCCTCCCTCCCCCAAGATAATACAAGGCAACACAAATATTCTCGTTGAAAAAGGACTCTGTACAGGGAATGACTGTACATTTGATGTGACTACAGAATCGAACGTGTGACAAAATGATTCTGCTCCCACTGAAAAAGAGAACTCAACAGGGCCCCATAGCTTACAGGTTCAGCTGAAACCAGTGATGCAAGCCCAAAAGTATAGAAACTGCACGGTCAATTATGACAATTATCTAGTTTGGACTCCTTTAGATTTGCAGCGTAACAAAGGCATTTTACAGAGTAACATTCAGGAGAAAATGTTATCCAGGGAAGAACTGCTCTTCAAGCAAGATAGGAGAGTTTAGGAACATGAACTGCACTTCTTCTCCAGATAGCAGTAGTTGCTCCTAGTCTTTGCCCTTTTTGATATAAATCACAGCAGCAACAGAGAGAAATGTGTACTTAAACAAAACAAACAAAACAAAGAAAAAAAAACCAAAAACCCAACCAGAATTATTTATGTACAAGAAAAAATGTCTGAAGTGTTGTGCAATTTATTTTAACTATTGAAACTCACTAAGAATACTGTTGCTAATAAATATTCATAAACTCTTCCCTGTGTTGTGAAATTCAGAAACTACTACAATTAATTCTCGATATAAAAAGTATGCTTCTAAACCCTGATATCTGTTCCAGTTCATTGTCTTTTTAAAAAAAATTATTTATTTTAACTGTGATACTTTGTGGGAACTAATACATATCCACAGCTTTACTCGGTGTACCCACCCAGAGACATCCTATGTTTTGTGGAGCTCTGATATACCAATATAATACAGTAAAATAATAATAAATTAAACAAATACAGATGAATTTTAAAAAAAGAAAAAAAAGAAAGAAAGGAAAAAACCCAAACTAAACAAAAGACCACACTGTCAAATGCTGGTCTCCACATGAAGACACCAAGGGTTTAGATGCAATGTACTACAGATCCTGCGACCCAAAAACACATTCAAACAAGGAAACGTGAACTTGTGCATGTTCGAAAAATAAACACAAATCCCACCTCGATGTAATCTCGCCCATGCCTATAAAAACCTCTCCCTGTGCCCACACTTGCAGTTATTCATTTACACCTCAGGAGGCAGCCTGGAGATGAGAGTAGTACAATAAAATAATTACCTGAAACATCTTTAAAAAAATACCCGTTAAACAAATTACCTTAACTGGCAGCACTTAAAATTGGTAATTAATTTCTTTTTCCTATTTTAAAAAAAGTTGCATAGCTGTAAGATTTGCTTTGCTGCATTTCTTTCTGTCGTTTTGACTCATGAGCAATAACAGAGACGTTTTAGTTACTTAAATAGCAATACAGTGTGCAGATTTCAACAATCTCTATAGCTTGATCAATATAAATTAGTTACCTGTCTTGGTTTTACTCTTTGGACTGCATTGTGACAAAGGTTTAGTTACAAAACTTTGAAATACAGTATTCCTACACAGAGCGGGTTGTGTTTTCTGTTCTTGAAAAAAGTGAAGAACGTAAAACAGGGTGTGAATTCAGTAAATTAAGGTCACACTGTTAGATTTTATTTAGTTTGCCATTTACTGTTCTTCAGCCAACGAGAAGGTGACAACGTTCCCACTCCAATCTGGGGCCGTCCCCCTGCAAGGGTCTCAGATAGCACGTATCGAACGTCTCCTCTTCCACTGGAGGCAGTAGGAAACATGTCCAATAGCTCGCTTCTTCACAGAACCAGAAGTTAGGCTGAAATTTGGAACTTTGGCCTTCAATACAAAACAGTGTCAGTAATGTCTCTGGGGAGTCGATTGTTACAGGATGTGCAGCATTTTCAAAATCCCTGTGTGTCCTTTGCATGAGTGTTTGGTATACTGAGCACTACTGTCAAGTAACGGTGTCTGCAATGCTTTCTCCGTGTCACTGTCCATCTTTGCCTTTTTCAGCCACAAAGAACTAAGTCTCAAGCCAGGCACGCTGTGTTCAGCAAGAGAACCTCACATCTCCTATGTTTTCTGATCAGTGGAAGCAGCTGTTGGAAAAGAGAGCACAAAATACCATTATTTCAGTACAGAAACCATTCAAACAGCGTCAGCGCAACTGAGTTTTCCTTCCTCTTTTTTCCTAAGTCCCCAGTTATCACCATCCCTGCTGTGGAAAAAGCAAATAGAATTTAACATGAGGCTGGACAGCCATGAACATGTACAGAGACAGAGGTGTTCACGAACAGCACGCAGCCTTCTGCCACAACCAGAGACTGGGGGCAATGTGTATTAAAAAAATAGGAAATGTGTGTAGTTATTAATTTTGGCTAACACTGCCCTGAGATTAAAACAATTATCTCAGTAGCAGGATATCTTCCTTGAGGTTTTCTTTGCTACCCCTACAACACAGACACATGAAGCAACATGAAACAAATGCACAAATAAATGCTAGTCATGAATACTTCCGATTTTTTTTTAAATTTCCATCAGAACAACAAAACCAAACTCTCAGCTACCAGATAGGATTTCAGATATCTCTGTTTCTCTAAGAATTATGATTTTTGGTGTGCTTTGCAATGCTTAAGGGCAATTATTTAATACAAGATAAAGTTTCTGAGTCAGTCAACTAAAGAATAAAACTATCCTTTAAACTTTTAACACAGACTGCAGATCTGCAACCATTAACACAAAACATAAGCTGGAAAAATGTGAACTTCTGTGAGATGGGATAGAAACATGTCCACATTTTTTATTTATTTATATGCTTTAAACATTCTGGAATGCATTAACATTAAGGTAGCTTTGAAAATACCTAGCTTCAACCTTTTTGTATGATTCCAAAAGCCTTCTGTAAGAAATACATGCCAGTACTCACGGAACAGTCCAAAATGACACAATTGTATTATTTTAATTTTGTTTCATTTCTATAGAAAAATACTCTTAGGAAGGTAATGCTAAAGGTTTCTTGACACTGACTTGCCACTTTGCAGTACTAAAACTGGAAAGAGCACGCCATGCAAGGATGTAGAAATCTTATGCTTATATTGCAATATACATCAATCCTTACTGATTAATATTGTAGTTCTGAGACACAGTAGTAAATTCACAATTAAAAAGAAATAGTACAGTTATTTCAGGTAATAAAGATATTTATTGTTGGAACATAAATAAACATTACCTAAAAATATGAATCTTGTCTTAATCTGATGGATGTTCAGGGCAAGATCTATTTACTTCAAACCATTCATCTATGCAGCTGTTGGATACAAAACAAAAAATGGGAACAATTGACATGAATACCAGTAATATTTAGCAGTAGGATATGAATATAAATTGGTTTCTCCATTTCAATGACTAGTACAATTTTATATTCTACAAAGAAGTATATGCATATACACACATCACTGGAAAAATTAATAACCCCAAACCACAGTAATATTTGGGCATTAAGCACTGTTGAAAATCTAAATTTCTTAAGTGTTAAAATTTTCTAAGGAAGCATTTTACAAATTACAGATTTTATACACAGGTTAATTAGCTACTAAGGTTATCATCTTGCTTATGTCATTCACTGACATTTTACTCTCTGTAAAGTACAGACACTTATGAAAAAAAATATGAAACAGGTTAAAAAACCATTCTCTTCTCTCCCTGGCCAACTCTATTAGCATTTGACAAAACTTAAGCCCACATGACCTAAGCTCCTCAGCCATGATACACATTCCTTCCCCATCCAGATGATTTTACAAGAATGAGAAGCCTGTAGCAGGGAAAATTAACTTCAAATACATTTGGTAGAGATGGAGAAAGATGCCATTTGAAAAACATCTTTAAGACTGCTACTGCTGTTTCTTTGCAAAAAAAGCAACTAAGTTTAAGGGCTTCTTTAAGCACCCCTTAAGAAGAGTTACCCCATAAATGCAACCTTGTGGAATTTTACATCCATCCTAAGGAATACTTGCCCTTTATGATATATGCAGAGGCAAGGCAGCCGTGCTATAGTATCTCCTTGCTGCAGCTCTTCCAGGCATATTGCACACTCCCCAGCGTCTTTACTCAGCACATCCTCTGAGGAAAGAGCACAAAGTGAAATGGTTAAGAACCAGAATACTACAAGCAAAATGTTCTTTATTCAGAACATCAAGGATAGCTCTAGAAGAAGGTATTTTGTCCTGCAGAAAGGTAAGGATCAGTGACACACCAACTGACTGAAGATTAATGATGAGAACCCTTGCTCAGTTTTCAACGTGGAAATTAAGTTCAAGCCTGAATGTAATATTTCTCTGACAAGGCACTGTAGGTAAAAAAACAGGTAAAGTTCTTCCTAGCTTCTAAACACTTAGCCTGTCATTTGATTTTTCTACTCTCCTACTCATCTCTCTTCTATACATCTGGCTTTCTTCCACCAGCCTTGCTAGTAACTCATATTTCACACCTTCAACTTCTCACCACACTAGCATGTTCTACATCCCATCCACCTTTTTCTCAGTGTAAAGTATGAAACTGCCAACTGTAGGAATGTGAGATTTCCATGAAGGAAAGGTCATTGCTGTATAGCTCCAATGAGTCCTGGAGACACTAAATTTTTTGCAGCATTACCAAGTCCGAGAACAAAGGAGGAAAAAGTAAATTACTAGGAATGCAAAGGAGTTGGCTTTCACTAAGAAGTTTCTGGGAAAACATATTATTTTTAATAAAAACCTTCTCTCTTGGACGCTTCTATTAGCCAGAATGTGGGATGCAGAATTCAGTCAGCACAAACAGAAGATCACATAAGGTCTTCTTTGCCAGATGCAGATTAGAAGTCCCTGTTAGACACAACCTCACGCTCCACAGGGCACTCCCAACTAGAGACCACGTAGCAACCCAACTGGCAGATCAGAAAGGTGCACGCTTGGCAAAGTAAGTCCACATGTTCAAGTTTCCATGGTTTCATGGGAAAAGCTTCCTTTTCATTGCCAAAAAGCACCTCAAGTGATTGCTTATGGAGAGTACTTTTTGCAGCTATGACCGAGAAACCAGCAGCTCTATGCTGTTCTCTCCTGTGGCTCCATCGCCACTGGCATTCCAAACACAAAGAATGACAGACTACTAGAAAGCTACCATGGCAGCAAGAAAGTAAAAGGAAATTGGGTCTACATTGTTTCCACTAAATGATAGTCAGCTGTCTTGCAAGTGCTTGGGTTTCTAAAGCACTGGTTATTTCAGTCTCCACTACATTCACTGGATATGCTAAAAATCCTGTATAATGCCACGTGTGTAGCACCTTCATGGAGATGTGAAAAATATCTAGCATGCAGTGAACTATTATAAAGAAAAAAATTCAAAACAAAAATATAAAAATATACATCCACCACAACAAAGAAAATTTTAAAATGCTTTAAAACATTTTATGCACAGTAAACTTCTGTTGTTCAGTGAGAAACTGTAAACTTCTCAGAACTTAGAGATAAATTAGCGATACTAGGGAGACAAGGTAATTTAAAACAATAGAAAATATTTTAAGAACTCTTACCTGTCAACTTGCCCAGAAGAGGGTGCTAAGGATAAATACTTCCTTGAGGTTGGAATTTGGTACTTGGTTGTTTGGGGTTTTTTTTAATACAAAGGTATTCTAATATCTGACCAGGAGGCAAACATTCTCCAGACACTGTCTGGCTAGAGAGATATCAATCTTTCTCTGATGCTGTCAGACTTCATCCTCCTAGACCACCTCTTTGCACAACTTTACAAGAACTCCTGTGAGCAGTTCTCTTCTCACAGTTAGGTGGCAGGAAGCACCATTAATAATTAATAATTCAAGAATGTATCATACATACAGAGCATATTTTAAAAAGTAACTTTTTTCACAGAGTCCCTTTATCAGATCAGCAGCTGCTACCCAAACCAAAATGGGACAAAGATACCTCTAGTGGATTAAATCCCAGTCTCACTCCCTCAAGCACTCTCAAGAGGGAAGCATTTAGTCAAGCTTTGATAAGAGAAATTGAAAAGCTGTCCGATAAAAACACAGTTTATAAAAGAAAGCATTCCTGTGAACAGCTTTTCCATCGTTCTCTATTGTACATGTCTGGCTTATCCTGCGCTCCCCAGACTGCACAATGCTTGGGTCTGAACTCCCACTGAGCAATTTAACAAGGTTCTGCACCTTTTGGCTAACATTAGGGCATGATGCCAATTCAAACACTTGTACCTCCCACCAGCCCTGGCGTAAGTGTCTGACACTCCTTTTATTTTCCCTCCAGTATTCCTGTACTCTCCCTCTTGCCAGTACTGGCCCTACTGCACAAGTCCCTGGCAAACAGATTGCTGCCCTGCCTGGCTTCACCCCAGGCTTTCCAACTAGGATGAGACACCAGGCACACACTGGGCTTTGGCCAGTCATGCCAGAGGGAGCTGGTGCGAATGACGTCTAGCACAGACTGGACCTCAGAAACATGGAACAGCTCTGCCATTCCTGCAGGAGAGGTTATGGTAACAGGTCCCAATGCACCTCTTCCTCGGGAATAATGAGGAATCAGCATTCCCTGCTTGTCTAAACCTCATGAATCCTACCTAATGCTCTTGTGCATAAACACTGAACGTATGAGTGCAAAAAAAAAACCAACTGCTGTAAATGCCCATGTGTAACTTGCACGTTACCATACTCCAAACCCATATAATTACCTTATCACTAATTACACATGTAGAGTGATGACAGCAAAACCAATCCTTCACAGACTTATGACACCTTAGATATGACTACCTTTTGACCATTTTAGGTGATGATTCAGATCATCAATCTCAGACAAAAAAAAAAAGGAGAGAATAATCTGGTTAGACCTGCATCTGGTCAGAAATTGTTCTGTACTTGTTTTATACAACACTCTCCTACACCAACACTGGCTTGTATCAGATAGAAGTCAGTTTAAGGGCCATTTAACAATGAATTTTAAACATATCTGTTACAGAAAAATCTGTATATCATTTTGCACAGAACCACTGCAGTCTGAAGAGGTTTTTTGTTTTGACCTTTTCTTGCAGCAGAGTGATTCAACACATATATTTCATTTTAAAATTTTTCCCTTAAAAAACCCAAACCAACAACAAAACACACAAACCAAAAGAAGGAGTAAAACACCTTAAAACTTCATCAACGTTATGAATAAAACATTTATATCAGCGTATTACCTAAATGGAAGTGGGAGGAGGAAACAAGCCACATTTTTCCATTTCACCCACATGTGGGTACATACACAAATACCACACCCTCACATCCACATGCACTGTCCCTAATAGGAGGTAAACACTCCTCCACCTTCCCAGCTACTTGAGCAAGTACTCACTAGCCAAAGACCAGTGTCAAAATGAAATCTTGCAAAAGAGCATAGCATTTTCCCTCCTGAGTCTGCTCAAATACTTCTTCCTCTTCTCCTCTATCCCTGGCTACTACTGTTTTAACTTTGGGTTGTCAGTAATTTTTCCTCCTAAACTTCTGCTTTTATCTTTACTGGAAAATAAATTCTACACATTTCTGTATTTGTAGCAAAATAAGTAGTAGAGGATTAAAAAACAGGCATTCTGGCATAATACTTTACCAATTAAAAACTTTTCTTAGAACTTTTGAAAAGACATCTAATAATTATGAAAGTCACTAACTCAGCCATGATTAGGATTATAGGCAATATCTGTGATTAAATTGTCTTTAAACTGAGGACTGCAAAAGCGTATGCATGCATACCTTCTGGATAAGGTAATTAAAATCTGTTCTGATGCATTTTGCTTTGCCTTTTAAAACACAGGCAGATATATCCCTAGGCTGAAGAAACTTGAAGCCACAAATCATGGAGATGTCAATATATTTTGGGAGCTATCAATTTATAGCTGCATTATTTTACTACTCTGGGTATTCACTGGAAACAGAACACTAAGTTAGAAACACCTTGACCCAATTCAGATTGACAATATTTCAAAATGTCTGTATTTTTTCTAAAATTTAAAACCTTAAATGTCCATGGAAGCTGCCATCACAGCTAGCTTACTAGTGAAGGACACCACAAAGGTCAACTCTTTTGGGAACACAGATGAAACTTAATTGAAACACACCTTTTGAACAGTATTGGCACTAAAACTGGTAAAACAACAGCCATTAAAAAATACTGATGAAACTTTATTAAATAGTACATATTACCATGTATCTGTTTTGAAGCTGATGACTAAAATTGTCTTAGTAAAGTACTAGAGACTGTCTCTGCTTGTTTCTATGGAGTATGCAGAGCTCTATACATCTAGAAACCAATATATTTGTTCACATGCAGAGCATGAATTCATCCATATTGCAGAATTTACATTTTTACTGTTATCACCTTTGCTGATACCACAAAGAGTCAAGAAGGACCTACACGTTTCCACAGGTACCTTACTATTCAGCAGCCAGTAAGCATGCATGTATGTGATTACACACTTATTAAATGTTACTGACTTCATTTACTAAATCTTTATGGCTTCTGTCACATCTGGTTTTCTCCCTCTCTGTTTCTTTCTGGCTGTTTCTTACTATGCTTTCCTCCTCTTCAAACTCATTTTCCCTAAAATGTGTTCTTTCTAGACCTGGATTTTCTACCACTCCTCCTGCCCTCCATCATCTCATTTCATTTTCTGCTGCACAGCAGGCACTGGAGGAAGGAGGAAGAGAGAAATATTTTTAACTATCTGATACAAATAATATGGACAGCCTTTTTATATGGGGTTAATGTCCTTGGGAGAAGTAGACACTAGAATGGAAAGAAAACCATCATGCACAGGAAGTGGGTCTCCCATGTAGCTCAGTGACTGAGCTTTGCAAACTGGTATTGACTGCAAGCAAAACCTGTCTTTCCCAGTCCATCCTAAGCACTAGGAGAGCCAGCAGTTCTTTGACATTACAGCTGGTCTTCAGTATTCTGGCTGCCACAAGAGGAATACTCTTGATTCTCTAGGGATCATTCTTGGATGACCAGGTCAGCCATCTACTGCTGCTCAAATGTTGAGGCAGAAAGACACTTTGAAGGAAAGGTGATTCTTAAGTGCTCAGAGCTCCCAACAGGAGGAACATCATTCAGTTTTCACTGCAGATGTTTATTTTGCCACTCAGCTTTCACAGCTACAGGGTCAGTCAGCAGACTGAGCAAGGCAGAGCTGAAGCCATTAGCTTAGTTCTCCTATGAAGATTGTGCCGTCACAGCCAGAAGTGGAACTTCACTACCCTCAGCAGCGTAGTGAAGAAGCAGTGGGTTCCTAACTAGAAAGATTTCTTTTTGCTCTAGTATAAGCCATCTCCTCTGGATTGAATTTAAAAGGGAAGATATTTAACATACAATATTTTAACTTGTACTACAGCTAAGCAGTTTTCAGGATTCACAACACCACATAGTTGAGCATGTAAATAACTTAAATCCAAATTCCCCTGAACTACTTAAATCCAAATTCCCTTCTGTGCTGCTGAAAAAACCCAATACCCTTGTGCTAATCAAACAAGCACAGGTGGTACTTTTTGTGCATACAATCATCCCAAACATGACTCATGAGGTAATACCGAGAACTTAAGCAAGCCACAAATATTCTCCCAGCCACAATATACAAAAACTAAACCTCTCCAAAGCAAGCTAGCAAGCTACAACAAATGTGACACTTCATCAAATACTGACAAAGTGCTTGATGAATTGCTGGCTTGGGGAGTGTGGTGATATTTTTCAGCACCTCACTCTTCAGCCCTTGCAACATGGCAGCCCATTACAATTTCCTACTCAAAGTCCAGGTGTTATCCTTGCTTTCCCCAACCCTCTCACATTGCTCAGTGTTGGTCCAGGACTGAGATAGTTATGTACAAACAGATATCCATCAGGAAGGACTTCCTGCACACACATTGCCTACTGTCTTTGGTGCTCCCTCTTCTTAAAACACAAAAGTAAAGGGGAGGGAGCATGCAAAACACAAAGGGAAAGTCACACAAGAAAACGATTTGCAGAATTAGGCCTAAGTGGCAATACTTGTGTAGCAACACCAGGCTGAGATAGAAGGAGATGGCTGCAGAAGTTTCATTGTTTCTTAGCTAACCCACATTTGAAGAACTGGATTTAAATTTTTGTGGGACATTCTGAGCTTAGTAAATTCTGAGAAATAGCTAGATGCTTCCTGTTCAGACAGATAACCATCAGGTCGATGGTAGAGAAAAAATACTTCTGGTGAGATAAAGATAAAAACTGAAACAGTAGTGATAGAAATACATTTAAGTGAGCAGGAGCAAAAAAGTCTGTGTTGCATAGTGATAGTTTACCTAAATAGAATTGTATCCAGGTAGCTAATTAATAGAGAAGGCAGAAGGATTTGCACACTGAAAAAAAACTGAGCTCTTTTGTAGAGAGATTTAGCTTCAGTGACCACAGGGGAGACCTAGCTGGAGCTACATGACACAGGGTGCCAATACAAGTTATGGTTCTGAAAAAAACCCAGAAATTAAATCCCAAGTATAAATAACACAGGCTTGATACAATGTGCAATTAAGGTATCTTGCCCGCAGACAAAGTCAAGTTTGCACCTCAGGGCTCCCAGTGAAGAGCTACACTTTGCAAAAAAGGCCAAGTAGTCAGAGAAATAAAACTCCTCACTTCCAAGCATCCACATCCACAGCCATTCCTGTGCTATTGTTATCAGTGTACCAGCTTCTCAGTCCATATTTACACTGTTGACAGAAAGTGTTGGGGTGAAATAGGTATTCATACTAGATAAATCCTATTAGCCCAACTGGCCATGAAATGTCTCGTCCTCCCATCATGAGATTTATTGCTAGTGACTATGCCTTTCCACAGTAATTCAAGATTTGCTCTCAAAACAATTATCTGATTGTGACTGTAAAATTTATGTTTAAGTTTTTCCAATGTCTGTCCACTGTTTAATCAGTCTGCTTGCAGTTTAAGATGCCTTTGGACATTAAATAATCTCAAGATAGCTAAATTCTTCTGTTGCACTGACTACTAAAGATAAGTTCCATTCACCATATTTGTAAGTACCATGAAATTTTAGTCTAGGTATGGGCCAAAGAGCTGCACATGTTCATAAATGAACCACAAATAAAGTCTTGTCCTCCAGAATATAATGTAAAAAGACTTTTTGCCAGCCTTACCCATCTTGTACTGAGTCCCCACTTCAAGCAAACTGACATAGATTTGTTTTTTGAATGACCCAAGGGGGATCTTGTTTTTGAAGAGTCTTCCTTGGCATGATGTATTTTGTCCCGAGGCTTACCCGCTCCTGTCAGAAACATTGCTTCTGGGAGACAATACTTCTAAATATTGCCTTCTCAGAAGGTGATTGGATGAAAAAGTCTTGAATGCAGCCATAGCAAACTTGTGCCCCTTGTGAAATCCCACCACGAACGGTGTACCCTAGCACATGCTGGCTGAAACAAAGCTGCTCCTTGCAGCACATGGAATAAGGAAGCTGCCTTCAGGCTGTTTTCTTGGGTTTTCACCAGTATTACATGACCTCTCAGGTTATCGAGTGTTAATCTTGAATGTCGGGAGTTAAAAGCAGCATGTAAAGGGGCAAACCCACAAGGAACAAAACTGCAACAAAACAAGATACCTTAGGAAACAGTGTAAAAAAAGGATCACTTGGGGAATACATCCTCCTTGGCTCCATCAGGGAAGAATGATTTACACTTCTCAAGACTGAGTTTACCATCAAAAAGGATCTTACACCACAAGTATGCTACAAAAGGAGGAGTGGTTGATTAAATGGCCAGAGGCAACCAGATTGTATTGCTGACGGAGGCTGCTGCATTTAGAGAGGTTCCTTTTTTACGGAGAGCTGGAAATAGAATAGAGCTGGGATGAAAGTAACTTGAAAGAAGCAGGCAGGAAAGAATTGAAGTCTGAGATCCACACATGCAGATCTTTTATCATTTTTGTTTGTTCAGGAGTAAAACAAAGCAAAATATTTAAGTGCTGCTTATGCATATCCACCAATCCATACCAGTACTAAGAAACTGCTATGACAGATGAAAAATCACCTTAGGTCTATTGAAAACTTGGGACTGCAGTCCAGAAATCCAGTTCAAAGGTGAGTGAACCATACAGTTTCTGTTTAAGCAACAGACAGGGTTACCATACAGGGTACACTCAAGAAAAATGAGAGAGAATTCCAGCTTGCCTTGCATAGCAGCTAAGTTCTTTACCAAAGGTAAAAAAACATCAAAACTCAAAACCAAACATACGTAAACCCAAATACACAAAAAAAAAATCCCCCAACCGCTCAACCAACTAACCAAAACAACAAAAAAAACCCCAACCCCACCAAGGCATATAACCCCAAGAATATTTATCTATAAAAGCTTCTTCTGGTAGTAAATCACTTGGGTATCTGAGTTAATGATTTCATGAAGAAAAGCTACCACTGTGGTCAGGGGAAGAGTGAAGAATTCCTTCGAAATACTGTGTAGAAACAGGTCTCTTCCCATAACTTTACAGTCAGAAGGAAGATTTCACTCAGATGCAGTAAGTCTGTTAAAATGAGCAACATTTGCAAATCGAGACTGGATGCTATCACCAACAATGTTCTAAAAACTTAGCAGGTAAGGCAGAGCACGGATGTGGCAGAGGAAACAACAGAAGATGACTGTCTGATCAAGCTGAAGGAAAGATCTAAGTTGGATAAGATCTCACAAGTGCAGGATGTTGATGTGGCCGTTCAAAAAGATCCCCACTGAGTTTAGGAAATGCCTTTTGCTTTGTCAGCTTTTTTAAGTGACTAAATTTATTTTATTCCCAATGCAACAGAAGATCTAAAAGATTGCAGAGAAGAGTTTTCCAAATGGCGAGTCTTCAACCATTCACCATCACTGAAACTACAGCCAGAAGCCAGAGAAATTGCTTTGCAAAGATTTTCAAATAAGATGTTTCATTCTTCATGGTCTGCAAGGTACTAGGAGTGTGATGGGGACACACTGACCTAATGAAATGTGTGAGAGAACTCTCACATGACAGGAGGTGGACAAAACAAGCACATTAGAACACTTCACAGAAGGAAAGGGTAGGGCAGTAAGTGTCCCTGAACAACGGAGGCAGAGAGAGGGAATGAAATGAAGCAGCTCAGATGAAGTTATCCTATTAGTCTGGGCAATATGGGTTACTTTAATGGTGACTTGTTTTGAAGTCGGATGAAGGATTTGATCCCATGTTTTGTTCACTTTGTCCTTTTTCAGGTTCCTATTCCAGGCTTCCTATAGGTGCCCGAAGCACAATGAGAGTTTTGCCAAATCTTTTTTCCAGTCTTTTAACATTGGCCAAGTAACTGACTCATTGCAAGCAGAGGAGTTTGGTTTGATCTGATGCAAAATGAGTGCACAGGGAGATGGCATGAAAGATGAAACTATGAGCCTAAGGTAAAACAGGAGGGGGGGAGAAGAAGCAGGTGTGTGTGACTAAGACACTATTCTTAGGGAAGATCGGATGCATTAACAAGCAACACACAATGAAAGCACTGGTGCCAAAAGCCAGTGTGCATGAAGTCTGGCTTATTAGCCCCAGTGCCAGGTGCTAGGCCTAGAAGGTACTTTTCCCAGCAGGCTCCGGATCAGCCTTCTCCAGATGAACACAATGTCTGGTGTTAATATGCATACACAGGATAAGGATATAAATCACTGCATAATTTTTACTTGTCTGTCTTTTCTGTTTGCAGCAGACAGACTGCTTTTTACAAGCTATTCCTATTTTAAATGCAATTATCCTTGTGATACAGATGGAATGCAAAACATGTCTGAATGCAAACGTTCTGATAACATCAGATATTGAGTCAGAGTTTTCAAAGTTATCTCAGTTTTTCTACTCTACACTAACCCATTATCCAGTATTATAATTTATTGCAGCAAGCATAGAGATACAATATTTCTGGTGCTAACAGGTACCTACAGGTTATTACTATCCCAGTGAGATACTGAGTATGTAGGTATTGAATTGCAAGAGGATGGAAAAAAACCCAAAAAAAAAAAAAAAAAAAGAAAAAAAAAGAAACCATCAATAAATCTTCCTTTAAATTTTAAAATGAGTAAATGAAATAAAAAGACAAGTAAAATTCCAACAGTACTCAGCAGTCATGATCATTCACAAACAATAATACAAAAAGATTAACGTGGAAGATGTGTTTAAAAAAACCAAATGTCCCCAAAGACACTTCTCCAGTATTTGTTCCAAGTTACATGCCCATAATCTGGCAGTATATTTCTACAGCCACTTAAAGTTTTATTTTTCTCCTTGTTTTTTTTCAATTTAGAGGCTACCAAAACTACTAAACACCATTATGACATCATTTCAGCTAATAAAGCCATATATTAAAATAGACTTACTTGGAACTGGGAGAAGAAAAAAGGTAAGTGTTAATCAAACAATTCCTTCCTCTACCTCTTAATTCCAAACAAATAAACATTATTTATGAGCTAAAAATTAACAGTGAATACTACACTCTTGCTTAGCTACACAGGGGCTATCAAATACCTAACAATACACATGAATAGTACCTAATTAAACTTCACACAAGGAAGGAGAGCATGAGGAACATGGTCAAAATTATGGAAATCTGATAAGGCTTCAAATTACAGATAGCTGGTAGTGCAGGGTTAAAATGGAAGTTGAGGTTTTTATGAGGAAGTTTTAACCAGGTTTCATGAGTGTTAATATAATTCAGCACTAAACAGCAGTGAAGTTTCTCATGTTGAGCTTTGTGTTAGAACTTGGGGTTATTTCTGAAGCTGAGCAAATCTGTAGCCACGTGAGACAAAGTTACACAAACTTTGGGGAGCAAAGAGGTTCCCCAGGGAGGACAGAATAGGCAAGTCTAGTATTTTGTACCTATGTCAGTAGGTGTTTTACATCCTGTTCTACAATCACTGGATTACATTAAAAATACTAGAAACTGGTAATCTTTCCCCTGTGTAAGCAGTGATAAGAATCCCCAGTTCAGAAGTGAGAATATTCTATGACACTAGCAGTGTTTTCACCCAGCTTGTTTCTGAAGAGTTTGGCTTGTTTTATCACTGGAATCCCCTACAAAAGCTGGACTGACTTCTTTTGTGCATTGAAGGGCTGAGTCTGCAGCTCAGAAGCAAAGGACTATTTAAGTAATCAAAGGGCAGCAGGTTTTAAAGCAAGATTTTAATCTGAAGAAAAAAAATAAATGACAAATGACATTTCAGGCAGTAGTTTCAAATTGATCTGCCCTTGGAGCAGTTTCTGAGCCAGAAGGAGTTGCTCTTATTCTTTTATGCTTCTTTAGGGAAAAAAAAGGGAAAAAGTCCTGATATGCAAATCATCTGTATTAGATCAAAACAGTAAGAAATTCAAGGAAAGAAATACCATGAAATTCCTAGACAGATCACTCAATCTCAGCGAGATGTACTCTGGTATTTATTTTTTAAGACCTAATGATTTCAAGTAGTATTATTCCAAAATCCAGCAAATGAAATCCATTTTCTATGATTCGAAAAGGGATATTTTCCAGGTCTTGTCTGCACAGGGCAACTAAGGAAAAAAAAAAAAAAAAAAAGGGCAGACGGTTGCTAGCAAATGAGTAAAATCTTAAGGTTTTAGAGGTACCAGCTTTTAAGACTGCGGAATTACCACAGAAAACTAGCAAAACTAGGAACATTATTTCCCCTGGAGCTAAGTTCCCAGCAGTCACAAGACTGCAGCAGTTGCAGACGCGATTTATGACATCCTCTGAATGACCTCTCCGAGCTAAAGACTGATTAAGTGCAAGGCATGGAAGGTAGCTCCCGTCTGGCCGCATCACATGATGCGGAGTCACAGCACGGCAGCAGCAGCGGGCAGAGCTGTCCCGGGCTCCGCTGCAGGCAGCCCCGCGCTGCCATTATGTAAGAGAGGCACAGCCACACGCAGCAGCGCAGCCCTCGGGTCCCCGCCCCGCGGCACCCGCAGATGTTCCTTGCGGCACTGCTTCACAGGTGTGTCCGTCGTTTTCTAGGACAAGAATTGTCATTTGATTTCAGCAGCGCTGTCAGTGCAACAGCGAGGCAACAGAGGTATCTGAGGTTAAGGAGTGGCATATAAGCAAAAGAAATCACTTGAGCTATTCAGCACATGAATGATCCCATTTTCTCTGTTTCTTCCAGAAACAAGAGGGCTTGTTCTATAGCTGTCAAAAGCTTTACTGTATTTATCCACTGCCGCATATAAAATATTCCCATGGCACAGGTATGCATTTAAATAAAGGCAATTCCAGTGTACTGAGAAAAAAATGTTGTCCTGCTCTCAAGAACTGAATTAAGTATGAGGTGACATTGAAGCTATTTTGCCATGGCTTTGTCACAGGAAGTTCAGTCTAGCAGATTTAGGCCTGGCTGAAGGGAAAGTATGCAGAAAATACTTCTCCCCAAAGGTATGTTAAAAGAGTAAGTCATATGCACAACAAACCAGAGAAAAATTTAAGATATTAATAAGTGTGATCTCTGCAGTGTGTCCTTCTCAGCCGGATCCAAGCATGTCCACTTCAGTTCATTACAGTAGAAAGAAAATCCAGCATCATCGATTGAGAATCTCCAACCTGAACCATGAAAGTGAGCTGTCATAGCTTCTTTACAAATCTATATCCCACATTTCTCTTGCATGAAAAGTAAAACAATAAGCAATATTGATACTTCAACCACCACCACTACATCTCCATGAGTATATCTTGCAGAGATAAATGGGGCAGTGTGCAGTTCTGGGAATTGCTGCTCCAGACATTCAAAGTACTTCCCTGTCAGTTACACTGTGTTCCCATTTGATGAGCTTTCTTCACAGCCACACCAATACAAACACACAGTTTACTTTTCTGGCTCCATGGCAAAGGGTTGACAGTTTGTGGGTGTGGAAGAAAGATAAGAGACTGCAGCTTCTAAAAGTGCTGCAACTCCACACTGTAAGAGACTGACCCAGTTCATCCAGTGACTGAGGCTGGAATGGGGTCACTGAAGCAGGTCCCACCTCCCCCCTTTAGAGGCAGGCACAGGTTGCACAAGTTGAACTAGAGTGTGGTCTTATTTAGTGACATTTATCAGCGTTACTCTTCAAGATGAACAACCTCCCTTCCCAACAAACTCGAAATGTAACAGGCTGCTTTTGCAGTGATGCTCTTTTGTGAGGTACCAAAAACTGTTGAAGGAGAGGTTTGGGACAGTGGGAAGGAAATACAGCTTTATTGAACAAAGGGAGGAAGAAATTAAGTTTGCTGCTGTTCCTCTTGGCAGTCTGGTTTGGACAAGTAGCTATCTTTGGCATAGACTGGTGAACATCAGTAAAAGTCTGCTCTTGTTCAAACATTATCAACAATTCTTAAAGGGAGAAAGTACAAACCAGTCAATATATTTTAATCAAACATTATTTAATACACAATTTCTCTTCCCTCCTCAAATTTAACATTGATTTGCAAGACAAGTTATGAGAAGTCTGGGCCAGCATTATATTAATTCTCAGAAGAATATTTGTGCAAATGTCTGAGATGAACATTTTATTTACTATAATAATGTTCTACTGTCACCACATTAAAAAAAATCTTCACGTTAAACAGTTCTTTATATTTTCAAGAACTACTGAAGAAAACACTTTTAAAGCATTGGGGAAACTGAATGAACCTCCTACATACTCTGGAGGATGTTCACGAGAACACAAGATCAAAAGGAAGAGTAAATACCACTATTTTAACTGCAAGCAAGGGGTAAGTGTCTTTTTACAGGTTCTGTTAAACTACTTTTTAAAGTATGCTCTTCTGCCTCCCCAGCATCCCTGAGGACAGAGCACAGAACCACCTGGGGCAGAGTAAGAAACGAGAAACCTTTAGCCAGGAATCTTGTTAAACTTTAAAATTACAGAATCAAGAAATCCCATGGAGAATTTTACGCCTTGGACAAAATGGAATGAAATAACTGATCTGCCTTACCATTATTTTGTACCGCTCTGGTAAAAGTCTAGTCCTATTAAAGGATGAGGACAAGGAGGAAGGCTTAAGCTTTTCCAGGCAGACTGGCAAGATGCCCTTTTGCAAGGTCTTTCAAGGTATGATCTCAGGAACTCTGGCAGAGAAATTAATTTGAAGTTAATAATCCTTTTCATTCCTGAAGTTTTGTCAAAACCCCTGCTGAATACTCTCCCTTGGTGCACAGAAGTGACCAAGCAAATCAAGTCACCGCAGTGGGCAGGACGACCAGAATCATGCATTTTGGTGCTTCAAACATTAGGTTAAGGTACACTGTTTTTCTTTCCTTCTACTGAGCAATATGAACTCAGCAAGTTCTGGCACAAGTATCTTGCCCCAAAGACGCTGAAACAGGCAGCAATCAACAAAGTTTGTAACTAATTTAATAATTTAATAGACCTAAAATTAGGTCAGCCCCATTCACAAAGAATGTTTCCAAAATATTTTTATTTAATCCTTTAGGTGACTCATGCCAGTATTAAAGTCTCTGCTCTTGATCAAAATGCATGTTATGGCCATCATTTCAATGCTGACAACTCCTCTAGAAGGATTATTGCTTACACAGATTCCAGCTCAAGATTCTGCTCACCTGCAGGCCTCAGCATACATAGCAGTCCCAGCAAGAAATGCTTTCCTCTCAAGACAAAACTTGACACAACACCTCAAAGTAATTTAGCACAAAAATCAGTGTGTTTGAATCACAACAAAACCCTGCTTTGCATCCTTGCTCATCTGAATCAATTGCACTGTTGCGGCCCATGTCAGTTGGAGATCAGCTCAGCTGGTTAGAGCATGGTGCTAATAACACCAAGGTTGTGTGTTCTATCCCTGTGTGATTCATGCACTTAGGAGCTGGACTCAATGATCCTTGTGTGTGTCTTCCAACTCAGAATATCCTGTGATTCTGTGAATTTGGTTAGACGGCATGGGAACATTCCACTATTTGTGCCTGGTGATGCAAACACCCCAGAAAGCAAAGTACATTGCCAGAGAGGAAGAGCACATTGAGTTCCACTCCTGTTTTTCCTTCTGGTACACATACCTTAATTTTTAATATTCTGTTTGTAACAGTTTTCCACATAGTAATTCTCCATTTCAAAGAAATTTAATAAACTCTCAATATAAAATCATATTTGTAATCCCTGCTATCTGTGATGTCCGATCTCCTGCTGTTTTTAATATAATAGGTCTAAAAAATTCCCTTATTGTAACTTAAACAGAAAAATTACAAAGTCCTTACTTCAAGTAAGGAAAAAACCTTCAGCAGTTCATGCACTGGATGTCTCAACACTGCTCCTCTCTGAATTACACCAGTGAAAGCTTTTTCCCCTTAAAATGAACCTGAGTAAATATGCTGGCCAACAGTCAGACCCGCTGCCACATGTGAATTAAATGCAGAGTAGTCTGAGCAAGAGCAGCACTGATGTCAAAGCAGAACCACCCCGAGCGAGCGGCTTTGAGGAGATCGGCTCAGAAAGTTTCCAGTAGAACACCATTCCGACAGAAAGTGCTGACTTGATGAAACCCAAAATATTCCACAGGAATGTGCTAATTCAATCAAAACTTTTGAAAGAGGACAGGCCGGCTCGCCAGGCCAGCCAACCAGTCTAGTGAGCTGACTGGCTCTCCCCAGCCCTCCAGGGTCACTGGCTGCCCCAGCTGGCCGGGTGCCAGGCTGCTCTCCCTGCCCTCTGAGGGGCCCTCTAATGATAATAAAACTAATGGAGTCTTACAAAGTGTGCCGAGAAACAAACAAAAGAATTTAAAAATGAAAACCAGAATTATTTCAGAACCAACTGCAGGGTTTCATCAGAGGATATTTGGTATGTTTGTTGCAAAGCATCTAAAGTCACGAGTCTCTCTTGTGTCTCCTCAATTTTTTATAAAATATCTTCCAGTGAAAAAAGCTGTGTCAATAATGCAAAAACACAAAATAAGCAATAATTGTATTCAAAATCTAAACTTTACAAGGCACCTGTAATCATCAGCAAGGAGTTTAAGGTAAGTTGCTTCCAAAGCACTGAGGAAATTTACATAAATGCCTGTACCTGACCAAAACACAGGGCTACAATTTAAGCAACACCTTTCACAGAGCAGATCCTAAGTGGGTTCCCTGCTTGTCACTATGACAAATTTGAACAGGATGGTGCAAGAGGCCTCATTTAACACTATGGAGAAGCTCAAAGGAATTGATCTGGCTACACACTTAGCAGTCTTTAAAAAAAAAATAAATAAAAAGACCCTATCAACTAGCAAGTAATCCACTTTCTTCAAAAACTGGCTTTTGGCAACCTGTGGTTAACCTGTGCATGGGACCTACTCTGCTGCCTCAACAACTCAGCAAGTAACAGCATTTGCTAATTGCTAGGAAAGGTTTTTAAAGAAAACATCAGCAAACACCGTGATGTTTTCTGCACAATACCGTTCATTTAACCAGCTTTTGTATAAAAATGCCTAGATATTGGTTCATGTGTGAACACCACAAGTAGTTGAAGGAATGTGGAACAAAGTTCCACAGAAAAAAAGAAAGAGCTCTTTTAAAATGCCTAATTCAGTCAGCAATGAGATCTCTGTTGCAGGCAAGTCACATGATTTTGAAAGAATAAGGCTAACAAAATGTACTGATATATTTATATGAAAATCAGCACAACTTCCAGCATAGACCTGAGACAATTTTGTGACCACTCTTTCAGAAAACACATGTAAATCAGACAGCTGCCCGAGTTTGCAGTTCACTGACCCTTTCAACTGCCAAATGCAATGCACAAAGGTAGCTCAGAAAGCAATTAGAGATTGGCTGGGAGGACTCATTAATTTATTTAAACTTCAAATCACAGCTAAGCAGTCTTGTAACATTTTTCTGGGGGAGACTGTATGCCTCAGACTCATATTCAAAAAGAAAGGTTTGTCTTCTCAGAATGACAAAATATATACAATTTTCTCCCTGGTGTTTCTTAGAAAGAACAACTAATACATTTACAATACCATGAGGAAAGACATTTAGAACAGAACTAGACATAAGCACAGTTCAATCCAACTGCTCAATCTCTAAATATTTCTGCACCTGCAAAGTCTAAGGCTCCCTTCAACTACTTGCAACACAAAACTCAGAGAGAAAATAAGGTGAAGAGAAAAAAAGGAAGAAAATAAAAAATATATTTTCCCTTCTAGTGATAATAGGACTGGGAAATATCAGTGACCAACAAGCAAATGATGCCTGGTTGGCTCTATTCTAGTAGATATGTCATGAGAAAGTAATGCATAAAGAGATGTCTTCCATTTAGGAAGCAGGTATCAAAAGTTGACAGCAGCATCCTTTCTTCTCTCAAACAAAACTTGAGATGCCCTTGGCCTGTGGCAAAAAGGCCGATTCATCACTGATCTCATGATGACAAATAGCAAAACAGACAAGAAAAAAAATGCATGCATATAGACATTCATATGCAGGTCTGAGCCTGAAATCATGGCAGCATTAAGTTACCAATCTGTTAGTTAATTTTTTTCATTAGCCTCATTAAAGGGACCACAATTATAACACAAGGTAACAACTGAGCCCTGCACAACTCAGAAGCCATATCCTCAACTTCTTCATGCTGCAGTAATTTAAATAGCCAGCTACAGGCTATAATTTCAGACTTAGTCCATGACTCCAGGAGCTAACCAACTGGAGCCACAAGGATCAATGCACACTTCTCTGAACTGTTTATGAAAATGAGACCATACTTCTAAGTATCTCTCTCAAACCAGCCTGCCTAATTTGATAGTTTCCTTATTTCACACTTGCATAACCATTTCCTAGAATCAGTTTCTGAGGCTCACTGTACAGCAGACACACTCCTAAGCCAAG
This sequence comes from Onychostruthus taczanowskii, assembly GCF_017590055.1. Taxonomy (NCBI): domain Eukaryota; kingdom Metazoa; phylum Chordata; class Aves; order Passeriformes; family Passeridae; genus Onychostruthus; species Onychostruthus taczanowskii. The sequence goes on from NW_024500128.1 coordinate 2,882,431, forward strand.
AGGTGACATGCTGCTGTTAACTCATATTGTATTGCCCACAAGCGCTTTTGTCATGCTGCAGATTATCCAGAGTGGCTTCAGCTGCCACTCACAGGTTTTACTTCTGCTCTTTTGTTGACTTAAACTCTGCAAAGGTAACAAGATGGCCCAAAGGAACTCCAACCAGCAGTGTGTAAGCTGAAACAATGCAAGAAGGAAAAAGGAGTCTGAATACGGCACCACTTGATTCAAACATCATAAATGATACCGAGAGGTTACAGTATGTAATTGCCATATCTTCAAACAAAAGTTGGTCAGCCGAGTGCACTCATATGGACATGTAGGAAGCAGCAGGGGAAAAGGATTTCAGTCAGTCAAATTTGTGCACACCCCATCAGATGGATTAGTGCCAGAGCTTGTTCTCTGCCAGTCTGCCTCCCCTGCTCCACCCTAACTGATCCCAAGTGCATTTTCCTGCCCAGACTGGGGTGACTAGCGTGCTTCTCCTCTCTCCAATGTCCAACATCCCTCAGTACACACCTTATCTTGGAAAATGCTCAGACCTGAATTTAAGAAGGAAAAATAAAGAGAAAAAAAGCCCTCTTTGTTAGCTGAAGTCAACCTTCTCAAATATATGCGTGGTAACACCAGGAAGAAAAAAGAAATATTTACTTTTCCTAAGTACTGTGCTTTCAAATGGATTTCACAACTCTAAGCATATGATTTCAAATTATTTTTGCAATTAAGGACCAGTAGTATTGGATAGCATTATGCTACCCAAAAAATAAGATGGGCCCAGCAATTCCCCAAGATTTGTTTCAATAAAATGGTCCAGTGTAGAATACCCTAACAGGATGGTACCTGGAGGGCCAAAGGGCCCACGACATTGCAGGTTATTTATGTAGTAAATAACCTATGTTGGAAGGGACCTCTGGTGGTCTTCTGGTCCAGCCCCTCACTCAAAGCATGACCAAGTTAGACTAAATTGCTCAAGGATGGAGGCTGCACAACCTCTTCAAGTGTTTGACCCCCCCACTCCCCCCATTATGTCACATTTCTACTTAACACTGAATCAGATTTTTCCCTGATGTAACTTGTGAGCACCATCTTTCAGCTTCTTGCTGTTCACATGCAAAAAAAGTCCAGCTCCCTCTCCTCTCTACAATTTCTAACTGCATTCTATTCTGACATTGATGACTGGTGAACAATAACCTCACTGAAGATGCACTGTAAGATTTTCTGCCAAAGCAGGCACTAAAATTTCAGTAAGACTTTCTAATTCCTTGTTTCCTCAACCCTTTTTGTGTGCTCGCCATAGAACTGTCAGCCTAAGCCACAGTGATAGAAAGGTTTGATCTCAGTGGCAAAAGTCCTGTTTGCCTTGCATTAAAGCTTGCCTAGAAGGAGAGCTTAGTAGTAGGGGAAAAAAATGAGTGCTACTACAGGTGATTCATTTAATATTAGCCAGTTTGATTAAAATAACAAAAACATAATCAGTCTTTATGAAGTACCACATATGGAATCAAATGAAAAAGGAGAAGTTCTTTAGTTCCTCCCAGAAAATGCAATTTTCTTGAATAATGTGCAAATGCACAGCATGTCAAGTAACAGTCCTTAATAAAGTCCCCAGGAGATTCAATCGACCCACCTCACTACTTGATGGCATTAGATGAAAGGATGTGTAAGCTACACATATCTCAACTGGACAATAAACACACACTGACTAGTGGTCAAAAAAATGACTATACACATTCAAATAAGAATAATTTTATGTTTGCAGAACACAGGGCAAATTATATTGGCATGCAGTACATAAAGATATATTAAGACCAAGTTCTTAGGAACTAGTTAGAAAACAAACTACAAGCAAAAAAAGCCCCAATTTATGACTACCAAACTAGTTACCAGAATATCTTATTAAGTAAAGGACTATTATCACACCAATGTTTAAAATGAATAAATAATTATCAGCTTACTTCTTTCTTACCATTGTAGGTTATCCTTGGTTTTGTCAAACACATCACAAGATGTAAATCCATTTCATCAGAAGATACAAATTTTGAACATACAGGGCACTTGAATCCTACGGAAAATAAAAAAGTGTAAGTGTGAGCATACTCAACCATGTCGCAAATATATATACTCAAGCCAAAAAGCTATTCTGCACATATAAAGAAAAAGGAAATCCTGGAGGCTTTTCAGTCTTGACCTGACATTTCTTACATAAATAAGATTCCCTTGATTTCAAAAGATCTCAAAATGGACCATTGTTTCTGGAAGTCATTCTGTTGACAATTGCAAACATTGTCAGCACCTCTGGAACACAATCTTTCTCAACAACTTAAGAACAGTTTAGGGCAGGAGCAAGAGGTTCATATGACTCTACTAAAACAGAAATTACAAATGTGTAGAGGACAGAGCCATTAAAATTTGAACTTGAGCAGGAATCCTGAATTAACATGCTCATTTTTACTGGGAATTGTACTGAAACTTTAACCAAGGATCTTGGTTTTACATCTTGTCATACAAGATGCAGCATCTTTTACCAGTCTGGAGCCCTGGGAAAATATTAACTCAGGGGTGTTGCCTCACCTACTGAATCACTAATACTTCCTGTAGCACTGAATTTGACTGCTCTCATCCCAGCTAAACACAACCTTGTTTAGCTTTGAGGTCACCACCTCAGGCAACATGGGGTAAAGAATAATTAAGACAGTCTGGATTGTGATGCAACTGCATCACAGCCTATGACAAAAGTGCTTAATACCTTAATTTATGTCATTGCCAAAGACAGAAATCTTCCAGTTAAAGGACAAGATTAGCTGGACAACTTTTACAATCCACAGAAAAGCCTGATTGATTTTGATCTGCTGAATAATTAACGCACAAGTGAGAGACAAAAAAACCACTGACAGGGGTCCTTATGCATAGTAGCTGTTAAGGAGTACACCTACAGGCAGATTGTCCAACAGGACAACACTCAGCAAAAATACCTAATCTACATCCACTCTCAGCACAAAGGCACAACTTTTTCTCTGATGCTGTGAAGAGTAATGATGCAGGCCTGTATAAAAGGTCACTGCACCTTCCACTAGCATTCCCACCTGGGCCTGCTCCCACATGTTTTAGTTTGTTGCCTCTTGCTTTTGTACTTCTAACCTTGGGAGTCCACAATAAACCGAGTCAGTCAAGGATGACAAGCAACTTGATGCTGCACTTTCAATAACTGATGCCTGACAATTTTCATCTTTACTGTTAATTATTATCCAGATGTAGATCAAGCAACTAACCTGAAGCATTAGCACTTGATACAAGTACTGCACTTTCCTTATCAAGAAAATGATGTATTTCTTATGGGCAGCTTATAGGAAGCAAGTCAAAGAGGACAGCTAGTAAAAGCCATAAGGAACTCAGGGCAGCAGCTGAACATGTGCTAGAAACCACTTCCTGAGACAAAGCACAGTTCTGCTTCTTCCAATTTTCAATTTTAGTCATATCTATTTCTTCTTTGTGTCAATCTTACACTTCAGTTTAAACATTGCTCTTCTCTTCTTGATTTTATTCCTCCTCCCCCAATCCACATTTTTACAAACAACAGCTCACTAAGCACAGCAGAGCCAGACATGTCTTTTGGAAAAAACTAGCTGAAAGCATTAATTTACTTGTCGAAAGCTTTATCAGTGACCTTTCAGCCACTGTGTAGCCTCCTTCACGCAGTTGTCCTGGGCTGACTTTATGATGCTGAATTGTATACCCATTTGTCTGTTTAGCCCAGAAATAAGTTTTGCACCTTTAAGACTGGTTCTGAGAACGAAGGTGGGGAGACAAGAAGCGCAGATCTTGTTTTCAGAAACCGCATTCACTCCTTCACATTCCTGCTCCTGGACTGTGCTGTCTGCAGAACAGACAGCAAGAGAGAACTCTCCTTTGCTTTTAGTTAGTTTTTGGCTAGCTGAGGCAGTAAAGTTCCCTGGACTGTGTTTTTTCTTTTTCTTGGAACTGTTCAAATCTGCTCTGGACTGAAGAACCCAGCAAAACACCAGGAACTCACTCACACCTGTGTCCCACAAGGCCCAGGACATTCCAGCACCACAGGGACTGATAACAGACTGAGTGAGCTGAGCTACAGCCCACAAAGAGGACTCTCTGAATTTATCACCTCTTCAGAGCAACAAGAGGTTTTGTTGTTTACTATTGTTCATTTTTTTATCCTGGTGAATGCTTTGCCTGTTAAATAAACAGGTTTTTTTCCATTTTTCTCCAAGGAAATATTTTCCCGAGCCAGTTGGGAGAGAGGCCGCTTGAATCTGCTTTCTACAGGAACCACCTTAGAGGTTTTGTCCCAAATTTGCCCTAACCCAGGACAGCAGGCTACACCTCAACATGACTAAAACCAAAATTAGTATCTCAGTCTTCCCAACACCCCAACCCACCACCCATTACTTTTCTGTTACAAGTTTCTTCCAAAACTGACCCAGGGTAAATTTTCTCTCAATCTTTATCACCCTACTGCTGCTGATTACTAGGTTTTGACTAGACTTAGGACCCATGCATTATTCTCATGTATATGCTTCTATAAGGCATAATTGACAACACAGTTTGATGTGAAAAAGCCTCTAACCTCCTTATATGCTTCAGACTGAGTCCTGCTGTGACAGAAGGGGATGTTTGCATTACAGCAAGTTAACTTTTATGTTCATGGCTAGTTAAGCACTGAGACAGTCATTAACAAGTTCTCCCTGCTTTCTGGACAGAACTCTTCTAGCTTATTCCCTAGAGTCATGAGCACATGCAATTGGGAGTGACAGGGAGCAGGGACAACCACAAACAGGTCCTAGAACTATTGTTAAAGTTAACAGTGTTAAGAAGGTATGTATCCCAGGAATTCTTGGAAGAAATATTTCAATCCAAATAAAATACTGGGGAGAGCCTGAGTGAATAATAATGATAATTTAATAATAATACTATTTTTACTTAAAACCATGCTTGAAGACAGACAGCTGTGAAAAATCTTTCGGGTTACCCACCTAGAGTATTCAGTTGAATATGCTTTTAACACCATGCACCTGCCCTTAAACCTAGTAAATAATCTGTGTTCTAGCAATATAGTAAGTATTTTAACAATACATTTTGTTGTGGCTTGTCCTGTGTCAGAAGGGATGTGAAGGTAATGGTTAAACAACTACAAACATCCTCCTGACACAGCAAGTCTGGGATACCTGACTGCTGTAGCTTACTCCGTGTGCAGAACTGAAGAACCCAAAGAACAGAGGACATCACACTTAAATAAGATCTAAGGAACAACTAAGGTAAAAGGTGTGTTTGTGGAAAATAAGGTTTTCCAGTGACCACAGTCAGCTGTATGCCAGAGACTAGCATAACAGCAGAAAAAGAGCCTTGGGCTCACAACACTTGCTGAAATATTCTTTAAGTACAAGTGAAATCCAATTTCTCATTCCTTCACAATGTTCCATTGCAATCCAGCTCCTGGATTTAGCCATCTTCCCCAAAAGATGCATAGTGTAAGTTTTGTGTGAAGGAAATGACCATTTCCAACTTCTTTTAGTAACCCCAAAGGACAATTATTTTGACTACAGACAAAATATTTACTTTATTCTAACTGTATTTGAAAAATAGAAATAAGCAAACAATCTACACTGTCCACAAGCCAGTTGAAGGTCCTTTTAAAAAGTTCCTATTTTCCTACCTTTCCTCAAATCAGAAGACAATAGTTTCATGACCCAGTTTACAATTAAGTACTGGGAAAGAACAAAGACTCTATTGTACCCCTGCCTGTTGTTAGCAGGCTAACAACAATTATAGCCTATGTTTGTTTTTACTATCTTCTCAGGGAACAACTCCAATAACTTAAAGAAAATTTCACATGGCTTTAACAATCAGCAATGGGTCAGAAATAACTTGCTCTCTACACGACTTGCTTTACTGGGTTTTGTAGATAATTCACAGACATTTGGACCAAAAAGTGGAAGCAGTTATCAGATGAGGTAACATCACATGAAGTATCTTCCAAAAACCTATGAAACTCAATCAACTACTTTCTAACTCTCTTTACAAGGGGAGCACAACAGATAACATATGGTTCTAGGTAAAATTCCAGCTCTTAGGAAGGTGTTGATTTCACAGCATCCCTTATTTTTGTCCCAGATAACAACTATCACCTTTATATTAGCGTTGTCACTGTCACCACATCACTGCAAAGTCCTTCCTTCTCCCGTAGTAGAGAACTCAGGCTGTGACACACCCTAAATCAACTGAAGGACCACCTCTCACCCCATTTCCTACATACAGAAGTACAGCACTAAAGAACTGAGCACCAAAACCAAGCAAGCACACACCTCTAGCTGACTTTTGCAACTGCATCCTTAGGAGGGCAGGGAGCCAAATTCTTACAAGCTCCCACCATCTAGTTTCACAACCCTGACTACAATACTGAAAGTAACACATTGCTTAAAACAAAACCAAAATCCTGGGAAAAAAATCACAATTACAAGAAACAGAGAATGAACAGAAAGTTGCAGTACAGCTACTAGAAAATCCCAAGGTGACAGAGAAAATCTGAAATAACTAAACCTGCTTAAGTATCAGGACTTATATCAGAGGTGAATTCTGTCTCATTCTCTCTTGAATGTATCACTTTCTTCAAGCTCTGCCATCTTTTGCAAGTGAACCTCCAGTTAGCCAAAAAATCCCATCTTCTCCCACATCCATCTACCAAACTCACACTTTCCCTCTCCGGCAGACTTGGGAACTATCCCCAGGGACAGGTTGATGGGTGGCCACTCATTCTATTAGCACCAATTTCAACCTCTTAGTGATGCCTTACTGTGTTCACCTTGCTTTGCAAACATCAGACTGCTTATGTTTGCATTTCAGTGCACAGCAGAGAAAACATAAACATCCAACAAAAAACAAACTCCTGGATTGCTAAGATTTTTACAAAATCATGCCGTCACTTATTCTGGAATATCTACTTTGTGGGACAAAACAAACACCAAACCTGCTAAGAGCTTCCAGACAACACAGTGCAGAGTGTCACAGAATTGCACATAAAGAAACATGTTGGACTTGCACAGAAGACTGGATGAACCTTTCAGTCAATATTAAACAGTTGTAGAAAGAAGTAAGCACAACTAAAACCTGCAGCAACACAAAAGACCAAATCAGCCTGATCAGAGTAACTTTTCAGCAGAAAACATCAACTGGAACACTGCCAAAGATAAACTAAAAGTAGAATGGGAGCAGCTGCTCTTTTAAAGTATGCAGCATATTACTATTTTAAGTATTTGTATCCTTGTGTTTTCAAATAAGATGGATAAATCTACCTTGTTTTGCAGTTAAAGAGGTCGTAAGAGAAATGCTTGCATCCACACACTTTTTCTAAGGTGTATTTGAGAGTAAGAAGCCTGACAAATGTTACTTGCATATTCACACATAAGTTCTTTTGTACTTCGAGAAAGAAGTACAAACAATCTGGAAACACAGCATCCAGTAAATTTGATGGTATGAGGGTGGTATACAAAATCACTATCACACAAAGAAATCCTGCATTATAATGCTAGAAAGGAAACAATACAACATAAAAAAAAGAGTTGGTTACTTCTTATGTATTCAGTAGACATGGAGAACAGTCAGTAACTCTGCTCAGTATAAAACACATGTAGACACTGGCAAGTGTGCACCTCTTATCTTTTTCCCCTAGTCTGAAAACAAACAGGTTACTCTAATGTTTCCTCACAGGCCCTGATGCCTAAACCTTTTATTGCTCTTCTTGTCCTCTGGCCTCTCTCCAATCTTACCAGGTGCACTGCCAAGAACTGGGCAGAGATTTCAGGCTAAGACTTCATAAGTTCTAAGCAGAAATTAATACTTACCTATTACATTGTTCCATTACACTAGGTGTTAGTATATATAGATCTATCTAAACATAGTGAGATCTCTTTTATGGGTGTATATATAGGTAGCTACATTTTAAACAAATCAACAGGTGATTGGCTCATTCCTCTCATGTCTCACAACAACCCCTATATCTTCAGCAGAACTGTAGCTAGGCAGGTCCATTTTTAGTGTTATATTTCTGCTCACATTCATTAACTCTTATCTGTCTTTTTTTAATCCATTATTGGCACTTTAACTTGTTAAAAAAATTATGAATGCAAATTTTGCATAGTGCTTTTAAGTTTAGCATTTTAGTTTTTTCAAGAGCCAAGCCTCCAAAAAAGAAGCTGACTGAAAACAAACCCAAAGCAGACTGTGATATTTGATTTTAATTGCTTTCCTAAAGCAGATGTAGCATCTTTTTTCCCCAACTATTTCAGCATCCACCTACTTTTTAACCTAGACCAAATTCTCCAAGTTGGCTTATAAGAATATACATCAAAAGAGCATAAGTATTTTAAAGTCAAAGCATAATGCCTCTGCTTATTCCACCTCTTCCTTTTCTGTTCAATTGTGTAGAGAACTATGACATAAAATTTTAAGGACAGCAGAAAAATAAATGGAAATAATTCAGCTTCTCAGTGAAGTAACAGTCCTGGTCAAGATAAAATTCTGTTACTCCCTTCCTCTGTAAACTAATTTGTAAAACTTGAAGAAGTTTAAAAAAAAAAAAAAAAGTAGCTGTCCAGTAAAGGCGTAAAGGCCACATGGTCTATCAGAGCTATATGGTCACAGAATTCTCTCTTCTCCTCAGACAGCTGAAATGGAAAAAGAGAATGAGTAATTCTGTAAGCTCAAAATCACAAACCTTTGTACACTAAAGCATATTGCTTTAACACAGCTAAGATCTTTCCTGGCAAGTTTACCCTAGCCATCAAAGAGAATATGAAAATTATTTCACACTAAATTCAAGAACAAAGAGGTAACATTTTTAAAGTCTTTAATTTAGAAAGCAAAAGAAAAAAAGAGCATTACCAATTCCCAGGGAACCTTCTACAGGAAAATTTCTAGGTGCTGTAGCTGGCAATAGAAATGGCTACTCAGAGAAAGTTTGCCATTTTATGGACATAAGTTTTTTAAGGAAGAAAATGTCTCAGTGAAAAATCACATCGAGTTCTCTACCTTTCATCCTTCCTTCTGTTGTCAATTGTCTAAGCCAGAAGAACACAGCACCACCTGGAAAGACTTCTGGAGATGAAAAGAAATAAAGAAATACTCCCCCACATTGGGAGAGAATATGAAATCAAACTCAAATAAGGAACACAATACAACCATTCTAAGCTCTGTCTTTTCTAGAAAACTGAGCCACAGTAAGAACAAATAAGCACTTACTGATTTCAGGTTCATAATCTAGTGGGGTTTTCTTCCCCACTTTAGTGCCATAACACTGAAGTAAACAAATCTGTGAGTTCCTTAAGGGAAACAAGGGATTTTCTCTTGTGTTTCCTGATTTAAAGGTCCCACAGAACTCAGTGGGAAAGGGTGATATATAAAGTGAGGAATAAAAACAAATCTGAACTCTTTTAGTTAGGAGTCCACAGAATAATAAGAAAATATACGTTGGGATAATACTTCATCTCCTAAGCAAAAAGTTATGAAAGACAGAATCTTATTACATAACTTCTTCAGCTCCCTTCATCTTGGTAAGTGGGAAAGTTAGATCTTCAGTAGCAATCACTGAAAAATAATGCATACAGAATGAAGAAGATAAATGGAATAAGACATTTTCTGACTCATAAACAAAGCCTTTATCAAGTACACAACTTCAGGTGTCTAATATCAAAGTATCATGTGATGATGATTATAATTGACAGCTGCACAGTTTTAGAAACTGAATGAACACAACCATTAAGAGAGAGAAAAAAAAGGCCGATTTTAATCAATCTTGCAGATCAGAAGATGAATTTACAGGCAGGAAAGACCTGTGGAAAGATTGACATTAACTTTAAATAGAACATAAGAACAACTGTTGTTAGAGGAACAGCTTTTTAAGAGTGGCATTTCAGATCAATGCAAGCACCCAACAAAGGGAGAAAGAAGGAAAGACCTTTTCAGCTCCACCTGTTTTGCAGGGTGAATGTTATCCCCTCAGTCCCATCATCCATAGGGATCTGTAGTCAAGCTAAACGAGAGATTGCTCAAGTCTCTGTTATCCAAAGTCCCACGTACCTGCACTTTCAAACTAACAAGCACATAAACAGGAACAGTTCTTCAAGTGACTTGTAAGCCATTAATTCAGTCTTTAACTTGCTACTTCATTACCTGCATTTGAAACACATCACACCCTTCCCATCACAGACCCACACCACAAGTCTCTCAATGGAGCTGAAGTAGCTGAAGACTGACAAGTGTGAATATAAACTTTGGTTGGGAGCAAGACTTGGTTTTCATATAAAAAAGGCTCCACCAATACCCTAACCCCAGAAGGCTTTAGCTTTTGGCTTACAATGCTCGAGAAGCACATTTTCAACTAGCAATCAAAAACTCCCCTTAACAATGAGACTTTGCCCAGAAGAATATCGTTCACTTCCATTGTATTTTCCCAGGGGAGGGGGAAGGGGAGAGAACCCAAGGAAGCACACTTCTCTTTTTCATGTAGGTGTGATGACTCCCTTCCAAAATCTGACTGAAGAACAAGACAGGAAAGACTCTTTTCTTCTCTCTTTTGTCTCTCCATCATCAGATCTTTGGCAACAGAAACAAGAGCAAGGTCCCACTCCAGCCTCATCAGCGGGGTAGCATAAGGAGTATGGGAAGAAATTAACCCTATCACCATCTCAGAGGCTTCTGTACACAAGTGGAACCACCTGCCACTTGGGTGAAACCTTGTGGAGCTGAGCTGTTGTCTGAATATGAAGTTCAGCCAGGGTGGACGCATTTTTTGAGCCCAACTGACTACCTTCTTCAGAAAGCAAGTAGCCAGAAAGCACTCAATGGTTCAGGGCACAAATGTCTTTTATTTACACTCGGCAGGAAAGATCATCCTGCCAATGTTCATCTAGCTCAGTTATGATGACAAAAAACTCACTGCAGGCCAGCTTGGAAGTCTGAAAACTTTTAAGCAAATCAAGTGCTTGAAAACTCTTACTTCAGAGATACCCCGTATTCCCATTGCTTTCTTCTTCTTAACTCACTGACCTCAGTTCAAAGAGGAAGAAGAATTCTCTGTCATTCCCAGTCTCTCCTGAACCTACACATTTGTTTTTTTCTTCCTTCTTTAATTTTGCTACTCTCTCAATTTTCTCTTACTGCCTGGAGCAACATTTTTCTCAAATACCTGAAAAAGGTCTTTTCACTCATAATTTCACAATACAAGTGGAGGAAGACAGACAGGACAACTGTTATCTGTTGTCAGAAGGCACTTCTTGGGCAACTGAGTAATTTGGCAGGACAACTACAAATTTTTACATGCAGGAAACCAGTTTGTCTACACTCCCCTGCCCTACTTCACACTGTCAATAAAGTCACTACATTCAAAAACATACCAGGGTTAATGAAAATTTTCCATTAGATATCACATGATTGAAAAGAGAGTGTAGGAAGAGCTGCTCCAAGATCAGAAGAATCAAGCCCTAGTTTTCCAAAAAGGACAGGTGTAAATATCTTCAAAACTTGTACTGTACAGCATAACAAATCTGATCAAATCTACATGAAGCACAATAACAAGAGAGGAGAGGGTGGCTACACCATGCTGAGAATATATTTAATGATAGCTAAAAGGGAAGAGGTATGATGTGAAAATGGCTGAATAATGGTTGACAAGGATGACTAAACTGAACACGTGAAACAGAGCATCTTGTTGGACGCCGAGAAGTCTTCTGAGCAAACTGGCCAAAATGCATACGAGGTCTTACGAAAAAAAGAAATGGGAGAGACAAAGTAAACACTGCACTTGAAACGCAGCAGACAGGAACAAAGGAGCAAGCCCCAGGAGAAGGCAGCATCTTGGAAGACAGCACAGATAATGATGCTGCTTGAAAGCATGCAGAAGACAAAGTCTCTCGGAGAATCTGAGAACTATTATTCTACTACACAAACAAGGCGATAATGGAGACCTGAGAAAGCACAGCATTTACAGACAATTAGTCTGTTGTCTACAAAGTTTTTACCAAAGTAAGTGAGGGTAAAAAAAAAAAAAAAAAGGTCCTCACTAAGGCAAAACTTTGTAAAGTCTCATTTAGTCGAAATACTTACCAATAACCTACTTGTTCCTGCAGAAATAGAGGTAGCAGTGACAAAAACAAAAAAAAAAAAGGGGAAAACCAATCAATGACAAAAAAGTCAGAGTACAAAATAAAAAGATTACATCTGGGAAGAATATATGTAAGTAAAATGTTAAGTTATTATGTGGGATGTTCCCAGGAGTTTATATATTAATTCTAAACAGAATAATGATTCATTTTTTGACAGCAACATTAAATTATATACCCAAAGTACTTATTATTACATTTATTACTCAGTAAACACGAAAATTTTACTCATTACAGTTTCAAGAAAGTCAGGAACAAAGGTTTCAAAGCATACTTGTTTTCTTGTGCTTTTCATCTATTTTTTCATCACATTACAATAATTTTTATTACTTAAGCACAACAGCAGATTTTCCTGTAGTATTATAGTCTGTATTCTCCCCGTTTATCTCTCCACAATAGCAGTCCTCCATAGATGACATCATTTATCAATTCAGCAGGGAAATATCTAACCAACATGCTCATTTACTTTCATTCACTTGAAACTGGTGAGAGTTGAGTAAGTAGGACTGGTTGGTTGGTTATTTGAATTTGTTGGGGGCATGTTGTTTGGGGTTTTGCAGATAGTTTTTTGTGTTTTTTGCTTGTTTGGCTTGATTTTTCTCCAGAGTAGGAGTATGGCTTATTAATAAGAACAGAACTTATTAGAAAAGTCTGGCTTAAAAATGCCATTCATTGTCAGAACAAAGGAATTTTCTTTAAGGATTGACTTTTTATTTAAAAACATGGACATTCTCTGCTTATCATAAAACAGCCTTTTGTTTTTAAATGGAAAATTCAGCTAAGAGAAATTCACTCTACATTGACCCATCTATTCTTCCAATTTGGAGAATATTTACCTGAATGTATGGACTATCGCCAGACTAGGGTGTTGAATCATAAGAAGCCATGCATTTAAAATAATTCAAGAGAATATTACAAAATATAGAGATGTCCAAGGGTTGGTTACAAAACATGTTAATTTCAAAAGTGTACACTGGAATGAGACCATTAAATTCCTCAGTACTAACATAATTTAAGTGTTTAACATGAGTAGCATACAAATTTTGGGAAAACGTGTTGCATTACATCTATGTAATGCAACCACTAGTTTTGCCAAAGCTCCTACGTCTAAGACAGAACCTTTTAAGAGCATTTGAGGATGTACCATTGTGAAGAAAGCATCCAAAATGCCTAGTAAGATGAACAGCAAAGAAAATGCATTATTAGTTCAGAAAAAGACAGATGTAAAAAAGATATAACCCCCCAAGTATTTATTGTCAGTAAAAAGTGAAGAAAAGCTATCGAGTTGCATGCTTTAAATATCTCAATGAGAGATTTGTCTATATTTAGTCTTTCACCTCTATTATGAGAGTACACAACACCCATAACCTATTCTACAAAATCTTTAAGAACATCCATAAATCCCAAACCAACCAAACTTTCAAATGATATGTTACACCACTGCTACCACAGTAACTAAGGCAGAAAATGTAATTCTTGCTTCTTCATGGCTAAGATAACACCATTCAAACAAACTGTTCATATTTTCTGTATCACTCATAATATAAATATCCCTGGTAAGGAATGCTACTGAGCATTTCCTATTTTTTTGCTTCTTACAACTGCTGCATTGGTCTGTCAGTCAAACTGTTGAGAAAGTTGATTAGTTACACATTTTAAACATCTGTGAGTGGAAGAGAAACATCTTGTTTACATTAACCAAATCATGCTAATAAGATGCACATATGCATGCATACACACACACAGAGCATAGACTCTAAATAATTTTAACAGGGATCTGCAGTTGGATAAAAATAGATTGAATGATAGTTTGACTTCTCAGCAGTTTGAAAAAATGACACAGTAACTCAAATGTTTTTACTTATCTAATTATTCCTTTCACGTAGAGTGTTACATGTTTTCATTGCTTTACTCATCCATAAGGCTACTGAAGGTAAAAGAACCTACACCTACTTAAGAGATACGGGTTTTTTCTTCACTGTTCAAAGAAAATCATGACCTGTCCTCTGATATACATCAGCAATATTCATAAATACAAAGGAGACACTGTCTTGAGTTTGAAAACTCGACTGCAACATGCTAATGAATTATACTTTAATAAGAAAGGTTGTTCAGGTTTGTGTTCTTTGTTTTGTTGGTTTTGGTTTTTCTTACAAGAGGTTAAGGAACAATCATAGTTAGTATTCCAGTTTCATGAGTGCCTGTATTAGATCAGAATCACAGCATGCCAAGTATTAAAAACATATTTGTTCACACATATGTATTAGTCCCTCCTCTAAAGAGCTTACACTCCAAAATAGACAAGAACAAGCAATGGTTACAATGGGAGTAATGTCTCCATTTTACACTTGAGAAAGGCAGTAAGGAACTAGCCCTACCTTACACAGAAAGTCAAACAAGTCTCCTAAGTCTCTAGTTGTCACCTTATGAGTCACAGAAAAAATAAATCAGTGACATAAATTTGCTCTGCCTTTCTACGTAGCAATGCCTTCTTAACCAGCATCTTACCTAATGAGTTAGCAAGGGTCTACCACAGGTCCCTAAATCCAGTGACTGCAGAGTTTAAACATAAATAATAAATGTTCATTGAAGAAACATTTCATGTTTTGAAAGAATTAAAAAGCTCTTTAGAACAGTTGTTGATGGCAGCATAAAAAATGCTTGAGTTTGAGCCTGCACTCCTCCCAACTTATTTACATGTTCATCCCTTCACCTTCCTTCTGGGAAGATCAAAACAGAAGCTAGAAGGCAAAGACCAATACGGGGCATCCAAAGAAACCCTTGCATGACATAACTCCAAACAGTTAAAAAAAACCCCATGCTATAAGAGACAAGCTCATGAAAGATGTGCCTAAAATGTGTACTGTACACATACTTTACCAGCAAACAACTTATTTACAGAATAAAAACCTTCCATAATACACGTCAAATAACCCAACACCTGGGATGTCATTCTTTTCAGAGAGGCACTCATAAATTATTTTTTAGTGCCTCTCACATATTAGACATCTAAAGCCCTGAGGTAGACTATTTAGGACAACTACTATCCCAATATCAAAATAATTAGAGACACAGATTTACATCTGTTTTCCCACAGCAGCCTTTCATTCTAGGTTGAAATTTGTAACTTTTCAATATAGTCTGTGAAGGAAACAGTAGTTCTCAAAAGGCACTTTTACTTAATCAAACCATTGCCCAAGCAAGAAAGATTTCATACTGTTAAGTGTTCAGGCACTGAATTGTCACATTGCTAATTCTAACACTTAACATAATTTATAGGCACTTTTCTTTTTCAAATTAAATCTTCTCCTTTATCTAAAAGGAGCATTAGTACCTCACAAATACTTCTGTTTCAGTAGACAGGAGATGTACTTTCAATGTCTTATGAAATAAAATCCCCATTATAATCTTGAAGTATAAGTCTCTCATACTTAAACTATTACCACAGTTTTCTAAAAGGCTTTCTTATTCTGGATTTTAGGAGAGGTCATAAGAGCTGTTTCCCACATGGACGCAAGTCTAAATCCACTTCTTTCATTATGGAAGAAGGCAAGGAAGTCCATTGCACACAGGTGAGCGTAAGAGCAGCTGTGATAAATTTCACCGTACAGCCACACACAGAATAGTGAGAATAAGCCAGGTGTAAGTCATGAGCTCTGGGGAAAAGACAGAATTGTTCCAGTTCTTCCATAGCAAATTCTATCTGTATTTAAGACTTCTGAGAAATAAGTCATAGGCACGTAAAGGACAGTCTCTGCCTCCAGGCTTTGTGGGTTTATCAAGTAACTATTTTTTAGAACTTCACTTAACTACCATTTTTGGGAACACTTACTAAAAGCTCCTAAGGAAAGCTTGGCATTCCTGCCAGTCACTACAAAAACATACTCTTCTCTCTAGAGAAGGTCTTGCCATAACTGTCTTTTACAGCATTTGTATCAAATCAGAGATCAGTAAACCAAGAGACGTGCCACTAAGGGAAACCTATTTTTATTGGATTTTTCCCTTGAAATGAAGCAATACTCAATATGATTCCTGGCTTTGGGCAGTGCAAATGCCACTTAAACCATTGAACTTATGTCTCTTCTTTCCAGAGCTGTGCAGACATTGTACCATTTATTCTATTAATCCTGCAACCTACAACAGCAGTTTCTGGTCTGGAAGATCTCTCTGCAGGGCAGTGGGCATGCCACAGAAAATTAACATCTCTCTAATCCTTCAGGGATGTTTCTCCAGCTCCAGGTTGCAAAATGAGTGAATGCTGAACTTGTTCTGTGAACAGAAGACATCAGCCTGGTACACTCTCTGTCAGGTACTTTGCCAGAACACAGTAGGATGGACTGAAATTCTGCTCCTGGTTTAAAACTGGTGCTTAGTTAAAACTGCATCAGAATTGTCCAGAAACTGGCCTAAGAGGAAAAAGTAGATGCAGCTGGAAGGGTTATGTCATATATATGGGAATAGAATTCTTTTATACATGAGAATACATTTTTGGGTAGAAGTCAAAACAAAGAAAATAGTCCTATTTCAGTATTGTGTAAACAGGACAATACTTATTGATATCAGAGATATTAAAAACAACATTGCAAATTAAAATCTTAATTAAGGAAGGATGTTCACAGCGCTTAACATCTACACAATAACTTCCAGAAGAAAAATAAAAATTCATTTACCAGGTCTCTACCTGCAATAAAATTCATATGGGTTGCACCAATTCTTGAGACAGACTGATCTTGTTACACTGTCACCTAGTTACTCTAGAGCCATACAGTGACAGCTTCAAGGGGAAACAGGCGATCTAGGCTGAGAAAAAACAAAATCAAACGTGTGTCAATTCACCATGTTACTTAACCTACAACACAGGTGGCATTACAACTCCTGCAGTACCTCATTGTTGTTCTTGGCCTGGCCTGGTTTGTCATCAAGTTGAGGGCAGTGCTATCCACAAAATAAAACAGCAAGCCTTCTGGAATCAGTTCCAAATATTAAAAGAATAATACAGTATTCTATTAGCATTCTGGCAAGAACACACATACACAAATCAGTCTTTAAAAACCAATTTAGACAAAAATCCTGATCTCAAATGTATTAATATTGCCAGCTACAAAGCTGACTTATTTTTCATCGGCAAATGGCTTGTACACAAGCAATTTACAAAAGATACAGGAACATCTTCTAAAGTGCCAGTTATGACAACTTGTATTATCAACTCCTATTCCCTCAGGGACAGTTTTACAGAAAGAAACTGAATATTAATCAAGGAAAGAAAAACGCTTATAAAACTACTAGCTTTTGTCTTGTACAGGTTAATCTGTTAAAAAAGGTTTGAAATTTATTTAATGTAAGTGCACATGGTGGGTTCCATCCCCAACCAAGAAAATACAAATAGCATTTCATTCACTGTCCAATCTCTGTATGTTCCTGTAACTATTCAGGGAAAAAACCTGTTCTTATACCAAACCTAAGAAATAAGAATACCAGGGAAATAAATTCCAGAATGAGACTTCAATAAACCCCAGGACTTATAAATAAAATCATGTTCTATATCATGTCTCAAATGAAGCAGGATTAAGAGGAGGGGAAAAAAAAATAACATTGAAAGGTAGAATGCAGCTCTGGAAACCACCCAACTTGCCACAGTTCCCAGATATATGGCAGGGGTCCAACCTAAACAACCTAACCCTAACCCAACATAAACAAAGCAAAGTTACCCATAACTTAGGGACAAGTGATTTGGAAATACATCTTTTCGAAGACACTAATAAAACTCTAGTATTAATTTTGTTTAGTGATGGATTTCTGTTTTTCATTTAGAAAATACACTCCAACAATTGAAATAGCAAAACCAATTGATTTTCTTTTCTTCCTGAAGTTCACCTAATCTCTTCCAGTAGGGAATACAAGAAATGCATGTGGATTCCTTTTTTATTCGTTTAGTAGCAAACTAAATAAAGCTGCCAATGTTCTTATAGAACCTGGTGTAATGATACAGTAGTATACCAAAAGGTCTTCAGCATAAAAAGGAATTCATATTTACTTGAGATTTCCACCCCCAAGGCATATCCTGCAAGACACTGCTAAAAAGATGACAGCAAGTAGGACAAAAAAGCACATACTGTCTTAAATAAACTGCACTTAACAATATTTTAAAAAATATTCAATCCACACGGCTCTCTGCAGTAGGGTCATAAAAAGAACGAAAAAAGGTCACTAAAGTATTTACAAAACTTGTTTTCACACAGGAATCAAAGTATTACTGTGTTTTCCATCTGGGCTTTGAAAGCCATTAAGTGAAATTAATTATTCACATTTTGTTCTTTTTCTTCCAAACACAAGATAGATCTTGTCTTGTTACCTCAGCAATACTGAATACAAAGCTATCCCTTTTCAAAAGTAAACAGTTCATAATACCACCTTGTAGATTTTATCTTCTTGTCAAGAAAAACTAATATTATTTCTAAAGGTTAATCTTTCAGTGAGCCTCCTACTGCTCAAGGCATCTTTCTAATACTAACTCAAAATGTATCATAGGTTTCTCCAGGTTTTAAACATTTAAGTTCAAATACTTTAATTCTCTCTTTTAAAAACATTGGTGTCACAGAGCGTCAAACAGTGTGAAAACAGCAAGGATCTGCATAATTTGCTTTTTCTTTTCTACTTCCACATACTGTGAGGAACCAAGCAGGGAAGACCAGTTGAAACCACAAGCCTAACAAAACTTTCAGCAGAAAATGAGAACTAGGTCCAGAAAGTCCTCAAACCACGTGAAAAACAAGCAACAGAGATGAAACTAAGAACAAGGAAGCTGCTGGTTTAGCAATGTTTTGGAAAGCTGTGACAAGAAACCTATTTTCTAAAATAAAAGTGAACAAGTAGATAAACTTCTGATTAAAAAAAAAAAAAAAAAAAAAAAAAAAAAAAAAGTGCAGGCTGTGAGCCAAACTTGGAAAGAATGACTACGAGCCTTCCAGGGAAGTGTACCTGGGGCACACGAGGGTACCTGCTCTACCCTCAGGCTGTCAAAGCTGCTTTCTGCAGCACAGGACACTGGGGCGAATGAGGGCCTGTCACCAACTCTTGCTCTTCTCGGCAGGATCCGGTGTCCCAGCCCGGACTCTTTGTGCCGGAGGGGCAGGTGCAGTCCCTGCGGTGTGCTCTGGTTCCCCGGCGGGCACAGCAGGCCCCGGCCCGGAGCGCCGGGAGCGGAGCGGCCGCCGGGCCCCGGCCCCGCCTGAGCTGTCCAGGGCGCGGGTGCTGAACGGGCCCGGCCCGGCAGCGACTGGCCTGGGCCGCCGCCGCCTCCTCTCCTCGGCCTCCACACAGCGGCTATTAACCCCAAACAATCTATCCTTGATGACCAGTGTTTTGTTAATCCTGTTATTAAGTGCAGTTAGCCAAATACCACAAGAATGACACGAACATATTCATACATGAGGTCTGCCTTCTGCAGCCAGGCCAGGATCGAGCCCTTTTAACTTTTTACTCTCAGCCTTGGGCCGAGATTCATGGCTTAAAGGCACAAAGATAAAAACTTCCATTTGTTTTTTTGGGTTTTTTTTTTACCAGGATGATGAGGTATATGCAAGTGTAAGAAAAACCCTGAAATTCTCCTCTATTTATAGAGCACGAGTGCCAATTTGTATAAACAGTCACAATGGTGCTTTCATCTGTGTTATGGAAACAGCTTTTTTACAGCCCAAACAGCTGCTTTTAGTTTTAAAGAATAATTGCTGCTGGCTTTCTTGTTTACACAAGAAGCAGCAGCTTCAAGTTTACTAGCTAACACAAACAGCAACACCAGATAACTCTATACACAAGCCTGTTTTCAATGAATTCTTTTATCAGTCTATCTTCCTGAATCTCACTAGGCAGGCAGCCACTGACAGAAACAAACAACCTATGTTTTTAAAGACAGTTACTTTATTGTTAAATGTTGTCTTCTTCATTACCACCCTGGTCTTTTTTTGTCAAGCACACCTAGCAAATTAGAGCTTTCTACAAGCCTAATTCAAAGTAAGAGGCTATAAAAATTGAGAGGTACTAAGTGCAATAAATGTCCTTTCAGTTACATTTCAAGGCTATATGCATCATTGAAATTGTAGCTAATAGCTAGCAAGAGTCAAGTACAATTAGAAAAGGAAAAAAGAGCTCTTCATGATTGTAATGAGAAAAGAACTATCTGTTAGAAAAAATGCAACAATTGCAAATTTCTGCATTCAAAATGGGAAATCAGTTGCAAAACAGTAAGAGTAATTTTCTTCTTAGGAATTTTTCCAATGGTAAATTTAGTTGTCAAAATAAAACACCAGAGAAATTAAGAAAGAATAAACATCATCTGCTCAGCATGGGTTAAACCCAGCTGATCCCATATTCCAGTGCTGGTAGGAACCCCAAGGTCTCTTCATGTACTATGAACATCAGAGAGACTTTAGTCCACACATAACACACTAGAATTAAATCTGTCCTTACAAGCCCTTTTGCACAGAGTTTTTGGAGAAAAGTCATTGTATGTATAATAATCTAAATATAATAATCAGTTATTTTTTTAAATGATGAATTATTTTCTAAAACACACTGTGAGAAAGGAAACAGCAATGTTTAAGTATTGCTTACAACAGCAACTGACTGAAATATCTGGCAAAGTATCTTTCCTCCATACTTACCTTTCTGTGTACAAGTACTTGTGGTGATATTTGTAATTCTCAGTCAGAGGGTTCAATTGCCATAGTATTCACTGACTTCCAGGGTTAGGAAAGCACCATTAAAATTTACTTACAATTCATGAGTTTCTGCAGAGGCCTACAAATGTAACAAGTTAAGAACATGAATACTGAGACTGCAGAAAGAACTCTTTCTCCTTCAGCAGAGGAAGAAATCCTTGTCAGTTATAGATGACAATTCCTGACAAATGGGATTATGCCCTTCAAGGTAGATTTGTGAGGAAAAAAGAAGTTCTGCAGCAGCAAGACTCACTGACTGGAGTAAAGCTGTCCTCAAAGTGTTTTAGCTGTACCAACAGCTTAAACACATTGTACCTAGTACATTTATCATCATTGCCTGAAGGAGCACGAGGCTTAGTATGCTAGAGAGAAACTACAGTAGGGAAAATAAAAGAAAAATAAGGTCCTATCTTGAGGCTTTTCTTCCTTTCCTGTTTCTATCTGAAATTTCCCATGTCTGAAATCAAATCACAAATGTGTAATTTTGTAAGTTTACAAATCCTTAAGGCATAAACAGAAAACCAATAGGATTAGAATTTAATATGTTGACATTTAAATTCCAGGCTATAGTGCCTTGTGCTAGATGTACAACCTATTTACATGGTTAGCTCTTTGAGGGAGCAAGTTTAATCAGTTTTAACTCATATGTGGTTCAAAACACTGCTAACAGTGTTTTTGCTAACAAAAAGCAAAATTTACATCAGAATTTTCAAGTTTGGGGAAATGCAAATTAGGAAAATTTGAATTCAAGAAAATACCTATTAATAGATACTCTAAAACAAATAATATAATCAAAATGGCCTCTTCTCTTTGATACAGAACTAATTATTTCATTAGGTTTCTCTTCAGTGTTATTCCTCCCTTAATAATACTGATATGCAATTGCTAGATAAAACTAGGATATGATAGTTAAAATCCAAATTATATATAATACCCCAAATTATGTCTTTTAAGAAAAACAAATAAGTCCTAAACTCAAACACTGATCTTCTTTTTAAATGGGAGAATTTTTAGGATCCAGCTAAGTCACTATTTCTGTTTGTTTTTTGTTTTCAATAGCACTACAGTTACTAATAATAATAACGGTGTTGCAAGTAAGATGACTCATCCACACACACAGAAAACAGCAAAAAGGCAGGGAAAAGGAAGCAAAAAGGAGAGGTTCTCAATAAGTGACCCAGAGCTTTAGTGTCACAGGACCATCGTGTAAGAGATTAGAAAACAACTTGTATCAGTACTCATATGCCTGCATCCCAATTCCCTGTAAGTAAGAATGCAACAAACACCACCATTCCATACAGACCTTTCCTTCTCTCTTGCTTACAAGTTTGGCATCCTTGCCAGATTATTTCTTTTGAGGTTAACATTTCCTGGGGTGCTTACATTTTTCATTTGTTTTAATTTTGCATATTTGTGAATAGTGCTGGGCCAGGAACACGTTGAATACAAACATTTGTTTATAAACATATTTCAAAGAATGCTTGCATGCTACAGCTAACAAACTTTTAGGCTGAAATGGGACACAGCTATTTAACAGCCCAGAGACAGTGCAAATCCATGACAGAACAATGATGACAAACAGGAGTCCCTAGAGGTGCATCTTATAACCAGTATTTTCCAGCACTTTGGAAAATACAAGGGTATTGGCAAGCTGTAGTTTTGACCACTGGCTAAATAATTCTTTTAAAAACTTGTTAAATATTTGCCCTTTTAACTTGTTTGTTTAAGCACCAGAGCAAAAGATTTCAAGGACCTTTGTTGTGGTCTTTGCTTTTAGAATAATAAACATTAATTTCTGCTATTTCTTACAACTCCTGGCAAAATGATACGCAATGCTAAGTATACCTTGCCTTATATTTGTTGCAACATGGCAGCCTTTCCCTACAACTTGTTTCTTGGCTAGCCATCCCTAAAACAGAATCAACAATGGCCAGAAATTAAAAATTAGTATGCTTTTGACAACCACTCCATGACCTCAGATTCCATGACCACATAAATCTGTGTGGATAGGAACAATCCCAACATTGCTGTTATCCAAGCTCTCTTCAGAGAGGCTAATTCCAGCTCACTTTTCACAAATTAATGGATTTCCCCAACACATTAAATGGTTTAATGTCAAGAAATTACATCATCTAAGCTTACAATGCTTTCAAACATTTCTTCTAAACAAAGCTTTAAAGCAAAGCATACAATCATTAAATATATGTAAAAGGTTGGTTGCCTGCACACCTCTAGAGAAGTCACATGTACCAGCCCTAGGAGGAACTTTTGCCCTCCAGCTCCAAATGTGTTCATCATTAGAACTTCATCACATGAATTTAGTCTGACTTCATCAGCTGAACACAATTGTGTGCTTTATGACCGGAGAGGCCAAGCGGACACACAAAGGGAATAACCTGGGCTGAACACGTCATCCATTCCCGCCCTTGCACATTATTTGCATTAGCTTTCTTATCCCTTTGTTTGCAGCAAAACTAGTCCCATATTTCCAAGGAACATTTCCTCCACTCCCTAGTTCTGTGCTGTCACTGGATCTTGATCTTATCAAGTGCATGAAAACCAGTTTATTTTGGTACACAGTTTATTATTCTAGCAATGGCATTTGTATTTCCTCCAAACCAGAAGCTATTTCAGTACTGTATTTTATTTCAATAATATTTTCAACACTTCATTTTTTTACATCCATGATTATGAAGAAGCTCAGTATCACGTGTCTTTGAAAACGTTATCACTTACAAAACACACAACTTCACAGATCTGGCACATTGGAATATAAACTAATCCAACAACCAAGCTACAGCAAATATGCATTACTCTTCAATCAATTTTAACTGTATTTCAGTCCTTAAAAAGCAAGGCAATGCCTTTACACTTGTCATCTGGTATTTTAATATTAGATATCTAGTATGCAAATGTTAGGACAGCTTAATTAGATATTCAAAGGGTGTTTCTTTGATAGCATGCAGCCCTTTTCCATATGCAAATTTCATGCTGTTTTCATTCATGTGCTGTTTTAGTAGATCATTTCTCTTCAGCCAGAAACAGCTTTATGGCACTATTGCAGGGGCAAACCAGGTGTTTTATTTCTGTGCACAGCACTTTAAAATATATATATATAGTTTTACAATTTTGTTTTATTATTTTGGAATTGTAATTTGTTAATAGATTGCTACAGGTTTGATAAAAAAACAGGTCATCTTTACTCTCCTTTGTACTCAGGCAACCAATCTACTTGCCATTCATTGAGTAATACTCCCAATATAAAAATAAAACAAGTTTCTATCCAAACTGATCTGACTGCCTCTAACAACTACACCCACATGCTAAGAGAGTGAAAAAACCCCTAAAACTCAAACACTTAAACCAGCTCTAATCTACAACTGAGTTTGAAAAAAATCACAGCATTCAAAAAATCAGAAGGAAAGTTGCATAGCTAACCCTGTATTTGGGCTCTTCACGCCTGAACTCAGCCATACCACCTTTTAGAAAACTTCATCACAATCAGCTCTGAAGACGAACCATAATTATCCAATCTAAGATATTATAGGAGCCCTGAGCCACTCAAACACATGCAAAGTAAGCCTTCCAATATTCACCACACAGGTGTGTGATTTTAAACTCATTCTTCCCAAAGGACACACACAAGAAAATGGACAGCAAATTCTCAAGCCTGGCCTCTTAGGCTACTTCAGTCATCCTTGATGATGTAGCAAAGACACTGAGAAGGAAGAGAACTGCCTCATAGTGAGAGCAAAGCAGTTAAATGACCACAGAGAACCACATTTTACTACTGTCATTGTTCTTTACGATCTGAAGATTGTCCACCATTATCTCTCTGACATTTGCTTAATAGATGATGCTCTGATCTATTTGGTAGTGGCCACAGCATTTTCTTAAGAGAAGCAAGATTCTTTTTCCCCAAAGTGGAACTTTTATCCATATTCACACTGAAGAATAAAGGAGTGATACTCTTCATTTCACAAGAAGTAAAACTTCTGAGAGCTGCAGGAAATCAGGACTCAAAGTAACATGATTTTCAGGGAACTATCTATCTAAGATTACTCACAGCATGACAATCCAGTTTGTAAGTTTTCTGAAAGACTATCACCAGATTGGTCCAGATTTCATTATAAAAAAATTAAGATTCTCTTATGTGTTCAAGCAATCTGCAGAAAGCACCTCTGAGTAGACTTTTCTTTTGCTGCATATGGAAAAATACACATCTGTTAGTGCATGCTATGACAGTTTTTATTTTAGCAATACAGAACAACTGCATTTAGGTTATACTCGGTACAACTGAGGAAGAACCCATCCTTCAATTTTGTGTCAAATTCAACACTCAAAGACAAATGCATCTGTATTCTAATAAGACATGGGATCCTCCCCTTTTGCATTGAGTCCTATAAGCGTCTTAACTATATTTCAACTCAAGAAATTGTATATATACCTATACTTCAGGGAAAATAAAATCCAGGAGAGTCATAACTGAGCTTCATTTTTCTACCAGAGAATAACCCTTATGGAATATGCTAGCATTGGTATTAAAAAAGACTGTAATTTACTAGTATTGACAGTATTCCAGATGCTCAAGTAACCTCCCATATCTAAAAACTCCACCTTCAACTTTTAAAACCATAATGAAAATGCAGTATAAATCAATCTGACATAAGGACTAATTATGGGAGCCTGACTAGGAAGTGTTTTGGAATACCACTAGTTTTAAAAGACATTCACAGTTAAAATGTTACTAAATAATTGCTTTATATAAATGACACTTTGTATGGAAAGCCAAACAAATCGTAACAGCTTGCTTCTCCTTGCCATAATTCTTAGGTGAATTTATTATAAGTTACTAGAAGACACGCAAAGTGCATGCCAGATGAGAACTCTGTATTTATAGCACACTAAGTCAGTCAGCAAACAGAATCTACTAAAAATATCCCCGATGGTATGCAGCACACCCACCCTTTGGGGACTGTGCACAGGCTGTGGTGGTCTGATTTTGAGACAGAGCAGACTAGCAAGAAAACAGCCAGAGCTAGGTCAGATCCTGAAGACAACAGAGTGGTAACAGTCAAATCGTACACAACACTCTCGTGTGTTCTGTTTGGCAGGCAGTCAGACACCTCGAGCTCTATGAGATTTTCCTGCGTGCTTCCTGATCTCTCCAGGTCAATACTATTCAATTTCCATGCAGAAAATAGAAGCATGTCCTGAGTGAAAGGCAGAGCCAGCCTTATTCATTCTATGGCTTGCCCTCCCATTTTTGAAAGCACCAGGGATCTGAAGCCTACCAAACAACAGAGGTCAAAAGCCTCTGGATGCACAATGAGATATCCTCGTGAAAGTCACAATGTTCATTTACAAAGGTGGTCTTGGGAATATAAGCACTTGTTTAGGAAATATCTATCCAGACAGACAACAAAAACCACTCTCCTAGATGCTTAAGACATGCAGATCTGGTTTTACTCAGGTAGTTGTGATTTTATACAAATAGTTTCGTTTTGATTGGAAAGATGCATGTCTTGAAAGATGCTCCAAAATAGAAACTCAGAGCACTCAAGGATTTCTTTTCACAGGTTAAACATCTGTAAGAACAACATGCTCCATTACCACAGTAAATGAACACAATCTGTTGAAATGACCATACACCTCTCCTGAAACTAATTAAGCCATTAATGAGCAGTAGACACACTGCAGAAAAATCTTGAAAGTCATTTAAAATTGGTTGCATGCAAATAGCAAGGAAAACCTGCCCAAAAATTTTCACAACTTTATTCAAAACTTAAAAGTTTCTTGCAAGGCTAAAAGAGCAATTCAAGAATGTCTGCATGATGAAGTTTTCCATGAGCAGCTGGCAAGGACAGGAGAGGAGACTTACCCAAACAGATGCATAGGCAATGTGTTTTAAAAATAGTTTAGAATTTCCAGCAGTGACAAAAGGCTTTCTTTATGAGACAAAGTAATTACTTGGGAGGTTGTTGGAGACTAGCCTGCAATTATATGACAGAACATGAGGAGAGACACTGTCAGAATATCAGGGTTGCATAGGTATTCAGAAGACATTAAATAAGAGGAAGGCCTTTGTTTGAACTGGCACTACAAAGGTTCAATCAGGTATTATCACTACCTTGATAGCCAAAAGAAATATTTATATATGCCATTACAATTAGTCTGTTTCCTTTCCCTCAGATGATTAACTATTTACATTTCTCCCACAAATGCATGCTGCCATTTTTTATTATTTAGCTTCTCCTAAAGCCTTTTGTTGACCAAGCAGGAAGAGGGGAACAAAGGGGGAAAAAACGCACTTCAAAAAAAAGAACCTTTCAAAGATCCCCTATCACTCACCTCAGCCTTTACTTCACTGCCCCAAGCTACTCATTATCAGAGAGACCTGTTTCCAACTGAAGGAAATGAAAGGTGACTCCCAGGGACTTCATGAGTGCCATCAGAAGACTCAAACAGTTCTTCTTTTAGCTCATTTTGTCCAAACACTTAACATTTGAGACTATAAGCATTCTCTTGACTGAGCTAGAGCAGGTGGCTGGTGGTGTTGGACTTTTTGTACTTTTTCTTGTCCCTGACTCAGGAGGGTTTACACCTTTGCTGCCAAACCAGGAACTGTGTATTGCCCACTGAATGTACACAGGAACAGAGCAGCCCAACTAAACACTGGAACAGTGAGACTCTGCAAAGGGACTGGATTCCTCAAACTCATCAGTCAGAACAGACTTTCTAAAGCTCATTATCATAAAGCTCAGTCCAAGCTTATCCTTCGACTGGTCTCTTAGCACAATGGATTTTCCAATCTGTGTTTTGGTGAAGGGGATATTAACATATTTACAAGTCCCCCATATCTTCAGAGACTTCAAAAGTGACTGCTCTCTCTCACTTTGGAGTCAACTCAATGATATAGCTGAACATATCTATTCCCAGCCCCCACCAGCCCAACAGTCCTTCCCAACACACTTCCCAACCTTTTCTCCCAATTCAGGGGGGCAAAGACCTCAGAATGCCCCTTTAGCTTGCAAAATGGGAGCAGCATTAAGTCTGAAGTGTTTCAGAGTTTCATAATTTCTCAAAGCAATAGTACTTGTGTCATACTGGAAGAGAAGGGCAAGGAAGTGACCAAAAGACAGCTGAACCTCAAAAATACATCCAAATGTATCATATGACTAAACACATCTGATGGGAAACAAAACAAGATGTGGCCTTCTAGGCAGTTTGACAGACATCTAAAAAACTCCGAGAATTCACATCATTCTTCTACTGTTATCTGCTTCCCACAATCCAACTAGGAATTCAGGTTATAACCTGAGGCTTTCATAAACTTTCATTTATAGAATGAAGAATTCATTCATTACTTGTACTATTATCACAAACAGATGCTACTACAATATACCTACAATATACTACATACTGTGTTATGCACATTCAATAGCCGATGACAAATCCTGCACTGTAAAGCACTTAATAAAAGAAGATCATTATTTGGCTTAAAAAGAACCTAACAAACTTCCTTGTCCTAATAAAGTTGAACAGATGCAACCTTATCTCCAAATCATTACTCCCAATCTTGGCACAGGCATGAAGGCTGTTAACAGCCGTATCTGACAACACTACATTTTAAAAAAATCTATCTGTAAAAACACAATATAAAATTGTATATGGCCACATACAACGCAAACTGAGGTCCTGTATAATACTTGTACAGTCTCTGTTCAGTCATCTTGAAAGAAGAACTGATGTGAAAATTTTAAAAACTCAGTATGTTTGAGTTTCTGCTATCTTCAGCTGATTTTTTGTATATTACTCCCTAAGAGACTCTTATGACAAAACAAAACAAAAAAGACCAAAAGAAAAAACAGTTTAAAGGCATTGTTTTCTTACAACAACATTCCCATATTTGAACACCAGAAGGATACTTATACTAGGTGTTTTTGCCAAGAATTCTCCCAGTTATGACCACCCAGAAACAGGAACATAAACATGAAGAGGGTTCTAAGGAGCTGTCAACACTTTAAGTGATGGAAGTAACACATCAGCAGTTATCCAAAGCAAAGGCCATCCCAAAAGTCCATTTTTAGCTGAACCAATTGCATCACTGACAAAAACAAGCTACTTTGTAACTACAGTGGTAACTTTGCTGCAGTGCTGACAAGTATGTAATCTCTAAAAACACCGTGGAAAAACTAATGTGAATCTGGCCCCATGGTCCTCAGGGCCAACTCTTCTACACACAACAGAAGGTAAGAATATTTACTTTGGGGCTGGAGGAGAGGGGGAAGTCCCATTCACTGAGGAACAGAGCAGGGAAACTAGTGGTCAAAATTCCCGATAAGTGTTATCACCTCAAAGGAAGCTGGAACTTGGCACTGTGTTGCAAGAAAGCTCTTGAATGTCACACACAGGTTTGGCCTCTCTGGGAGTGCCCTAAGATCTTATGGAATTTGGGTCTCACTCTACTTAACGCCCTAAGCCTACTGCGGGCATGCTCACAGCACAAAGTTAAACACACATATATATGTATTTCTGTGAGACCAAGGCCCTGATTATTGAGTGAACTCAACTCCTCCTGAGATGAGACCAAGCTACACAGCAGTATTTACTCCACTGCATGCTGTTCATAAAAGTGCCTTAGCCTGAGGTCAGATGGGAACACGAGGCCTTCACAGCCAGGAAAGGCTGTCAGTACCACAGCTCCTACTGAAGGAACACAGGCAGTAACTGAACATACTTGCCAATACATTAACATAAGTTTTATATTCTCATTCAAATGGTGCATTAACAAGCTTAGTATAGATTTAAGCATGTTACATCAGAGGGTTAATATATATACATTACTTCACCATGCAAAACAGCTCAGTAAAAGTGACAATAGAATGCAATTCACTGATGGCAAATTAATTACAGTAATTTAACAAATGCAACACCCACGTGGCACTGACTGACGAAGCCAAGCAGTATACCTAAAAACATAAATAGCTGGAGATTTGGTTCAACTTACAGAAAGTATTCTTGTTCTTCTTTTTTTTTTATTTTAATTTTCACAGAATTGCTATGCTAATGCAATTAATTTTGGCAGTTTTCAGGATAAAAAGAAATAATCCAGCTAATTTGCAAGTTACAAAACAAGGGAGGGGACTTCAAGCATGCTCAAGATACACAAGATAAATGCCAGACACCACACCTAGACATGCGTGAGCTAGTTACCATCAGGACAAAAACAATGCTTCAAGTTATTTTTCAGAATGCTGATGCTATTAATGTATGATCTCCAGCTGGGCTACTTTTTCCAACCATGTAGTTATTAAAAGGAATCAAGAAAACACAAAGCATGGCAACACAGAGTGGGACGTGGAGTAATGTATCATCAACATCACAAAATATTTAAATTGACAGAAAGAATAATGCTTCAAGTGAGGCCTTCTTCACAGGTGTTGCAGTATTATGATTAAGCAGTTATCCATCCCACTAAGATACACTGTCATTATGTGGTCACAATAGCCATGGATCTATTTGCTTCCTCACTAAAAATCTTACTGTATCTTCAAACTTGCCAGTTTTACTCCTAACATACGGCAGTCCTTACTTATTAGTGAGTAGATGAAGACAGTGTATCCCTCCTTCCTGGCACTCCTCCTGCACCGGTAAAAGCAACAAGCTTTGCATCACTCCAAGGACAAAATACAGCGTAGAATGGCAATTAAAAAATTATTACATGGCATAGAAAAGCAAGATCAAATTCAGAGTTATTCTGAAGAGACCTTCCTGCACCTGAATACAGCTTCCTAGGTTATTAATCCTCATCACTTCGTTTACATTTAATCCACTCCCTCCTGGCACCAAGGCAAGTTGCAGTACAGTGCTTTAAGCACTGAGGGGGAAAAAAGTTTCACTTTTGAGCAACAATTGGCTACACATTCTAATGATTCCCCTGTGCTTATCACGAGCTGTACAATACTCCATGAGAGCACATCCTTTCATCACTAGAAGAAACACATGCACCTTCTTCCTTCTCAAGGTACTTTGATGGTGTAATGAGCATCCTTGCAACAAAGCACTCCTGTGCACCAGCTTGGTACTATGAGAATAGATATGTTTTCTTTGTTAGAGGAAAATATTTTATTATAATAGGGTTTGACAGCTTTCTGTTGATGTTCAACCACTGGGACAAGGCAGTTTTAGACATAGGAAGTAACAGCTATGCTGTCTTGAGGTCACCACGCCAGAGGCAGCAGGCCATGTGACAGAAACCTCGTGTACCCTGCGAGGGTCAGGCTGCACACACTCTGCTTTGGCTAAAACCGGGGGAATTACAGAAAACGAGAAAGCCAATCTACTACAAATGATATTCACAAATGGATTAATAAGAACAAAGAAACGTAGAAATATTACATTAGCCTCTTGTTTCCCCCCCCTAAAAAAAAGGCTTTGGGGTATTAAGTTTATATAGGTATATATATTTATATATATAAATATATATGTGTGTATTAGAAATGTCAGTTGAAAAATACATCCATTAAATAATAAAATTTGTGCATTATTTGACCTATATGAACAGCCTTTAGAATGAGCAGTACTTAAAGGAGCCAGCAACACTGAACACAGCTGGCAACTAACAAGATGATTTCCTTCAAGGTAAACCTCAAGGTAAAAAACACAGGCAGTAAAACGCTCGTCCTATACAGCCCAATTAATCTCGGCAGCGCAAGACAGACAAAAAACCGACAACGTGCTCCACGTTTAATGTGCTTCTCAAGGGCCCCAGCTTCCTGGTTATTTCAGAGTCTAGCCGAGTGTTCCTCCTGCCTCAAGAGCACATGTGCCCATCCTCAAGGCTACAGGGTGCCGGTGCTGCAAGCCTGTACTCCAGCGGCACGGACAGCTATCCGGCTCTGCTCATCTCTTAGAGGGTGCATCAACAAAGAAACTTACTTTAACTTCTGTTTTTCTGTACCGACTTTCTGGACAGAGAACCCGAGAACTTAGAAAGAGGAACAAGCATCAGCCACACATTAATCAGTGCCTAAAGAGGGGTTTGGTCCGATTTTAGAATAAACGGCGGAGACACATGATCCAATTAAATTCTAATTATGTAAGTAGTAGGCAAGAGTATTTACACAGGCACTGATTACAGCTATTAGAGTCTAAAGTCGCCGGCCGGAGAGGCTCTGCTTCCTCCCCGCCGCCGGGCTCGTTTCATTTTTAACCTCCCCGTTCACAGCTCTCCTCACAGACAATAGGAGACGCCGGCCCGAGAGCCCCTCTCCAAGCCCGGACGCCAGCCTGGAGGAGCCGCAGCTCTCCCCGGAGTGATGATTCATTACCCGTCCCACCTCGGAGCCAGGGAAAGACCCTCCACACCTCATCCCACCGCCCGCAAGCCCGGCCCCGCAGCACCGGGACAGGCAGACAATGCCTCCCGCCCCGCCAGTGCCCTTACCTCCGAACATGTGCGGCGAGAGGTGCGCGGGCAGCGAGCCGATCACTAGCCGGGGCCCGCCGGAGGAGCCGCCGCCGCCGCCGCCCCCCGCGGGCCGCTCCCGGCCGCCCTCCTCCGGGGTGCTGCTGACCGAGTCCTGCGAGCCGTAGGGGCCGCTGCTGTGGGGGATGTTGAAGGCGGACTGCGCCGCCCGGGCCCCGGAGGCCGTGGCTCCCCCTAAGGACCTGCTCCGGGGTGCCGACCCCGCGGCACTCCCCGCCGCCGCCGCTCCTCCGGCCGCCGCGGCCGCCGCGCCGCCGGGAGCGGCGTGA